>NC_142165.1:47041244-47700931 GCF_029865625.1 Vigna umbellata | reverse complement strand
TGTTATTTCTTTCTCTTCTTAGGTGGTATGCCAAGAGGTTTCTGCATCCAGACATTGTGGCACCATATGACTATATTTTCATGTGGGATGAAGACCTAGGGGTTGAGAATTTCAATGCAGAAGAGTAAGTAATATATATGTTAGGATAAACTTAAATGGACAATAGTTAATGAATTATCCATTGGAGTCTTATGGATAGTTAATGTATTAACCGTTGGAGACTTATGAGCAGTTAATGAGTTAGTCATTTATAGTCGTTTTTGTCAGTTTTGAATTCATTGGTCAAGAAATGTGAGTCTATAAATTGTATTGTTCATTGTATGAAAACGACAACAAGAAGAGGTGAATCAAGTTTTTTCACAGAGAGCTTTGTTGTCTACAAAGTGGTATCAAGAGCCATTTAACTTGTGTCTTAGTGAAAAAAAATGGAGAGAGTTAGAGAGCTTAAGTGTTTGAAAAAACAAGAGAGAGTAAGATGGTCAATCTTAAGAACAATGTGTTCTTACCCAAGTTGACAAAAGCGATCAATTATGACAATTAGAGTCTCCAGATGAAAGTCATTCTTGGTTACCAAGACAATTGGGAGGAGGTGAAAAATGGTCATGAAGAACCAACAAACACCACGAATTGGTCAAATTCTTAGTTGAAAGTGTTGAAAGCAGCATGTGTGTAGGACAAGGTAGTCCTGTACATATTGTACCGAGTTGTTGACGAATCCGGCTTTGAGAAGATTGCAAATGTCAAATCTTCAAAAGAAGTGAGGCATATATTGGAGAAGGGGTATAAGTGGGGTGATCAAGTAAAGCAGGGACAACTTCAAACACTTGGAGGTGAGTTAGAGCATGAGGATCAAGGAGACAGAAGGATTTTCTAAGTACATTACTTGGATAGAAACCATGGTGAACCAGTTCAGTAGAAATGGAGAGACGTGGCCCGCTAGCTGAGTTGGGGGAAAGATCTTGAGGTCATTGACAGACAACTTTGAGAATGTGGTGTGCACAACCGAGGAGTCCAAGGACCTGTCGAAACTCTCGATTAAAGAGCTTATCGGTCCCTTGATGCGCATGAGTAGCAGAAGAAGAAGAAGAAGGTGGAGCCACTTAATCAACTACTTCAAATGAAGGGAGAGGATCAGAACATTCAAGGTAGAGGTCGATACCAATGCAGTATAGGAAGTGGTCTTGGTGATAGAAGCCGAGGACAAGAAGAAGAAAAAGAACAATTCTGTCAACAAAATTGGCATGGAAAAGGACGAGTTCCATGGAGAGGAGGTTGATTGGGAAACTCAAATGTTGAGTGCTTTAAGTGTGACAAGTATAACCATTATACAAAGGAGTGTTACTCAAACAAGTGTTTTAGTAGTGGCAAGGTTAGACATTTTGCTAAAGTTTGTCGACCTAAGGACAATAAGGAAGAGACGACCAACCTTCTCACAGAAGATGTTGAAGGGAAAGTGGTGTTATTGATGATGGGACATAGCTCGTGAGTCGAGCACAAATGAGTGGAGAACTCCACAAGACAACCGAATAGGTTAGAGAGGTCGGTAAGATATGCAGACAGCCTAGACAGCACGGTGGAGCATATGAAAATGTCGAATATCTCGGTGGAGCAAGTGAGAAACTCAGATTGATCAGTGGTGCACTCAGATAGCCCAGTAAGATGCATGGAGATCTCATAAAGCTTGGTGGGTAGCCCATGTAGTTCGATGAAATAGTAGATAGCTCGAATAAGTTGGTGGAGTAGGTGGGGAGTTCGAATAGCTCGGTGAGACATCTGGAAAGCTTAGTGGTACACTCGTACAACTCAGATAGCTCAGACATGTGCAAAGACGAGCTTGTTATTCAAAAGTTGGAACTTGAAAAAGGTGATTTGCAACAAAGAATTGAAAAGGTGGTTAGAGGCAATTCAATTCTACAAGCAAGCTTAGAGAGAAGAAAATATGTTTTGCATAAGCTACACTTGGAACTTAAACAAAATGTTTCAATATTGCAAAAGAGTTGCAAGCTGAGAAGGACCAGAGTTGCAATGGAAATCCAAGATGAGAAGTGGTGACTTGAAATGGATGAAGAGATAGATGCGATTGTACGCAACAATACGTAGGCATGGTCCGATCTCTCAAAAGGATCTCGGCCTAGTAACAAGAACTCACTTAAGAACAATTTGGCTATTGAAAGAGCAGAGAACAAGTCGGCCTACAATAAAAGCAAAGTCAGCCATCAAGAAAGTGAAGACAGTCATGATAGGAACAAGCATGGTATGAGAAGAGTTACTACATGTGAGAAGTCAGGGTGAAGAATAGAAGAATCGAGATGAAATATAAAAAAAGCATTTAAGTTTAGAGGAGGAGTTATGTAAGGATAAACTTAAATGAAATAAACTTAAATGGGCAGTAGTCAATTAATTAGCTGTTGGAGTCTTATAAGTAGTTAATGTATTAGTCATTAGGACTCATGAGTAGTTAATAGGTTAGTCGTTTATAGCCGTTTTTGTCTATTTTGAATATACGGTCAGGAAATGTGAGTCTATAAATTGTGTTGTTCGTTGTGTAAAAACAATAATATGTGAATCAAGTTTTTTCACAATAGAGGTTTGTTGTCTACAATATATATGGCATGTAATTCCGTATTTTCTTGGATTGGCATTGTTAAGGACGTGTTGGTGCCTCTTTAATTTCAATTGCAGATACCTAAAACTGGTGAGGAAGTATGGCTTGGAGATATCACAGCCTGCATTGGAACCTAGTAAAAGTACAAAAGGGGTGTGTTGGAATATGACAAAGAAAAGAGAAAATAGTGAAGTTCACAAGTAAGAGTGATGTGAACCTCTTCTTTATGCTTTGTGGTAAATAATGTGAGATTCTTGACTGTTTATTTCTTTGATTTGTACTAGAGAAGCAGTGGAAGCAGGAAGGTGTAAGTACCCTCTTCTACCTCCTTGTGCAGCGTAAGTAACTCTCAAATAATTATTGATTTTTTTGGGTGTACAAATTCTTGTGCCATTTTTATCTGCTTCCACAATGTTGTATTAATAGTGTCAACATGCAGGTTTGTTGAGATTATGGCTCCAGTGTTTTCACGAAATGCATGGCGCTGTGTGTGGTATATGATTCAGGTTCAATGATTACTCTATTTTATTTTTCAGACATCTCTGTGTACAAGTTACTGAGAATAACTATTGTATATCTATCAAGACCACTTCATTCCAACAAAAAAACACCAACATTCCAACAAAAAAACACCAACATAACATTGATTTGTTGTGTCTTAATTTCTATAGCCAACTGTCCACACTAGAATCTCTCAACTGTTGATGATTTCCATTAAGTTGTGACTGTAACACGCTACTGATTGCAGAATGAATTTGTGCATGGATGGGGTCTTGATTTTTCTTTTAGAAAATGTGTTGAGGTGAGTCTCTTACCTGATTACTTCACTCTGCATGAAACTGATACGCCATATGAAATGTAAACTGATACTTTGTTCCTATGGTATAGCCTGCCCATGAGAAAATTGGAGTTGTTGATGCTCAGTGGATTGTTCACCAAGGTATTCCCTCTCTAGGAAATCAGGTAATTATTTTTCCATGATTATTCCTATCATATGTTGATTATTCACTCAAATGTAGCTTTGTATAATAATACTTGTTTGTTTTCCTTTGTGATTGTTAGGGAGAAGCACAAACTTCTGGGAAACCTGCATGGCGAGCAGTATGTTATGCACTTTTCAATGATTAACATACTTAATTGTTAGTTAAAATATATCAAAATCTACAAATTTCTGCTAGTAATTATAAACAATGTCTTGAAAGAATATGCTATTAAGATTTCTCTGCATATAATGTGTACTGGTTTTGGTTCTGGTTCTGGTTCATTCCCAAGTTGATGAAGAAGCAGTTTTATAACATTGTGTTTTGTTTTTAATGGAGTTTGGTTCTGAAATGTGTGGTTGATTCCATTTGGTATTGGTGGCAGGTGAAGGAGAGGTGTGGCATGGAGTGGAGAATGTTCCAGGGCAGATTGACTAACGCAGAAAAGGGATATTACAAGAACAAGGGAATTGATTTTTCTAATTTGCTCGTTCATAATTAGCTTGTCTTTGTTTTCGATATCATTATTTTCATATTTTATTGTTTAATTTGTAAGCAAATATCTTTGTATAAGTTTATTCCATAAACAGTACAAAATTAAGATAAGTGAAGGATTCAATTGAAATAATAGAATAAATCATTTTTACACCATGAACTATTCATTGTGCAAAAGTACAGGAATTTGGATTCTTATACGTATAGCAGAAGGACTGCATGAAAACACATCAGAGAATCTATTCGATCAATTTTAAGCTGGACAACAAACCACATGAGAATTTCTTAATTTTTCTGCTACCAGTATGTTCTATAAAATAAACAAACAACTGGAGCATGATAATAGTAGTCGAATCAATGAAAAAATTAACTCAGATAAGAGAAAACATTAAGACCAAACATGTGATCAGATTTTTCTGACAGAACTGCAAAAGGGACATATACATATTCGGTTGAAACATACCAAACTCGATAAACTGATTAATTCTATGCGCTGCGCATATATACATGGCTGAACTGAAAGTTTCAAATACATCCTCATTATGCAGAAGAACCTATAATTCCAGGAATATACTCAGAACACAAATTTTCTGTAACGTATATCATTGCTTGCCATTTGCATTATTCTACACATGTAACAGACTGCAATTGGTGAAAATCTGTAGCCAACAAACCCATTATAGCTCCAAGAAGTTTGTATTAATTCTGCAGGAGCCGAGCATATCTTGTAATCTGCAATAAACTCTGTTTTTGCAGTTAAAAAAGTTAAACAGTCCAAGAAAAGTTAAAGACCTTGGTGCATTTATTTAGGAAGCAAAAGACAGAAAGAAAGAACAAGGTCCCTAAGTACTTCAGTTGTAGATATGGATAGTGAATTTGATATCACCCCAAAATCTTTTAACCATTTTAAGGGTCACCAAATTAACCATATATCAAATCACATGAAGGCCCTGTAGATATATATAAATAGGTATATATGACATGTGTATATATATATATATATATATATATATATATATATGCAACAAAAGTTCAAGCATCCCTTGTTGACATGAGCCTAGCCATTTCCATCCTATTGTGCTCATACAGAATAAAGGCATCAGCTTCTTGATCCACGCTTTTATAAGCTCTGTGATTATGGTTAAACCCAGTAGTTTCATAACTTTGCTCAAAGTTATTGGCTTCTGCTTCAGCTACAGTGTCTTCATAGATGTCTCTGAATGCCACATGACCCTTCTGATGCCTAGGGTACTCCTCAGAGGGGCTTCGCCACCCATAATGGTTCCAGTTGTTGTTTTCGTATGCCATTTTTGTTTTCTCAGAGGGAAATATGCAGAAATGGTTGAATTGTTATGGTGCAGCTTCATCATAAGTTCAGCTACTATATATAGTTTTATTCTTCTCCATGATGATGATGATGATGATGAGAGAGAATCTGGTGCTTCTTCTCTCACCCTTTTTATGGCTGCATGCATGAGATTATTCGGAGATATTTTCCATGCAGCATCCAATTCGGTATTTTTCATGGCTCAAAGAATATTCCAGTGCCACCAACTTTAATTTGTTCGAAGATATCACAGCTAGGAGAAAATTTGATTCTTCAAGTTGTTCAAAAAAACATCTAACTTGTTCATTTTCAGTGGCATGGCAAATGCTTCAGAATCTGATGTCTAAAACTACATTGTTTGTTAACACCATAGCAGTTTTTATACTTGGATATTTCCTTATTCTTTTTATTTATCATTCAAATAATTAAATATATCTATTTGTGTCGTTTTATGTTTTTTTTTAACTTGATAATTAATTTTGTCAAATACTTTTAATTCAATCAACTATGACATATAACTTTTCAGCTTGCAAACTTCAATTAGCTTATACGTAAGCTTTCACATAGCTTAAAAAATTTCAATTTTACTAAATAAAAATATTAGAAAAGATAACAAAAAAATCATTCAATAACAACTAATTTAGAAACCAAAAAATAAATAATTATTATATTAACTCTTAAATAATAATTTTTAAACTAAAAATTATTAATATTTAATACAGTCTTTATTATAAAAACATTACAATTGATTTAAAACTTAAAGTATGAATTTGTCTCTAATATTATTAGTTTATTTTTAATTGAATATTAATTATAAATTTAATAATAATAAGTAACTAAAATTTTAATAGCTAATATTAGAAACCAAATTAAACTGACTCAAACAAACTAGTTATAAATTTTATAACATATTATCACTTTTAATTTATAAAATAGTATTTAATTTTGATTAATCATTTTTTATTTCCAAATTAAATATGATATTAGGTATATTGTAATTTAACGTTAATTTGAAAAATCTTTATGCAAGTTTAAAATAAAGACAGCTGATACCAATTAATCAAATTTGATTCCTAATGAGGAAATTATATGAGATACCAATATTCCTTTTCTCTAATTCAAAGCAATTAGGTTGGACCCGTAATTCAATTACAAGGCATGAAAAATATGCTAGATACATTTTATTCATACTTTTTTTAATCTTAATTTTAACATGTTTTTTAGAAAATAATAAGAGATACATTTTTAACGTGAGATTTAGTTTATTTTAACTTGTAACTGTTTATTTTTAAAAAACATTATATAAAAACCAATACCTAAAACATAATATTATTATCCATTTTTACAACAAATCATCTAATCATAAACATATAAAAATAATATTATTAGCTTTCACTCTTCCTATTCTCTAAATTAGTCATTCTTAAAATTCAGTGTTTCTGCCCTTTAAATGAGGATATACTTTAACTAGTATCTTAGCCTTTATGTTGGTCAAAACGAATATTTATTTTATATTAATTAAAATTTATAATAAATAAATACTTCTAAATAGAGTAATAATATTATAATTAAAATCTATTATAATAAGGACTAATTTTTTAACATATAAATTATATTTTATATTTATCATAAATTATTATATTATAATACAATGTTGATTTTCATTATTTCAGAACTAAAAATATTAAAGATACAAAAGTTAAAGAAAAATCCTTCAAAATGTTATCGTGAAAGAAAAACTCTCAAAACTAGTATTGTGAAAGAAGGAAAGTTTAAGACAATGTCTTCAATGTGTCTTTTCTTGATCTATATGGGGAAAGATTTTCTTAATTGCGTAATCTAACATCTTTTCTTACCACATTTTTTTTTTAAGGTTTAATACGTATTTTGGTCCCTCTTTTCGTAGGGTCTGTTCAAATTGGTCCTACTTTTTTTCAAAAGTTCACTAAGATCCCACTTTTCGCAAAAACGATGCACGTTAGTCCTTTTTTAGGTTTAATACGTATTTTGGTCCCTCTTTTCGTAGGGTCTGTTCAAATTGGTCCTACTTTTTTTCAAAAGTTCCCTATTTTGATCCCTCTTAGTGAACTTTTCGTATTTTGGTGAGCTGTACATTTTTCGTTGAGGTGAACTTTTGAGGGATCAAAATGTACAGCTCACCAAAATACGAAAAGTTCACTAAGAGGGATCAAAATAGGGATCAAAATAGGGAACTTTTGAAAAAAAGTAGGACCAATTTGAACAGACTCTACGAAAAGAGGGACCAAAATACGTATTAAACCTAAAAAAGGACTAACGTGCATCGTTTTTGCGAAAAGTGGGATCTTAGTGAACTTTTGAAAAAAAGTAGGACCAATTTGAACAGACCCTACGAAAAGAGGGACCAAAATACGTATTAAACCTTTTTTTAAATGTTAATAAGTAGAAAATCTTATATCATGATTTAAGTTATTCGTTATAAATGTAAACTATAATGTTTATATTTAAGATATATTTATTATAGATTTAACTATTGAAAAATAAATATTGTGCCATAGTATATTTAGTTTATAAACTAAGAACACTAAACTTATTGATATTTAATAAAGGAGTTGCAACGTGACATGCGCTGTCAAATTGCGAGGAATTAAAACAATAATGAGCCCTTCATCTTGAGTTGACAGCCTAATTATCTCCTTAAATTTAGTCTCTTTTGTAGTATAAATATATTACAGAATATTTTTTTTATATGATTAAATACTCTAAGACATATAAGTTATATCATAATGAAAATATGATCAACATTTCTAAGCATAAATTTCTATTATAAATTTTATCCCTCTCTTCTTCCATTTTAATTTGTTAATCAAAGAAATTAAAAGTAATGTTCAAAAGTAAAATAAATAAAAACTCTCCTAACGTTCACTTCTCATGAACCAAAAATACCCAAAATGATACAAATTAAATTTGTAACAGTAGAAAAAGAAAAGATAATAAACTACGTTGGGCTACATACATTCATGAACACCGACCAAATCTCCCCCACATGAAATTGGTAGATACAATGAATCATAGAAAATTATATCAAGGAGAAACTTCGCAGCTATCTCTTAAATTATAGATTAAATATAGAACAATGAAATCTACAGATGATTCTTCAAATTCACTCTCTTATCACCCTTACCAATCCTGTTATAAAGGCTGAACAATAGCCCGTTTTGATGTTCAATTTCAACAAGAGAACTTTATTGATGATAGTAAACACATAAACCCTTATTCTGAAATGGTTAAAATTAATGTATTAGAAAAGTATAGAAGTGGTTGATTATGAACACACATGTCTTACTGTGAAATGGTTAAAAGAGAAAAGTTCAGAAGGATAAGACGTGCATGTGCTAAGAAAATACATAATATAAAATGAGTGAGATACCTCTACTTTGAGAATACCATTATAATGAAGAAAAAGAAATTAATGGAATACAGCAGACTATATTTATATAATGCAAAGAACTGAGTCAGTATTGTGATGATATAGTAGACCAACCAATCGGATTAGATAATTAGCATAAACAAAGAATAATACGAAAATAATTGGTCTGCAAAACAAAACTTCCCATACAGGAAAAAGTGGGGGATTTTAGACTAATCTCGTGTATTGGGGATCAATCACATTAATGATAAACACGGTTCATGAAGACAAGCCTCTTCTCAAACAGTCGCTCAAAGGTAGAAATGCTGCTGCTCCCCTCGAATGAAGTCCAGGTAACTATATACAGAATTCCCTCTAGATCAAAGAATTTATCCGAAATGAATGAATTCCCAAAGAATATCTCACTGGACAAAGATAGAGCTGTATGAGTGAAACTGACACACAATTATCACAACCACAGTTAAAAACCCAGAGGAGAGTCACTTGAGCTGTACAAGCTACAAGCTCAGAACAAGCCAGTATCAGAAATGACTTTCCAAAATCATCTTTCTCTTTTGCAATTTCCTGGCAAAAGGAATTTATACTTCTCAGCATTTTCCAGAAGAAAAGCAGGAAGATGAACTGCAGAATAGGAATGTGGTATTGGTCCCATTTTGCCAATGATATCCTTGAAAGTGTACTCCTCCGGCAGCATATCAAACAAATCAGCACCTTTGCATATTACCTTCTGAATTCTATCAGGATTTAAATAGTGAGAGAATCTGACTCTATCATAGTGGCTGTAGGCTTTCATCTTAAAAATGAAATCACTGATCCGACGGAAGCAAAAGCTACAATGCCAGCCAGCATCGGCCAGCATGTCATCAGATTGGCGATAATGTGCATACCTTGTCTTCCCAGTCTGATACCTGTGAATTGAAGCCCTCCAACTCTTATCATCAACGCGAAATTCAAATGAATAGAGATAGTTTTTCAGCTGCAGATGAAGGATTGAGGGTACTTCATCACACCACCTCAGGAGATTAATAGTGTGAGCGCTTGGTATCTCATCCACATCAGACATAATCAACAAGTCATCATCACTAATACCAGCTATCTTGAGGAGCTGGTCCAATGCTACACGCTGATATGCCTCCTCAACAAATGGGTTTTCTCCCTTCTTAAATCTCCCACCAATAGTACCATAAGTTAATCGTGGCTCGATAAATTTGAACTGCTCCCTATTGCTTTGGAAAACCAGAGGTTTGGGCAATCCGGTAAACGTAGAATTTGATTCAAGGAGAACAAAATCAGTTATGTAAGGGTACAGTTCTCTCCATCGCAAGGTTAGTATTTCCAACTCATTACTAAACAACACAGCATCATAAACACGTCTAGGATATTCCCGGACTCCCCAGCCATGAAGTCTGCAGAGATTCTCCATGGTGACATTTTCGTTATAGTAATGAGGGATGACATTGAAAGGCTTTGGTGCTTTTTCCCATAGGGGCCTCAGAAAGTAAGAGATCTTTTGCCCATGTATATAGAATCCAAAGATGCACATTGGGACAACGGCAAACATGAAGATATAGGTTTTAACATCCAAACCACGCAGAATGCAACGAATCCTTGACATGCTTGAAACTTGACTTGATTCCTGCATAATTAAGGAACAAAACATATAAGAAAAAACACCTTGAAGAATAAAAATCATGAAATAAGCATGTGATGCAAAATCATACAATCTTATAAAAATCCCAATGCTGCTCTCTATTGGTGCAAAATTTCAAGCATCATACAACTCTAATCACCGATTGCAATCACAACCAGAGCTTAATCATGTAGCGATACGAATCATGCCCCGGAAAATCCCAAATGCAAGCGGTTCGTGCGAGAAACCTTGCACCCGTCCAAACCCAATTATGCTACAACAGAAACGAAAACCCTTTCCCTCCAAACCGAAAAATCTTCCAAAAATAAGAAGAAAAAAGAAGAGGGAAAGGGTGTCTTCCCTGGCGTTCACTTACAATCCCAAAAAATAGTTTCGAAGGTTTGCTAAAATTAGAAAAAAAAAAACAACCGCTAAAACATCCGAAACGCAGCTTTATCGGATACCTAAGTTCAGATCACGAAAAAATCTCTCACGCACACCAAATTCCTTTTAAGAAAAATAAAAAAAAACAACAGAAAAAGAGCAAATCTAGGAGAAAATTTCTGAGTCAATCCACCGATATAGATTACACAGCAATCCACATCATCATTGAAAACCCATTGAATTTGAGTTACCCAATAGGCGACAAGTAAGAAAAACTTTTATCCACACCGCAAACGGAAAAGGCAACATTTAATTTTAAAAAAAAATAAAAAAAATAATAATTTTCCACAACACACCTGGCCACAAACATTGCTGCACAGATCATCGGTCTTCTTAGAAGAGTAGTTCCCTCCAGCCTCGCCCATCATCCACCACATTTCGGCGTCGAAGGAATGAAAGAATGAACGAAAAGAAAAGCAGATCGGCGTGTGAAATCTTAGCGTATAAGGAAAAAAGCGCGTGCGAAGGGAGCAAAAGACAGAGGAAGGAAAATCCGAGGTTTATAGTTTGGGTATAGGGAGAAAGAGAGTCGAGGACGGAAGAAACAAGGAGGTAATGTCCTCTCTGTAACTTTGGAAATGGGTGGTAGTTGTCGTCTCCACACAGCTAAGCTTGCTCTCCAACGGAACTGATAAAAAAGTTCCCGTTACCTGATTGATTGAGATTCCCCTTTCTCTATGCTATTCTTATTTTCTTCCCTATTTTTATTTATAACATAAAGCCTTCACCCATACTATGCTTTTACTCAGTCTCCCACTCCCTACTCTTCTCCACGCGTTCTTATGTTCTGTTTATTGACTCGCTCAGCCGCTCTCCTAATAATACTTTATTATTTTCTCTAATAACCTCTCTAAATATCCGTTCATAACTTATCTAACCAAAATATTTTAAATAATATCTTTTCTGTTACGATTTTACAATATATCAGAGATAAGATTTCTTTTTTTTCGTTGATAATTATTCAGATAAATCTTATTTTATTTCTCTTATTAAAAAAAAGTCACACACACTCACAAGAAAACAGGGTACTTTATTCGCTTCGCGTTGAGAATTTCCAAATGCTACAGTACACGTGTCAGCCAGCGTATATGTGCCCGGTTTTGCTTTATTTATTGAATCCAATATATTCGTTATACTACAAGTGGTAGAAATAATTGTTTTCAAATAAAAATTATCCAATTTATTTAGTTTAATGTAGACTTTTTTTTTTATTGGAAGTATCTCAAGAAGACAATTTGTTGGATATTTTGTTCAACACTTAACTGGGTGTGTAATGATAAGAATAATTTTGTACGACTTTGTTTCACATGTGCATCTTCCTTTTTTGTTTTCTTACAAAATTGATTAAAAAATTAAACAGATTTATAAACATGAAATGAAACGTATAAATGACTTTGCGTAATTTTTAATAAAATTAGCCAATAATAAAATGGATAATATAGTGTTAAAGGAGCGTGTCACATTTGTGTTGGTTACACTTGTGATGGCAAAAACGAAGAGTGTCGCGTTGGTTCCGGGTGAAGCTGAGACGACGTCGTCGTTTTGAAGAGGACGTGGTAATGGGAAGCGGCAAAGGAGGTGTTTGGCTTATGCGTGTGCTGGAACATCCAATCCAAGACTGGCACGACGAGATGTTGGGTTGCGACGATAAAGTGTTTATTTAGGAGCATAAGTTAACCTAATTAATTAATTAATTATTATATGGGGTTTCATCTGGGAGCATAAGTTAACCTAATTAATTATTATTAATTTAAAATTAAATAATGAGAGAGCAACGAGGAAATTGACAAGTATAAGGAAGAGAAACACGTTAGAGTGGGCCACGTTTAGCAATGAGGTGGAAACTGGTTGTGCCGTGGGCCCCCACCACGAGTTTGTCGCTTATCGTGGCCCGCTTCGTTGTGATGTGGGCCTGCCCTCGAACCGCCAACCAAGTCAAGCTTTAACCAACGTCTTCCTTTAAAGAGAAACCCTAATATTTTATAACCATCCTTATTATTACTATTATTATTCCTTAGAATATAATTACCAATGTGACTGAAAAGAAAATAAAAATAACGAAGAGAATCATTGCATCCTCTATTATTTTGTATGCTGACCCTACTCGACTAAATTGTAGTATACGAGATAATAATCCTATGCAAGGCTAAGGGCTTACAAGGTTGTCGATTTAACGTCACATTTCTTTTTACAAAATATTAAAAATAGCCTCTCGATTTAAAAACGGAACAAACTTGTGTTTTTCTTAAATGATTTTGTTTCATAATCTAATATTAAATATTTTAAAGATTATTTTTTAGGAATAAAATAATAATAATTTATAATCATAAATAGCTTTCTTCTCTGAAATAGTTAATTTTATGACTAAATATTCAAAATATTCATTTAAATGAAGTGATTTTTTATAAAACAAAAATTTGCTACTAATGAATCTTAATATTCTATACGCAATAATATAGTTTTATTCTTATTTTATTTTCCCGATCCCGTTTCACCGTTTTAATCAAATAATACTAAATAATTAATTTGCATTCCTTTGCAAGCATAAACTGACTTCTTTTGGATAACTTACTAGTTTTGTGATATATCTCATAGTATTTATATCAATATATCAATGGCAATTCTCATACTATATAATATTTTATGGCTAGATATACATATTTATTAATTTTTTATAAATTATATGAAATTGGATTAGAATATAATATATATTTTTTACCGTTTTCAAAAAATTATTTTCCTTTTAACGTAAAGAAACATAAATTAAATTCCAAAAGAATATTTTTCTGATCAAATATCATAGTATTTATAATATTGTAATAACATATATAAGTAATCATAACAAATTACCGGCACATTGATATGTTCCTTTTATAATATAAAATACCTTTAAAAAAGTAATTTTATGATAAAATATTCAAAATAACCTGTTATCCTCAAAAATTAAAACAAATTTGTGGACTTTTAAAAAAATGATCGTGTTTGTAAATTTTAATATTAAATATTCTATCATTTTTCAGAAATTAATATATATTCTGTTACAATAAAAAAAAATCTTATTTTTAGAGAATGTGTATTTGAAACATGGTGTATTTTACTATTACTCTTATCTTCATAGCTTATATAAGGGACATTTTATCTCTATTGTATGTTTTATCTAATTAGAATTTCTTGAAAGTTATAATTAGGGTATTAGTTTTTAGAAATTAATTTATGTCCATTTTACCCTTATAAAACATATTTAAAAAACGACTAATTTAATGAAGACAAGTATTCAAAATAACGTATTATTTTGACGTTTTGAAACAAACGCCGTCTTTTAAAAACAATTGACGATTGAATGGAAAGTGATTCCTCTTATAAGAAAAAGTGTAACTAACAAATCCTCATATTTTAAGTAATTTCCTTATGAAATTGTAACAACCTATTTTATTAGAGAAATAACCATCACCAATACAGGATTAACATTTTCAATAACACAACATTTCAATTATATATATATATATATAAGTACATCCAAAACATAAGATCATAAAGCTATCTCTCTTCACGTTTTCTGTCGGTCTAATTGACCTTTAACTTCATAGTCTAAAACATCATATGGTCTCCTAAAAAATACGGTCATAGATAAAATAAGAAAAGGGTGAATTTATGAAATTTTATTAAACTAACATTTAATTTATTTGGTTGCAAAAAAATTGACTAAACATAGTATATATGGAAATCTTAAATGTAAAACACTAACTGCATCCCAAAGTATAAACTATTTAATTTACAAAGTTTTAATTCCATAATACTAATAAACTGAATAGACTAAGGATTATGTATTTGTCATCTTCAGTCCTAATTTTTATAGACTTTCATTTTATAAACTTTTCTTTTTTAACAAGCAAGACAAGTAAATACTAGAATTAAATAATTGATCTTCATTCAATGTTTCAACTAGATAATCTCATTCAACTCTCACAATTATACATCTTCCTCCTAGTGAGTAGGATGTTTAGAGGGGTTAAAATAATTTCTACATAGTCACTTCTAAATATTGACATTATATTAGTATAGTTTTCCTCCTTTAGGAATATCTATATTAATCCTCACTTAATAACCATACTGATAATAATAAGCACATAATAATTCAATCAAAGATAGCTTAGCAATATCAGAAAATCTCATACTAGCAAAGCTAATATCGCTCTAAGCACCAATGCACTTCGTGCTTGTTACATCGTCCACTAGTACACCAACGACACTCAACTCTAGTTCTCCTTGTAGCTCTATGTCAAAATGACATTCAAGTCTTTGCAGTGCTTAACGTCTCAACCACTAGAGCTCACTGTGAGATCAGCGCCTAACGGTACTTAAGCAACACTTATGCCATAATTTTAAGGCAAAAATCGTCTAGAGAGTAGAATGTCTAAGCAACCACATTTTGAAGTTTAACCGTCAACATTAAGCAAAATATCATTGGTTAGGAGAAGATGTTTTCAGTCAAGTAATGCTTGAAAAAGAAGCATCTTATAACGTCTGAAGCCGAGAGTTAAAGTAATGTTTTATAGACTAAACTGATTAAATGAATTAGAAAGACATAAACAACTTCTAAGAACAAGTGTCTCTCATTGAAAATCTCTCAATGAACTCTATGAGCAAGTAAGCTAACTTCTTATGAAAAATAGAACTCTATCTCTTATATAACATTAAGACTAAAAGAAATATGCTTATACATTGTTATATCAACCAAAGCATTCTTAAAAATATCATTTGATAAGTGACCACCAAAACGCTTTGGCCTTGAGAAAGCATCTTATAATATGATGAATACACATTTGTCTCACCAAACAATGCATTAATTAGTGAAAAAATAAATGAGAAAATGTATTGAACACGCTATACTGCTTAACGTTTATTAACGTTTAAAATATTTAATGCATGTACAAAAGATTACTTCGATAATTAAGTACTTTGTTTCTTGATAACCATGTAGATTAATAAGGCAAAAAGATATGGTCAAAATCACGACAACCAAGAAAAAGACGTTAAGAGAAAAGAAAAACATTTTGGGAATGTTTCCTTGAAGCCATTTTCTTTGTCACATCGTACAAGTTCAAATTTTACTTAAGGCTATGATAAAAAGTTTTGGACCCTACAAACTAGACTAAAGTCAAACTTCACATCGTAAAGCTATAAACTCTTCATAAGTCAACTTCTTGGTCCAAGGGTCATCTTTCAAGAGAAGCTATATATAGAAGAAAGCTTGAAGAGAATATGTTGTTGATGAAAAAGCGCATAATAACATAATAAGAGAAGCAACAAGAAAAGAAATAAAAGCTCAAAGGTTCTTACATCGTCTAACGCTCAATGTCTTTCAAAGAAAAATCTTTATAAAGAAAGAAACACTTTTAAGTGTTACATATTGTATTGTATTTGAACACACATCCTCTCGTTGAGAATCATTCATTTGTACCTTGTAGAAAATCCATTTTGGATTTATTTTAAGTTTTGGAGAGAATTCAAATACTTGGTTGTTCAGCTCAGGCTGAGTCGAACTTATAGACAATTGTCTAGGATTAGATCCTGAAGATGCTAAACTCGATCTAGTCAGCTTGACCAGGAAACTAGAAGTGGTGCTAATACTCATTGTAATAAGGAGTGATGAGAATACTTGGTGAGATCTTAGAGAGACAAAACTCGTGTAATCTTGAAAAAGATTAGTGAACCCTTTAAGAGTTCTTAAGGGAGAATTAGATGTAGCTTAGGTTGAGTGAATCAATATAAAAATTTGTGATTTATTGTTTCTCGATCTAAAATGTTTTCCATATGCCCTATGACTTGGAGAGGGCCTAATAGAGAGAGAGACTCTCTCAACACCAAGAGTTCTAATGCTCTAGGTCAATGTAGTGTTTGGCGCTCAACACAATACAATACCTCAAATTTAGTATTTTCAAGTTTTACAAGGATTAAATGATTTATCTTTCTGTTGAATCTTTTATAATTCAATAAATTTAAATTTCTTATGTTTTAATTCTAGATAGCAGTCATTCTCTCACAGTTCAAGATCACAAACAATCAAGAAATCAATATTTACATAATACTCATAGATTCATCTATCATTTGCATATTCTTCACCATACAGTTAAAATAAATCAAACACACATATATTTTAAGAAGCTTTGTATCAATTTCATCAAAACAAATTTTTGAAGAATACCTAAACCGTAATTTTAAATTTATAATCCTTAATGATGAACTTTTTTTTCACATGACTCTTAGCTAAACCTAACCCTTAAACAACTATATCCACATAGTAGGAGCTCAAATTAATGATCCAATACTACCCTAAGGATCATTGAAGAACATGAAATCACTTAGAAGAATCTAAGAACACATGCAGCCAAAGTTTATGGTGCATGCAACAGATCGTGAATTTGGGCAAAAAAGAGGAAGAATGGAAACTTACTTATATTACAATTCTAATCAAATAGATGTTAGAAGACTAAGAGATTTTAAAAAGAGGACATAAAGACATTAGAGAACTAAATTATAAAGAAAAGATGAAAGTTTTCTTAAAATTGAATTTGTTTAAAAGAATATTTATAGTTTTTCCTTTTTACTAATTAAATATATCGTGTCATTTTTAAGAACCTTAATCCCTCTTAAATTCTATTTCCTAAGGCTTCACATAAATTCTATAAATAAATACTTTAGAGATTAATTTATGTTTCTTTAAAATCATAAAATATATTTAAAAAAACAACAACGAATTTCATCACAAAATATTGAAAACAATCTCTTAGTTTAAAAAATTGAATAAATTTGAGAATTTAAAAAAAAAATCAAACTATATGTATATTTCTTTTAAATGATTTTTTAGAAAACGAAATGACCTTTTTACTAAAAATGTGCAAGTAACTAATATTAATATTGTAAAGTGACAATATATATTCCTTCGTATAATTTTAACTAAACAATATTAAATAGTCAATGGATTATTATTTTTAAATTAAAAAAGTAGAAATTAATGAATATTCGTTTACAGTTACAAAATACTATTTAAGAAGCAACTAATTTTATGATAGAATATTCATAGTAGTCTTTCATTCTAATATTAAATAATTTTTGGAATGATTTTTTAGAAATGAATTTATGTTGATTGACCATTACAAAAAAATATATTTTATTAGGTAATAATTTATGAGAATAGTTTTTTGGTAAGGGAAGCATTAGTCATAGGAAGGAAGCAGTCCACCCTATATGTATGGTATGGTGAGCGAAATGGAGAAACAGTTGAGAAGTTATTGAGAAGAGACAAAGAAACATCACAACCATACTAACCCACTCAACCTTTACAAAATAACATTCCTTCACCAACCTTCACAAACCTTTTTTCTTAACTTCTTCAAAACCCAAGTCAAACACTTTTTAACTATCTCTTCTAAATTAATCTGTAACGTCTGTTTTCACTCAAATTCCAAACAACATATTTTACTTGAGAATTACACATTGCACTTTTTTTTCAATTTTTTTTTATTTCAATTTATATTTATGTGTTAAAATGAAATTTTTACAATAGGAATTTTGTTATGTCTATGTCCACTCAACAATTCCTGGCAAAGATTTGTTAGAAGCAAGTGAATTTTATGACGATAACAACATTTTGATTTATAATATATTGTTTATCACTACCACTTTAATTTAGTATGATTCATTTTACTAATTTTAAACACTATATAATGGATAAAAATACATAAACAAAAAATATAAGGATAAAAAATGTATTTACATGAGAAAAATAAAACAAAATTTTTGAAAGATAAATAATATTTTATCAATTAAGAGATTTACACAATAAAAAATTATATACATAAATAACAACTAATCTTTATAAAGACCATCTACAATTATATTGTATCACAATTTTTTTATTTGCATTATTTATTGTTCATATATAATATGATTATTATATATGGATAAACACAGCCAACATATAAGATAGTATAAATTATAAATATTCTACTTTTTACAGAAATATAAGTCATAATATCCACAAAATATCATTTTTAACTTAAGTATGAGAAGTTACTTGTCCAACATGTTACACACGTATAGTCCTCATGACTTAACTTGACTCGGAGACTTGATGGCAAACCTCTAGCCAAGGTCCAATTACAAAAGGTATGGCCAAACAAATTCAAGAAGAGTTAGAGTTATCAATGAAGGATGAAGTTAAACTCTTATTCTTTTGGGTCATCATGGAGCCTAATCAAGTAGAGTATGAATATTTTTGAGCCTTTTATTTTGACCAAGTACTATAGAGTTTTGGTCAACTTGAGTCAACTAAAGTTAACACCCAATGTTGACCTAAGCAAGACGTTTTCTAGAGTTGACCACATGGGTCAAGGTTTTGTCTTAGCTTGGTGAGCAAGGATAAGGGATGTCCCATCTTTAGAGAGAGTGGTTATGTGTCATGCTCTCATTGAAGAGGATTTCTCGTATGTAGTGATCATGTGTCACTCTAGAAATGAAGAAGATTCTCCTATGTTAGTGATCACATGTCATCGTCCTAATGGATAAGATTTTTATCTTGATCTCCAAGGTGGCCAAGTTGAGGTTTTTAAGGTTTTGCTTCTATAATTTGGAAACACCTTAAGCCTAGAGGTGTCTCCCCCAATGTAAATTTACTTTGAGATTAATATTAAATGTTGTCAAATTTTTATGTCTTTCTACTTGTCTCTAAAGTCAAGACTAGAGCATCTCATGTGGTCTTCTGTGGCCACCTTCCTTGAAAGATGACCTAACCTCTCTTAAGAGCATCCAACATCACCATTACCCCCTTCCTAACATCCAAAATCGTAAGCATTACCCACCATACACCATCACCTTCACAGTCTCACCTTCATGCTTTGGATCATCCTAGCTTGAGGAGAAGAAGGCTATCAAGACTATACACCTGTCATGATTCAACCCCTTACAGATGTATTGCCCCGATTATTATATAAATAATTATTATTTGATTAAAAATTAGATTATTTATTTTTATTGAAAATAAAATCATAACACAACCTATATATGTGTGTGTAATTCAATATTTTACATCATTGCAATTATTCATAGTATATTACAAAAATATATAATTTGTACAATGTTAAGAGTTCTACATCAAAATAAAAGACTACCTATATATTGAATATTTCATAAGGATATTAATATGAATTATCTATGAGTCAATCTAAAGAAGTTCTCACATTTCTCAAACAACTCTTATTGAACATGTTTTTCTTATACTTATACAAGGTACAAATGAAAGGAAAATTATGAAAGGAGTGAGATCTTTGTAAACTTAAATATCAACCTTAATAAAATCAATAAACATTATAAACATTGAGGTCTAGAATTGGACCTACAGCCATAAGACTCAATCTCATTCTATCAAACATACGAATGTATATTCCACTTTTAATGATCCAACATGAGCTTCAAAAGTTATTTTGAAAAGTGATTAAATAGAGTATTTCTCATAAAACATTGGTACAATCATAATTATTTCTTTCAAAAGTATCAATCATTTATTACTCTAAAAAAAAGATATATACTCATTACCAATATTGACAATGCCGAGTAGATATCAAATAATCCTAAGTTTGATATATAAATATCTTAGTCCATGACACTATTTTGAACAATCCATATATTTACATACTTTGGTAAAAATTCCTTAGACCCCACCATGATCTCTGCCATTCATGCTTAAATTTTTTTTAAATTTTGTTTCAAAAATTTTAGTTTGGAATTTTTGAAGGTGCACAAATAAGTTGAAGGGGGTGCAGGAAGTGAAAGATGAAAGATTAATGTAAAGTAATTGTTGCCTAGGGCTGATAACCCAAACTCTTCAGGGTTTTTTTTTATTGAAATATAGAAACTAGTTTGGGTTTGGTACTTTCGGAGTTCAAACAAATGAACCCAAACCTTTTACTTCTTTTACGGGTTCCCTATAACTAAAAAAGAAAACAGTGTTTCATCCTACACCTCCAACATCTCATCCTGTATTTTTAAAAATTTTATTTTTAACCTTCTGACATTCTACATTTCCAACTTTTTTAAAAATTTCATTTTTAACTATCTTCTCTTTCTTATTAAAGACATTTTAATAAATATCTTTCTATTTTCTTCTCTTTCTTGTTAAAGACACTCTCCACCACCTTAATAATAATTCTAATTTAATTTAAAATTCAAATATTATTTAATATAATTTTATATTTTAATAATTATTAAAATATGATTTATATTATAATAATAACTATATTAAAAAAATTAAATAATTAAAATTAAATAATTAAAATAAAAATAAAAATAAAATAATAATATAAAATTTGACTTAATATATTCAAATATATTAAATTATATTAAAATATTAAAATAAATTAAACAATTATTAAATTGTAAATAAAAACAAAAATTTTCAAAAACTTGTTATCGAAAATCAGTTTTGTTTTTTATTTAAAATTTAATCAATATTTAATTTAATTAAAAATTATAGCATTATTTATTATATTTTTATATTTTAATAATTATTAAAATATGATTTATATTTTTATAATAGTTTTATTAAAAAATAAAAATAACTAAAATAAGAGTAAAAATAATGAAAATAAAAATAATATTAAAAATCACATTTAATATATTTAAATATATTAAATTATATTAAAATATTAAACTAAATTATATAATTATTAAAATTTAAATAAAAATCAAAATTTTAGAAAAATTTATTTATTGGATATCCATATCCGATTATAAATTTATCGGATGCCTATATCCGATTAACGTTTCTAAAATTTTATTTTTTAGAGGTGCATGATGAGATGTTGGAGGTGTAGGATGAAACACTCAAAAGAAAAATGTTGTGGGTAACATTTTGGACATTTAACTAAGTATATCTTATAAACGAGTGAAAACTCACACAGGTGAACAAATAATTAAGGTAACAAAAAATAATGAAATCATTATTTTAATAATTATAAAAATAAATTTAAATGATGTTTACAATTTTATTATAGGTGATTTTTATTTTTTTCAGATAATTTTTTTATTATAAATATTTATTTTAGTTTAAAAGAATAGTGAAAAAAAGGATCAAATAAAAAAATGGTTAAACTTAAATGAATGTCCTTTTAAAAGAGTAAAATTAGTAAAATAATTACTTTAGTTTAATTTTTTTAAAGAATAAAATTAAAAATAAAATGTGTACGAAAGAATCCTCTTATAGATTATAAATTCAGTACATGATTTATTTTTTTCATAAAGTTAAAACGCAATTCTATTAATTTATTTAGAATTAAATACATTTTTATACCTCCAATGATGGATCCATATTAAAATTATTACTAAGAAAACATAATATATTTTATACTTACCATTTAAAAAATATATAAATTTATATTACTCTTAAATTATGAAGAAGGACATATAAACATCCTAATTTAATATTTATAGGAATGCTTGCATAAGACACTATCAAAATTAACGCATCAAGATGATTGATTTAAAAGTAGCAAGGTAATTCTCATGACTGAATTCACATGTTCATTAATATTATGTATTACACACACAAAAATAATTTAAAGATGTTAGGTATAATTCATTCATGTGGATGACATCAATGCACCTTCACAAATGTGGCATTACATTGAATTATGTTTAATCTTTTCTGATTTGAATTCTGATTAATGCCTAATAAATGAAATTAAATCAAACCATCTTTTGCCCACCGTTTTTTTTACGTGATGCTGATATGTGAGTCCATTTTACGAGTCAACTAATCTTATGGATTACTATCCTAATTCTCTTATTTAATATAAGAAATTAACATTCATCCGAAATTCTAAATATTCAAATCCTATTTACCTGCCACCAAATGCATGTATATAAATAAAAACAAATGAACGAAAGGTCTAACTTACCATTTCAACTACGTATTATGATAAATCAATGAAGTCTCAGTCTTCCAACCGTTGATTTTTCAATCATTTTTTTTATTTTGAGCTTACTTTTCAAGAGAGAGAAAAAATTAAGAATTCACGTCATAAAGAATCTGATTCACAAATCATCATATATGATCAATTTGTTTATAATGACGAAGAAGAAAGTCTTAAGTCCTCATATATACAGACTTTAGGAAAGGAAGGAAAAAATAGAAAAAAAGGAAGAATAACTATCAATAAATAGTGTTACAATTAAACAGAAAACCTACTGGTTGGTCTGGTACGTGAGATGGATCGTCTCCTTTCCTTTTTAATAGGTGGTTGTTTCTTTTCTATTTTTAAATTCAATTTTGGTTTGTAAATACCGACGGAGAATATCTATTAAAAGTCTTTCCATGTAAAAGTTAATTCATTTTGGAAGGTAAGAATAATAAATACGTAATTATTAAATCTCATATTTTCTTACTTTGAAAATCTAATTATAGTTTTTGTAATGGATATTTTATTAATGTCGGTCTAATTATAGTTAGTGTTGTTAAAACGGGTTGGAATACATAAACCAACTTGATCCGTCATAAGTTTGGATCGGGTTGGATTGAAAAATTTTTAAAAAATCAATACGAAACAATTTTGAGCCCGATTCACCAAGAATCTGACTCACCTAGGTTGAACTCGTGGTGAGTGCTCATAACCCACCTAATTATTACTTTATGTTTCAATATTATTAGTTAACACTCTTTTTTATTGCACTATAAATGGAGATGAAGAGGAAGATGTTTCAAGAGAGCAAAATATTATGGATTTATCTATTCAAGACTTTAATCTTATAAATGGATAAGTGACACAAAAATTATCAATGTTAGATACTTATTTGTTTTGCCTTTTGTGCTTGATTTTGGATTGTATTTGGAATTTATGATGATTTTGAATTATATTGTATTTTTTTTAATTGGTTTTGGAGTTTAACATCATTTTGGAACAATATTTATTTAGATTTGAATTAAAAAAATGTTTTTTTAATTGAAAAATATAAATTTGTAATTAAGTGAGCTAGTGAGTCAATTTATTTAACCCACCAACCCGTGGTGGACGGCACCATGTTTGAATTTTTTCGGCTTACTAATAACCAAGCCGAGTTTGCTTGACTCATTAAGTGGCCAACCCGTGGTGGACCGGATCGGGTGACCCATTTTCACAACACTAATTACGGTCCAAACATGACTAATCGCGATTAAATTGTTAACTGGAATGGTTTTTTGAGTAAATTTGTGATACCTTAACCATTCTATCGTTATGACACTATGCATTATTGACTGTTTGATCTAGTGTGAGAAATTTTAACTATTTTGCTAATTTAAGGGTTGATCGTCTGGTTACTAGTTGACTAGACGAGATATACTATACACAAACCCCCAAGCTTGGGCATAATCTAAGTTGTATAGGGGTTTGTTCTTTGACCGCTTTATACTATGTGTTGTCTTCCATGGAGGTTGCTTGTGCTGAATTATGACCATTAAGAGCGATAGTTAGGATGCTTCAAACTTTGTGCCTATTAAAATATGAAGTGCTGGACCATTAAATGCGAAAAGATCTAACAATCGAGACTCCAAAATGGTTAAGATACACACTTACTAGTGGAAAAAAGACTTTCTATAACAACTTATTATGAGAGGTGAAATTCATCTGTCATAGTAGGTTGAGTAATGGTATTTTTAAATACAAATAATGTTAATTATAATAGGTAGAAGGAGACATGTCATTATAAATAGACGCAGTGCCAAAATTGAAATTATGATGAAAACTTATTATAAGTCTAGTAAAACTTGTCATATTTATTATGACTAATTCATCGCATGTCATAATATATGTTGAATGCGGTAGAAAAATTAAAATTATATTCAAAATCTATTGTGATAAGTCTGGGAATACCTATCATAATATTTCTTTACTGTGAGAGTTAGTAAATCACTCTCAATTCCTAATTTTACTAATTCATTCACGCATCTCTTTTCTGTTGTTATTTCACGCATCTCTTTTCTGTTGTTATTTCACGCATCGATCCTTTCTTCTTCTTTTCATTCACGCATCATTCTACAACCCATTGCCTCTCTTCTTGTCTTCGTTCACGCTTCTAGACTTCTTCGTGCACACATCATTCCATAATTCATTGTCTCTTTTCTCTCTATGTCACACTTCCAGACTCCTTCGTTCACGCATTATTCCACAACCCATTGCCTTCTCGCTATTGCCTCTCCACGCTATCATCTTCGACCGAAAACATTGTGTTCTTTGCTTTCGTTGGGAAAATAAGGTTTTCCCTCTTTCCTCCACTTAGGTTTTTGACATTTTGTATTTGAGATTGGTTGGTTGAACTTTAACAAACTCACACCTCACCATTTAGGATTGTGGATTTTGACAACCAATTTCCCCCATGGACTATTGGATTCGAAGATAATGTTTTGGTGTTCTTATCTTTTAAGTATTTGGAAGCCAATTTGCTTGAAATTGAGTTCGGACTGCGCCCTGAAGGGAGTCCCTCTCATGGAATGAGTTACATCCTTCATTGAAAGGATCCCTTTATGATATTCATATATAATATATTTGATAGCAACAACGAAATATTGTTTTATTTATCACCATTGATGGAGGAAATGAAGGTGCAGGGGATGAAGTGGGTGCAGCACACTGGTGCAGTTAAGGGATATGGCATCGGTTGTTTTGGCTCATAGACAACGGTTCTTGAACCGAGGCATATACAGACGAGACAAAAAGTTTACCCATTTTTGCCTCGGTTGCGAACAGAGGTAGTATTGTGGAGTTTAGTGCCTCGGTTGGGACCTGAACCGAGGCAATAGAGTGTTTTTTCTTTTGCACCAGCCTTTCCCCGCCGCATCTTTCCTCTCCCGACAACTCCCACTGTAATTCACCTCCCCTTCCTCCGCCTCATAGTCAAACCCCAACCCCATCACCTCATTGTCAACATCATCCATAACAGTCACAAAGTCCCCATCCCCAACTCGGTTGTCGTTAGCCTCCGAGCTTCCCATCACCACTATTAGCTTGTTCCTGCATCAACCCAACATAAAGCACACAAGTTTTGAGCAAAGGTGGGAACTTTGCGCTTCAGCTCGTTCCGACTCTTCTTGGCCTCGAGATCCGCGTCAGAGGTGGATGGTAGTGGAGAGTTAGGTGTTGGCAGTGGTGAATAATGGAAGAAAGAAGAGAGCTTGAAAATGGGAGAGCTGCTTACAAATAGAGCAGTGGTGGCGTCACGGTGGCTTACCATTCTGGCATCGAGAGCAATAGGCGGGAGAGGGCGTTGGCGGTGCTATCTCTGAATCGAAATCGGAGTGAAGTTGTTGGCGATGCTGTGGCGGCACGATAGTGGATGCACGAAGAAGACGACAAAGGCCACCCACGAGAGAAATCGAAACAGAGATTCGCCTTGCAATAGTTCGCGTTTGGTCTCTAGTCGAAGAGAAATTGAAACAGAGGTTTGCTCTGGTCGAAGAGAAAGAAGGGCTCTGGTGGAAGAGAAAACTCTAAGAAAGGAGGGGCTCTGGTGGAAGAGAAAACTCTGAGAAAGGAGGGGCTCGGTGGAAGACAAAGAACTGTAAATCATTTTGAAAAAATAAAGCAAAGGATATTACCTCGGTTTCACAAGAACCTGAAGCCGTATGCGAGCTACTAAAGCGGTTCTACTCAAACCCAATGCCTAAACATCTTTAAAAAAATTCAAAATAATTCTATATGCTTCGGTTTGCTTCAAAATCGGGGTCGTAGCGTACTTCAGCACCGGTTCTGGATAAACCGAGGTAGTCCATGCTACAGCGCACACATTTTCAGAAGAAAATCAGAGACTTTAGACATCGGTTCTGCAAAGAACCGAGGCGGTATCCCCTTGGTCAGTCTGACTTGCAGAGAGCAGAAAAGAAAGTAGGTGAGTTGTAGAGAGTTTTATGCCTCGGGTTCTTTCATAACCGAAGCCGTATCACCTATAGGCATCGGTTTGTTCATAACCGAAGTATATAAGTTTCCGTTAATTACAAAAACGCCACCGCGTTTCAATATGTTTTGGGTTTTTCAAAACCGAAGCATATTAGACGCGTTCTAAAGGTATTTTTTTACTAGTGAGCAACGTTGTGCAGAGGAACACAAAAGAAGTAGTGGGCGATGAAGTGATTTTACATTTTTCTTTTTGTAAAATTTTCATTAAGGGCAATGAGTTCATTTCAATGCGCCTATGGTAATGTTGGAAGAAAACATGGGGTGCAGGAGGAAATGCCCTGACATAGAGAGTGACCAAGTGTGGATTAACGTGTTCTTACTGTAAAGAAAACATAAAAGATTTAAACCCAATATTTATAAAATCTTTACATTAGAGAAAAAAAATTAAAAAGTAATATTGCAATACAGTAAAATAAAAAAAAAAAAACGTTATAAGTTAGTGTGATTACATTATTGTTGCGGTAGGTGGGACTTTATATTGCCTATTTATTTCATCACCCATCTGATTGGTTGAACACACTGTGCAGTGCTATTACCCTTTTTTAGTTGGGGTACCTTATTTATTCACGAATAAGGATAATAATATATACACATAACTCAATCATGATCACCTTATTTATTAATGAGTGGTGATGATGCGATGCAACAACAGTTTTTCTTTAATGTAAAAGTAATAAATATAGTTTCAAAATCATGATATAATAACAAGAGACAGTGGTAATAAATAAACAAAAAGAAGAAAAAAAGTGGTTTCTTTGTTGTGGTATTTATCTACATTAACGTAAAAAATGTTACAACAATCTGCCGGAGGGGAACGACAGAAGGTGACGGTTATTGAGAACCCGACCCGAAAACCGATCGGACTCACTGACCCTTAGTTTTGGGGTGTCTCTCCGCAACTTACTCTCTTCTCTGTAGACCTGAATCTCAGCCATGTCCTTCACTAGGGTCACCATATCCCACAATTTCAATTCTCTTGCCTCATCCATCGTAGCCAACACCTTTTCTTCGCATTGTTCCAACCTCTTCAAACAGCAAACTAACTCAACCGCTTCCCCAAACTTAAACCCCCCGAACCTCTCCTTAAACTCGTTCAACCTCACGCGCACCTCAGCCTGCACCACGCCCCAATCCCCACGCGCCAGCTTCACAATCTCCTCCACCAAGAGGTTTCCGTTGGGCTCGGGCCTCTTGCAAAGCCCTTCGACCAGAGCCACCAGAGAGTCAAACTCGCTCAACAAGTCGGCGTTGGAGAGACCCGACGCTCTGTCTTCTCTGCTCTCTTTGTCGCTGGCGGTTCCGAGGAAGAATCCCAGGACGCGGGAGGCGCAGAGAAGCTGCTCGATGTGCTGTGCGAACCACCGGACCCAGGAGGAGAGCTGCCACGTGGTGGGGTCGGTCGTGTGTCGGAAGTGGGAGAGGTTGAGGTAGTTTCTGCCGCCGGAGTTGGGGTAGACCGAGAGCTGATCCTGGAGGATGAAGCTGCCGTGTCGGATGATGTAGTGGACGGCGATCAGGCACTTGAGTGCCACGGCGGCGTTGTTCGTTCCCTGCAGCCGGTCCATCAGAACCTCCACCGCGGCAGAGGCTGTGGCGCGTGGCCCGTCTCCCGATGAGAGGAGCATGGCCAGATGCTTAGTCGTCGGTGGTGTGGAACAGTCGTGGCTGGTGGCGCGTAGCAAGGAGAGCGTGGTGCGTTTGGAGAGTAGCGCCGCCTTGCTCTGCGACGCTTTGTCCTTGATTATCCCAATCAGGTGCGTGAGTTTTGTCATATTTTCTTTTCGCGAAAACACTTGCACAAACAAAAACACAGTCACTGCCAACGCATGGTGTCTGAAAATCTGGATACTAGAAATTGGGAAGGGAGTGTTTGGCTTTGGCCTGGGAGTGGGGCATAATATGATATTATGATAATGGAATCACGTTGCTGTCTCTGCCATAATGGTGAGTTAGATATTTTTTAAAAACTTGTATGCCTTGTTCACGTTTGGGCATGTTCACATCGATGGTTGATGACTCTGGAACGATGCTGATAACACTTACGTGTGGTATTTTAAGAATGTCTTAAATTAATACCGTATGATGCATTCAACGTGTGTGAAATAGTTAATCAATTTAGAGAAGCGGAACTTAGATAATTCTATGCATATTTTAAATTCAAACTTCATGTAAGTAATATATTAATTAAAGGTTTAGGTTAATATGTATACATTTTAGTAGATAAATAAATGTAGGAAGGAAAAAGAAACAGTTGACCGGTAATTTCTTAAAAAACTAATCTAATAATGGTGGACTTGTCAACGAAAAAAAAAAATACCGATCGATTGTCCATATGTTACTAAGTGATAAATATATATTCAAATATCGTCCATTCAATGGGATTAGGTTGAAAGAGAAAAACTTACTCTATTCAATTTCTTTTGTCTTATCATTTAATCCATTTCATTTTAATTTTTAATCAATTTAAGCCGAAATGATTTTGGTTTTCATATTAAATCAATTACTGGGATTTTGCTTTACGATTTGATGATAAAATAACTTAAAAGATATATAATTGTTCTAAATGTGTGTTTTCTGTATAAGCAATGAAGGTACTTGGAGCATTCCAATGTATGTACGGGGGGGAACAGTCTATCTTATAGATGTTTCTCCTTTTGCTTATAGAAATGACCTATTATTAGTTTAGTGACAACGTGTTCTTTGTATATGAAAATAAATAAGTGAATTAATTGGATTCCAATATCACCAAAAGCTTAATTGATTGGTGATCTAAAATAGGCTATAAGACTAAAGATCTACTCAGTCAATCACTTACAAAAGAGTAAAATAATGAATAAATAAATAAATTTTAAAGGATGAGAAATTTTACATATTAATTAATTGCTACTAGCTTAAAACTAATACATCTCTTTTTGAATGTTAAATTATTAATAAATCTATATAATGTTACAATTAGTATTTTGAAGTTACATATTAATTTTTGTTAGTTTAATTGTTGATTCTTTCATTCATTTTGGTGACCTTACTTTATACTAAAATACTAACATAATATACGATTAAAAATTCTACAATATTTCTTTTATTTACTAATTTAAAACTAATACAATTATTATTCATATATGAAATTTTTAAGAGGCGTTTTAAAATTAAGAACACAAAAATTAAACAAATTAATGTATTGATTTTTGTTAATAAAATTCTTTGTTAATAAAATTCTATAATATTTATAGAATTTTATTAACAATAACTTACAAATTTTTGGAGAAGTGCTTTAAAATTAAAACTTGTTAGATTACATTGTAAAATAATATTTAAATAAATTATATTAAACTAAAATATTAAAATTTCTTTATTATAAAATTTTAATTAGTGAATTATATATTAAAATGTTTGATAAATAAAATAAAAATAATATATTATAAAGAAAAAAAATCTAAATATAAATATTAAGTAAAGTCTTACAATTTCTAGACACGACTTTATAGATAAACAAGATGAAATGTTACAATAATTTAAATAATTTAATTTAATTATTTTTAAGTGAAATTATAAGTTTTGAAGAATGTTTAATTTTATATTTAATTAAATATTATTTTTTATTTAAATTTTTTTTTACGTAATTAGTTGAAGTTGGGGGGTGTAAGTACTTTACTGCTAAAAAAAAGGTCTATTTTCTTTTTACATAATATGAAGCATATAATAAAGTACAGTTTCCCAAGAATGCATATATCGTTATGCATCTTGGGAATTCAAAGTCAGTGTATTCTTCTGTCCCTGATTACATGTTATAGTAAACACGTACACTTCAAACTTTATTCTTATCGCGAGGTCCACTCTTAAGAATAATAAATAAATGTAATTATTTATTATTGAATTTTGTTTGATTAAATTTCTTTACTTTTATCTTTTCCTTAATCCAGATATATTTTAGACAACAAAAATGATTTGTTTACCATATTTTTCATAATATAGTATAAAATAAAAAAAAAGATATTATAATAATAATTAGACATATGGACCAATATATCACTATCACTGATTTAAATAAAAAAAACATAAAAAATCGATCAACATATGATTACAGATAAATGAAATACGAAAGTAATAAATAAATAAATAAATAAAAATGTCGAGTATGTTACTAACAATAAATTAAAGAACTAAATTTGTTTTCTTTTCAAAATTATTATAGAAAATTATTTTTTGACCTCAAACTATTATAAAAAAAATTATGTCTAAATTAAATTACAAAGTATTTTGTAAGAATCTAGAACATTATTTAATAATAATGCTGATTTTAATAATAAAAAATAGCATTATAATATTTTAACAATAAAATGATTAAATTATAAATAAAATTTTAATAACTAAATCATTAATTTTAAAAAAAACTTCTAAATTTTATTTCTGTCATCTCTTTAAGTTTTTTTTTTATCTTTACTTTATCCTTTTAAACATTAAGAACTATAAGATCAATTTTGGTAATACATTTTACGTGTTCATTCAATTAAAAAGTTAAACAAAGGAAGTTTTCTTTTTTTTCTTTTGAAGTGTTTTAGTTTCTTGAGTTGCATTTTGACCTTAAAACTATGTATGTGACTCCAAAAAACTTTTGATAAATCTATGTTGTTCCATGATTTAGATGATATGCTTAGGCCTCTAATTGAAATTTGTGTTATCAAGTTAGGTGATCATGTGTTGTAAAGAGCTCTAGGGAGCAATAATGTGCGAAAATGAGACTTTTGTCTCAAGTGAGGGAGACTAGTTATAACTATTACATGTTTGATTTCATTTTAATTGATTAATTGTGTGTTGAAAATGTGATTGTATGTCCCATTGGCATGTTTGTTTATTGTTAATTAATAGCTAAAATGAGATGATGGGATTAACAATGCATGTCTATATGTGTTTCAAATTTTAGGTTTCTATGGTATGCATTGAGGAATGCACTATTTTTGTTGAGATTTTGAGTTCAATCATGAATTTGGTGTGTTTGTGATTTGTGTGAAGCATAAGATGAGTTATTTGAATGGTTGGCACTATCAAATTATAGGATTTTTGGTGTTTGCGTTATGTAGACTCATTGAAAGAGCCTTTTCTCACTGGATATGAATGCCAAAGATGAGTTTGTAGAGTCAGAGGAGCATAAGCGAAAGCCAAACTTAAGTTTGACAGAGTCAGAAGAGGGGGGACTCATGTTTTCGCTAGGCGAGCCATCTTATATTTTTGTTCCAATGCTGGATTCATTGTGCGAGACACTAATTGCTGAGCGAGTGAACCTTCAGGGGATGCTCACTAGGTGAATGCATGATCTTGCTGAGCGAGTCTATAAATTTTAAAGAGTTATATGTGAAGGAAATTATGATGAAATAAATTATGAGAATGAAGTAAGTATTTCAAGGAGGTAATTTTTAGATAAATAAATGAGATATATTGTTTTGAATGCAGTGATTTGTTGTATGACTATATCATTTCTAAGGAGGAAGAGTATAACTAGTTAGTCTAGTATTATGCATTGGTTAGAGATACTCATTGTGAAGTCATCCTTATACTCTATTAGTCTCACAAACTCATGTAGAAGATGAAGTCTAGGTTAAAGAAAGTTCTTATAGCAGGTTATGTCAGGACCCCTTTTCTTTTAAGTTATAAGTGAATTTGTCATGAGGAGCAAAAACTGGTACCATTAATTGATTGTAACACTTAAGAATTTCATTTTATATGACAGGTGCAAGTCTTCTAGAGTCCAATTAAATGCATAAATCTAGATAATTAAGTCTAGGTTATATATGTATATAGATGACTTTTGTTATGTGATATGTGTAAGGTCGATTTGCAGTAACATTAGGAGTTCAATCTCTCCGCCACCACTCTCCCTTCATCATCGCGAGGCCGCCATCAAAACCTCGTCATCCTCCAAGCTCGCATTGGACCACCACCATGAGCAACCATTTGCCGTCGTCGCGAGCCTCCACAACCATAACCATCAGAATCACAACGCCACAAGCAACGTCGTTGAACATCCAAACGACGAAGCTCCTCGCGACTTTCTCCTCCTGACCTGCAAGACAAAACCCAGAAAATGCAGCAGCCCAAAAAACCTCAAATCAAACCCAGAACAGAAACCCTAACGAATCCCTTGAGCTCGCGCAACCCCCACAGCGCCTCACCACCTCCATCCGCGACGCCATCAAACCTTCAAGAAGACCCTAAAACAGAACCTCCAACGTGCTACTACAGGGAAGAAATTCCAGCGCGTTTCTCCTTCGCGACAATAGCCCTCGTGGGTGCCAAGGCCTTTCCTGCCGGGGTGATTTTGGCCACGTGATTCGTCCACATGCTCTCTGATGCCACCGAAGCGCTCCTCTGTATGTAGTCCCTCTAGGTTGGCATTGTGTTAGCAGTGCGACATTGACGACGACTTGTGACTGAGGGAAATTAGGGTTCTGGGGAGAAGGGTTGAAGGAGACGCTGACATGGCAGGAGTGACAGAAAAAAGAAATTGACGTGACGCTCCATCGTTAGCCAACTCAGCTTCTTTTTAACGTCGTTGGTTTTGGAGGACGAAAAATTATGGTTTCCTTAAGGAGAAGGATCAAAATGTAGCTTACTTTGAAAGATGGACTTAAAAAGAAATTCACTTGATAATTTAAGGACTAAAAACATATTTAACCCATATTTTAACTATTACTTTTATTTAATCTTATTATACTATTTTATTAAAATTTATAGTTCAATTTTCTGTGTTATCAAGATGTAACCAAATGAAATACTAAAATTTTAGTATAATATAAATATAATCATAAAAAACAGTTATAGGGGTTTGTTAACTTGCATATGCCTGTTTTTCAGTTGGTACGTTTTAGTAATGTGTACCGGATTTTAGTAGACAAAAATATCGTAATATATCATGGATTCTAAGTTATAAGGTTAATGGTATTTTAATAATTTTCATTCTCAAAACTAAAAAAAAAAATCCCCTTGCTCATCTCCCTCATTCCTCTCAATCATTTCTCTTTCATCTCTCTCACTCCAACATTTTCTCTGTCATCTCTACGCTAGTCTCAATTGAAAAAATAAAAAACACTCGCCTAACCCTAATCTATCTTTCTCACTTATCCAATTTGTTTCTCTCTCATCTCCATACTTTTCCTCACCCACACACAACAACCCGCGACACCGCAATTTGTTACTCTTGATCTGTTCGTTCATTTATTTTCCAGTTTAATAACAAAATAATTGATGATGTTGATGTTGATTTTTGATTGGAGAGCTGTGTTATATATTTTCCCTTGTGATTATTATTAAATTTTGTTTTTAAATTTTAGAATTTTGTTGTGTTACAAACTCCCCCACCATCATCAATAAACCAAGATCAAAATCAAACCAAGTTTAGCTAATTAAAAATTAAGTCAGAAGAATGTAATGGTAAATAAAACCTTTAACTTCACAAATCACAAACAAATTGGATAAGTGAAGAAGGTAGATTAGGGTTAGACAAATGTTTCTAATTTTTTTCAATTGGGACTAGCTAGCATAGGGATGATAGATAAAATGTTGGAGTAAGAGAAATGAGGGATGTGAGCAAGGGTTTGAGATTTTTTTTTTTAGTTTTGAAAATGAAAATTATTAAAATACCCTTAATCTTATAACTTATAATCTATGATATATTAGGATATTTTTTGTATTAAAACCCGATACACATTACTAAAATGTACATACACAAATACACAAATACACAAATACACAAATACACAAATACACAAATACACAAATTAGCAAACTAATGATTATAATAGTATTTTCTTCTTATTCAGAATGCTTAAAGCAACTCCATAATAGGAGTTACAGTATATTTAGAATAATTTGATCATTAAATATTATATATATCTGTAAAACCATAATTCCCAAAATGGCAACAGTTATGATTAAAATGGAAAAATGCATATATTGTTGAAATTTGATAGAATGACATATACCGCATATAATTCATTTTTATTCTGCAATTAACAACAGTAAAAGCAAGGTTCAGGGGAAGGCAAAAAAAAAACAGTGTATCGAGAATTGCCTTCTCCTCCGAAACCATCACTGGCCAAATATTCAAAAGGAAGTTGGAAGGATAACTGTAATAAAGCCATGCTAGCTGGCTACACGTTCTTGCTCTCTCTGCTCTGCTTCACCATTATCATCAATCACAGCTCAAAAAGCTAAGCCAAGTGGTGCAAACAAAACAGAAGTTCACCTCGACCTTAAAAAGAAAACACTAAGCTCCTGATCCATGTCCCCTTCTGGATCAATCAAGTGGAACGATTCACAGTTTTCTGACCCACGAACCCTCTCAAATCTCCCTCTAAGGTACATCACTTCACCATCTTCTTTCTTGCACTTCACCACCCCAGTTCCCACCACAACCGAACGCATCAACCTCAACGCTTCAAAATCACTGTTGAACGGTCTACGCTTAACGGCATATCCCACCTTCCTCCCGTTACAGTGCATAGTCCATAAAGGGGTGGACAAAAGTGTGTTCGTGTTTGTGTTGTTACTATTGTTGTCCTCGCTGTCACCACAACTCTCCAAAGCGATTCTCAGTGTTCCTTCTCTCATTTCCTTGGCCAAGATGGTTGTTGGAACTGCCAACTCCAGGAGGAGAATAGGGTTGGAGTTGGCGTTTTCCTGAATGCAGAACCTCACCTTTCCTCTACGGTATCCGAAGATGGTGCCTGTGATGGTGCTGGAGTTCATCGTGAGTGACGGTGAATAGAATTTGGTGGGATTTTCGAGGCACTCGTTTGTTACATCTTGGTCTTCTATAATGGTGGCACAGTTGCATGTGGGAACTAAGAGTTGCATGAGAGAACGTAGCAGCCTCCATGATCTAACTTGTTTCTCGCAGTCAACTGTAGTGACGCCACTGTCCATGTATATCTAACTTCTTGCTATTGTTTCAGTCTAACTCTCCTTGACCCTGGTTTAGGGTTTCTTTATATAATGCATATAGATGATGTAATTAAGATACACTAAAATAATATCTATCCATGCTATTTGATAACCAAAAATAATGAATAGTCTGATTCATACATATAAAAAAAAGGTATTAATGCCATTAAAGTGGTGGAGATTAAATTTTTACTATTTCAGAATACCAAAAACTCAGGCTCTACTAAAGAACATGCCAGATTGTTTTCTGTAAAGGTTGATTCCGACAGATGATACTTATCGATAATGAAAAAGGAAAATATATAGAATATGATGTCTTTTCTTGTTTTTGTTGTTGTTAATATTTAACTGTTGACCTCACAGAGAGATGTTGAAAAGAAACCACAAATTCACGGATCACAGTAACATGTGTCGATTAGTGAGGAGTTAGCCAATGGGGTTGGATATTTTTGGAGTGCCAACTAAAAGGTTTATCTAATGCAACCCCGTTGCTTGATTCTGAAACAACTCATGCACACGCTTTAAGTGGATATATATAGTTTTCTTTCTTTTCTCATTCCCTTGTTTATTCTTTGAGCCTTCTTTTCGGTTGAGGACAAAAAACAAGCTGGAGCAGCAGTGTCGGAAAACAATAGTTAATGTGTAAATAATTGAATGTCGTGTTCTTCCTCCATTGTTTTGTGATTAATTAACTTTGATGGAAAAATGCAGGAAGTTTGGGACAGCGATTTCCGTACAGTCATAACACAGCAGTGTGATTCAATGATGAGGGCACTAGATTTCGGACCACAAAACTCCAAACTCATACACACTGTTAAGCTCTTATTTTAACTTAATTTAATCACACACAAGCATCTTTTATGCTTTTGCTCTCGATGACAAGACTTGGCTCTCCAAAATAAAATATGTCGGACATATTATAGCACTGAATCTTATTTTCATGTATTATTTGCGTATTGCATGTGAGATGAACTTTGGAGGCAAAGCATGTTGTGTGGAGGCTAAAAAAATGTATATGTTTTTAGCTTTCTAGCCTGGTTGCTCCACTCTTGTCCTCCTCTCTTATTTGTCTGTTACTAAAGAGGCTCACAGGGAAATACTATTCAGTATGAAATTTGATGCAACAAGTAGAAATATTTGGAATTTATCGATGAGTATAAATGCATGATACTTAATAATTGATTCCACCATTGGTGAAACAGTTAGTCAGAACATAAAAATTATTCCTCTATATATGTGGATGAGAATGAAAAGCTTTTCTCATGCAAATTATGAAATATATATTAGAAAAATATACTTTCACAAAAATAATTTTTTTACATTCATTTAATACTATCTTTTCATATTTTTTACCCTTTACTTTTTTGGAAAAATACAAAAAGATTTATCCTTATGCTTATAATATGTGTTAAATAAATATAAAAATATATTATTATACCATTATTCTTTATATTATATTTGTTCCGTGAGACTTCGTCAAGATTTTATTCATTTTAAAATAAAATAAAATTTAAATTATCTTATTTCTTAACTTTTAAACGATTAAGAAATATGGGTTAAATCAATTATAAATATTTAAATAAGTAATTATTTATTTATGTCAGATGACCTCGTGACCTGTAAGACATCCGTTTTTTCTTAAAAGATGTTGACATCCGTTGAAGGATGTCATCTCCGTTTAATGGTTATTTTTTTTATTTTAGAATTTGTTTTATTAGGGGACATATTTTGAAGGATGTTGTGGGAAGAAAAAGGAATGGAAGTGTGGGAGGTGAAATGAAAATGGAAAAAGGGGAAGAGAATTCCTGGGTGGGTGCTGGGAAAAAGTAAATTTTTTTTTAATTTAAGGATAAAAGTAATGTGGGGAGGTGGAGGAAGAGCAACACCCATCTAATATTTGATTGGGTAACAGCATCACTCCTTATGCTTGGCTGCTTCTTCCTGCACCCGTTTTTCCTTTCTTCACTTCATAAAATTTAAAATTCCCATTAAGGTTATACTAAAAAGATCCTAAAATGCTAAAACCTTCGCCTACTCACACTGCTACACCTCCCTCCTTCATTTTCTCTTCATTCTTTCTTCAAGCTTCTTCCTCCAATAGCTCTTTCTGTGCACCCATAACATGCCTATGTCAACCTCTGTGTTTCCTTCGCTCCCTCCAAGCGGTTCTCCCTCGACCGCTTCATCTCCGGTCGCGCCGCGAACCGGCGCGAACCGCCGCGTCCAGACAGGATAGTATTAACCCGCACCAATAGAAGCAGATGTGTACGTGCTCGCCTCAGGCACCGGCGCCGTACCCGCCAAACCGTCTCATCACGTGCAAATCCGCGATGACAAACTCGCTCTTGAAATTTATGGTGTTGAGGGAGAACCTTAACCCTATGTCGTTGTATTGAGGGAAGTGTGTGGTAAATTTATGGTTGGTGGAAAGTATATGATCCATGCTGCAATGGAGTTATAGAATCTAACCATTTTCTTTCTAATGCTTCTTCCTCCAGTCAAAATCTTCTTCAACGCATTACACTCTATCCGGAAGGAGAACCCAGTCTGGAAACATCTTCTAGATTCATCATTCTGCCAAGATTTTTAAATAATAAAAATATTTTTAAATCCAGAACTACTTTTCAAAATATTTCGCTGGATATTGGAGAAAGAAGAAGGGGTGTAAGATGATGGAGAAAAAATTGGAGTAAGGTTCTATATATTCTAAAATATTATTTCCTTGAAATTCTTTCATAATTGTATTTTTAAAAGATGTTTCAAAAAATTAAAAGAAAAATATATATTTAACCTATTTTTTATCTCGACTTTTGAGCTATATGAAATTATTAGATGTTCTAGAAAAATGTTAAAAAAATTGAATTAATCTATTTTATCATTATGAAATACTTTCTAAAATAATAGAAAGAGACAAAATGTCAGCTAATATGTGAAGTAGAATTTGGAATATATGGAAATGGGGATGAAATTATTTTTGAAAGAGTAATGTTTGATAAGGCTATGTGCATGCATAGATTACCCTACTGATTCATCGAAAGAAAGAAAACACTAAGGTGACTCACCTAACTGTCATCCTTGTTTCGTTAGTTAGAGGCATGCCCGGGAAGTAACACAAGGTGGACAAAATTTGCATACTCTCTTCACCTTCTATTCAAACAAATCTCCTTACATGTACATGCAAATGCTTCTCTCTCTTTTTCTCTCAACTCTCACCTCTTCTCTTTCTCTCCCATCATTTCAATGCCCTCATGGGAAAAACCAAAATTTCCAATCTCTTTTCCAATGGCACCAGTCATTACATTCTTCCTAAATCCAATACTATAAGGCAAACACTTGTAGACAGACCAAGTTCCCACAAAGAGCACTTTCCCTTTTCACTCTTTGGATTCTTTCGCCGCTTCATTCCTTCTGGTATTCCTTACCATGCTTTCTCAATTCCATTTTCCCTTCCTTTTATTCACGCTCTCTCTATCAAGTTACTACTAATTAGTAGCTACTGTTATATCACATACCAAGGTATTACTTTTGTTCTTCTGCTTATATGGGGTGAGTTTAATTGTAGGAAAAGTTGATGGAGGCTCAAAAACCGAGGACGAGAAGAAAGTCTACTCTTGGTTATATACTTTGGCTCAGACTGACAAGAACTTGGTCTTTGAGTACGTTAGGTCCACTGAAAGAGGCAAGTGTCTTCACACTATGCTGTACTTTGTGAATTGTACATTCTTTTGTATGTGTAAATTGATTTTACTAAAGTTTGAACTATCCAAACCCTGCTAATTAGTTTGATTACCTGCTGGGTCCAGTGTTTTCGTTGTTATGGTTATTGAATTTGTTTGAAAATCGTTTTAACATCCATCATTTCTAACTCAGTCTTTGTTGCAGTCTTTTCTTTTTGTTCCCTCAATTACTACCTGGAGATGATGATTTAGTCCATCATTAATTACAGATATGGTTTAAATAGTTGTGTCATATTGGCAGGCTTAAGTTTCACAGAAGCAGAGAGGAGACTTCGGGAAAATGGGCCAAATGTTCCTCTTGAGTATTCCTTTCCAAGATGGTGGAATCTTCTACGGAACGCACTTTTCCACCCTTTTAATATCATTCTGATTATTCTGTCAGTTATGTCATTCATTGCCCGTGACAGTCCAAATGGATTTATCATGCTCGTGTTGGTTTTCATCAGTGTCACCCTCCGTTTCTATCAGGTTTTTCACGTTTTTCTTCATTAGTTTGTTGCATTGAAGTAGTGGTATAATGGAGTTTTCTCTTCCTTGCACTCTAACCTTGGACCTTTGTTTGCGCATATTAGGAATACAGCAGCTCAAAAGCAGCAATGAAGCTTTCAGAATTTGTAAAATGTCCAATAAAAGTTCAAAGATGCGCTGGTAGAGTTGTTCAGAAAGAACTTATTGTTCAAGTTGATCATAGGGATGTAGTTCCAGGAGACATTGTAATTTTTGAACCTGGAGACCTCTTTCCTGGAGATATCAGATTGTTATCTTCTAAACAACTTGTTGTAAGGTATGTTATGTCAATTGGAAAATCTGCTTGTTTAGTAAATGACAGTGGATACTTGTATTCTACCCTTTGCCATTTTAGATAACTAACTAACAAATGGTGTTTTTCATACCTTGTTAACAGTCAGGCCTCACTAACTGGGGAATCTTGGACAACTGACAAAGCTTCTGATATCAGAGAAGACTACAATACTCCTTTATTGGATTTAAAAAACATCTGTTTCATGGTGAGTGAGTTAATAACACATCCCTGTCTGTATTTTGTTTCAATGCAAGTTATAGCTTCAGTTTACAGAACATAATTTGGTGGAACTTGAATACTCTATAAAATTGGAATGGACCAAAGCCTTCGATTATGTTTTGGTCAAGTGCTCAAATCAAAGAGACACATCCAAATGCAACTTCATAACCTGTACAACTCCAATATCAAGTCCAAGCCCAAAGGAAAAAACCAATTTTCTGTGTACTAACTCTCTTTTGTTCTTTTTCATCGTACTTCTTCAAACACCATGAAATTTGTTTTTATCTTAAGAAGAAAGTAAAGCGTAACATTGCCCTATATATTTTTAAAGCACAAGAGAAGGAGACTATGTGAATGTTGTTTAGCTGTGAAATATTTAACGGCATTAGAGCTCGGCTTGGATGCCTCTGCAAGACTGAAACTGTAGAAAAAGTAGATAGTGAGAAGTTTAAAGATGCTTGAGGCTAAAGAGTGTTTTTTTCCCGTTCAGATGTCTACATAATGCAGATTGCTTCTTTACTGTTAGGCTAAAGGGAATCAATCCCTTAGAACCAGAGAAGAGCCATGAACTATCAGTGAATGTTTCTGTGTGTAAACTACTAAATTGTTTCAATGATAGATGAAACAGGGAACACCGTACCAATCTTCCATCAAGGGTCTAAACAATGACCCTTTATCTGAGGTTACATTTTTTCCCAATTCAAATTCCTCACTAAAATATAACAAGTTTATCCCTATTATTTGACAAAGATAAATTTTGCTGGACCTTAAACAGCCATAAACAGGCCATCTTATTTTTCTGATGTGTTCAATAATTTATGTCTCCTATTTTTCATTAAGAAACTCAAATCATTAATACTGTTGATGTACTTAACTCAAATTAGTGTCTCAGATTCACTAATTGCCTATTTTACAATTTCGTAATTTCCTATATCTTTAAGATGTTTTGTAGCCCTCAAAAGTATTAAATTTAGGATCAGAGATTGTCTGATTGATTGGTGAATTTTGCTGAGAAATGATTAGTTATTAACATCACAGGGCACAAACGTGGTATCAGGTACTGGAACAGGCCTAGTGGTTTCAACTGGATCCAAGACTTACATGAGCACCATGTTTTCAAAAGTTGGGAAGAAGAAGCCACCAGATGATTTTGAAAAGGGTCTCAGATGGATATTTTACTTGATTATTTCTGTTATGCTAGTAGTTGTTACCATCCTGTTTGTGGTAAATTACTTGACATCTCTTGATTTGACCCAAAGTGTTCTTTTTGCCATCTCTGTTGCATCTGTTCTGAATCCTCAGATGCTTCCCCTCATCATTAACACATGCCTTGCAAAAGGAGCACTTGCTATGGCTAAAGACAGGTGTATAGTAAAGAGTTTAACATCTATACGCGATATGGGATCAATGTAAGTATTAATTCATTCACAGAAGAACTCAATTGATTGATGACTTGGACACTAAATTTACATGCCGTTGAACTAATGATGCACCGATACTTCAATTTGATCATGTATCTGACACGTATTTATGTTCAATATTTTAGAATATTTTATCCATACTTATTAATGAAGTATTTAATGTACAAAATAATAGTACTTTTATGATAACAATAATTTATAATTTTTTATGTTGAAAATATTTAATACATACAATTATAATTTGGATTCACATAATAACAATCTTATATTTATATGATTTTAGGAATTTATGTAAGTTTGCAATATGCATATATCACCTATAATATCCTATTATTTTAAAAATAAACGTATACATGTATCGGATACATATCGTTTAGTATCCATGCATTATAGAGTTGCAAACAATTGAACTAACTTATATTAAAATATGATTCAACTTTCCATTTTTCTAGCTAATTCTTTTCTATGTACTTTTTTTTAATGTTGCAGGGATATTCTTTGTATTGACAAGACAGGCTCCCTTACAATGAATCATGCAGTCATGGTTAATCATCTTGATTACAGGGGTTTACCCCAAGAAAACGTTTTACGCTATGCCTTCCTCAACTCTTACTTTAAGACTGATCAGAAGTATCCTCTGGATGATGCTATTCTTGCATTTGTATATTCAAATGGATTCAGGTTTCGGCCATCACTGTGGAGGAAGATAGACGAGATTCCTTTTGACTTCAGAAGAAGAAGAGTATCTGTCATCTTAGAAACAGAAGACAGACACTCAGAATTCTTTGGCAGGTTCATGGTAACAAAAGGAGCACTATTAGAAGTATTAAAAGTTTGTTCTTTCATTGAGAATTTCGAACAAGATGAAGTTTCCCCCTTCTCTTTCGATGATTATCAGCGTATTTTAAATCTTTCAGAAGATATTAGCAATGAAGGGTTAAGGATTCTAGGAGTAGCTATAAGGAAGCTGGAAATGGTGTGTCTTTTCTTCTTTTCAATCTTTATTTTTATACGAATGACATTGATTTTGCATCAAACACTTCTTGAGTCTTGTTTAAATTTCTCTTCTTATTTAGATAGGAAAAGTTCACTAAAAGCACTATCAAAACTATTCTCATAGGAGCACCTCTGACTATTTCAGATTACATGTGACATTGCAGCCGCAAACATGTGAAACAAGTAATGGAAGCAAGAGAGAAGACGAGGATATCGAAAAAGACATGGTGTTCCTTGGCCTCATAACATTTTTCGACCCACCTAAGGACACAGCAAAGCAAGCACTGTGGCGTTTGTGTGAGAAGGGAGTGAAAGCAAAGGTTTTAACTGGTGATTCCCTCTCCCTGACAACAAGGGTATGCAGAGAAGTTGGCATAAGCACCGATCATGTAATAACAGGTCCTGAACTAGAGCTACTTGACCAAGACACGTTCCATGAGACAGTTAAAAGAGCCACAGTACTAGCACGTCTTACTCCAATTCAGAAACTCCATGTGGTGCAATCCTTGCAAACAGTTGGAAACCATGTTGTTGGGTTCTTAGGAGATGGAGTGAATGATTCACTGGCTTTAGATGCTGCGAATGTAAGCATTTCTGTGGATTCAGGAGTAGCCATTGCAAAAGATATGGCAGATATTATCTTACTTGAGAAAGACCTGAACGTGCTTGTTGCGGGAGTGGAGCATGGTAGACTCACTTTTGGCAACACAATGAAGTATGTTAAGATGTCAGTGATTGCTAACTTGGGAAGTGTCATTTCACTCCTCATAGCAACACTGGTATTCAAGTATGAGCCCTTAACTTCTACACAGCTTCTGACACAGAATTTCATCTACAGTGTGGGACAGATTGCCATCGCCTGGGACAAGATGGATGAAGAGTATGTGAAGACACCTCACAAATCCTCAGAAAGAGGCTTGTCCATGTTCATACTGTGGAATGGATCAGTGTGCACTCTGTGTGATGTGGCAACACTCATGCTTCTTTGGTTTTATTACAAGGCTTACACTGATGTGACTCAGAAGTTTTTCCATTCAGCTTGGTTCATTGAAGGTCTTCTCTTGCAGACCCTCATCATCCACTTGATCAGGACTGAGAAAATCCCTTTCATGCAGGAGGTTGCATCTTGGCCTGTGATTTTCTCTACTGTTTTGACTTCTGCAATTGGAATTGCTCTTCCTTTCACACCCATTGGGAAGGTCATGGGATTCTCCCTTCTGCCCCTCTCATATTTCGGATTTTTGTTTATTCTTTTTCTTGGCTATTTTATAGTTGGCCATGTGGTTAAGAGACTTTACATATTGGTTTATAAGAGGTGGCTTTGAATATCAATCTTTTTCATCCCAGTTTTGTTTCCATATAGCGTTGAGTATATAGGTGGTCATGATTCCACATATAGACTTTGTGAGAGATGTGTATGTGAATGCTTTGTTGAAAAAATTCATGGGTCATTTGTCTTGGAATAGTACAATCTCTAATCCTTTTCTCTTAGTGTTTCATTTTATGGAAAAAGACTTGGGAAAAATCAAGCATCACCGATACTAATAGCTTTATGCAACTGTCTAAAGGCATCTTGGCTGTCTTGAGTCAACTCAAAATTTCCTTTTTGTGATAGGGTTGCCAAAGGTTTGGTTATTTTGCCATAATTTCGTATAAAACGTGTTGTTAGACCAAAAACCCTTCCACAACCTTTTGGTCTTCCAAATAGGTCATTGCCATAATCTTCAAGTTTTTGTGGGTCCATGAAAACTCCTTGTTGAGAAATAACATGACCTAAAAATCCAATCTTTTGCATTGCAAGGAAACTTTTTTCTTGTTAGATACAAAACACTCTTGTTGTTGGGTGTCCAAATACCTCAGCAGAACCATTTATAACCAAGTTTGTGTTGTATTTATTCATGAAACCGTTTTATTGAATTTGGTACTAAAAACCCATTTGACTATTATAGTTGCTTGTGTTGAAGTTTGTCTACAAGCTCCCCAGTGTGATTTTTTCAATTGTCGTTAGCTCTCTCTTCGTATAATTTATCTATTTGTCATTTTCTCCTTGCTTCAAATTTTGCAAGTTCTAAGATGACCATAGTGCATATTTTATAAATCTTAGATATAAATCTTGTATCTTTGACAGGAATGTCATGTGCATAATTGAAGAATTGTGAGATTTTCGGCAACTGCTTATTCATTTGATCCTCTGAACTCCATTAATGATCTTTCATGACAACTCTACTCGAGATTTTTATTTCATTTTTGTGGTTGAACATTTCTACGAGCATTGGAAGTCTTCTTGAATCCAATGAGAACACAAAGTGTATTTGCCTATTTTAACCTATGGCATACAACTTAAACAAACACAACCAATGATTTTAGATTTTTTTTAAGTTTGATTGGTACTTACTAGTCTTAAAATTGACCTTCTTTTGTTCAAAATTACGGTAGGAAGTCTCTTCAACCACCATACATTAATATGTTTATTGTCTTTACTCATAACTTCTTTGACGAGTCCCTTTTATGCAACATATACCTTGCATCTTTTTGTAACGCAACATACATACCTTTTACTTTGATTGACGGGGTGCATGGTTTAGAAATAAAACTAAATGAAATAAAAAGTTGATTTGATAGAAAATAATAAGAGGAGAGTGACTTTTTTCCGACAAAAGTCATGTTACTTTGCTTTATATTTAAATGATTTTCAAATTACTCAATCCGTTCCAAAAAGAGTAATGATATCGTGACACACTTTTACATTCATTTGACACATACTACAAAGCTAAAATGGTCATAAAAGTGTAAACTTTTGTATTGTTTCAAGAAAGAAGAGAGTAAAAAAATAAGTAAAGTCAAATGAATGTAAAAAATTTAGGTGTGTCAAAGAATCATTACTCGTTCCAAAAAATAATGCATTTGAGTAAAAAATTTATTAGTATGTGTGATTGATTTAATGGAATTAACGAAGGTGAGAGCTAGATTTTACTTTAATGTTAAAATTGTCATTTGACATATTTTTTTAAAATATATTTTTGTATTAAAAGGTCAAATAAATAGAATTATTTAAAAAAGATAAATATTAAATATAAAAATAAATCTTCATAAACTTTTTCTGCATCTCACGGTTCATCATTTCTTTCAAAATTCATCATATTGGATCTTCACATTGTATATTGGATGTGATTTGTTTCTTATCCCAAGTTCGTTCATATATAAGGTTAATCATCATATATATTTAAAGTATTATCTATTTTGGATATTAGAGCTACGTAATGATTTTGTCCTAAAAGATATCTAAGGGGAATGATTGATCATCCTCAATAGGAACTTAAGAGACTGATGATTCGTTTCAGAACCTTATAATCAGCCTCATGATGGGCTCTAATGTTCCGATCCCAAGTTTATCGAGTGATATCGTCAAGATCAATCATCATGCATTTGAGGTATTGTATGCTTTAAAGACTAGAGTCTCATTACAGTTTTGTCCTTGAAAGATACCTTAAAGGATGAAAGAAAAAATAACTATTTAAACTATCTTAAGCATCGACTTCTAAGCAATGTTGAACTATTAGGTGCAGTAGGAACATAAGCTCCCAATTGAGGTATAAGAGAAATGACTAGTCACCCCCAATGGGCTTAAGAGACCAATGATTTGTTTTAAAGCCTAGTTATTTGCCCCACGATAGGACACCACATTGTGATCTTACCAAGATCTTGAGTGGGAATTTACGGACAGGTGGAAAGGTCTTAGTGGTGGCTTGAATGCTCTTGATGGCCGAAATTCAATACTTTATTCAAGTCAATAAGAGAGTTTGGATCCTTATGAATATAGTAGTGAATATAGTAGTGAATATAAGTGACTACGTCAATATTCCTTTAGGAATACTAGTTGTATTTATAGAATTCACATGGGTTGTGAACCTATGCTAATACTTAGGTTTAATCATTTGTCAAATCATTTTTTTTGCTTGGAACATCAAATAAGTCTCCTACTTATTTTTCATCTTAATTTTGCAAAATTGGTACAATTAGAACCTTGCCGTTAAATTGGAGTAACATCGTTAAATTGATGTATACGTGGCATGCTGATGGTGACGTAAGTAATATGATTAGTAGGAGATTGTGACATGTAAATTAATATTTTTTAATTAAAGAAATTGGGGAAATTGTAATTAAACGCAACCATCTCTTTGAATTAAAAATTTGAGAAAACAAATTTGGGAAAACTGTGAGTGCTTCATCTTCTATTTCTCTGGTTTGGTTATTCTTTGGCAGATAGGGGAGGCACTCTCTTCTTCTTTCTTTTCTAGTTCTGTTTCGATTTCACAAGGAGGGAAAGGCATCCTTCTTCTTCCTCTCTTTCAATATGGTTCGTGTTCGCGTCGTAGGGAGAGTAGACTCATTTTCTTTCCTCTATTTTCTGATTATTCTTGTAGGAGGGTTTTGTTTCCGGCGTCTCAATAGTATGAGGAGCTCGTTTCGTTAGCGTTATTGTGGTGGTGGAGATCGTGGAAGCTCCCTCTTTCAAAGCAAACTGCAACGACAACAGAATGAGCTGCAACTTTCATTTCGCGTTTCAGATTAGGGTTTTGTGTTGGGAATTTTAGGGTTTCGTTTCTTGTGTTCTTGATTATTTTCTGCATATTTGGTTTCACAATTTCGTGTTAGGGTTCCTACGGTTAGTTTTTCCTGTGATATTGTGATTTGAGGTTTTCGTTTTCGATTTAGATTTTTGCTTGTGAATCTGACTTTTGCAATGAGGGATTTTGAGTGTTTCTTCTCTATTTTGTGATTGAACAAAAGCTTTTACATATATCTCTGATTAATTCTCATTTTTTTGTCAATGAACCCTAATTGAAAGAAAGAACTTTGACTTTCAAAAAGAACTGAGTTTGTGAACCCTAAATTCTCAAAGAGCGATTCCATTGAAAGAAGCCAAATCTCAAATCTCTTAATTATGTCAATGTGAAGTACGAATGAACTCTAATTTCCCAAAATGAATTTCCAAATTTTGAAATTGATTCCCAATTTTTATGAACCCTAAACTCTAAGTTTCTTTTCCCAATCCATAATTCCAAGAAACTATTTAGTTTAATTCACTTTTGCAAAATTCTTTAAATTAAAAAAAGAAAATACAAGTCAGAATCATCTAGAATAAATAACAAACTTCACGATTTAAAACACCAACATCAGCATGTCACGTATACGTTAGTCTAACGATGTTACTCCAATTTAACAATAGGGCTTTAATTGTACCAATTTTGCAAAAGTTATGACCCAATTGAGACAAAAAATAAGCATGTGGCTTATTTGAGATTCTAAGCAAAAAAGGACTTGTCGAATGATTAAACATAATACTTACCTCACTTATGTGAATATTGCCTCAATAGACGTAGGTTTGGACAATTTCAAAGTGGAGAAACTTAATGAGCTTTGTTGGACGGTTCTTTTTAGTATGTCTATTAGACAGGATAAGAACAATTTCCTTGTTTGATTATAAGTTTTTTAGAAAAAATAATTACATTTTAAAATATTGTTTGATATTTATACAAAATAATTAATTTTCTTTTTTAAAATGAGTTAAACCTAACATGCATTGAATCGTTGCTATCATTAGTGTTTGGGTGTGGGGCCGAAGTTAATAGTTTGTTGTTGTACTTAGTCATTAGGGGTCCAAATGTTCGTTCTCAAGTTATTATTCATCATTGTCGTTTGTCCAATTCAACAATTTAAGCTATTAATACATATTAAATGTCATCACCTACTTTTTTACCTCAAACCTCTATTTTGTAAACTTTGATATAAGTTTTGGATTAATGACGACCTAATTGGTAATAATTATACTTTATCTTAAATTGATCAGTATTAAAGGTAATCTCTTTATAGACTGATCGTTCGGTCTATTGGTCACAACCGTTTCTCATAAAAATAGTGCATTGTTATATTTGTGACATGACTAATTATTTAAACAATCCGATCTAAAATTAATCAGACTATCATACAATACAATTATGTGATTGTATCGTTTTCAACCTTCACTAATAGTTAATATCATAGTTTCATACTAAACTTTTCATGAGGAAAAAAAAAACTAATAGTTACTCTATAATTTATCCAGTACCATCCAAACTGATTGCGTGTCCCATGGTTTAGAACATCACATCTATTTAAACCATCAAATCTATTTAGTTAGCATAATACCTATGCCATATTAAATGTGTGCAAGTGAAGCTTTAGTCTACAATTATTTTTTATCCATATAAAATTTAGTATATGAATAAAACTTTTAATTTTTAACTTTTTAGTATGTTTTTGAAATTTTAAATTTTTTATATACTTATAAAAAGAAATTGATACCTCCACGATATTTTCTCAGTATCCATCCCGTTATGATGATAGAAATTTCCTTGAATTGATAGAAAGGGAATGAGTCGTGTGAGGTTGAAGTTTGCTACTCACTCTACTGACCAAGTCAAACCATCTTTATCCCTTTCAATTTCTATGCAAGTGGAATCTTTCCTTTAGTACTAAAAAACATTAATTTTATACGATTAAAAAACCTACCCCAAGTTCTGATAAATATCAAATTGTAACAATTTTTTATTTACTTGATTTTTTAAAACTACTCCTTCAATTTGTTCACCTAATATTAGAAAATATTTATTATTGATGATAAAAATATATTATTTAATTACAACCTCAATAGAAGAAAATAAACCTTGGATGAAACACAGGAACTGTAAAACTTTCAAAAATAGGTCCTACCGGGAGTCGAACCCAGGTCGCAGGATTCAAAGTCCTGAGTGCTAACCACTACACCATAGAACCACTTGTTAGTGTCTTTCATAATAATATAGTTAACATAATTTCTCTTCAGAGAGAAAATGAAATGTAAATGTAATAAAATGTTGAATAAAACAATTTGTTTAAAACTATTCAATCAAAATTGAATTAACACCACATAATAACCGTAAAATTTTGCCTTACAAGATATTAATGATAGATAATGTGTTTTTCATTTTATTATTTTTAGTTTTACCATATTTATATATTACACTGTTTATTTTAACTATTATATTACTTTAGTATAATTTTACTTTTGTTACATTAGAGAAATATTAATACATTGTCTTTTATTTTCAAACATTACACTGCTTCTTTAATCATCACACTAGTTAAAAATAATAAAACTTAACGATTATTTAAATGGAAGCATATAAAAATAATATAGTGCGGCTTCACCAAAACAGGAAATCACGCAGGGAAGGTTTCATGTGAAATTTCATTTTACAGAATAAAAGAGAGAGCATGTATAGATGACAGGAGCCTCATGTAGCATCAGACAAAACAGTGGTCAAAACTCTGAAACTTTTTCGTATAATGTTTTGTATCACTATACTTCCATAGCAGCCGTATACGTTTAGCACATTCATAAGGGTAAATCTGAAGCATAGTTTTGTCTGTAAAGGAACACAGACAGACATGTATGGAGGAATAACGTTCATCTTCCTCCGTCAACGTTCATTACACACCACAAAATCCCTTGATCTTTCAAACTTCACCTTACAATGCAGATGGATGCAGTGTTAAACTCATTACAATGGAAGAGTAGAACTCTGACTCCTATAGTGTGTGGAGAACAAAAATTTCCTGTTATGTGAGAACGATCTTCCCATGGAGACTGGTCCCTTTTGCAACGCACGTCCAAATGAAGCCAACTTGTTAATGGTAGTTGAACTTGAACTTGAACTCGAACTCCCACTTCCATGTTTCTCTACAATATTACTCGTATGAATCTTACTGGAACTCACTTTTTCCCCATAAGGGGTGTCTATATCCATTGAATTTGAAGCAGAAGAAACATCCATCGAAATCGATCTCCTCAGAGGCTGCGTTTCTCTTTCGCCGGAGGACTCACCAGAACCACCAACGTCTTGTAATCCAGCTCCATCATCAGAATCCTCCACCCGAACATCCTGATTCTGATGATCAGACAGAGACACGCTTGAATCCATCTGAACATTCTGATCAACCGCTCCAGTTTCATCGCGGACCACCGGCGCGCGACAGAGGGGGCAGTTTTTGTGGGACCGGAGCCAGGTGTCAATGCAAGGAACGTGGAAGGCGTGGCTGCACTTGGGCAACAACCTGAGAGTTTCGTCGTCTTGGAATTCTCCGAGGCACACGGAACATTCGGAGCTGTCTATGATTCCTTCATTTTTTCTGTATTTGAAGACGGTGATGGAGTCTATGAGCGACTGTTGGAGACCGACGGTGCGGATGTACCATACATGGTGGACAGGCGGCAAGTCGTCTTGGTCCGCCACGTCATCATCGTTGTTCGAAGTGGGAGCATCTCCGTTGAAATCGAACAATATGGGTGTGTCTCTTCTTCCATTTGGGGTGCGGTTATATCTCCTGGAGTAAAAGTACCTTATGAGAGTGGAGACGATGAAGAGAAACATGAACACGCCAACTATGCATGTCGTCACAACCAACGCTAGTTGAACAACATGCCTATGATGTTCGATTAACTCAGGATGTTCATGGACATCGAGTTTAGGAGGAGGCATTGGTGGAAGAGAAGGGAAGGTAGTGTTCTATGGATGTGGAAAATTTGGCATTTGTTTAGGCAAAGAGTGTGGCATGATTAAATGCTGAAATGAGAAAATGGGGCATTGTTTTGATGGGACCATTTCGTTTTGTAGGGGAGACTTTGGACTCCGGAATTTACTTGGTGCTTTCTTATATATATATCCAAATCAATCAACCTTTTTTATGGTTTCCGCGTTAACTTTAATGGTGGTGGGACATTATACCTTGTAATATATTACACAATCCTTTTCAAAAAGTAAACTTTCTTTTTTCCCCTAAAAATATTGGACCCCTTTTTTCTTGCTTTATTAATGATGCCAATATTCTTCATTCTTAATGTAAGTCTGATTGGATTTGAGAGAGGTAATCTGAGTTTTTATCGTTTATTTGAGTGGATTTAAAGGTAAATAAGAGTTAATTTAAAAATAATTTTTTTTAATTTGTTATGTTAATATAATTTTATATTAATTTTTATAAATTTTATTTTCATATTCACATTCATTTATTTTCAAATTCACTCAAATAAACAATAAAAAAAAATTTATCTTCAAATCTTCTTAAATTTTTTCAAACCCAGTCAAAACAACAAGGCGTAAAAGATTTTATCTTCTAATTACAAATTTACTCTTTCTGTTAATTTTTTTTAGGTTAAAGACAGAAAAGATTAATAATTATGTCACATTTATCGTTTCCAATAAAAAAGAAAAGAGAAACTGGCGCGTTTTATGGCAAGAGGTGTCCTGACAACAGCAACCAATAACTATGTGACATGTGGCTCGTACTAAGCTAATGAAATTACGCTTTAAGTTCCTTCTATTCTTTGATATTTCTTACCTATTTGAAACCCTACACATTAAAAAGTGTGGAAATAATAGCAAAGGCAAAGACGCAAGGTCACGAAGGTCATATTCCACCTTCATTCTTCCCTTATTGTCTTGTCATCGATATTTACTTGTTTCTTTTTATTATTCATCTTCTTTCTTTATTCACGCTGAATCTTTACTATAGCGTAATATGAGTGGGGATATTTCTTTTATTAAATTATTTATTATGTGAATGAAACAAGTTGTGGAAGGATTTTCTGCAATGAAGATAATATAATAATAATAATAAACATCGATTAATTTATGATTAATAGATTAGGTTTAAATGCATAACATATAACCTGTAATCTATACATACATAATTTTTTAAATTAGAAAATTGTTGTATGTGGATATATTAAGGTTGGCAACGCAAGCCTATTTATCTCATATTTTTGTTTTTATCGTAAAAAAAGAAGATAAAATCAAACTAATTCATTTTATATTTAATCTAAAAAAGTGAGTTGGATTAGTCCGATCCATCCTGTATAAGAAATGCAAGTTAATTTTTGTAACATGCTCACATAATATCTAGTATGATTGTAACAAGCACAATATATTGTTCAAAACAAAATAACAATTATACTTTTGAATCTTGATTTTTCCTGTTGTGGCTATTAAGATTTTTTTTATTGAAATTAGAAATTATGATTGTTATTAATAATAATAGTTAGGTTGAGACATTTATCTAAATGCTTAATTAATAACTATTAAATACTAAGAAAATGGTAAAAGTAGCAGTGACTTTTAAAAAGTGACACTCAATTAGTTTATTATTTAAAACGTTATATTATAAATAACATTTTTATTAATTGAATCTTATTTTATAAAATCATCATCTCTCTAAACTTTTTTCTAAGAATCTTTCTACCTTTTCTTTGATTTTTGACCTAATTTTTCGTTTGTTTGAATATTCGAGACCGTAGGAAGGATTCTTACAAAGAACTCTACACATCCAACTATCAGATTCAAAATAGAGTAAATTCACATTTTGTTCATTTTTTAGTTGGTGTATTGTTTTGAGTTGCATGTGGCTCTATGATCCGTGCATGTATTCATTTGTGATCATGAGGATATATTATGCTTTTTGATAGAGATTTTATTTGTATAGTTAGGTCATTTTATAAGAAAAAGAGCTCTAAAGAGCAACTTTGAGTTAGATATTTTTCTACTCCAAATAAGGAAAGCTAGTAATAATCAATGATTGTTGTAATTATTTTTTATTTGAATGTTTATACTTGATAAGATATGATAAATTGGTATGAGTTTGCTTGATTTAATTTAATTTGTGAAGAACCTTGGTGAGTAAACTATGTTTATTGACATGATGAAATGTGGTATGATTGTTAAATTGATGTCTAAATTGTGAAATGATTTAGAATGTATGATTTTGAACAATTAACTTCTAATGGTTCATTTTGAACTAAACTAATATTGTAAAATATTATTATTTTATTGCAATTGAAAGTTGTGCAACGTCCATAAACTCTTGCAACGTTAATATTTTATTGATTAGCAACAGTCAAATTTTTAAGTGCTGCAAGGTCAAATTATTTATTGCTTTTATTGTCTTTTATTGATTTTATTCTTCCCTAGCTCTATAAATAGAGAGCTCTTGCCCCATTCCAAAACACACCAAAAACAGTCTTTTCTAATTCTCCTTTCTTCTTTTCCTCTCCTAAAATTATTCTTGGTTTATTTTATACTCTTTTTAGAGATCCTCGCTAGTTCTAAGATCCTCAGAGATATTATGGGAAATTCCTGTTGTATCCTGGGAGACTTGCGCAATACACCGCGGATAAGTCCTTAAGAACAGTGAATCTACATGCCTTAGGAAAAATTGTTCGTGATTATGTTAGTTTTTATACAATAACTAATACCAATTAGGACCTATAAAAAAAGGATAAAAACATCAATTAGAGTTAATTGAGCAAACTAATATGCCAATTCGTATCTGATTTTTGACATGGTGTTGGGCAGTGAGATGGTACCATTGGACGAAACTCTGAAATTTGAAGCAGTGGTCTACGACGTTGGATGCTAGTTTGAGATTGTTGGGCACCATTTGACTTTAAATTTTAGGGAGCTATATAGGTGAATAACGCTAGGTGCTACTTAGGTGTCGTTGGTTGCTAATTGGAATTTAAATTCTACCATGCTTCAAGGGCTTGAGGCATTGGGCACTAGACTCACCGTTAGGTACAAGACAACTTGTTGGACGAAAATATAACCATTATGTGTACGTTTAAAATTTTCTCCCGTGGAGCTCTCAGTTGATAGCGTTGGTCGCCTATTTGTATCTCATTAAGTGGTTTGGGTGAATTATTGATTTAGGTGTTGGAGATGTGATATTACATAATTGGTTTTGATGATGGAGGAATACTTTCTAGATGTTCAATATGATTTGCTAATGGAATAATTGGATTGAAATATTATGAGAATTGTGTGTATTTTATAAATAGGGTTTTTCCTAAGGAGGAATACCATAGTAGGAATACCAAAGGTACGATCATCCTAACTCTAGTAAGGATGAAAGTTGGAGGAGGTCCTATGGAGGGATTTGGTATAGAGAGCCCAATTTGGGCAATGCCAAAGTAAACTAACCTTGCCATGGGGGATTGTTAGACTTGGTGAATTTGGGCTGATCTTGATTTTATGCAACATCGTTACATGATAATTATAAGATTAGATGTGTACTCAACTCATTGCACATGTATTTTGAAACTAGGTCTAGAGTAGGTATATTTGGAGTCTACAATAATGTGTTTGAACTAGAATATGGGTGTATGAATAGCTTGAGTTGTTAGTAAATTACATAGTCTACAAATTTACAGATTTTTAGTTATTTGAAATTATCACTACCTTACTTTTTTCTAGTTATTATTTGTGTTTCTCTTGCTATGAAAGACCCTATGGCACATGTAGTCGAAAGCTGCTCACAGGCATTGGAAAACAGGAAAACTAGAGAAAAAAAGCATAAAATAACTTACTTTTTTGCAAAAACTGATCGTACAGACTTGAAGATCTCGTCGCAAGGTTCACTTAATGTCTCTGTTCTTCAAACAGATGAACAGAAATTTAGAAAACTTAGAGAGATGGTAGAGAACTTTTAGAGATCACATTTTAAAGAGATAGTATGTTTTTAGATAAGGAAACTCGTTAACTTAAATTCTATTTATATTTTGAACTTTTAATATTAAAATAAGCTAGTCTCATTATTTTGAGCACACTCACTAGTGCAAAAATAGTGTATAACGTCACGCATTCAATGTCCAACCACTAAATAATCAATGTTAAAAATGACCGGTGACATTTTTGTAAATAAATGCAATTATTAGACGTCGTTTATAATTGTAATTCGACGTTAACTTGTTATATTGGGTAAATTTTGAAAAAATATTTGGCACGAAAGGTGAAAATGTATTTATGTATGATGTCGAATTTCCTAAAATTAGATGTGAAAAGGATATAAAACATCGAATGCCTCAGCGTTAGACGTTAAAAGGTTAGTGAATTCAATAAAAATTTGAGCGGGAGATTGAAAATTCATTCACTTTATCTTAGCCCGCGATACTCTCTTCTCTGCTCAAACTTTTCTGGAACGAAGTTTGACGATCATCACATGTAATCTTTCTTTCATTTGTTACAAATGCATGTTAATTAACTACATTAGGTATGATTTTCGTTTGTTTTGAACGATTATTTTTGTGTTCTTATCCTTTATAGGCGCATTTCTGCTTTCTCTCTTACTAGTGACAATACTTTATTTTGACGAACCCACTTTTGAATGTTAGTTTTCATTTTCGTTTTGAAGAACTTATTTGTTGAACTTGTTTGTTATTGTTGTTGTTTGATTGAACTTGTTATTTATTTATTATTATTGTTTGTTATTGATACCACACTACACGTTCATAGTTCATGCTTTATAAAATATCAAAAACTGAAACTTGTTCTTCCTAGAGTTGTAAAAATGATCATAATTAATTAAAAAAACAAAAAAAAACTAATTAACGTCGAATATTGACAAAATTCGACATTAATTTGCTTTACTGTGAATGTCAAATTGTTCTATGTTGAACGTCAATTTAACGTCTTCCGATATGACGTCGACGTCGATATCGAATTCGACGTGAAAGGCTGAAAGACAACGACGTTATACCGTGTTTTTGTACTAGTGACTATTACTTCTAATACATTGTTTTCTAGATTTTTACACTAATAATTTTTTTGTTCTAATAAAAAAAATAAACACGTATGTGTATGATCTTATGCTTGAACCAATAATAATAATAATAATAATATTATTATTATTATTATTATTGTTATTGTTATTATTATTATTATTATATGAAAGATAGTGATGATTGTGAAAATGATAATAATGGTATAATATTGAAAATGATAACAATAATATTATTGATGATGATAACAATGGTACTGATATTGAAAATGGCGATGATAATAATGGTAAGTGACTATGATAATAATGCTATGTAACGAAAAATGTATGAAATTAATATTTCTTGTGTTGAATATATATATATATATATATATATATATATATATATATATATATATATATAATATCAGCAGTAACTATCGGCAATAATGATAAATAACGGTGGTAATTATGAGAATAATGAAGTTGATAAAGATCACGATGATTATGATAATAATAAAATGATGACATTTGATAAAAATAATGATGATGATTGTTATTAAGACGAGGAGAGGATGATAATAGTAAGATGATAACAAGATAAGGATGATGACACAAATAATGATAACAACAATGATAATAGTAACGGTAATTAAAATGATATTGATGTGATCAGTACTATAATACTGATAATAAAATTGATAATTTTTATAATATTTTTAGATTTATTTTCGACTTTTCATTATCTATTCATATTTTTGTTAAGTTAATATATATATATATATATATATATATATATATATATATATATATATATATAATATTAAAAAAATTAGACAACCACTATTTAAAAAAGAATATTTAGTTATTTTCAAATAAAAAATACATTCAATTATTCATTTTATTAAATAAATAATTAAATAGATAATTTTTTATTTATTAAAATTATTTTTTCTAATTAAAAGATAACATGAAATGGTGTATTTTCTTTATATAATGTTAGATTATTAATATATTTTGTAATAAATATTAAGGATTAAAAATAATGATTTCACATGTTGAAGGTATAAAAATATATAAATGATAATTTATAAGAGTTAGAACTAAAATTCATTGTTTTATAAAGAATAAAAGTATTGATTTCAAATGTTTTAAAAATAAAATTTATAAAATCTAAAAGAAAACTTTACTAATTTTACAGAAAAGAAAAACATTTAAGAATCAAAAAATATTAAATAAATTTCAGTGGAACAAATTTCAAGAATACCAAAACTTAGTTTTCTTTTCACCATATTACGGCAATACTGCAAAAGTTTGGAAAGTATGTAAAAACTTATTTAGTTGCTTACTATAATAAACATATTAATTGTAAGATATTTAGTTGGATGATGGGATAGTAGGAATCTAATAATTAATTTCTATTTATATGAAGGTTGACACGTTATTCCAAGGTTTATCAATAATTTTCTATTACATAAAAAATTATTAAAAAAATACAATAAAATATAAAATATAAAATATAAAATTAACATTAAATTCATGATAAAATTTATATTTCAAAAATATAATAAATTATCTATTATAAAAATAATTTAAATAAATACATAAAAATAAAATATTAAATCATTTATATTAATTTTTAAGAAGAAAAAATAAATTAATTAACTTATCCTCACAATAATTTTTTCGATCAAAAACATAAAAAAAGAAACTCATAAATATACATACATAAATATAAATACGAATGTCATCTCTTTTTAAGATTTTAAAAAACTACTTATTAATAAAAAAAAAATCAATGAAAGCCTTTAAAATGTAATAATCAATTTGATGGTTAGATATTTAATACTAAATAAATATTTCCTTTAGGAAATAAAATAAATATTTTATAATAAAAATTCCACATTAAATTTTACATTGAAAGAAATTGAGGTCTCTTTCGACCGATGTAGCGGGCCTTACAGTGGCCAATATTTTATTTTTTACTCTATTCGGTATTAATTTGGGTCCTGAGAAGTCCGTTTCCGTGGGCTGTATTGATTTAATCCATGTATAAAAAAAGGTTTTTATTATTTAATTTTTGAATAAAAATTATAAATAAATATTTTAGCATAATATAAAATTGCTTTTTATTTGTACAAAAACTATTCCACTTTCTATTACTATTCATATAAATAATCATGATGCAGACGGAATATGATTATTTATATGTAAACTAAAAAACATTGATTTCCCGCTAGAAATAATAGATTAAATTCTTAATGCTCCGCTTCTCAAACATCCATTATATCTAGATGATAAAGGGTCGGGTCGAGTACGGATAGTGTTTATCCACAACTCGATTTGTTGGATAAAATTTTATTCGCTATCTGTCCCGCTACCTGCTGGATACTCCCCTTAAAAAATTTGCGGATTTTTTTCAACTCGTAGGTATTCGTTGGATACCCATTTTCAACCCGTGAATATTTAAAAAAAAATATTTTATAATGAGAATTAAATGAAAAAATCCAAATTAAATTGCAAAAAAAATGCAAATAATATTTAAAACATATAGCAAGTAAAATCAATAGATAAGTAAATGAAAGTTAAAACTTAGATTCAAATTAATACAAATTAAATCAAATTAGTACAAATTAAAACTTAAATTCAAATAATTGTTCTAAAAATAACACTACAAGATTTATGTTTGTTCTTCTACATCTTCATTTTGACCACTTAATTCCTGAAACAAATAAATACAAATAAAATCATCAATCAATGACAAAGTGACACTATTAATAAAATTAGATTAAAATATTATAAAGAAAACTACTAACATTATCATCAATTATCTCCCCTAGTATTGTATTAAGCTTCATATTATTCACTTTCAATTTTGAAGAACCTGAAAAAGAAAAATTAATTCATTTGTCATAGTCAATCATTTGAATAAATATAAATATGTAATTTGAATTGTTCATTTAATTATCTTGTATGTTACTCCATAGCCAATCTTGAACACACATCAATGCCTCTAAAGTGTCTAGGTGTAATCTACTCCGATGTGGAGTAAGAAATCGACCACCAGTGCTAAAAAAAGACTCAAAAGCAACTATTGAGATAGGAATGGCTAGAAAATCTCTTGCAATCACTTGTAAGATTGGATATTTTAATCCATTAGTCTTCCACCAAATTAAAATGTCAAATTTTTCATCTGAATCCGGTAGTGTCGATTCCTCCAAGTAATAATCAAGTTCTAACTTATAATTTGATGGTTCATTTTTCTTTGCAATCTAATGTTTTGCAAAATCTCTCCTCCAAGCATCTTTTCTTCCATCAACAATTTGGCCTACATTTATGTTTGGATTTTGACATGGAGAAACTGACTTCTTACCTTTCATGTACATTTCATACTCTCTTACCAAGTCCTTGAAAAGAATCTTCACCTTTTCAATTTCACAATCAGATTCATTGCCATATATTTGAGGGAAAAAATAATCCAACAAATCAATTTTGTACCTGGGATCTAAGACAATACCTATAGAAAGGTCAAATCAATGTCATAAAAAAACAAAAGAACTCTAGAATACTGTGAAACGTTTGCTTTAATAGTTCTTTGTATGGGAAAATAAAAGGGAGTCACGAGACATTTTTAATACACAATGTGTTTATATTTGCTGAGATATTTTCAAAAGATAAAATAGAGAAGAAGATAGAAGTTTTGATGTAGCAGAGAAAGAGAGGAAATGTAAAATTGTATGTTCTATGTGTATTAAAATGTGAAAATATACAAGTGGCTTTATATGCACAGTGAATGGAAACAGATGTAGAGCTGTTATTAAGACAGTTGTCCACTTAATGTTGTGTTGATGGAAACAGATGAAACACAGTGGCTGGGAAGATGAAAGTTGCAAATCCACTAAGTAGTAGACTTGTGTGGGAAACATGTTTGAGTAAGTTTAAATCCTTAGGGAAGATTGCAGTGAGGCTTATTTTTCAGCATGCAACTTCATGTGGGTTTAAGAGTAATTGGTCTTTTATGAGGAAATTTTCAACTAATAAACAGTTAAGAGCTGCCTTGGAGAGGGCTCAGAAAATGATATACATTGCAACTCATGCCAAGCTTGAAATGAGAGACTTTTCCAGTGAGGAAGAGAAGGATGCAGAGCTGTTTGCCATGTCTGGTAGTGAGGATGGCATGCTGGTTGAAGTTTATGCTCATGCTCCTTTAGTTTAATGTGCTTCTTTTCAACTCTGATAGAATTGTGTAATTTTAGGATTTATCAGATTCTTTCCACAACTCTTCTATTATTCCCTCACATCTAGTTGAAAATTTTTCATGACTTTGGGGTTGAAACAAAAGGAATATTAGAAGGGACCAAAAAAACCATGTTGTTAGTGACCGTGTTATGATCAACTTTGATTCTAATGAATCATCAATCTTGCTCTTTTATCAGCATAACAGTAATCCAGGAAAGGAGCAAGACGAATGTCATGTCCCAAAAATTTTACGAGATTTTCTGTAATGAGAATGATTATTGAATCCTAGTTCTAATATCAATCTTCGAGATATCAGTTCAAAGGCATTTACTTTTCGAGGCTTCTAGCTAAGTTCAAAGACATTTACTTTTCTCTAAATGATAAATCTAGATTATGAACTGCAAGAGGACGTACCTGAGGTTAAGTAATCAGCAACAACAAAATCAAACAAAAATCATAAAAATCTCCTCTTGTGCTTCCTTGGATGCTAGGAGGTCAGCATCAAACAAAACATCAATTTTTTTCTCTATGAAACCCCAAACTGATTCTCTGCTTCTTCTAGCTTTACAACTGCAACATGAAATGGCATTACGAACCCGCCCAAACACAAAGTAACCTAAACTCCCAAATAAACCAAAACACAGAAATCGATCTCATCCCCAAACCCAAAACCCTACCGAAAAGAGGTAACAGAAGAGATTTAGAAGTACATTACACTGTGCATCCCTGGTCGAGAGAAAGATTTTGAATATCTTCTTTGGAGCTCCAAAGAGGCACGGTTCACGCATGGAGCTGCAAAGAGAAGAGGCACGACACGACACACACGTGGATGGAGTATGAGGAAAGAAATAGAACACATTCATAAAACCTAATTTAAACTAAGGATAAAGATGTAATTTCAACTTTTAAGCGAGTAACGGATACCCGCAAGTACGGATAATGCAATACCCGAACCCAACCCGATAACAAGCGGAAGCGGGTATTAAAAAACTCGCTACCCGCGAATACCTATTACCCGAGGGTATCAACTATTCACAACGGGTTTAATCCGCAGATACCTGCAGGCACGAGTTTTTTTGCCATCCGTAATTATACTTAATTAAACTGATATAGAAAACAAACTTATTTTGATAAAGAGTTATTTCTTAATAAAAAAATATAAATAACGTGTAAATTAGTAATACAAATATATGTCAAGTGTTGCTTATTGCGATTCAAAATTTAATAAAAATAAATAAAATTATAATTACCTAAAATGATATTCTTATCTAAAATGTATGATTTATATTAAAAAACATATAAATACATTTTTTATATTTTTTCTAATTAATGTGGCAATTAATTTCACCAAATATTTCTTATAAAACAAAGTATGGCTTATTTAATTTTGTAGAAGTAGTTAAAAGAAGATTGAAAATATTATTATTAATATATATTTATTAAATTAATTATAAAATTATCCTTGAAAACTCAATAAAAAAATATTATAAGTAACTGTCAATTTTTATGGATACTAAAAATGATATTTAATTAGTAAACAAATTTTTAAGATAAATTGTAATTTTGTTTAAGAAAAATACATTTAATCGTTTTTTTTCTTTTACTAATTAACTTTGATTTCTATTTTTTTTTTCATGACTTCTCATATACTTATTCTTTATTTTCTTTTTTGACATTGTTTTAGTAGTTCAATTTGACAAGTTAGTAAATACTTATTAGTTTATCTTCATCTTTTATGCATTGTAGATCTCTTTCATTATTTATATTTACGATAGTGTGCCATGATAAAAGGTTAAAGAAAAAAAATTAAAAGATTAAATATATTTCTAGTCTCTTGAAATTAATTAAAATTCTTATTATTTAAATTTTGGTATATTTTGATGCTCAAACTTAAAAAATAATGGATATACTTTCCTTAACTCAACGGCATTCATTTTATATGTGTTAAACTCATTTTAGAAAGACGTTTTTTTTCACAATTTTAATATGTTTTAGTTCAGATATCAATTTGAAATACGAATTCAAAAAATTAATGTTATTAAGCTAAAATGATTATATCTGTTACTTTTAAGTTTGGATATAAAATTTATCAAAATTTAAAAAAAAAATTTAATTTTACATGTAAGTTCATAAACTAAAAAGATAATTAACCCAAATTTAAAACTTGTTACTGCTATCATTTACTTTATCTGTGAACCTTAAACCGATCCTGATTTTATGTTTGTTTATCAAATTATAGTTGCCTCTGTTCATTCAGTAAAATTGACGCAAAATTTACTAACTTACACAAGATAAAATGTTGTGTTATATTGATGAAATCCAAAACCAATCAAAAGTATCAATCTTAAATGCTTAATCTAGGATGTCTGGTTAGTGGTCTCAAAAGAGGAACCTTTCCTCCAAGCGTTAAAGCCATAACCTTTGGGAACTTCGTACTCAGCACCATTCTTTTATGTCATCAAGCATACTGTATGAACCCCTAGATCTCGTAGTATCTGCCATAGATATGTATCATTCAATTAGTTTTAAGATAAAGTCTGATATGGTATAGTAGAGCCTACAACCTATTTTTAATCTTTAAGATAAAATCTAACAGGTTTTAATAGGTTGCTGATCTCAAATTTTACTTTACCGATTTATCTGGTTTCTTGAATCTTGCATATTTGGAATAGATCATCACTTCTATTCTTTCAAACACTGATTCAAGCTGTAGAATGACTTAAATCTCCTAAGAAGTTGATTAATAAAACATGCTAATGTAAAATAAAGGCATAATACCCAATTTTGTCCCCACTTTGGTTCGGAAATCTCAAGTTAGTCCCTTTATAGAAAAGTGAGTTGAATGGATCCTTACTTGTAATTAATTGACTCTAATGAGTCTCTTCCGTTAAATAGAAGGAAACGGAGTTAGTGGACTGATGATGTGGCAATTGTCTTTGGTGAGGTGTCAATGTTTGCGTGCTTACGTGGTGTGAGGTGGAATTTTTTGCCTCTGAAAGTTCTTCAGGAAAGAGTCAGCCTTTCCTTACGAGAGTCTTGGCCAATTCCAGATCCTGCAAAATCCAATAGGAGGGTGAATTGCTGTATGTCAGTGTACTGTGCTTAGACCTATTGGGGTGGCGGAATCGGTAAGATAGTGAATCCTCTGCAATGGCCACAGCTTCGCAAAAGGCGACGCCACCACTACCGCCGCCGCCGTCCTCTTCTTGCTGTCCCGCCGCCGACTCCGCCGCCATTCCCCGTGCCGCCGCCCCGCCGCAGGAGTGGAACGCCGCCACCGACGTCCCTCTCATTCGTCCCGTCGATTCCTCCACCAATGCCTCTGCTGCCAAGGGTACCTAACATAACATCTTTTCGCTTCTCTTTCTCCTTTTTACCTCAAGTTTAACATTTAATCAAGTTTAAAAGAAAAGTATGATTACCCAGAAACACTAACTCCTTCCTTTGAAAAAAAAAAACAAGAAAGAAAAGAAAATGTAAGTATTTCAGCACCTGAACAAACAAATTTCCTAGTGGGAAAAGTTAAACATTGTTTTTTTATGCAGCAGACAAAACAATTCAAAACTTCAAGGGCAGAGACATTCTCACAATATTTTAACAGTTGTTAAGCGATGTTATCATTTAAATGAGATCAATATGGCAATGATTCATTACAAGGTCCATGTCTTCAATACCCCTTTTCTTCATAGCCTCAATAAATGGGGGAAAACTTTTGACTACAGCCTCACATTCTGCATATTCCTCAGCATCCTGAATATAGAGAGAATTTTAAGGAATTGAGGTTTGTAGAATATTAAAACTACAGCAGCTTGAAAATGTTGGACATATGCGCAGAGATAAATCACTTCACAGCTTTTCAAAACTTTACACTTCTAATTATCTTGAATAACAAAACTTGGACATCCAATTTCAGATTTAAACTTTACCAATACACTAAATCAATCACTGCTATTTCCCACTGATGGCAACGGGGCGACATGCAGTTTTGACCATTTAATTTGTAGTTTGTTGGATTGAAAAAACCAATACGTGAAAGATATAAGTAGAGCAAGCATAGATTGAAAAATCTTTAGATTAAATTCTTTTTGTGATCAATACAGACAACCCAAAAAAATAGTGACAAATATGTAGAAACACTAAACAAATTATTTTGGTTAAATTTAATTTTTTAATCAGGTTTGTTATTCACTATTCATAAAGGAAACTGTCATAGTCTCATTCATAAGTAAAAGCAAGCCAACTAACTATAGAGAAAGCTATCAACACATTCAGTGACCGGTTCCAAAAATGTCTGCCAAAATCTAAACCATCATTAAGGGGTAAAATTATTTAAAAACAATAAAGTACCACACGATGGTTAGAAAAGGAATCAGAAGTCATAAGGTAAAGACCAACATACCATTGGAGGCTGAACATCAGGAACAATATGTGATGAAATTACTTTTCCTCGGTGATGACCACCTCGAGTTACAGCATGTACTTATCGGGCTCCAGTAAAACTACTTCAATGAAGCGCATACTATCTTTAAGCTGTAAGATATAATAGAATCGGAAAGGAGATGAAACATCATAAGTAATCACTACTTGAACTCATTTAATTGTTTCCAGCACCATCCAACTTTCACTTAAACAAAGAATAAAAATACAAATACAAAAAAAAAATCATACTGTAGCTGACAACCTCAGGAGTAGCTCCAGCGGCCCTCACAGTTGCCACGGCCACTGATATTTCAGCAGAAGTTAAAGGGTCCAAAGGGTGGCTGGACTGGGGCCTTGGCATTGCAGTGACTCCTATGCAATATTACAACAAAAATAGTAACATAGTTTAGCTAACATTAAAAAAATGCGAAAGCAATCAGAACCTACATTCAAGAACTTTCAAAAAAATGTTAAGAGTGCTTGTTAGATTTCCTTCTGACTTGTTAGTTCTAAACACTGTTTTCTAAACAAGTTGCCACCACTCAGCAATCAATACCTCATCCAAAATATAAGTTCGGAAAAACTAAAATCCCAAAAACCGAGATGAGAAGCATTCATGTTCTCTCGTTCTCACTTGAGTTTCGTGTTCCCAACTCGAGAGTGGTTATCATTCCCATGATTAAAAGCATACGACGATAAATACACGCAAGCACACAATCGCGGCGGCACGGGGAATGGCGGCGGAGTCGGCGGCGGGACAGCAAGAAGAGGACGGCGGCGGCGGTAGTGGTGGCGTCGCCTTTTGCGAAGCTGTGGCCATTGCAGAGGATTCGCTATCTCACCGATTCCGCCACCCCAATAGGTCTCAGCACAGTACACTGACATACAGCAATTCACCCTCCTATTGGATTTTGCAGGATCTGGAATTGGCCAAGACTCTCGTAAGGAAAGGCTGACTCTTTCCTGAAGAACTTTCAGAGGCAAAAAATTCCACCTAACACCACGTAAGCACGCAAACATTGACACCTCACCAAAGACAATTGCCACATCATCAGTCCACTAACTCCGTTTCCTTCTATTTAACGGAAGGGACTCATTAGAGTCAATTAATTACAAGTAAGGATCCATTCAACTCACTTTTCTATAAAGGGACTAACTTGAGATTTCCGAACCAAAGTGGGGACAAAATTGGGTATTATGCCTAAAATAAAACATGGTAAACAGAAAACCAGAACAATACCTGTGCTCCAATACGGTGCTCAGTAGAATCAACAGGTACATGCAATTCCTCGTACTTGTCATCTTCAGAGTGACAATCATGTAAAATGTGGTCTAAGCCAAGACCTTCATGTCCTCGAAGATACAGCAAGACACCCCTACCTGCTGCTTCTATTTGCTTCAATGCAACCACTAACTGGTTTCCACATTGACACCTTGTGGCCCCAAAAATGTCACCAATCACACATTCTGAATGTACTCTAACAAGTACCTCCTTCCCATCACCTATCTCACCCTGTTCATATCAACCGTGTTATTACTGTCACCAACACAGTAGCAATTCAAGATGCTGTTCAGAATACAAATATTGGTGAGTTGCTTACTTTGACCATCGCTATATGCTCAATCCCATCGAGACATGACCGATAGCAGTAAGCTTTGAAAGGTCCCCACAGGGTGGATACCAGTGCAGCTGAAGCACACTCTACCAACTTCTCCCTCTTCATTCTGTATCTGATATTTCAAACCATGCATATATTAGAAATCGCCATCAAATTTTATATGATTCTGTAACTGGTGATTTCTTAGAAATTACCTTATTAAATCAGCAATGGAAATGATTTTCAGGTTTTCTTGCTTTGCCATTTGTCGAAGCTTTGGTAACCTGGCCATTGAACCATCATCATCTACTATCTCACATAAAACTGCAGCAGGTTCCACGCCAGCCAACACAGCAAGATCAACTGAAGCTTCCGTGTGCCCAGGTCTCTTAAGAACCCCTCCTTCCCTGTACTTCAGAGGAAATATATGACCTGGCCGATTGAAATCATCAGGCCTCGAATTTCTTGATGCAAGTTTCAGGATTGTTGTTGCTCTATCTTCAGCAGACACTCCTGTTCTAGTGCCTTGCTTTGCATCCTATAATACGATGCAGTTCTTTTGGTATCAGAACAAATCAAGTCAATGTTATATTTAAAAATAAGAGAGAAAAATGTGCTTAAATATCATTATTCTAGTTTTTTCTTCCAAGAGCATTATCAATCAAGAATCAAGAATGAAAAACCTATTTACCACTGTCACTGTGAATGCGGTGCAGAGTTTTTCTTCATTATTCTTCTGCGTCACCATCAATGGGAGTTGCAACCTCTCCAAGTCTTGTTCTTTCATGCTCACACACACTATCCCAGTTCCATGCTTCACAATAAATGCAAGTGCTTTTGGTGTTACCATTGATGCTGCCATTATTAGATCACCCTCGTTTTCTCTGTCTTCATCATCTACAACAATAACTAACTACAAATTTGTTCCAAATGAGTGAAATTTTTTAACATGGTGCTCTTGGTTAGAGAATTGATCAACAAATCTACAGACTAATTATCAACCTTTCCTTGACGAATATCTTCAATGGCCTCTGGGATAGAAGAAAACCCTTGTGATGGACAATCAAGTTCATGTTCATTTCTATCAGCAAAGAAACCATCGATTGTAGGATTTATCTCATCAGAGACAGTTTCCAAAGCAAATGTATCAAGTTGTGGGCTAATTCTGGTAGGTTCTTCTACTAATTTGTCAAGTAAGTCATATTGTCTCGGACTAGTGCAATTAGGATGAGATACCAGATCTCCTTCACCAGATATTATAGCCCTCACTTTGTCAACCTTGAAACTGAACTTCACTTTTCTAATTGGATAATCCAACATGAAATCAGATTTACATCGGAGTGGAGGCACGCCATTTACAATGCACTGCCTTCTAAACAGAAGAAGCAACCATCCAATTACACAAGTGGAAGTATCAGAACCAAGTAACAACAATTCTCAAAGGACATTAGAATGAATAAACTTGCAATAAGTAAAAAAGCTGCGTATGCATATTGATACTTGGCTGAGCTAGAGTTGTTTTCTACATAGAAACCTGCTAGTGATGCCAACCTCTAGCCTGGGAATTTGTGCAGTGTGATGAATTATTGCACTCTATTGCATTGGAAAAATCGCCACCTTATCTACATATCTTGCTTAAGGACAGGGTCACCTTAAACATGACCCCTGGGATTAACGTATTCAAATAATGATAAGTACATTTAAAACACTATTAGAAGTGCATGCAATTATATGTCCTAGGATACGATAATAGCACTTAAAGAAAAGAAATAGAACTCATAGCTTGATTAATTTTACATGCAAATATTGACATCATCACTCATGATTCAACAAAATGCAAGGAATCGCCATTTATTTACTTCACATTGATCTCACTCTTGCTCTCAAATTATAGGGTAGATTCAACAGCATAGATTAATGTAGGATTTGTAGTTCATTTGATTAGCTTTTATATATCAATCCCAATGTTTCCCATGAATACGCATGATAAAACCATAAAGGGTACGTTCTTGCATGTGGCATGCAAAAGGGTATGCAAAAGGAAAGAAAAGAGAATATACAACAAGAAGAAGATTAATTAAAGGGCAGACTCACTTGGAACAGGTGTGAAGGAACATGGAAGAGCAATGAAAATTGACGAAAGCCATATAGTGTGTGATAGATAGGACAGGGACAAAGATACCTCAGATAAGAAAAACGAACAAGACCATAGATTCAGCTACAACAAACGGTTCCACGATTGGTTTGTTTATATGTAAGTATATGGGTAACTCCGCTGTGACACTTAATTGTCCCTTCGCACCACTTACAAATCCAATTGCATCGTTTGTTTATAGCTATTATTACGCACTTTCCAGAATAAATTTTTGCGTGACCTTTTGGTGAGCAGAAATGTCAAAATGTACAAAATTTGCTTTGTTTCAGAAAGTAGAACATAATTTTTAGGGACAGGGCCGTTTGAATTTTTCTTTCCCAATAATCGTGGTTGACGTCTTATTCCATGAAAATCAAGCATTATTACTTGTTTGGATCAAATTATAGGATATTTAATAAAATTTCATGCCAGAACTTATCTGGAATAGTCAACTAATTAAGAAAAGATAAATTTTAGCTTTTCTCATTTTTATGGTTTACATATGTAAAAGTGTTTATTTATTATAAATTTTAATTATACAAAAATCATTTTTTGTCACATATAACGTTCTAACTATAAAAACACTATAAAACCATTATAATTTCAACGGTTAATCAACAAAAGAAAATTATAGTTATCCTTTAAAATGTATTTTTCAGTAATATTATTTAAGGAGTGGAAGGAGGGAAAATACTGTTTAAGATAATGTTTTTGTATGTCAGTTGATCAATCTCAATTTAAGGATTGGTTATCCAATGCTTCCAGGTTGTTTCCTTATCACTGAATATCTTGTAAAGGTGTTCGATACTAGAGTTAGTTCGGTCTAAAAGTTAATGTAATAAATGTATAATTAACGTCTCATTTACTACTTTATTTTGGACTTCTATTTATAACTTTTGAAATAAGTTTTCATAACTTACCTAATTATTGTTCAAATTCCACTAATTTTGATCAGGGATTTAATTAGAATGGTTTTTTACTTTAAGTTGTTCCACCTTCACTGCTTAGTCTTTCTGATAAAAATGTCATCTCGACCACTCAATTAATATGATAAAAATACCACCTTCAGTTGTCCAACAGGTTGACTGTTTTGCCAACTCGTTGACCAAATAGGACATACCATACTCAAACCTTCCAAGCTCGAGTATCATTAAGGAGTTGCAAAGGGATTTATGTTTTGGCTGCTCAATACTCCACACCAATTTGTCTTCACTATCCACTGTTCATGTTGGGTTATGACTGTTGAGGGCAACTATTAGGGCACTTCGAGCTTTGCACTTGCTAGAAAATGTAAACATTAGATCATTTTAGACATTTAGATGTGAGGAGTTCAAACAATTGAGGCTGCATGATGATTAAGCCACCCACTTCTACAAATATAGGTGGGGTGAGACTGTCATTTTCACCTTTTTTTTTCCTCTACTTCTTTTTTGTTGTTCAATTTCCTACTTAAGATAGTAATGTTAATTGTTCATCTTTTTTTGTCTGAGGAGCTTTTTGGTCGAAATGGATGAGGATAATGCTAACGATGAGTTGACATCATCGTTTGAGGAAGGTGTTTGTTGATCTCTTGTGTGATTCAATAAAGATGTCTTCATCCTTAGTGGGACTCAAAAGAGGTGTTCATCCCTTGTAGATTTCAAGGGAGGTGTCTTTCATCTCTTGTGGCTTCAAAAGAGGTGTATCTATCCTAAATTGTTCTTGCTTCTGTTTGTAATTTCAATTTATTTTTAGTGTTAGAGTTAATTCATAAAAAGATTAATAACTAGACCTAATGTCTTTTGATCTAAACTAGTATAAAATTATTTCTGCAAATTTTTTTTCCTTACACTATTTATGTGCTAATATCTTAAAGAATTCATTGTTATTACTAAGACAGATTTTACAAAAAAAGGGATTTTTTTAAAATGCACATTTTTACTAACAAACCAATTTATCTCCTTTTTTTCTTCAAACACGATTATTTTCCTGCACGATTCTAACAAAAACTTTTGCAATGGAATTTTCATTATAGCTGGCCTAATTTACGATCCAAACTTCAATAATCTATTTAGGAGTTTAATAAGAATGATTCTCTACTTTAAATTATTTCACCTTCATCGGTTGGTTTGGTAAAGATATCATCTTAATCGCTTAATTAATATAATAAAATTATTACTTATGACTGTGTAATTGACTATCTGACCAACTCGCTAATCGACGAGACATACCATACAATAATTATTATGAATAGTTATCTTGCTTAAACGAAAAATACAATAAATTTATTCTAAGAAGATAATCATAAATGAATGTTTCCAAATAATTGTTAAGATATGCTAAATATTCTATTAAAGGATATTAGGCAATCAAATATTATGTTAGTTATAATTTATATATTATTATAATTTGTGCAGATTTGTGCACCTGTCATTCCTTTAATAGATGAAGGATTATAGGATCCTTAAATGTATATATATGGTACTCTACTCTTTGAAATAATATATCAGAATTATTCTTTAAACCTTTTATTATGGTATCAAGAGCCAACACTGATATCCTCTAAGATATAGGAATCAGTGCCTTTTTTCATTGAATATTTCTGATGGCTTCTTCCGATGACAATCAATCGGAGAAACATGATTCTGGAACTTCCGCTGCTTTCAAGAGTTATATTTCTACTGCTGTCGGATTTGTGACCAAGTCAGGTGTATCTAACTCTGCCCTTAATCTTTCTGTTGTTACTAAGGATAGTAATTGGATAATTGATTCGGGTGCTACTGATCATATGACTTGTGATCCTCATATATTTACTAATTTTTCCTCTAATTGTTCTAAAACTGTTATTATTAATGCCAATGGGGTCTCATCTCCTATTGAAGGTATAGGTACTATATCCCTCTCACCCTCTTTATCGATTCCTGATGTTTTATTTGTTCCTACATTAAACTGTAATCTTATCTCCGTCAGCAAGTTAACCAAATCACATTCTTGTGTTGCCTTATTTTACCCAACCCATTGTCTTTTTCAGAACATCCATTCCAAGGAGAAGATTGCTAGTGGTAGAGAGAGTGAAGGACTGTATTATCTTGAAAATGTCTCACAATCAAACCATAATAAAGGATTGACTTGTCTTGCGAACGATCACATACAAGATAAAAACAAAAAAGAAATTTGGTTGTGGCATAGACGGTTGGGACATCCCTCTTTTGGTTATTTAAAAAAACTATTTCCATCACTATTTCATAAATGCAATATTTCTGATTTTTTTTGTGAAACTTGTGTTTTGGCAAAAAATCATCGTGTTGTGTTTCCTTTAAGCAATAACAAAACTAATTTTCCTTTTTCATTAATTCACACAGATGTTTGGGGCCCTGCCCCGCAATCTACACATAATGGAAAAAAATGGTTTATCAGTTTTGTTGATGATTGTACTCGGGTAACCTGGGTATATTTGCTTAAATATAAAAGTGATGTGTGTGATGTGGTTCGTTCCTTCTATCATTTGATTGTTACACAATTTAACACATCTATTAAGGTCATTCGATCAGACAATGGAGGAGAATATTTTAAGACTGAATTAATAGAGTTCATGAACTCTAAAGGCATCTTGCATCAAACTACATGTCCTTATTCACCACAACAAAATGGAGTGGCTGAGAGGAAAAATAGACATATATTAGAGGTGACAAGATCACTTTTGATAGATGGTAATGTCCCATCTCATTTATGGGGTGAAGCTGTGAGCTCTGCCGTTTATTTAATTAATCGAACTCCTTCTAGTGTGCTTAACTTTCGAAGGCCTTTTGATGTGTTGTCTGATCATTGTATCCTTCCTCCCATAGTTTATTTACCACCTCATATTTTTGGATGTGTTATATATGTTCACTTACACCCACATCAACGTACAAAGCTTGAAGAACGAGCGATCAAATGTGTTTTTGTTGGGTATGGATCAACTCAAAAAGGTTATCGTGCTTACCATCCACCATCAAGGAAATTTTATATTTTTATGGATGTGACATTTAATGAGCATGAATTTTTTTATGTTGATTCTCCACTTCAGGGAGGCAATGAAAGTGAAGTGCATAATCGTGATGTTGGTATGTTTGATTGTGAAGATAAATTATTGTGTGAGGATCATTCTGCAGGAAGTGAGCCAATCCTAAATATGGACCCTTCTTTTCTGGATAATACAGTGTCTTCTGATCATAACCAATTGGCTCAATCTTCTCCACAGGTTCAACTTGACTCTTCAGAGGTACCTTCTGATACTATCTCTGATAATACTAATGAAATTGATCATGAAATTGATTCTTGTCTGCGTGAGACCACCAGCACACCAAACACTGAGTCTACTACTGTTCAATATATTCTTCCACCTCGTTCTAACCGTGGTCAACCTCCAGTTAAATATGAACCAGACCTCCAAGCCAAAGTTAAATATCCCATTAGTAAATATGTGTCATCTCACAGGTTATCTCAGTCATATGCATCATTTGTATCTCAATTATCTTCAATTTCTATTCCTAGTAATGTACAAGAAGCTTTGGCAGATCCTAGATGGACCGAAGCAATGGTTGAGGAGATGGCAGCTTTAGAAAAAAACAACACTTGGGATCTTGTGTCCTTACCAAAAGGGAAGAAAACTGTGGGCTGCAGATGGGTCTTTACAATTAAGCATAAAGCTGATGGAACTGTTGAGAGGTATAAAGCACGACTTGTGGCTAAAGGTTACACTCAGTCTTATGGTGTAGATTACCAAGAGACGTTCGCACCAGTAGCCAAACTCAATACTGTGAGAATACTTTTGTCGCTAGCTGCAAACCAAGATTGGCCTCTTCTACAATTTGATGTGAAAAACGCTTTCCTACACGGAGAAATTTCAGAAGAAATTTATATGGATTCTCCACCAGGCATGACTGATTCAATTGGAATGAAGGTTTGCAAATTAAAGAAGGCTCTATATGGATTAAAACAATCCCCAAGAGCATGGTTTGGAAGGTTTACCAAGTCTATGAAGGCTTTTGGCTATAGAGCGAGTAACTCTGATCACACCTTATTTTTTAAGAGAGGAAAAGGAAAAATTACAGCTTTGATTATATATGTAGATGACATGATTGTTACAGGAAATGACCAAGATGAGATTTCTAGTTTACAACAATACCTTGCATCTGAATTTGAGATGAAACAACTTGGAAATCTTAAATATTTTTTAGGTATTGAAGTAGCTAGATCAAAACATGGTATTTTTCTATGCCAAAGAAAATATACTATTGATTTACTATCGGAAACTGGGCTGCTTGGGAGTAAACCAGCTGATACACCAATTGAACAAAATCATAAACTTTTTCAATGCTCAAATTCAGCAAGCATAGACAGAGGAAGATACCAAAGGCTGGTAGGAAAATTAATTTATTTGTGCCATACACGTCCAGATATCACTTATGCAGTGAATGTTGTTAGTCAATTTATGCATGACCCACGGAAGCTTCATATGGATGCTGTTGAAAGGATTTTGAGATATTTGAAGTCCGCTCCTGGAAAAGGAATTTTGTTCTCAAATCATGAAAACTTAAAGGTAGAAGGGTACACTGATGCAGATTGGGCAGGTTCAAAAGATGATAGAAGATCTACCTCTGGATACTTTACTTTTGTAGGAGGGAATCTTGTAACTTGGAGGAGTAAAAAACAACCTGTAGTAGCAAGATCTAGTGTTGAAGCAGAATTCAGAGGCATGGCACTAGGTGTATGTGAACTTTTGTGGATTAAAAATGTGCTATCAGATTTGGGCTTTACACAAAATGAACCTATGAGTTTGTACTGTGACAATACTTCGGCTATAGCAATTGCTCACAATCCTGTGCAACATGATAGAACAAAGCATGTGGAGATTGATAGACATTTCATCAAAGAGAAGCTTGAAGCTGGAATAATTTCATTTCCTTTTGTAAGATCAGAATTGCAGTTGGCTGATGTTCTCACCAAAGGAGTATCAAGAAGATTGTTTAATGAGTCTTTATTCAAGTTGGGAATGTGTGATATCCATGCACCAACTTGAGTGGGGGTGTTAAGATATGCTAAATATTCTATTAAAGGATATTAGGCAATCAAATATTATGTTAGTTATAATTTATATATTATTATAATTTGTGCAGATTTGTGCACCTGTCATTCCTTTAATAGATGAAGGATTATAGGATCCTTAAATGTATATATATGGTACTCTACTCTTTGAAATAATATATCAGAATTATTCTTTAAACCTTTTATTAATAATAACCATTATGTCACTTGCAAACAATTCCGTCTCTTTTGGCTTACTGATCAAGGCACATATCATTGGAGGTATTGTTTTACAACTCAAATCGTAGCTTGAATCGCAGTTGAATTGTGTGATTAGTGATCCAATTTGGTCGAGCATAATTCATGTGCACATGTTAACGAAACGAAGCTACATACATAAAAAAAATGCGAAGGGTTATTAGAATGAATTAATGTGCATACTGATTAGAATTAGAGCATTTTGAGAAGTAAAAAAGACGAAAAAGAAGAAAGAAAAATAATACACAAGAAAATGTTAATGTGTGATACTTGCGAAAAAGAGACTCATTGTAAAGAAGAGGCTATGTTCTAGGATAAGAAGCACACTAAAGCGAGTGGAGCTCAACTTTTACTATAACATTTTTCCATTACAATATTTTAGAATCTATATTTGCCTGACCTAATCCTTTAATAATCTTTATCATATAATATAGATTAGTCTCTTTTGCATAGAGTGACATAGACAACTTTAATATTTAGCATTAATGAATATGCTTTCTTGGTGGTTTCATTGAGACACCCCCTTATAGCATTTATATTATTATACTTTTTTTTATAAAAAATAATTTGTTTAAATTTCAATTTGTTTGCCTTTTAAATAATCAGTTTTATTTACATTAGTATATACCCATTATTATAAACTTTTATTATGTTATTTTATTTTTATCTTTCAATACAAAATTAATTGTTGTTTCATGATTTTTTTTTTAAATTGAAGCTACAATTTAAATTAGTATATAATTTTTGTATATATTTTTTTATTTTTATATGAAGTTAGTTGATATTTAAGGATTCTTTTTATTTATTTTATCGAAAAAATTGTTCAAATTTATATATAATTTTTATCATACTCTTTATTTTTATTTTTTATACAAAACGTTGGTTATTGTTTAAAGATTTTATTTATTTTATCTCTTTGGAAAGAAAATTAGCTTTGTTTGAATTTTTGGTGGAGGCGCATACGAAAAAAATTTGGCTTTGTTTGAATTTTTTGGGGGAGGGCAATGAGTCAAATAACACCAAAATATTAAGACTTATAGATGCAAAATCAAAACCTATCATGTTTGAAGTTATGGATAAAGCTAAAATAGTTGTAAATTTCAAGAATCAAAACTCTAGATAAAAAAACCTTTGGGAAAATTAAAAATTACACAGCCATTTTCATATTGTTGTTTGCTAATTTAATTCTAAGCAAGTAATACTACATTTTCTTAAATTGTAATTCATAGTGATCTTTAAAAAAAAAATCATCAGATTTTATTATGAAGAATTTAGTGGATGTTTCATAGGGTTTATATGATACCATTGAAAAAATAATTATAAATAAAAAAATTAGATTTCAACTTATAATCGACAAATTTACAGTGCTTAACAATTTTTTGGAATAAGCATGACAATAGGATAAATATCTAGCTAGTATAGCTTTGAATTAATTTTTATGATTTCACAAAAATCATGATTTCACATTTTTTTATGTTAGTTTTTTATTTAAAATTGTAGCTCTTTGATGAAAAATGTTGAATATAGTGAAAACAATGTATAGAATTAATCTCTCATTTTTGTTTGAATATACATATATGATTTCTTATTTATAATAGAAGAAATAAGGACTAAACCCAAAATACAAATAAGTAATAATAACAAATTAACCAGAGATAAAAGATAAAGATAAAATAAACATAATATATCTAACATTTCCTCTCAAACTTGTGCATACAAATTATATGTACTCCAAGCTTGTTATTAATATAATCAATAGACTTAGTGAAAGTATCTGCTTCTACACTAGAGTGACACCAAATTGTTAATGATTTGTAAATACGACATAGAAGACGAAATACCAACACAGAAGACTCCCTTGAGCAACAAATCTGGGAGGTTGCTCCAGTAAATATCTTCTTGCAAATCGCCATTAAGGAATACATTGTTGACATCCAATCGATAAAAATGTCATTGTTGAAGAGTCACTACGACTATAAATAAATTAAAAAAGTCATCTTTGCCATGAGAGAAAAAGCATATATAGACGGGTCAAACACAATGGTGACAAAAGGGAAGTCAGAATAGACAGCAGCAAAAGAAGTTATTGATGAACAAGAGAAAGAAACCTTAAAAACCAAAGATTCTCCAATCAAGGCTCCTGAAAAAGGAAAAAGAACAACCTTTATGCTCTAAATAGTTGTCTAAGAGGAGACAAAACGTGTGACCACGCACAATGAACCTAAAAGAGGAAAAATAGCAACCTCGATGCTCTAAATCGTTGCGAGACGTGTCACCATCCACGACGGAAAACGGAGTAGATTCACAACTTTAAAAGGCGCTAATAGCTCCGATGAAAGTGTGTGATGGCACGGTGGTTGCCTGGCCGAGATGATCAAAACTGTGTGATCGTCGGTTGAAACTAGAACTTCAATAGTGACAGCGGTAGACGATGGTCCTACCGTCGGTAGCGAGTGTAGTTACAAAGGCAACAAAAATATTTTTCCTCAAAAGAACCTAGCTCTAGACTCCATGTTCAATATAGTGAAAACTATATATAAGATTAATCTCCCCTTGTATTGAATATACACACAGGGTCCTCTATGTTACATCTTGACAAAACAAGTGTGTTGTGTGTACAGAAAGGACATATAGAAAGCATGAAGGAAACATTCCCTAAATATCTTTTTATCTCTTAACGTTATTTTGATCTTAAGCATACTTTTGAATAAAAGTAAAGATCTACACAGAAAAAAAGAGAACAAAACAACAAATAAAGAAGTACCAGAATGTACATGCTTTAAAGCGTTAGACGATTTTAAACATTTAGGCATAGTGCATGTATTATCATTTATGTGTTGTCTGTTTGAGTAATTTACATCGTTTAGGATCATTTTAATATATAGCATTTAGTGATTTTTACTTTTATCTTAGACAATTTAAATTTTGTTAAACGCTAGACGCTATGTTAGAGTTCTTTGTAACATTTTGAATATTAAAGATTGTTTTTTTATCTTAGACGATTCAAACAATTTAAACATTATTCCATTTAGACGTTTCGTTAAATTTCAAAATAAAGTTTCTTAGTGTTTTAACATAATATTATAACCATGAACCACGGCTCATCTTCGTAAATAAACAATATAATCTAGTTAGAGTGTATCATATGTTTTTCCCTTGGTCATATAGGTTGCAACCCTATTCAATTGGATGAATATCACACCTAATTAAATAGCTGAAAATGTTGTTTAGAGGATAAAGTAGATAATGGATTAATTAATAGTTCAAGAATGTTAATTTTCTTCCTATACTTGGTTGGTTATGAGACTGTGAGAGTGTCTTTTAAGTACTTAACTACTAAAGTCTCTTTCACAATTTAATCTCTTATCCAATAAATAGTATGAACATTTAAGGTTTGTATTATTGTTAGGAAAGTCTGAATTAAAAGTTTCCGGTAAAAACAAACATACACATCCATCACAAACTATTTTATACAGTAACAAGAAAGATTGATTTTTTATCTCGTATCCAAATTGAGCGGTCCAAATTTCTTTCTAGAACTCGATCACTACCTATCATTTATCAATAATATTCATGGAAATATAATCATCTGATAAACGTGTGAAGTTTACTTGTTTGTTTTGGTTTACGTATATGATCTATTGTGATGCAAGTGATTGTGATGGTAGTTTTGGGTGGGTACCACACTATTGAATATTTTACTAAGGGGAAAGGAATGAATTGAATGAAGCATACATTTCTTGTATTTGTTTGGATACTTGATGGAGAGGGTACAAAGGAATGATGATGGGAGAAATAGGTTTAGGGTTTAAGGAAAAGAAATACTGTGTGTGCAGAGTCGTTAATCATTTCATAAACGGATGATAGTGCCTACAGGTATCTGATTCATGTCTTTTATTTATGTTATAAATATGAAGATTTTGTGGTTTGCAGTAAGGAAAAGACGGTAAGTGCAAGGGAGGATAATTGCAGTATGAGAAAGGTGTGAAATGTTTGTAAGTGATGATTGGTTGCAGTGTTATGGAAGAAAGAGAAAATGCGTCGAGATTCTGTTTTCTTTGTTTGCCGTAACTTTTGGTTATTCTGTGTTTGATATGGATAGCACTAACAAGTTAAAAAAGAGAAGAAAGTTGGGTAGCACTAGGTGTTATGCGCTGTCAGACAAAGCCTCTCACCTAATAAAAATGAAGTCTCCTTTTTCTTTTCTTTTGGTATGGTGGGGTAAGGGATTCGTTTATTAATTAATTTCTTCTTTGTTTTTCTCTCGCCGTTTCTTCCATTTCTCTATCAGGATTTTTGTTCTGTTCTATTCCATGCACAGTATCCGGTAGGTCCTATTGGAAAAGGTCACTCTCTTTCTTACTTTCTAAACCATTGCAACTAATCAACACCACTTTACTGAACCCCATGTGATTGGCCGATTGTGTTTCACAAGTTAGCTAGGCTAAGGTGGTGTTGTGTTACCTTTGCTGAATTAGTTCATTCCCCCCCATCGAAAATTTCATATTCATGCACTTCCAACTTGCCAAATTTTCAAACTTTCCCTCTCCATGCAACCCCAACTTTTGTCTCTCCAACTTCAACTTACACTGTCCTATGTGCCATTGTTTCTGTACCACCGGACAATAGACCAATGGGACAACGTTTTTACGCATTCCCAAGCTTCTCTTGTGGGTCCTAGGTTTACTGTCTCTGTCTTTTACAAGACGTTCAAATCACATTAGATAAAATTAATTTAAAACAAGTAAGTGTAAATCTTATTTTATAAATTAATTTTATTAGATTGAGTTAATTTAAAATTTATTTATTACTTTTAGATTTTTTTTATTTTTTTCAAATAAATCTTGTAAATGGAACATTCAGAGAGTCTTTATAGATTTCGAGACGGAAATTTTGGTGGTTGATAATTTTCATCTTTTCAAAATAAACTATAGTAAATAGCTGGAAGATGATTAATCGTGTTTGAATTTTGGTAGGTGTGAATACGAGCGATGCAGCGTTGAAAATTGAAAAACAAGCACCCTAGAAATAGTTTGTTTGTGTTTAGATTCAGAGTAGCTAGCTTTGGCTTACAAAACAAATCCTAAATCACAGATCCTGTCTTTTTAGAAAGGACTACTTTGCGAGTCAGTTCTGCTTTTGGCAGTTCTACCCACGATGGCGTTTCGTGTAAACCTAATTGGACAAACTTTTCCCACGTATGCTTTAATCTGCTCTTGTTTGGTACTGGAGTTTTAATATAAATAATTTTCCGAAATTTTGCTACATAACGCGTGATAAACGTTTCTATCTGTTTCCATTACCTTTTCTATACATTTTCTGGACTAAACTGGAATATAATGTGCCGGTAAAATATAAACCATTGATATTTTCGTAATTTGTGAAAAATGTATTAAAAAAATGTAACATGTGCATGTTCAAAAAATTATCCTTCCTTTATATGAATCAGGAATGACAATATGATGGATCTCACTAGCTGTACCTATTTTTAGGCCTATTAGTTTCATCGCAATCCATAGAATTTGGTTCTCACCAATACGGTCCAGCAAAAAAAAGTTCATGCTATCAAAATACTTACAAAAGCCCAAGAATTACAACAATACATGAACAATTTTATAATGTAAACTAAAATTATTTAAAAGTGAAAAAAAAACAGCATTAATCTAAGAAATTATTTATACATATAAAAATATTTACTCAATCTAATCCAAAATAGGGATAGAATCAGCTTAAACTTACATAAGTTGGTTAAGAATATGTAAAATTGAGTTCAAATAAAAATAACAAATAAATTTGTCCCATTTTGATGAGAAATTCTCATATTAATCAGATAAGAATATCAATACGGGTCATATTCAATTTTTTTAAATTTTTAATTGAATATTTGATAATATTATATTACATTTGTAGAATTTTTTTATAAATTAATTAATTGATATTAAAACAATAAGAAAACAAGTACACGTACGGACATAAGTATGGAGTATAACTTTTACATAGTGAGATGTGAATAAGACAAAAATTTTATACCCGTTAAATTTGGTATAAAGATAAGGATGAATTTTTTTTAAAGATGTGTATAATCAAAAAGTTCTCATCGAATTTTTTCCTTAAAGACGAGTATAATCGAAAAGATGAGTATAATAAAATAGAGATGTGTGAGAGATATCAAGGTTATTATAAAACGAGAAAAAGGAAAGAGTTTTTTAGTTTACCTAATAAATTAAGAATTTACATTATTAACTAATTAAAATTGATATTCAAATGATCTTATATGACAACAAATTAGCAACAATAAAAAAATTAAGAAAGAAAGAAAATAATCAAATTTATACTATAAATCATTTCATTTGATAGAATTAATATTTATATTTCTTAAAATATAAATACCACTTGAACAAGCCACATAAAAAATGTGTAATTGAGGTTGTGAAGAAACGAAAATATATTGAATATTAGAGTGAAGATGAATATTGAATGAGTCCAGTAATTGAGAGAGATAATAAAATGATTTTAAATAAAATTGATAAAAATGAAATTTTAAATTATCTAATAAATTAAAAATATTTTAGTAATTTAAATAAAAACACCTACAAAAATAAAAATGAAATAGATATATGCAAATTACTTTTCAGCCCCTTACTTTTCTTTTTAAAAATATAATATTCATACCTATATCTAATAAAAGAAAATTATAGGAGATCAAACAACACCAACAGTAACAAATTTATTTTTTACATATAATTTGAATAGTTCAAATCAATTGTATATACATATTTTCATGAGAAATTGATTAAATTTATAATAAATAAAATATAATTTTTTATTGATTGACATTCGAAATATTTACATTGATAAAAGAATTATATTATATTTAAAATTTTAAAATACAAATAGATTGAAGTTCATCTAAAATATACTTAAAATATAATTAAAACCTTTTATAAGTTAATTATTATTAACGTGTATGTTAATAATCATTTATAAAAAAATGATTATTTTTCATTATATTTATAATATAAGATCTACAAAATGTATGTAAGAACATTTTACTAGAAAGACTAATTTCAACTTAAATTTACTCCAATAATTCATTTGTATAATCTTTTTATTTATTTTATTATCTATTGATTGAATGTTAATTACATGTAAATCTCCATTCAATTATTGTTTTTTATTCGTCATAGAAGAAGATAATTCGATGCATAACTTAACTCATAAAAAAGATATATTTCACCTTGTAATGACTCAGTCAAAGTCTCCTAACAATAGGAAGTATAATTATTATGCACATTTATATATCTAATTAATACTGTAAAGTAATGTCCCTCAAAGTCATGTATTCCACCAATGAACTTTGAATTACTTAACCTAATGTATTAAAAAATGAGTTAAATGATTCATCATTCATCCAATAGTTGATTATTGATTTTATTTTTATAAGTGGACGAAATTGTCACCCTGCAATTATTAGTTTGCTGAAAGTGAGAGTTTGGACTTCCATGTCTATGTCCTCTATTTTACGGGTTTTGTTGACAATGGCATATGAAAAGAACAATTTTCTTTTGAAAAATGTGAGAACCTTAAGAGAAATTTAAAAAAAAAAAGTCATACAATTATCTAACAATGTAAATTTTATTTTAACTGGTTAAAGTAAGATACAGAAACTAATATCAATATGATAGGAAGAAAAAATACACGTTCCCAAGACCATTATACGGATGTAATTAAGGTTAAGGAAAGATTAATATTTTATTAAATTGTTTTAATATTTGAAGTAGTAATATGGAATTATTTATTTAACATATATTTTGGGGGGTTTTCGTGTTGAATTTAGTTTTTGATGTTTGGCGTTTGAGGTTGTATGAAAGAGGAGGGGGAGTGGTGTATAGCAAAATGGAGAAGTTATTAAATCCAGGTGTAGAAGTTAGATTGGTGGGATTTGCATTCAAAAATGATTAGTGTTAGAAAACAAACACGGTCTTACGTAGGCAGATGGTTTTGTAGAAGTCAGCGACAGGAATAATTATGTCGAAGGGGATGCAATAGGAGTTTCTTGAAGAGCTATTGTTACGCCATGAGTCTTAGGATAGGGTTGAGGTTCATGACGTACTGAGATGTCACTGCATTCACGAAAATCAGCTCCCTTGTCTCCTTCTTTCCATTCACCAAACATATCGCTTCTCAAGCGGAGCTCCTCCTATCTGTGTTTCCAGGCCAACCTTTTCTACCACCTCTTCTCTTTCCTTTTTTGGAATACCCAGTTTAATCTATCACTTTAACTTTAACTTTAACATTAGCTTAACTTGATTGGATTCAATTCACTTCGTCTTTCCTATTGGACCAATTAAACTCGACTTCTTCTCACTTCAAATTAACTCCATTCATATACAAACTACCAAGTCACATCTAACTAGATCAAGATAAGTTGTTATTTAAAAAAAGTAAAATTTAATTAGTAATTTGATCTTACTTATATGATTCTTTTATTATAATTCTTATTGTAACTACTAAGTAGGATCGACTAACCGGACATGTTAGTCAATATCGAGTAGGTGGGACTGACAGTCCAACCCGACCGACCGGGCATGTAAAGGTGAGGGAGCTGATCGTTCCTGATCGGACGCAGGGTAGTACGCGCGAACTCTTCAACCGTTGGCTGGAGACAGCTTTTTGAATGTCCATAAATGCGTAGTTAATGAGGTAACTGTCATTGTCGAGAGCAGTTAAGGTGAGCATTGAACGTCATTAAGAGGTAAATTAATGGATAATATTATTTATTTGAAACCATATAAATAACAATCGATCGAGAAGGTAAATTATCTGGCTTTTTGACTAAATTTCGATAGACTTGCAATGACAAATTCTAACTTGAGAGTCGGAGTGTTTTTTGCAGGTCACCCCACTTTGAGATTGAGAAAGCAAGAGTCAGAAAGGAAGGAGGAAGTGAGAAAGACCGATAGGTAAAGGAGGAGCGTTCTCGAGCGGTTGCAGCAAGAGTTGTCCTCGGTCCCTTTCAACAGAAACACTTATATTTATTTTACTCAAGTCCAAATATAATTTAAAAAGTTAATATATTTTTAAATTCTACACTTTAACATAAAGTTAAAATTTATTTCTATATAAAATTTAAATATATTTTGATTTTCAAATTTTAGAATACATATAATCCTTTTAATCTAATGTTAAATATTTTTTATGTGTCAAATATATTTTATACTAATAGATTGAATTGTTAACGAAAAAATGCATTTGATATATAAAAAAGTTTAAGGTAATTAAATTAAGAAATTAGAATTCTAATTTTGAATTAAAATTTAGAAACTAAAAATATATTTAATCTTATTTTAAATATATTCAATTTAGTCTTTTAATTTTAGATTCCAAGTCAAAATCTAATTTATCTTCTATTTTTGAGCTATTATGATTTGATACGTGACATTTTTCAAATTTTAACACGCGGTATCTTTTAACATACGATATCTTTTAAATTTTGATATGTGTAATCTTTCAAATAACATTAACCTCAATTTAAAGAACCAAAAATCTTTACAAAAACAATATTAAAAGTAGTTAAAAAGAATTGAGACTAAAAAGTAAATTATATGTCTAAATATAAATACAAAATATTAATTAAACTTTATAAATAATTTAAAAAATTATAATTTTGTAAATAAAAATTTAGGATTTAGAATTCAAAGTTGAATATTTCTAAATGGAGTGATCTAAAATTAATTCCTTAGATTTTCAGTCGAAAAAAAATACTTACGAGATACATGAAGAATCAAAATCTCATTTATTTATTTTATTTCTTTCGATCTCACTTCTTATAACCGATGGTTCAACTTCGATGTTATTTTATTTCTCAAATATTTTGTGGTGAACATTTTTCCAATTTTCAACGTGAGAAAGAGTGCTGGAAAATTGAAAGTATTGTTTGGGCCGGATGAGTTTGTAAAACTGTCATTTTGTCTGTTATGTGTTGTTAAATTTACAGTCATGCTGGGTTGGATCATCACTGCCCTGCTATGTTTATATATTTTTTAACATTTTTGTAAGAAAAGAAATCAATTGTTGACATATTTTATAATTTAATTAGAATATTTCAAAAGAATTTTATACATAAAAAAGTTTAATATGTGATTATTTCCAAATGTTTTTATGATTAAAGCATTGAATCAATCATTTATGTAAAATAAATTATAGAGTATCATCAATTTCTACCTTTTTATCATTTTAGAAAAAAAAAAGTTAAAGAATCAAAGTTATTTGTCTAATTGAGTGACGTTTGGATCAACTCATCTAGTACGTATAATACTCTATACACACAAGTCTTGGGAACCGCTTCCGTTTTATTAAGTAAAATTTGTGTTTATTAAATTAATTTTATACAAATATTAAATAAGAATTTCTTGCACTCTAACATGATATGTTATGACACTACAATTCTTCCAACTATTTTTAACAATAAAAAAAACTTATTTTAATGGATTTATTAAAAAAAATTAAGTTATGATCACATAAATATTTAATAAAGTTTACTACCACTCAATTTTTAATCCGACCAATTAGATCTCAACATTGGTAGTATTTATTTTCATATCACACGGACTTATATTAACATTTGACATGGAAAACTCATCACAATTTTTATTTCAAGTCAAATTCTTTCAACTTTTAATTTGGGCTAACTCGACTCAATTGTTGACCTAAGTTGAATTAGCTTTTACTTTTGACCGGTTTAATTCGTTTCAACCTATAACTTAACCGAATTCATTTGACATTTAGACAAAGATGACTTGTCTCGACCGTCAGCTTGGATCGGCTTGACTCAACTGTCACCCAAGGCTCACTTAATTCAATGTTTACCCGAGCCACTAACTTCGACATTCAACTTAGGCTGACTTGCTTCAGTGTTTGGTCCATACCAACTCACCTTGATGTTCAGCTTGAACCTACTTGACTTGACATATGGTCTAAATCAAATCAACTTGACCGTTGGACAAGGCTAATTCAACTTGACCATCAATGGAGGATGAATCAACTCGACCGTTAGCCAAGGCCCAAATCATCTCGATTGTCGATCAGAGCCAAATTAGCGACCATCGAACTTAGCTGAATCAACTTGGCCATCAGTTAGTTACGAATCAACTAGACCGCCAACCTATTCCTTATCAGCTAGATTGTCGACCTGTTCCTTATCGACTCGACTGTTGACTTATTCCTTATCGGCTCGACTATTGACCCTAGCCAAATGAACTTTCCCTATGGCATGTGTCGAATTGACTTAACATGTAGCCTATCTCGACTTGTCTTGATTTTCGGCTTGACTGACCTGTTTTAACCTTTCCTAAACCAACCTATATCAACCTTTGTTAAACTAATCGTTCTCGACCATCGATTCTAGCCAATTCTTCTTAAACTTGGTTGTGCTGCATTGATTTGACTTTTTTCTTGGGCTAAGTCAATTGATCCTTTAGTTTGAGCTATCTTGATTGAGCCTTAAATCTGAACTGTCTCGATTGAGCCTTTAGCTCAAACTGGCTCTTGACTTGGAATAACTTTTCTCAACTTTCTACTCTAGCCAACTATATTCATCTCAACCTTTGGCAGTCCTATCCTTGGATTAAACCTAATCATCTTAACATTTTGCATGGGACGACTCATCACGACCTTCAGTCCAAGACCAATCATCTCAACCTTTCACTTAGGCTGACTCGACTTAAACGTTGACCCAAGCTGAATTGGCTTTACCATCAGCTGTGTTGATTCGTCTCAATCTACTGCCTAAGTTGACTCGTTTGACATTGAACAAGGATGACTTGACTTGATCATCGCCTGGATCGATTCAGACCAAATTTTAGCTAGGGCCCACTCAATTTGACGTATAGATCGGGCTACTCACTTCAACATGCAGCTCAAGGTGACTTGCTTCGACGTTCGATCCAAACTGACTCACCTCAATGTTCAGCCTGAAACAACTTAACTTGAGGTTCGATCAAAATTGACCAATGGCCAAGGCTGAATCAGCTCGACCATCAATCAAGGTCGAATTAGCTTGATCGTTAGCCACAACCAAATCAACTTGATTGTTAGCCAGAGCCGAATTAGATCGACATCGACAAGCGACGAATAAGCTCGACTATTGACTTGGGCTGAATCGGCTCGACTGTCGGCCTTGGCCAACTCGACTTTACCTTAGGCATCGTCGAATTGGCTCGACATGTAGCCTATGTCAACTTTTCTCGATCTTTGGCTCCACTAATCTATCTCAACCTTTCCTAAACAAACTTGTCTTGACCTTTGCCAAAACAATTATTCTTGACCTTTGATTCCAACCAATTCTTCTTAAACTTCAGTCCTCTTTAATAGATTTAATTTTTTACTTGGGTTAAGTGAGTTAATCCTTCAACCTAAGCCATATTGATTGAGCCTTCAATCCAAACTATCTCGACTAAGTCTTGAGCTTCAATTGTCTCAACTAAATTTTCACTCCAAACTGATTCAATTGAACCTTTAATATAAATTAATTTGACTGAGTCTTTAATCGAAACCAACTCCCTTCGATTTTATGAGTTGAGTGAAAATAAAGTAAAAGTACTAGAATTTTAAATATTTTATATTTTTATTTGAAGTTCTTCTTTTTTATTCCTGTAAATACGTTGTAAAAATTAATTTTAATTTCTTTCTTATTAATTTATCCAAACAAATTGTTTTAGTATAAATAATTTTTAATTCATCAAATAAATAAATTATTTCCTAAATTACCTCATTTAAATCCAACATAAAAAAACTAATTAAAAATCAAGTTTCGAAACTGGAAACGGAGAGTATACCAAAACGATAATTCAAATTTCAAGGTTAAATGACCGAAATAATTTTTTATAAACAAATTAAATATTAAAAAAATCTTGAAAGTAAAATAAACTATCAAAATAACTTAATATAGTTTTTCAAACTAAAATCTAACAGCACCGACAATCTAAATCAGGGGTAAAGTAAAATTGGAAGCCAAATTGTGCAGCGTAATTGACTCCACTTTTACCAAAGTCTCAATCACGGAAAAGACATATACCAGCGATTGCAACGTGCAAAGTTGCTTCTTATGCTTTCAATTCCAAACTAGCCTGTGAGTGATAAAACTGAACTAATAATAATATTAATCCAATAAAACATAAAAACACACTGATAAATGTGTTTATGCTGAAAGGGACCGAGGGTAACTCCTGCTGTAACAACTCGGGAACGTTCTTCTTCTTCCTTCCTCCTTCCTTCGTGACTCTTGTTCTCTCAATCTTAAATATGGGTGACCTGCAGAAAACACTCCGACGCTCAAGTCAGAATTTGTCTTTGTAAGTCTATCGAAATTTAGTCAAAAGAGAGAGTTTACCTTCTCACTCGATTGTTATTTATATGGTTTCAGAGAATATTATCCATTAATTTACCTCTTAATGACGTTCAATGTTCATCTTAACTGCTCGACAATAACCGTTACCTCATTAGTTCTGCATTCATGAACATTTAAACGCTGTCTCTAGCAAACGGCTGGAGAGGCCCGACTGGACAGATTAGACTGTCGTTCACGCGTACTCGGTACCCTTTAAACATGCCCGGTCGGTTAATCTTACTTGATAGTAACAAAATGGATTTTCGTTTCAAATTTGTATATAAACAAGTGTTTGAGAAATATTTATATTAAAAAAGTCCATATAAAATAAAAATTTCATCTAAAATCTAAAATATTAAAAATAATAGATTTGTAAACTTTTTTTTTTCCATGATCAATAATCATAAAAAAATTCATATAAAAAAAATATTTTTCATTCATCCAATTGCAGTCGGAATTGTTTAACATAATATAATTGTAGATTATTTTTTTGTTACTTTGTTTTGTTGATTTGGGTTTGAAACGAGACCTAACTTTAGTCGATAATAAATAGAGTTTTCCATGGTGGGGTGAGGAATGTATTTATAATTTGAATGAAATGGGCGAAACACACGTGTTGGAGCAATGAAGAAAAGTGGGCCCCGTTGGCCATAAAGTATGAAAAAAATTTCCTTTAGGTTTTTGTTTTTTTCCATGGGAGTGGGACCGAAGAGGCATAGTTTGATGCATGTTTGCCTGTCTCTGGTCGGTAACTGGTTTGAAAAGGCCTGAAATTACGTAGGTGGAATGGAGTACATTGGCACTACAATTGTCCACACATCAAACCCTAGCTGGACACACCAAACATCACTCGTATACTCTCAACATGTGCCATTTTATACATATGTTTAGGGAAACCCTAATGTGGGGGTCTCATTCTCTTTGCTTTCCTAATTATATCTCATGCATGCATTTACTTTTCCCATCACTAAATTCTTCCCAATCACCATTCCATTCTCTAATAATCATCCCTCTACCTTCTACCTACATTCACTATGCTCATCATTCTCTCTTCTCATAAATTCACAAGGAAAATTTTCAACAAAGATTTATTAGGATCCACAATATCAATTAGATCTAAATTTATATCATATAAAGAATTATCATAATTTTTAGTTCAAAATCTTAAGATAACATAATTATATGACTTTTCATTTTTATATAATTTAAACCTTTTCATATATATAAATATATAATGTGTTAGATTTAGTTCCAATTAAATTTTCAATCGATTCTTAATAAATACGTGATCATCACTAAAGACTAAACGTATGTTCAATTATATTAAGATTTCATGAAATTTAAATAAAACAATTAAAATATATCATTATTTATTATATTGAAATGATTGTTCACTCAGTTAAGTATTATAGATAAAGTAATAATTTATTCGAAAATCTAACTGTGCTTAAGTTTAAAGACCGATAAACTCATTATTTTTAAAGTTTTAGGTTTAAAGTTGTGTCAATTATAATATGAGTTAAACTTAGGTTTTATTGTGATATGTCTCTCTAATTAATTCTCATTTCAAAGACTTAATGGTATCTAAGTTTAATGTTTATTTGGTGACCGAGTACAATATGATAATAACCGAACATATGTTTAAATACCTTAATCATTAACAAAATTTAAACAAAGTTAATAAAAGCATTTAGAATTCCAGCTTTTGCATTGTTAGCTATCTAAACTAAAATAATTGTCACTTAATTACACATACAATTTAACTTTTATACGTTATTCTACTCCCGACTTATTAAAATCTAGACGTGAAATAATTATCGAAAGGAAAAAAATGTTTCAATTTGTCTTTAAATTTGGATAAGTTTGCATTTAGTATTCTACATCAAAATTGTTTTTTTTAATCTATAATAAAAGAAGAACTTGTTTTAGCATATGAAAGTGGCTAATATTATAAGTGGTCTATTCGGTAATTTTAATTTTTAATTAAATATATATCTAGTCCTTAAACTTTGATTAAAATTTGGAATTTGTTTATGTTTCAAACTTTAATATAGTTTGATCTATAAGTTTTAAAAATGAGTAGATATAATTTTTTTAATTCAACTGTGTTAAGTTTTTTTGACGTGTTAAAAAGTATTTCAAATTGATATTTGAATTATTTATACCATTTGTCACATTCCAACTCAAATGTTAATATATAATACCATTTAATACATTAAAAAAATTAATGCCGATTGATTAAGAGGATTATTCATTCATTTTAAAAGTTTTAGAACAAAAATGTATTAAAATAGGATAAGATGATTTCTACTTTTGTATTTAAATTTAGACACAAGTACATATTTAACCATTTCACATTTTTATCATATAAAATATGCAACTTCATGAATGTTTTTTTTATAAGTATTCATTTTAAACAAAACAAAGTGTATGTTTCGACACAAAAGACTATTTTTTTTTACTTATTGTAAAATATAATTGTAAATTTAAAAGACCCACAGAAAACTCAATTATTAAATTTGAATAGCTAAAAACATATTTAAATACAAAATATATATGAATAATAATTTGTAATAAAGTAACCAGTGTTTTACACTGTCAATGTATGTAAATATCAATATTCACATACAGTTAAAAAGATTTGTTTATAAGAAGGAAAAAAATAGTCAAAACCCTGATGATTTAAGAGTTATTTATTTGTATTAAAAAATAATATGTTTAGCTGAAAGGGAGAAAAAGTGAGGGTGGTGAAGATGGATTCAAGTAGAAAATTTGAGTTTCGTGACAAAAAAGGGTTACATGGTCGTTGAAGTTTTCATTAGCGTTTCACTAATTGCGATGAGCTAACTCTTTCACCATTTTTTTACAAAAAAAATTAGCAAAGTGTTCCTTGAAAGTTCAACTATTTGGGACCTAGTGAGCTTGAAATTTAAGAAGAAGATAAATGCATTTCTTTAAATAATAAGAGAGCATCCTTTAGGGATAGTTTTGGATGTGGAGTTCGAGGTTAATGATTTATTGTTGTATAAGTTGTTTGCTGTGTTTGTCTTTAAGTTATTATTCATTCTTGTTCGTTTGTTAGGTTTGAAGATTACTGGTAAAATGTATTTTAATATCAAAATCAATATAAACTTAGTTCAACAATTTAAATTATTAATGAATATTAAATGTCTACACCTATTTTTTTCATTTCAAATTTATATTTATAAATTTTAGAATAAACTTTTTTATTAATGACGATCTACTCAATATATAACAATCATATTTTATCTTGATAAATGTTAAAGTTATTCATTTCATACTTTGATTGTTTGGTTGATTGGTAATAACCCTTCAATGTCAGAACCCTTAAAACCCCAACTTATTGGAGTACATCTGTAAGCGAAAGGGATATTTGAAATTCAGAAAGTGGAAGACAAATGTGTGATGCAGATTGGACAAACGGTTTTGAGGTAGGAGTAAAACTTAAACTTTCAAATTTTCGTACTACTTCTCTGCATGCACCATTCATCTTCAACCTTCTGAATCTCCTCCTTCACTCTACCATCTCCACCTTCTCTCTAAGAAAATCTCATATTTTCTTCTTCCGATCACCCCTCAAGCACCGTTTGAACTCTCCCGGCGTCAAGGGCTTTCATTTAAACCGATCGAATTGTGGTTCTAAGCCGGTGAGTTACTTTCTCCTTAGCACGTTCGTTTCATTTCACATGCAAACCTAGATTTCTGGTTGCATGAGTAGACCATCTTATTCTGAGTGTTTCTGGTCTTCTGTTTGGGTTTAGTTTCTTAAAGCGTGACTGTCGAACCCTAAGGTCTTTAGTAGTGGTGAACTATATCCTGCATTTGTGAGTGTTCGGTTACGTTTAGAGGTAAGAGAAGCTTATATAATTTGAGTAAGATTCTTGTTTTGAATGATTTATGTTTGTATGATACTTTGTTTGATTATTTGATGAATATGAAATATTCGTGTTACTGCACGTTTGGATGTGTGGATGGATGATTGATAAATGGTGTGAACTGAGTTAAAATAGGGTTTGATCTTCAAACTGTAGTATTATGAGTAAATTCTGTAAGTGTGGTCGAGCGTCATTCGTGATCGTTCGATTCTTCATGGAAGTGTATGGTCTTAACTGAATTCTCAGGCTTTAGGGATATTGTTTGAGAGTCATTCTATAATACTCTGCAGAATTATGTAAACTGTAACCGAGAGTCAGTATTGACCATTCGGTTTTCCTTTGAGCGTCCGTCTAAACTAAATTCTTCTTCTGGAGAGAATTTAGTTAATGATGATCGTTTTATATTATTAGATATATGTAAATGAGCGTTCGGAGTAAGTATAGTTCTTCTTTATGTTTCCTAAACAGTTTAGTTAATGTATTATATAATAAGTAAAGTCGTAGATGATATCGTTATTTTTCATTAAAAATAAGTGTGGCACAATCGTATATATATGTATTCATTCATTTTATTTAAGTTTAGTAGTGCTCGGTCTTGGACCAAGCGTTCGGTCTCAGTAGCGCTTGTTCTTGATAAGTGCTTGGTCTTGGACCAACGCTCATTCAATAGTATTTGGTTTCTACAGTGCTCGGTCTTAAACCAAGCGCTCAGTCTCGTCTCAATAATCTATTATTACCGTTTTATTTTAAATAAGAACGTTCGACCAAACTCAATAGCGTTTGTTTCTTCATAGTATCTCGTCAGTTATTAGTATTTGTTGTCAAACCGTATTGGTCTATAAATGGTGTTCGACCTAGAGTCTTAGTACTCGACCTAGGCTTCGTGACGTCCGATTTGAACTCTTAAGGGTCAGTTCATTGAAGCGGACAAATTTGTAAATAGCGCTCGGTCATGTTAGTTTCTAAGAAGTGTTATTCCATTCCGACTTGTGCTATGATGAGAAAGTGTGATCTTATTTCAGTTGAATATATTGATGATGAAGTATAAGGGAATTTGAAATGTGATGGGAATGAAATAGTTTGGTTATGAAAGAGTATTCCAGGGAGGAATATCTTAGAAAGTGGTTATTGAATGGTAAAATATGAATGTGGGCAAAGCTTAACGGACGTTTATCCTAATATTCCGTGATTACTCATTCTCACGTAAAGAGGAGTAAGTCATGTGTGGGAATGGCAGGAGGTCCTAGTCCATAAGGTTAACTTGGACGGAACAGATTAACCTCGGGTGGCAGCTGTTGAGGGTATCCTAGTTACTACATCACCCATGTGCACAAACGTCGTAGCTATACAATATTCATACAGTCCGGACAGTCAGAGTCAAGTGGTCGATCTTGGCATGTCATGATGTATGAATTATGATTTGGTTGTTGTTTGATCTAATCACGAAAATTGTATGTTTTATTGAATTAATTAAATTACATAAGCTTGCCCTATTTGTTCTCTTGTCATTGTTGTACATTCGGTTGTTTGTCCTGTTGCAATGATCATCCGTGTGGATGTGAGCAGAAGGAAAAGAGTTGTTGGAAGAAGCACTGGAAGAGGTGGAAGTGAAGGTCAAACCTTAGGAACGTTCGATTACTATTGCTACTTATGTTCGGTAGAACTGTTCGTTATTGGCGTTTTGGAAACCGTTCGTTTTAGGCAGTAGAATTTGTAAAGTGTTAAATTCTGTAGTATTTTGTAAGGTCGTTCGACCATAACTGTGTTTCCGATCTTGTGTAAGACTGATCTGTCATATTACTAATATATGATTATTCTCTTATATGGTTTATATTGTATTTTTGGGATGTTACATTAAACCTAAAAAGTAGTGCATGGTTATGTTTATGGTAAACTAACCGTTTAAATCATCTGATCAATATTATATTAAGAAATGTTTGTTAAATTTTTTTAAACTATATTTTAGCCAAATTCAAAATAATAATAGAATATTTGTTATTCTTTTCACTAAACAATGTTTTTAAACATTATATTAAGAAGAATTTTTTATAATGATCAAACAATCCTGAACGAGTTTCAATATACAACTATTAATTTAATTAACTTGCAACTCTCAAAGGTGGCTACGCATTCATATTTTATTATTTCATTTTATAAAGTAATTCATCTTTTATGGCGAAATTAAAAGAAAAAACATCCCGTGTAATAAGTGATGTTTCTATTTATAGTTACGCGATTGTCAGGTGTCAAAATAAATCATATATCGAATATTCAATCAATTAATTTTAATAAAATCCATTAAACCATCTATTATAGAAAACATAAGTAAATGAATTGGATGGTTAAGTTATTGCAATTAATACAATTAGTGGTCTATATATAACCCCAATCCATCTTAAATAATTGAAAATGAATTAAGTGGTCCTTCTTAATACCATTGAAAAACTTTTTATTCTAACTACTATATTTCTCCATTAGTACGTAATTTATTGATTAAGATATAATATAGGTTAAGTCACTTGTTAGGAGTGTAAAATCTAAGCAACATCAGAGTCCAGAAATTGTTAAAGAAGTCAGCTTTTTAAAAATCCATTAAAAAGGGTAAAGTTTTTTTAACGAAAACAAAATAATATAAAATAGTAAAACTATTGTTAATTTTACTTCCTTACGTAAAAGGTTAATTTAAAAAAAAATTGAAATTATTTTTATTTTTATAATAAATAAATATTTGATTAAATATGTTTTTAGTTTTTGATCCTAGAATTAAAATTTATTTTTATATTATATTTTGATATATTTTAGCTTTTAAACTTTTAAAAAAAAAAGATATAGTCTTTTTAATTCAATTTCATTAATTCTTTTAAGTGTTAAATGCATTTTTGGATAACAGTTGAATTATTTACACTATTTTGAGACATTTAAACTCAAATGTGAGTTTGAAACACAGTTTGACAAACCTAAAGAAGTTAATATCATTAAATTAAAAAGATTATATCTTTTCATTTTTAAAAATTGAAGACTAAATAGTATCAAGTTTAGGAACTAAAAATATTTGATTTATATATATTTATGTTATATAGATTAGTGTTTATTAAGACAACATTAATAGAGTGTGCTTAATTTTGAGTGTTAATATGATTTATGCTAATAAAGTTCGCTATTCATACAAAAATTAATTTTTTTTTGAAAAAAATAAAAATGTAAAATATTTTTAATTTTTAATAAATAAATATTTGTATTAGTTTTAGATCAATGTCTACTTAATTGATCTTGCTAGACTCTGCTTAATTTTGGATGTTAGTAGAGTTTATTTAGATATTTTGAAAACACTAACTTATTTATTTTTAATATTTATACTTTTTAATTTGTGACCTTCGTGATAATCAATATGAATTATGTATTACTTTTAATTTAAAAATCTAAATTTAAAAATGACAAATGACATTACTAATAACTTTTGTTTTTTTACTTTTGATATAAATCTTTTCACATTCATTTTCTACTTACAAATACCATCATTTACACTTTTTTATTCGTTTGATTCATTTACACTCATATCTTTCATTTATATTTATCTATATATCTCTTTAATTCATTACGATGTTTTTTTAATTCTTTTCATTTGTATTTTATTTTTTGAACATGAAGACGATTGTACAATTTTTTTAAATTAATATCATTAACATCGATAAGTTAAATTAATATTGAAAATATGTTTATTTAAAATTAATGTCAATTTTAAGTCAAATAAAGTTTAAACTAAGAAAATCAAAGCTAGAATGCCTGAATTAAAAAAACCAATTTAAAAATTACTGATATCAACGCTATTTAGGGTCGATATTAAAAAACCAATGTTAATGAATTAGTATTAATCGTACATGCAAAATTAATATTATTAACTAATTAACATTAATTTTCATCTTATTTTAAATATTTACTTTTTTACGGTAATAATATAGAATAAATTGTAGTCTAACCTCATCTCATTCTTTTAACATAATATTAATTGTTTAAATTAAACTATTAAAATATAAATGTTTTGATCCTAAGTTCGTTGAGATATAATTAGAATTAATCACCACATTCTCAAAGTATTATTCGTTTTGAAGATTAGAACTTCATCACAGTTTTCATCTCTAGCAGAAGACTTAAGGGATCAATGGTTCGTCTTAGAACCTCATTATAATGAGTGTCAATGTTTCTATCACAATTTGGTCGAGTGACATTGTTAGGGTCAATCTTTCCTTATCTGATATATTGTCTAGTTTGAAGTTTGTGCTCCATCTTGATTTGTTTTTTAAAGACACTTTAGGGGGTGAAAGGAAAAAAAAATATTTAAGTTATCTTAGGCCTCGAATCCCAAGCGATGTGAGACTATTTGGTATGATAGAAACATTATGAAAAGAGTTTTTGCCAATAAAATATTATAATTCAAATCAAAATTTAAATAGTAACTATTCAATGAAATCAGTCTATTTTTTAGTATTAAGATAAAAAGAAATGTGGATATTTGTACACTTTCTCTATAGCATTATCAGAAAAGAAGATCAAAGGATAAAAAAAGTTTTTCTTTAAGTTAAAGTTAGTTTACATTAAGCTGATTTATAAAATTTCTTTCGAATATATTTTTTAATTATGATTTTAATAGGTGTACAAAAATGTTTAATTTTACAATTTTTTAATATTGTTAACATATAATAATTAAACCGTTTAATCTTTTGGAAACTATTTTTTTTCTATTTTTTAAAACATTAATTTTTAATTTTCATAACTTTCATTTAAATTTTATTTAATATTTATTTAAAAAAAAGAGAGATGTTTACTATTGTTTTAAAAACACAGAAAATAATAGTGTCATTTTATTAAAAATATAAGAGAAGAGAATATCATCTAAAAAATTAGAACGAGTATAGTTATTATCTTATTAATATAATTTTTGTATAGGCTTAAAAACAAGTGTAATATTTTGCTGTCCTAATCCACTAGAATTATACCATTGTAGAGCATTATAGAGTTTAACAAAAAAACTCCGACCAATATTCTGGTTACATTCATAAACTTCCCTTTCGTAATCTTCATTTTCTCACTTTGTCGAAACATCCAAAACGCTTCTTTGGTTTTACAAGGTACCTCATGTTTATTTCCGTGCAACTTCTTTAATTCAATTTCAACCACCAACTACTATGGGATAAACATGTGTTTTCTATTTAATGACTTTGTGGCTAGGGAAGTCCACCTTTCTACAAATTTTGGAAATGCAAGTAACCCATAACATTACTTTAATCTATACTAAATATTATATTATTTTCTTCTCTACTTTGAATGATTTGTAAATTAAAGATGTTTTGGTGTATTTAACCCTTGAGTGATGTTCTGTTAGATTTTTGGAAGTGTTTAAGAAAGGATTTTGCTAGTAGATATGCTACATCTAGATACGGAGGAGATTTCATATTAAGATCTAGTGAATAAAAATGATAGTTTAGATTTGTGAAGAAAGTGGAATAGTTGAATTATTATATATAAGAAAGTTGAAATATGTATATCTTAGCTTATGATTTTTGTATGAGATGAGTGTTTATGATATTAGTAATTCACTTGGAGTTGATTATAGTTATTGGATATTATTTTCAATATTGAATTATATGAAATTTGAAAAATACTTTTGGATACAATTTAGTTTAGGTGACTTATTACTCAAACAATGTTCAAACAATGTGTAATGGTTATGTTTATTGTTCATTATCACTTGAGTAGTAATATGAACATTCAAGTGATAAAATGCATAACTGAAATGAAAGCTTGTAGCTTAAGACTTAAACGTCTTTCTCACATGGATAGGATGATGCTTAAGTGATAATTAGTTAAGTTGCTTAACTTAGAATCATGATGATGGTGTATGAGTTCTAGAATAATAGAAATCATGCAATTAGGTCACTCAATTGAAGATTGATCATTCAAGCACCGAAGAGATTATGTGTTTTATGTCTGTGTGAAAATGTTCAAATGTTATGGGAACACTCAAGTAAAGCATTTGAGTGAAGAAAATATATAATCAATTATGTTTTCTAGATTTATCTTACTCAAGTTGTATGAGATAGCTATAGTCTTCTTCAGTTATGTGAGACAATGTCACACAAACAAAAAAATTCACTCAAATAACAATTAATTATGACGATAATGCTGAATTGTGTTAATTATATATGATTATAATATTTGATGAATGTATAATATATATACTAATTATAATAATAAGATAAATAATTAATATATATATATATATATATATATAATAAAATTAAAAGAAATAAAGAACTAGCTAATTAAGAAAATTGAGAAAAATGTCTTTAGATAAATATTTAACATTAATTATATATTTATATTTTAGAGGAATGTGAAATGGTGAAGTCAAATGACACATATTAGTCTTATAATTCAATGTCAACATAACACCGTTAAACTTTTCATATCCCCGCTACTCAGATCTTATGATGAACAAAATAAATGATTTCAAAATTTGAAGAAATAAAAATTGAAAATACATTCTATAAAAACTATACCTAAAATTCATATATTTAATACGGATTAATTAAAAGTACCGAATTTAATTTTTTGACAAAAAGAATATAGGAACTGAAAATAAAAATATGCTAATTTTCCAGGGAGTAGAGATATTCAAACCAATCTATAAAATGATGACCACATTTTGGAAAGTTGAAGTGGTCATATACATGCATATATATAAAAAAAAAATTGTGATTGTTTATTTTCTAAAAGAACAACTGCAATAAAAATGTAAAGAAGACTTTTCAAACATTGAAATATATATATTAAATTTGTAAGGAAGAGAGAAGTATTAAAATCCAACACTCAACTTGTTAAAATAAAAAAGTTAAATGATAAGTAGTTGTGTAAGGATTTTATGGTGGCTACTATTTGATAAGAGAATGCCATTATTTGCAATTAATAGTCAATTTGTCTTTTGTTTGGTCGAAATTAATGGTCAATTGGAGATTTGTTTCTTCTGCTTTACAGATAAGGGAGCTGCTGCTATGGTACCTATTCCTCCAACATGGTCCACCATCTATACCTATTAATTTATCAATCAAATGTGCATATAGCCTCTTTAAAATCATCCAAAAATATATATTTTAAAGTAAATCAAATATAAAAAAATAAATTTTAAATTTAATTTAATCTTATAATATTGTAGCTACAAAGTGCAACGCAGCCTAATTGTTTGATGATGATTGAAAGTGTAGTTTGTTAGTGAAGAAAGCAATTGTGGTGGAGTAGGTTTGAATGGTTGAAAATTCCATGAACAAGCAAAATTTCAGACTTCTCATTTTTCAGTAATGCAAAATTTGAACTGCATGAAACAAATTTATGACTTTAATTCATATATATATATATAATTATTACAATATGAAAATTAATTAGTCTAATGAATGTTAATTTCAAAGAAAGAACAGTTTGAAAAATATATTTACAAAAAAATCGTACTTTATCTTAGAAAATATACATCTTCATTAAATATAATTATATTATAGTTGTTTTGAAAATTAATTATGGTAATATTATAATTGGAAATAGTTAGATGTACTTATTTATATCATAAACATTTTAATTATAAATACTAAACTATAATAAACAAATACATTATAAGAGGCTGATTTTTTTTCTATTTCCAAGACTATCGATAACATCTTGACTTGAATAACTTAAAAGGTGTTCCAAGTAAGCTGTTTTTTACTTTCTCAAATATTTTTAGGGTGGATAAATTATGAAATCAATATTTTTTTTCTCGTTATATAGTATGAATTGCTTTTCATATTAGTATAGAAATTAAATAAATATGTTCACCTTTTAGTTATATTTTTTCAACGTTTATATATATATATATATATATATATATATATATATATATATATATATAAATAATTATAGTAAAGAAATTACTGATAAAAAAGATATTTTACATAGACTATTTAGGACTTTTAATATGTGGTAAGTGTACATAGATATGTGGGAGACATATATTTAAGTTGGATAAAATATCCAATATACATTTATGTTGGACTTTGTACTAATCGATATTAATGAATAATATATATAATGTATAAAATACTAAGAATTTATGTCGAAATATACATGGGTCGACATAAATTTTGGACATTTCTTTTTTAAATTCAGTTGATTTTGGCTTATAACCAAAATCTGAAATAGAGAAAATCATCAACGATTACTTACATACAAATATGAGAAATTCAGTTCAACAGTAAGTTCACTAAAAAAGATCTATTGTAACCTACAAAATAGCTAAACATTAAAATTAAACTAACTATACTGTTTATGTCGGAGATTAGAGAAGGAAGGTGGCTTATTATTGTCTTATTTGTACAATGTCTTTTTTCTCGAACAACGTGGCTTAATCATTAAAAACATAAAATATTTTACTTACTTTCTTTTGCTATAATCATAAAAGTAATTTTAGACTTTGACATATGTACATTTATTCAGATTCAATAATCCTCGTCAAAACGATGACTATCATTCATACTTACGAAACTTCACTAAATTTAACTATAAAAAATTATGAAAAATAATTTTTTATAAATGTCCACAAAAAAATATTCAAAATTTAATACAAATAGTTAATCTTTAACTCTTTATAATTTTATTTATTTTGTTATCTCATAGAATTTATTTTATTTATTTATTTTATTTGTAAACTAATTTGTTTATCCTATTTTTTTTATTTTTAGTTTTATCCTTCTATAATCTAATTAATTACTCATTTAACAAATTATTAAAAAATTGTATTTAAAGTATTAATTTTTTATATTTTATATTTTTATCTTTTTATAATTTATAATTACTTGCTGATTAATAAAATTAAATTTAAAATATTTATTTATTTTTATTTCTTAAAGTAATACCAAACATAATAGAAAAAAGACCGTATTGAAATGAGAGAAGAAGTGAAAAACTGAACCACCTTAGAACTAGTATACTCCACCAATTCATAGAAAGTGTAATATTGTTTAATATTTAACCACATAACTATAAAAATCTGTTGTTTGATTATAAGAAATTTCTCTATTAATTGTTAGAATTATTAAAAACAATAAATCTCAATCAAGAGAGAATTGAATTAAAAATTTTGATTTTTTTTTCCTTCATCAAATTTATAATATGAATGTAAAGAAAAGAATACACTTCAAATGTGATCTTATACTAAAATCAGAAAAAGTCACCACTTAACCACATCCAACCATGTTTAAAGGCTTTTTGTCTTGATTTCCAAGTACTAAGGCTCTTGTTTTACAGGAATACTTACTAGCTTTTTTTCAAGTTATAAAAATTCAGACTAGACTCATTTATAATAATAAAAAAAAAACATGTTACTAATATTTTTAATCGATTATATTTTATGTTAAAACAATGAGCTAACACATTATTAATGATTTGCTCCCCTTTCAACATTAATATCTGTCAAAAGTAAAATGTATCAGTCACTTTAAATTTCTCACAGAATATATATTTAAAGATCAGCCTTCACTTTCATATAGATATGCGACGTGATATATAAGTAAACGTTTACTAATTGATGTTAATAATATGATTAAAATATTGAATTTTTTTAAGGGGTGTTATTTATTTTACACAATATGTGTCATGTGTCTGTTGATTTTGTTTTAGCTACAACCTCGGTACCAAATTATCTCTTTCCTTTTTTTACAAAAAATTAATACTAATTAATAATACATATACCTTTTATACAATTATAATAAATGAGTATAACTTTCTTAAGAATGTATTATATGTATTATTGGATATTTCTTGTAGTTCAACAATCAACATAGATAAAACAACAGAAAATCATGAAGATTGAGGTAACTTGCGTGAGATCAAATTAGAACAATTTAATTAATAATATGTTATATAAGTTATTTTTAGACTTAATTATAAATATTAAAACTACTTAGAACGTAAATAATAAAATTATTATTTATATACAATTTTTCAAATGATCAGGGTTTAAGTAAATTAAATCTAACGTTTTTCCATCAATATTTTTACAATGAGATTGAGGAACCTTGCAAACTAAAAAAATATGTGATCTCGTATACTCAAAGATCAAGTAAACTTCTCAGTAATTCATATCGTTCAACTTACATAGTGATGACAGGGTTTTTTCAAAATATTATTTTTATCATTGTTTCAAAAGTTTAATGTTTCATACACAAAAAGTCATCGTTCTCCTTTTGATTATTCCATAAACTTTTGTGGTCCTATTAGATATTTTACGCAAATGATACCATAAAATAACGTTGAATATTAATCAAAGTCTTGCATTGACTAATATGAAAAAAGAAAAAAGAAAAAGAAATCACTTTTATAGGTCGATTTAAGTAATAGAAATCAATAAGGTTCTTGGGTATACAAGATACTATATGTCACAAGATTTTATAACTTTTTTGTCAAAAAAAATTGCACAATAGGATTTGTAATTTTTATCAATAAAATTACAAATTGAATAATAATATTTTTATTGAATACTCATTTAATCACGTTAAATTTATGATATGGTTTTATTTAAATTCATTTTCTTATCTGTGGCTATGTTTTTGTTAGAAAATTTATTTTTTTTGTGTGATTCCTAAACATGTGATGTGTCTTTGAAGAAATGTTTGTCTTGCAATGATTTTGTTGATGTGCATGTGTTCACATGTTGGGTTGGGTTTATCGAGGAGGAGGTTACCCTGTAAGTTACACAAACATCAATAACATCCGAGCCAACTATATAAAGATCGACACTACTCTTTACCTAAAACCTTAAGACAATGGGTTAATGAGCCTTTCATTTTTATATATTGTTCTACTTTCTCATTTCTATCCAATGTGGGACTTAGACTCACACTTGGATACCCAACATTACATGTTGTGGGTTTGGCTTGATCATGCCATGACAAGGGAGGACTTTCATAATTAATGACTCTATAGAGGTTCATAGTAGAGTGAGTTCTTAAGAAGTGGACTTTAAATCTAATTCAACCTCAAAATCGATCAAAAAAACATGTACGTTTTGAGTGTGTAACTAGGTATTAATAAGGGTTAAATATGTTTTTAGTCCCTAAACTATTGGCCATTTCTGGTTTTCGTCCCTGTTCCAAAGTAAGGTACAATTTGGTCCTCATTCTTTTCGAAACGTTCGTTCTAGTCCTCGAAAACTAAACACTGTTTAAAAATTTGGTCCTCATTTAGCAACAAATGAGGACTAAAATCAAAATTCCGAGGACTAAAACGAACGTTTCGAAAAGAATGAGGACCAAATTGTATCTTACTTTGAAAGAGGGACGAAAACCAGAAACGGCCAATAGTTTAGGGACTAAAAACATATTTAACCCTATTAATAATAGTCCAATAATGTCCTAACAGCGAGTAACATGATCAAAGCTCAATAAACAATAAATCTTATTAAAATATGTTTCAAATGAATTTAGTATTATTTTAAGAATTAAATTTTAAGTCTAACTCGACCTTTTAAATACATTTTACATCAAAATACATGTGTCCAAATATACCACAATAAAATGACAGTGCTTGCAAATGAAAAATTGACACATTTAAAAGGTAACTAGATTATTACTAACTAATAAATGGTAGTATCTAATCACATTTGTATGGATAGAATTTTAGTTTTGCAATTTATTTGTTTAATATAACCTCGTTGTTCTAAACTCTATAACACCTTTAAATGCATTTTCTTATATAACTCTTTGTTTTTTTAAATGTGTAGTTCTTGTTTACCAATATACACATTAACTTACTAAATTCGAAAAATAAAATTTCTTATCATAATCCACGTGTTCAATCTTCTTTATATATATATGTATTTTTTTTATCTTTCTTCTTCTATTAGTGTCAATTCACATAAGAATGTGGTTGATTCAATTACTCATTAAACCATTTTTATATGAATTTTTCAGTTAACTATTGATTCACATGTGAATGTAATTTATTTTAATACTTATGATATCATTCTTGCACCTAAAATTAATTTGACTAGTATTTAATATACATTATCATTCAGTTTCATCATAAGAAAAACAAAATTTATTGACAAATAAAATCTGTTTAAAAGTACATTACATAAACCGAACACAAGACACAAAAGACACGTAGATAATGCAACTCATGTCATGATACAGGTACTCACACATGATGCTCTAAAATGACAAGACATCATACATAAAAGTGCTCCAAAGCCAATTTGTTCTATCACAAGTCCGAAGTAAATTGAGTTTGAAGAAAATTACAAATTTTGGTACAAACTAAAATTGAATCCGATTCATTCGGATTAAATTCGTGGATTGGTCATAAATTTTAAATTATGTTAAAAAAATAAAAATATTAAACTCAAACCTTCCTATGCTGTGAATTTATACATTTAAGACTCTAATATTATATATAGATAAGTAACAACAATGATTTGATGTTAGATAATAATTTGTTTTTGTATTTTTGTGCTTTTGGATTGTATTTGAAATTTAAGATGATTTTAGATTGTATTTTTTTTTTTTTGGATTATATACAGAGTTTAACATCACTTTGGATTGTATTTGGATTAAATTTTATTTAGATTTGAATTAGAAATAATTTGTTATTATTTTTGGGATTGAAGAAAAAAATTATAATTAATTAAGTTATTGAGTCAACCCGTTTAATCTACAAACCCTTGGTAAATTGGATCGAATTTAAATTTTTTGGACTTGCTAATAAGTTAGTCATGTTAGGTTAGTTATGTTAGGTTAGTTCACTAAATAGTCAATCCATAGTGAGTTGAACTGGACTAGACCAAGTAACATGTTTTGACAGTCCTAATACATATGATAAAATTATTTACAATTACACAAATCTTTAACTAGATTTTACCATGGTCAAGACGATAATGCTTGTAATTTTTTTTCTGAGTTGTATTGATCTTAATTGGGCTTGTCAAAAGGATTTTAAAGTTTTAGAATTTCACAATAGGATTGTCAATAAATGAGTGTTATTTGTATATTAATAAAAATAGTGATATGGTCTCTCTAAAACCACTCTTAGTAATGGGTAGTGGTGAAATGTTTAAAAATAACTTATGCTAACTTATGCTTTAAACACAAAATACATTAGATTGTATAAAATAGTAAAATATAAATTAATCAAAAATAAATGTTGACACTAATTCACCGTTTAGTAGGCATGAGCATTAATGCTTAACTTGTATGTACACTCCCAAACTAATAGTCAAATTTAAGGTGAATAACTGGGAGAACAAAATTAGTTTATAACAGATAGAAGCAGTCAGACTTTGATTAAAAACTTTGATAGTAATACCTTTTTCCTTTTTATTGTGTTATGAATGTCTATTATTTTTATTTGTTGGTGACCATAAACATATATAGTATGTTTTTTTCTATTTTGGTTTGTTGCATAATTACTTCATCAAACCATGAACATGCCTAGTAACTAGGATCGTTTCCAAGAATAAATATTTTCACTACAACATAATATTTTTTCTTATATTGGTGCATTTTACTACATCTTTTATGATGTTGTAAAGGTTTTAGCACTTCATGATTTTTATCAAATCAGTTGAAAGAATTTATTGAGAGGTAAGCCTTCTAATATATATATATATATATATATATATATATATATATATATATATATATATATATATATATATATATATATATATATATATATATATATATATATAGGGGTTTGCTAACGCGCGTACGCCTGTTTTTCAGTTGGTACATTTTAGCAATGTGTACCGGATTTTAGTAGACAAAAATACCTTTATATATCATGGATTCTAAGTTTTAACGTTAAGGGTATTTTAATAATTTTCATTCTCAAAACTTAAAAAAAAAAACCCCGAAACCCTTACTCACCTCTCTCATTCCTCTCAATCCTTTCTTTTTCATCTCTCTCACTCCAACCTTTTCTCTGTCATCCCTACTGTAACCCCAATTGAAAAAATCAGAAAAACTTGCCTTTAAAAGATTTGCCTTTGTAAAGAGTTGAGTCATTGACATATTCACCTTTAAGGCAAAGGTTCATTCAAGATCTCTTCAATTTCACCATCTTCACTAACCTCTCTAATTTCATCATCTGTATTTGTTGAATCATCATCTCTAAAAAAAACCCTCCAGGCCAATTACCAATTCTTTCGGATGTCATTATGCTTGTGAAAATTAGATAAAATTATATACGACAAAAATTATAAAATGAAAACTCATTATAAAGTCATTTTTTGTAAGAAATTGTTTAACAACCGAGTGTTTCTGATTTTTTTCCTAGCCAATTACCAATTCCTTTGATGTCATTATGCGTGTGAAAATTAGATAAAATTAGATAAGACAAAAATTATAAAATAAAAACTCATTATAAAATCATTTTTTGTAAGAAATTGGTTAACAACAAGTATTTATGATCTTTTCCAAGTCAATTACCAATTCTTTTATGTTTGTGAAAATTGAATAAAATTAGATGAGATAAAAATTATAAGATCAAAACTCATTATAAAATAATTTTTTTGTAAGATTGTTTAACGGCAAGTGTTTCTGATTTTTTCAATTGGGACTATAGTAGGGATGACAGAGAAAAGATTGGAGTGAGAAAGATGAAAGAGAAAGGGTTGAGAGAAATGAGAGAGGTGAGTAAGGGTTTCGGGTTTTTTTTTTTTTTTTTAGTTTTGAGAATGAAAATTATTAAAATACCCTTAACCTTAAAACTTAGAATCCATGGTATATAAGGATATTTTTGTCTACTAAAATCTGGTACACATTGCTAAAATGTACCAACTGAAAAACAGGCGTACGCGCGTTAGCAAACCCCATATATATATATATATATATATATATATATATATATATATATATATATATATATATATATATATATATATATATATATATATATATATTCATTTATTGGTCCTATGCAGAGGTTTTCCTCTTGTTAGAATTGATAGATAAAAAAACGTGTTTTATTATTTGTTGTTGTTTTATGAATGGTAGTGACTAAGTATATACTACATAGGAATTTACTTCTTCAAATGTTTTTTATATCGTAATGGAGAAAGTTAAATTAGAAAGCAATTTAATGTCTTGCACCAAACTTATATGAGTCTTTAATGTATTATATTATGCAATAATTTAGGAAACTCTCTATTATTATGAGATGTTATGCTTATACATGTTTATTTAAGAAATGTCCTGCTTTAGACAAAAAAAGTTTATATCGTGTCATTATTATATTAATATTTATACGTTTTGTATATATATAGAAAGAAGAGGGTTAAAGAGCTGCTCTTTATTTGTAATACAATTGCTAATTCTTTAATTTTTTAAATATATGTTAAAATATCAAATAAATTATAATACTCTTCTTTAATGTAATTTTTTTTCTTGAGAGTTCTTAAAATAATTTAAACACTATAACTATTGGTTATTGACTTAAATGTATTTGTTATAATTATATTGAACATTTAATCAATTATGACTTTTAATATTAAATATCTTTTTCAATATGAAAATCTTACCAATGTTATCCTTACGACATAAGATACTGATGCTTAATCAAGTAACTAATTAGACTGGAACTTCACGAGTTTATTCTGATGTTTCTATTCCCAGAAATACAAAGGTAATCGGATGCTATATCAATAAACAAAAGCTTCTATTGCAACTACTTTTCAGAAATTTTTAAATCCATCAATTGCAACATATAGTAATTGTGAGATGTGATTCAAAAGCAAATCAACACCTACCAGGATTAATCACAATGTTCTATCTTAAATATTCATAAGATATTCTATTTATCCGACCCAAAATATATGATGATATAAATATATTATTATCATCAGATCTAAAACAATTTAATAAATATTAGGTTCAAATGTAAAATGTGTATAAAATATTAATATTCTGAAATCAAATAAAGATAATATTTATAATAATAAAAGTAGAATCGAAGTTATAATAAATTGAATCTATTTATTATATCTATTAATGTATTGTTATCTTAAGTTTATCTTATTTGTTATTATTCATATTTACAAAATCTATAAATATATGTTATCACACAGTGATCTAACTTAATACTTAATCCACATCTAAATACTTTTTATTGATTTGAAAATGTCGAAGTCCTTGCCAGTAGACTTTCTCCTTTTGGTTTCAGATACTCGACATGAGGAAGTTTATAGCTCACCTCGGATCAATCCACTCAAATTACAATAAAAACAAATATCATTAATGATTTTGAACAAATAATTTTCCCCTTCAAAAGTGAAATGAATAATTATCTTATTAATACTAGAACTAGTATTGTTAAAATGGGTCACTCGGCCCAACTCGATCAAGCCTACCACGAGTTGATCTCTTAGTGAGCCAACTCAACCAAGCTCATTTATTAGCGAACAGAAAAAATTAGAACCTGACCCGATATATACCATGGGTTTGTGGATTAAACGAGTTGGTTCACCGACTCACTAAATTATAAGTGTAATCCAAAAGCAAACCCAAAAAGGAAATAAATAAGTTTATAATATTGATCATTTTTGTGTCAGTTATCCATTTATAAGATTAAAATCTTGAATGGATAAACTTATAATATTTTGCTCTCTTGAAACATCTTTTTCTTTATTCTCATTTACAATAAATAAAAAAATGTTAATTAATAATATTAAAACACAAAATATTAAATATTTAAATTAAACTAGGTGGGTTGGTGAGCCAACCTGGCTCACTACGGGTTCAATCCAGGTGAGCTGGATTTTAAGTGAGTCGGGTTGAAAATTGACCCATATTAAAAAAATTTATTCTTTTCAAACCTAACCCGGCCCGAACCCGTGGTGGACCGGATTGACTTGTGAGTTCTAACTTATTTTGATAGCACTAACTAAAACCAATCAAAAGTTAATACTTAAGCTTGCCCAAGACAATTATATTTTTCTAATTAGTGGTAAACATATAGGATGGTTAAGGATTGTAAGATCTTTTGTGAACAATCACAACCTTGGTGCAGTGTGCCATCAAGATTATAATAGTTAAAGATTGTTTCCAACTATATATAAATTGAAGTTTTTATGATTAAATGTTTTCCTTAACTCATTGTCTTAGAGTAAAACTTATTATTAATTATTGACACTAATTTAGAGGTTAAATCACTTGACACTCGTTGCACACTATATTACTTCTACAAAAAAGCTTTTGAAATCACTTAATATGTTTCGATTTCAAGGAAAACAAAGTATTTCAAAACGCAATGACATTTTTGAATTTTTTGTTCAATTATAGGTTTTTGTTCGAAAATAACCGAAGCCTATACTTATATATGCTTCAGTTTTTTAAAGAATCGAGATTTATAATTTTTCAAATAATTTTAAAAATGTTACTAGTGGCATTTTTGTATATATTTGCACAAGTATAGGCTTTGGTTTTTTAAAAAACTGATGTCTATAATTTTCCAAATAATTTAAAAAATGTCATGGCATTTTTTAAATTGTTTAGCTATAGTTGTGCAAATACTTACAAAATTGTCACCAATGACATTTTTTAAATTATTTGCAAAACTATATGTTTCCGTTTTTTAAAAAATCGAGACCTATTCGTTTGCTAGGATTAAAATTACATTCTCACCAAAGTTTTTTCATTTGCGTGACATTAGTTCTCTATTGCAAGAGCCAATTTGCCCCCTTTCTCATTGCCAAATGCAAACCACACTACCACTTTCGTTGTCACTCCTCCACTTTTTTTTCTTCCCTTCTAGGTAACCAATGCGAAATGTGTCGCCACATTATCACTACGAGCGTCCCTTTTCTTCCAATTTTGTAAGGTCTTTAAATTAGCTAAGTATAAAGAGATTCACTAGTGTAACAAAGACTTTCTACGTTGATTAAAAAAGCTTTTTTATATCAGTTTTGGATTCATCATAAATACAACTCACATAAAAAGATTTTACTTTTTGTGTCAGTTCTGGACCAACTTTATATGTCAGTTATAGACTCAACCATAGAAAACCCTGTATGAAATTCCTACATGGCCTTATCCAACAATCTTAGAACTCCAAGACTATGTCTTATAGTTCCAAGCTTGATTATTTCTTCGAACAATGTGGACAAAGGCCACTCGTGTTCCTTAAAGTATTATCACATTTTAGGTTTACCTCCACCAATAAGGTCATGGAGTTCATTATAGAATTGGACATCCCAGTTGAAAGGGCTTAAAGAAAAAGGAAAGGGGCACCAAACGTTGAAGTGAACAAAGACAACATTTTAATTAGGCCTAGTGATGTAAGTGCTCAGACTCGAGGATGACGTTGTCACAATCAAAGATGAGAGCACAAAGCGAACATGAATAAGAAAAAGTGAAAGCACGAAAGAGATTATGGTTCATTGTCAAATTATATTCACAATAGCAATAACCACTAGTAACATAATAACGAAGATTAGGGTTCAAAGTTAACCTTCTCTATGTTTCCCAAAACCCTTAAATGAGAGAAATGTACGAAAGCAAAAATGATGCAAGAGCACGAGGGAAAAAGGCATTAGAGCGAGAACGAGTGTGAAGTGAAGTGCAACTGATGCAAAGAGACAAGAAGAGAAACTTCGAGGAGACAAGGAGGAGAGCCACAACGAGAGTGCAAAGATTGAGAGCAACTAATACAAGGAGAGTGAAATGTAGCCAGAAGGAAAAATTAAATATATCATATTGGTTATAATGATGAACCATCATAGTATTTGTTTTTTAAATTAAAAATAATATTATAAACTTTTATTTTATTACAAAATTGTCACCACTCTCACTTACTATAATGATGTTAACGATATTAGCATAAAATATCTTGTATTTTATTACAAATTTGTCACTACTTCAACTTTCTATGTCGATTATCACTAGAATCGACATCTAAAGTCTCATTATATTTACAATTATGTCACCACTTTATTTATTATGACGGATGAATAATAACCACCACAATAAGTCATCATAAAATTCTATTTTTGCACTAATGAGTATAAAGATTTTAAAAATTGACTAATTCTACATATATGATGTTAGATACAACTACATAAGCTTTTGGGTGAAAGTCTATAGGTACCAACTATTCAAAGCATGTCTTAACATTTTTTTAGCTTTTGAAAATTTGTTTGTGAGGAAACTAAAATTTTATTGAGTATACCAATTAACTACTAGTCACTCTACACTTGACAAAAGATTTAAATGTGTCGTACCATTGAAGTTGTCTTACAAAACAAAATTACATAATATGGACAGATATATCCACGTGACTAGTTGAATCTCTATAACATATAACAAATTACAATTCTTTTATCATACTGTAGTTTGTGTCATAAAAACTTCATTCGTGTCTCTCTACTTAATTTTATATCTCAAATTCAATACACAACTTAAATATTTTAACACGGTATTTTCTATTATAAATAATTATGTTTACAATAATATCACAATAGATAAATAACATGATTTTGCCATATAAATTAATACTAATAAATTTGAATTCACCCGTCAATACACTATAACAGTATTCAAGTATATTGATAAGATATACTAGTGAAATATAAACAATTATTTTATTTTGAAACATTTTTAAACATATTATTTAAAGTCTAAAAATATTGTCTTCATTCAAACACTATTTATGTTTTCTCCGTGAATTAAAAAAAACATTTAAATTCATTCAACAAATTAAATACATATCTAAATTTTCTTAATCATTAATTTTGTTTATTTAACGAGTGAGATACTTGTCTGATAAACAAAAATCTTGAATATTTATTGAAATGAATTTAGTTCATCAATCCTATTGTTATCTAATGACCAAAATCTTAAGTATTTAAATAAATAAATTATATATGCATCGAGAAAACTAAATATGAGAATCAATTTATAATATGGGCTGAAGTTGACTTTAGAATAGGAGATGTCGAGAAGGGCACCATTTATTAGAAGAAATGAAAAAAAAAATATGAACACCACAAAAAAAACATATAAATTTTGCAAATAAGGAAAACACTTGACTCAGAAGTTGTCATGAAAATCTTTGTAGTTCTTATAACTACTTTTCTCATTTTTATAAAAAGATAACGATACTTTAACAATATTTTTTAACAACATTTTAACATTATTTATGTGTCATTATGTGATTGGTCCATGTTAATGTTAATGAGTATTATTATTAACTGTAAAGTAATTTTGGATTAATAACAAAATGATATGTAGATGATGTTAAAATATTATCACAAAAATGATATCGAATTATGATTATCTTTTATAAAATCTCATCTCTCACTCTCAAATTTTAATAAGAACGACTATCAATGCAGTGCCTTGATTCAAGGTTTGGTAATTATTTTTAGAAGTGTCTTTTATTGTAGGTGTAACTATTCCAATTTCTCTCATGAGCAGAGGGGTCCTAATTACCTTGAAGTCTTATGTGTTCTTTGTTTACGAATTACTTGATATAAGTGGTACAACTATTTCATTTAAAAGTTTGCTTTATTTTATATTTTGGTCGATAAAAGTTAAATTTAATGCACTTAGTATCTTGTTTGATATTTTGTGAAACATGATATAACTGAAAGTAGATAGTTGTTGGACAAAAAAACTTTTGCTGTCGAAGAGAAATGCCTCAAAGAATCAACATGTGACTCGTTCAATTTTAAAATGCATTTATAAAAAGTATACTTAAAAATTGTTCGATTTTAAAATTTGGATAAATATGTAGATAGAAATTTTCATCTTTAATGAAAACATGTAATAATACTATTAAAAGAAATGTTAAAATTAGACATATTTATTTGATTGATAAGAAGAATAAATTATTATTACTTGGGTGACGTAAGAAACCTTAAGCCGGCTTAAACAGTGGACGCAAGCTGCCGAAAGCCACGCCGTTTCCATTTTCATCTGTCCACACTCTGCGCTACCTCCCAAATACCGCTCCTCGAGGAAACTCAAGCTTAACCGGCTAACTCGGTACCCAAAAAAGTTGCATTTGGGTTGAATTTGGGTTCATTTCATAGCCAACCGCAGTAGCAGTCACTTAACCCCAGTCAGATTTTAACCAAGGGTGGTTTATTTAAAGACACAAACTCTCACCTAAGCTCGCCTGTGAACTTGTTCACCCTTCTCCTCACTCCTCACTCCTCACTCACCCTTCGTTTTCTTCATTTTCTTCATTTTTCTCTTCCTCTTTCTCTTCACTGTAACTCTTCCCCACCCATCACACTTCATCACTGATGATGTAGATAGAGAGTGAAAACAGACCACTGTGTCCACTCCGAAAGAGATTGCTCACTCCTACTTCCTTCGTCTTGGAATTGTTTGATTCATGGGTGAAGAGGGAGAAGAGGTGTCAATAGAGAAGGAACAAAGCATGGGAGTTTATGCAAATGAGTGGTTCTGTACTACTTCCTCTGCAAATTGGCCTCTTTTAAGACACCACAATTCATCTTCAATGCCTCCCTTTAAGTAAAACACGAAAACAAAACGAACCTTTTCTCACCTTTTCTTCTTAGATCTTAATATACATTGCCTAAACAAAATAAAGGGATCAAATTTAAGCTCCTTGATCTAATAAGATCCGTGCTTTGCACTCATGAAGAGACTTGGCAGCTCCGATTCTCTGGGTGCTCTCATGACCATTTGTCCACCAACAGGTTAATTCAATTAAAGCTTCGTTTTTTATTTTTTTTTTCTCAAATTAATTCAGACAGATATAGATCCATGATGCGTGTTTCGTGTTTGTGACTTGTCTTGTCTCGAACTTTTTTTGTGATCAACCACACCAATTACAAACCTTTCCTGTTTTTTAAATCACCCCAAATTCCTTATTCTGTACTTTGTTTTTGCATTACAATTTACAACTCATCGTGTTATGCTGTGTGCGTTTGTTTCAAGGGACAAACAACAAAACCAGTCGCACTAACCATGATTATGTCCGATTTGCATTCAGACGAACACAGTCCGAGGAACAACCACGTGTATGGCAGGGAGTTCCAGTCTATGTTGGAAGGACTAGACGATGAAGGGTGTGTGGAGGAACCAGGACACCACGCCGAGAAGAAACGAAGACTGAGCGTGGATCAGGTGAAAGCTTTGGAGAAGAACTTCGAAGTAGAGAACAAACTCGAACCTGACAGAAAGGTGAAGCTGGCACAAGAACTTGGCTTGCAACCAAGACAAGTTGCGGTTTGGTTCCAAAACCGTCGAGCCAGATGGAAAACGAAGCAATTGGAAAGAGACTATGGAGTCCTCAAAGCCAATTATGATTCCCTCAAACTTAATTACGACACCCTTCAACAAGACAACGAAGCCTTACTCAAAGAGGTAGAATCTCGTCAGTCTAGAATAAAAAAGAAATCAAACAAACAAACAAGCAAACAATTTGCATTCATCACTAATTTATTAGCTTTTTAAAGTTTTGTCTTTAATTTTTAGTAGGGGAGTTCTTTTCTGGAAAGAGTATTAAAAGGTTGGTTTGTTGTGTTGGCAGATAAAGGAATTGAAATCAAGGTTGCTGCTGCAAGAAGAGAGCAACACTGAAAGCGATGTTTCGGTGAAGGAAGAGATGATAACACTGCAAGATAGTAACCCACTTTGTGAAACCGCCATTCCTGGATCCGAATCTAAGGAGTTGAGTTACGAATGCTTCAACAAGAGTGATGAAGTTTTAGGGGCTTTCAAAGACGGGTCTTCCGACAGCGACTCCAGCGCGATCTTGAACGAAGAGAATGCCAACAACAACGACAACAGTCCCAACAACGGGACGATTTCGTCTTCTGGGGTTATGCAAAGTCAGAGCTTTTTGTCATCGTCTTCTCCGATGAACTGTTTCCAGTTCCAGAAACAGTTTCCGACGCAGTACGTGAAGATGGAGGAGCATAATTTTCTGAGCGCGGACGAGGCGTGCAATTTCTTCGCGGATGAACAAGCGCCCACGCTGCAGTGGTACTGTTCAGAGGAGTGGAGTTAAGAAGATGAACACAGAAAGAAAAAAAAAGGAAGAAGATGAAGAAGAAGAAAAATCATGGCCACCTTTTTGAGATGAGGATTAGAGAGAAGAATAAGGCATTATTTTGCAGGGTGTATAGTAATGGAGAAAGAAGCTTTGTAAAAAGGGAAAGGGTTGCATGGTGAAGACTGCAGAAGTGAGAGAAACTGAAGAGTTTGAGAGAGAGAAGAAGGGGTTACAGGAACAGGGTGGGGTCGGAGAAGAGAGGTTGATGACGAGAAAAGGGTAAAAATAATAATAATCATCAATCTCTCGGGCGTGCGGGTAATTTATGAATAATAATAATAATAATGATTAGGTCCTAATGAAATCAAATCTATCTATCTATCTATGCTGTAAAAAAATCCACAATTCACCTGTCTCTGCTTTCACCTTTCTTTTTCTCTCTCACCATTTTTCTATTATAAGCTTCTTCTTGTATTATCTAGATTTATTTGCCTTTTTATTTTATAAAAAAGAAAACATAGTAATTTTAAAGGTTAAAATTATATATTTCGGGGTTTTCCAAGAACATTTAGATGCACTTGAGTGTGTTTTTATATTATATATAACCATAATTTCGACTTTATTTTCAAAAATCACATCAAACTTTCATGTTTGTTTTATTCGAACTATTAAACTTTGATTTTCTTTTAATTTAAATTAGCAGATTTTTGAGGAATTCGTGTAATTTGATTTTTCTTAGAGAGAAAATTGAGAGGGGAAATTAACGTAAGAAAATGGTCTACATTAAGCATAAGAGTGTGTAGTAATTATTGAGTCTGGAAGAATACCATCGACTCAAGCTTTCATGAGATGGGATATAATATTTTTCTAAATATTTTTCAAATTCTTTCTAAAGTTTGTCTATATTGCTAGAATATAGTATTTATATAAGTAATATTTAATTTTTTAAATTAAAAATGAAAACAAACATATATATATATATATATATATATATATATATATATATGTATATATATATATATATGTATATCTTGTATTTAAGAAAATATTTTTTTTATTAAATTAAAGTTTAATATCTATTTTGGTCTCTAGGTTTAATACGTGTTTTTCATATGTTCACAGTTGTTTCATATTTTGTAAAAACAGTTCAAGTTGGTTGCGTTAAAAACGTTAACGGTGTAACTGTCTCTTGGTAAAAAATAAATGAGTTGTTCACTTATTTATTATATGCATGCTGAGATCAATTGATGTGACAATTTCTTTAATTTTATCCAAATTAATTTGTTAACTCTTTCTTTCCCATCATCGTCTTCCTCCCAAAAGAGAAACGAAAAAGAAAAAAAAACAAAACCTCAATTCACAGTCATCATCCTTCAAGTGAAAATTCAGAATCCTAATTCAAAACCTAGCCTCAAATTACAATACCAAACTAGTAAAGAAAAATAAAGAACACAAAAGGAGAATCCCCAAAAATCCAATTCAACAACCTGCAAACAAAAAATCTCAAATTCAAAAATTGAGAAAGCAAGAACAAAAAATCTCAAATTGCAAGATCATGAACATCAATCTGTAGAGGAGAAACATAATCCCAAGAAAAGGAAACCCAATTTGCAAACCAAAAAAGAACCTCAAAACGCGAAATCAATCATGATTCAAAACCCTAATATGAAATCCCTAAAATTTGCAAGATCTGAAACACAAGAAAAAGAAAACCCAAAACGCTGCAATCACCAAGATCATCCTCTTCACAGGTCAACCCATGTGAATCACGAGCCAGATCGCGAGAATTAGGATCCCCAAAATGCGAGGCACCACTGCGAGCCATGTGATCGTTGCAGAACGGAGACCCTCGTCTCATAGAGACGCCAGAGAACAAAGCCTTCGCATCACCACAGAGACGCTACTGCTGACGCCCACGGTATCGCGGAGATGGAAGTTGTGTCTTCCACCGGAACTCATCTCCCCTTCTTACGAAACACTCTCGAACTAGAACGAAAAGGGAGGAGAAACCCTATGTTGCGTCTTCAAGTTGGAGATTTTCAGGAACCATAGTCTTTTGGTTGGGTTGATGAGGCTTGTTAAAGACAAAAGACATTCAAATGGAATCTGCCCTGTATTGAGAGAACGTATGCTTGGATTCAGAAAATTGTACTCAATTATCACGTCAATTTGATTAGTTGTCACATAATTGGACAACGCATTCACTCATTTTTGGCTAGGATGAACATTAAGTTGTTAGGTTTTTAACGCATAAGCAAGAAAGACCAACTTGAACCGTTTTTATAAAATATAGGACAACTGTAAACATCTGAAAACAAAAAGGTAAGACCATTTTGAACACACCTACCAAACATAGGGACCAAAATAGGTATTAAATCTTAAATTAACTTATTCATAAAATTCGTCATGTCTGTTTCTTTTTAGTATTTTTTATTTATTGTTTCTTTTGTAACATAAAATGTGAGACTTTTAATTTAGAATATTCACTCGTGTAAATTATTGATTTATTTAATAATAATAAATTATTTTATCTTTTGTCTTTTATCTTTAGTATTTAATTTTGTTTCATTTGAGAATATTCTTTTAGTTACACAATTATATATTTCCACATCTAATTATTAATTTGTTTGATATTCATCCGGTTTACTCAAATTTTCAAAGTATTTTTTCTCTTAGACAATGTTTGTAAAAATAATAAATCTTGTACTTGTTATGAAAATTAAATTATAATTCTTTTACTATATTTTTATTTTTTAGGTAAGAAAATTATTTCAATTATATTTGGAGAGAGTAAGTATGGGAGCAAGTATGAGTTTATCCACTATGCCTCGATTATCATATAAATAATCTTCATATAAGGAATTACAAGTTTTTTTTTGTAACATCCCAATAAATAGTAATTACCATTAACCAGTATAATCACATTTACAGAAAACAGTGCAGTCTTAACATTTACAACAGCTGCTCAAAATGATAAAACTGAACATACAGTACTGTACAGCGTTCAGTAAATTCATTTAAATACAAAACAGATCTGGATGAACAATTCTGCAGAACTATATACAGAACTGTCAAAATACAGCACAGAAAACTAACTAATGCTACTACAGAAACGAGCCTCTACTGCTCAGCTTTAACTTCAACGTCCACAAGGTTGGCATCCTCCAAATTTTCTTCTTCCAGCATGGTTTCAAGGGATGCATCACCATCTGCTCACATCCACAACGGATGATCATTGCATTGACAAGACGGACATACAGAAACAGTAGACAACACAAGGAAAAGTTGCAAGGGTAAGCTTAGGTAATTTAATTCAATAAAATCAACATAATTCAACTTATAAAATAAGTCATGCAGTTCATACAATATTAAACACATATCCCAGCATACAGTAACTCATTCAAATTCTCATAATTAAAGACTGTCCGGACTGTATGATGCCATGTATCTACAGGCGTTCTTGCACCCGGGTGGTGTAGTAACTGGAACATCCATCAGCTGCCACCCGAGGTTAACCCTATCAGTCCAAAGTACTCAATAGGACTAGGGTCTCCTGCCATTCCCACACATGACCTACTCCCCTCTACATGAGGATGAGCACTCACGGAATATCAGGATGAACAGCCATCAGCAGCTTTACCATGGTCATACTACACTACTTCTCATATTCACATCATGGAAACGTTCCTCCTTGGAACGCTCTTTCATAATCCAATCCAATAAATCCATTCCAAATACCATTCGCACATATTCACAATTTCTCTTATTCAAATTTTCATTTCTGTATTCCACTCTTTTAATTTAAATACAAGTTACTATTTAATAGATCAAGACGACTGTATTACAGTGCACTGCAGCCTCGTTTCTGAACAAAAGAAACGAACCTTTATTCATTTACAGATGTTAAGAACACTTAAGAATTTAATTGAGATTGATTCAAAAAGATCTGATTAATACTTAGGATAATTCTAAGTATAATACTGGAGGTTGAATGAAAAGGATAAATATAATTTAGATATGTTTAAATAAATACCCATAAAATGATAAAAGTTCAGATACAACACTGCAATTGAAAGACCGAACGTTAATTAACAGTTTGGACGAACGCCATACACGTTCGCTCACGAAGCAAGGAAAGATGAACGTTCAATCATAAAAACGAACACTGCTCAGAACGAACGCCAGGTCAATGACCGAGCACCAAATAAAACGAACGCACATAGAAACGAATGTGTATGGAAACGAACACGCATGGGAACGAACGTTCAGTATCAGACCGAACGCTAACTGGGACGAACGCTCAATCTAAGATTGAGAGTTCATTTGGACGAACGCTCAGTATAATACTAAGCGCCACTTATGACGAACGCTGGTAAACAAAACCGAGCGTCCTAACTATACTTCACTTTATATTTTTAATGGTTGGACCCGCTAGGCTAAGCCGAACGCTCACCTAACTCTTAACACCAACAACGCTCGTTCTCGATCAGGCCCTTTCCAAATGAAAGAGTCCTTATTCTAAGTGATGTTCCAGGGAAACCGAACGGTATAAGACCGTTCGATGACGAGCGTACATCATCAATCATAGAGTATCAGATTTCCAGATTTTCAGACACTATACTGCACAGTTTTTATACGATTCATAACTTAGAATTTCCTTCTTCACCATAAATCTTATACATTACAACATTCATATTATCATCTCATAAATAAAGAATCTTCCATTTTCCAGTTTCCAACATATCATCATCAACATATAGTTCAAATCATTATCATTCCAAATTATGCAGAAATCAATCATATTCCAAATCATACATCTCATTCTCTGCATACGATTCAAACAACATTCATAATATACATCCAATTCAACAACAGAGTTCATTCAAGCATGCTTAAACCATCATACATTTCATAAATCTAATTCAATTCATGCTGTCATACACACCATACCAGTATAAATTAAATTACTAAAGCTTCCCTTACCTGGTCTAACACTGCACTTCCAAATGCTTAGAATTTATCTCGACCACTCACGGCTTCCTATCCAGAATTCACTCAACCACTTCCACTTATCTAATACACCAAAATCATCAACAGATCAGGCTTCTCACTTATACATGCAACCCAAAAATCTTGGTTTGCATGAACTAAAACAGACAAGTGCAGGGACGAGAACTTACCAGTTCAGTTCTCAGTTTGGTTCGGATTAGAATAACGCTCACGGTGCAGTGAAGGCGTCTACGGTCTCTGAAATTAGATCAGAGGAGTTGATAGTAAGGTATTTTAGAGAGAAGATGAAGGAGTGCAGAGAAAATGCAGAGAAGATGGAAGATTAGAATTCGTGAGGAAGAAGAAGATTGCATGAAAGGAAGAGAAGAGTTTTCAGAGAAATTATTTTCTCTTCCTCGTCAAACGGTTGAGCAGTTACTCACTGCCACCTGGTTTCCACTACAGCTTTTAGAAGCTTCCAAAGTGACATATGGCATTCAGTGCATGCAGAGAGAAAGAGAGTGGAATTTTGACGTGGCAAGGTGAATTAAAACAGTGATCAGAGGATGGATTTAAGTGTGTTAATTATCAGGTTCTCACATTCCCCCTAACTACAAAAATTTTCGTCCTCGAAAATTCTAAAGCTTACCAGAGAATAGATGTGGATACAATTCTCTCACAGCTTCTTCAACCTCCCATGTTGAGTCACCAGTCTTTGCATTCCACACCACTTTCACAAGACGGACCTCCTTCCCTTTGTAAAGTCTGGTGCGGCTGTCTTCAATGCAGACTGGTTGCATCTCCAGTGTTCTATCTGGCCGAAGTTGGATATCTTCTAACTCCAATACGTGTGATGGATCCGCTATATATTTGCGGAGTTGAGAGACATGAAAGACTGGATGAAGGTTGGACAGTTGAGGTGGTAAAGCCAATTCATACGCCACTGCTCCAATCTTCTTCAGAATTTGATAAGGTCCAACGTACTTGGGAGAAAGCTTCTTTGGACGAAGGATTCTTCCCACACCAGTGATTGGATTTAACCTCAGAAACACGTGATCTCCAGCAGTGAATTCTAAGGGTCTTCTTCTCTTATCTGCATATGATTTCTGCCTGCTTTGAGAAGTCTTCAAACGCTCTTGGATCAGTTTCACTTTCTCTGTTGTTTGCTGGATTAATTCTGGTCCAGTGACTGCAGTTTCACCTTCTTGGAACCAACACAAAGGAGTTCTACACTTTCTTCCATAAAGAGCTTCAAACGGTGCCATTCCTATGCTTGCTTGATAACTGTTATTATACGTGAATTCCACAAGCGGCAGAACCTCATCCCATACTCCCATATGATCTATAACGCAGGTCCTCAACAAGTCTTCAAGAGTCTGGATGGTTCGCTCAGATTGGCCATCCGTCTGAGGGTGATATGCAGAACTCATCTGCAATTTGCTTCCCAATTCTCCTTGCAATGACTGCCAAAAACGAGATGTGAATCTCGCGTCTCGATCTGATATAATGCTTGAAGGAATTCCATGCAATCTAACAATCTCCTTAATGTACAGCTTGGCCAAATTTGTCATGGACATCCTCAAATTAACGGCCAAGAAGTGGGCACTCTTAGTTAATCTATCTACAATCACCCAAATTGAATCATGGTTTCGGACTGTTCGTGGCAGGTGGGTCACGAAATCCATAGAGATGCCGTCCCACTTCCACTCTGGAATTTCCAAGGGCTGCAGTAATCCTCCTGGTCTTTGATGTTCAGCTTTGGCTCTTTGACAAGTTAGGCAAGAGGACACAAAACGTGCAATGTCACTCTTCATACCAGGCCACCAAAATGACTTCCTAAGGTCTTGATACATCTTGGTCATGCCAGGGTGCATTCGAAGACGGCTGTGATGTCCCTCTTCTAATATGATCCTTCTCAGCTCACTGTCATTTGGAACGCACGTTCTGCCCCGGTAACGTAACATGCCATCAGTTCCTGTATTGAAATCCCTATCTTTGTTTGAATCGAGTGCTGTTAATATCTTCACCAGCTCTTCATCCTCACGTTGCTTCTTCCAGATTCGATCAAATACATCACTGGAAATTCTGAGATTACAGCACCTGATAACATCCGTTCCCAAGTCAAACTGCAATCTTAGATCCCTAAAGCTTTCCACCAATTTCAGCTCCTTCACCATCATTGCAGAGACCCTTACGGCTTTCCTACTCAATGCATCAGCCACCACATTTGCTTTTCCAGGATGATACAGTAATTCAAATTCGTAATCCTTCAAGAATTCAAGCCACCTCCTTTGCCTCATATTCAACTCCTTTTGATCAAAGAGGTACTTGAGACTCTTGTGATCACTAAATACTTGAAACGTTGCACCATACAGATAATGCCTCCAGATTTTTAACGCAAACACCACTGCTGCCAGCTCCAAGTCGTGTGTGGGGTAATTCTTCTCATGAACTTTCAACTGTCTGGAAGCGTATGCCACTGCCTTTCTTTCCTGCATCAGTACACAGCCCAAACCTTGATACGACGCATCACAATATACTTCAAAAGGCTTGGTCGTGTCTGGAATCACCAACACAGGAGCGCTCGTTAATTTCTTCTTCAATTCCTGGAAGCTCTCCTCACATTTATCTGTCCAAGCAAACGGCTGGTCCTTCCTGGTGAGGTAAGTCAGAGGGGCTACTATCTTGGAAAATCCTTCAATAAATCTCCTATAATAGCCCGCGAGTCCCACAAAGCTTCTAACTTCCGCGACTGAACGTGGACTCTCCCAATCCAGCACTGCCTTCACCTTGGCTGGATCCACTGCAATACCACCAGCAGAAACAACGTGCCCCAAGAATTGGATCTCATTCATCCAAAATTCACACTTTGAACGTTTGGCATACAACTCCTTCTCCCTCAACACACTCAAGACGATCCTCAAATGTTCTTCATGTTCGTCAAAGCTCTTGGAGTAAATGAGGATGTTATCAATAAATACCACAACAAACTTATCCAGGTACGGTCTAAAAATTCTGTTCATATAATCCATGAAGATTGCAGGTGCGTTTGTCACTCCAAAGGGCATCACCACATACTCATAATGGCCATAACGAGACCGAAATGCAGTCTTCTGAATGTCCTCCTCTTTCACTCTAATTTGATGATAGCCTGAACGCAAATCAATCTTAGAAAATACACAGGCACCATGCAACTGGTCCAGTAGGTCATCAATCCTTGGAAGAGGATACTTGTTCTTGATGGTCAGCTTATTAAGTTGTCTATAATCAATGCATAGCCGTGAGCTGCCATCCTTCTTCTTTACCAACAATACAGGCGCTCCCCAAGGAGAAGCACTTGGACGGATGAACCTCTTGTCCATTAATTCTTCAATTTGCTTCTTGAGTTCCACTAATTCAGCTGGTGCCATTCTGTAAGGTTGGACCGAGATGGGTGCAGCAGTGGTTACCAGATCGATTGTGAAATCTACCTCACGAATAGGAGGTAGACCAGGGACTTCATCAGGAAAAACATCTGGAAACTCATTTACTACTGTTCGTCCTCTGCTGCCATCATTGTTGGACGAACTCTCTACCCCATTATCTTCATACGTCATTATCAGAAAACAGCTTGCTCCCTCCATGATATCCTCCTTCAATTGACCGAGAGTGAGAGACAATTCTTCTTCTTCTTCATTGGGAAAAACCAACTCCTTCTTCCCGCAATCAATGAGGATCCGATTGGTAGCCAACCAATCCATCCCCAAAATTACTTCTAAGTCTTGCAGGGGTAAACAAATAAGATTGACCTTATATCTACGCCCCTCAACTTCTATAGGACATCTTACACAAACTGTAGATGTCTTAATCCCACCAGCTGCTGGGGTTGACACCACCAGATCAAACTGTAATTCACTCTCTTTTATTCCCAGTTTCTCAACACACGCCTTCGAGATGAAGGAATGAGTTGCCCCCGAGTCATACAGTACACAGCAAGGCTTTCCATATAACATACAAGTGCTGGTGATGAGTGTACCTGAACTAGCAGCTTCAGCACCAGTAATAGCATAAACTCTCCATGTGGCTTGTGCACGTCCACCTCTCCCTTGTTGGGTCCTCCCAGCGTTTGGCGGCCTCATTGCCGCTCTTCCTCTCATACTGCACTCGTTCTCTAAATGCCCACTCTGCCTGCAACGAGTACAATATTTTCCTCCTGCCAGCTGCGGACACGCCCACCGATAGTGTGGTCCTCCACACTGATAACAGGTCAAGCTTCTCGGCTGTCCAGATTGGCCAACAGTGACCAAAGCTTGTGATCCACCAGAGGACTGAGTTGAACGAGTATATGGGGACCCTCTCATATTTGATGTACCTCTGGACAAAACCGGACCCCTACTCACTTGTTGTTTCTTATGTTTTTCGGCCTCAGCAATGTTCTTCTCAAGGACCTTTGCCCTTTCCACCATAGCAGGGAAAGATCTGATACACAAACAGGATATTAATACTTTTAGATCACTCCTCAACCCGTTCTCAAACTTCCTGCATTGCCATTCTTCACTTGTTGCCATAGTATTGAACCGCACAAGGTGCTTGAATTTATTAGTGTATTCTGAAACTGACATACCCCCTTGAACCAGCTGTAAGAACTCAACTTCCTTTGCAAAACGAACGCTGTCCGGGAAGTATTCTTCATAGAATTTTGCTCTAAAAACCTCCCAATTAATGGGGTTCTGCGCGTCAGTCAAGATAGCTTTCATACTTGTCCACCAGTGACTAGCTTCACCAGTCAATAAGTATTCTGTGAATGCCAAACGGTTCTCATTTGGGCATCTTTTGGCATCATAGATCCGCTCCATATCTCTAAGCCACTGATCCGCCTCATCCGGAAGCCCTTTGCCATTGAACTTGGCAGGATGGTGCTGCAAGAAGCTTTCCAAACTCCATTCTGCATGGGGTGCAGCATTAGAGGAGGAGGCTCCTGGTGTGCCTCGGCCAGCTGCCAAGATGTCCATTAGTTGTCTTTGCGTTGCTTCTGAGTGAACGCGAGAAGCCTCCATACTTTGCATTGCTTCCTGGTTTTGCCTCATCAAGGCAGCATTCTGCTCAACCAACGTTGTGTTTTGTTGTTGAAGCCTATCTATGACTGCCTCCAACACACGGGCACTAATTGGTGCATCAGATTCATTCGGCTGAGGTGGGGGAGGAAGTCTAGGAGCCATTCGTTTTCTGGATCAGAGAAAACGTACGTTAGCTATGTTCAAGAGTTAAAAATTAATAACTCATCAAACACATATCAAGCACACAACGAAAAGCACAGTGCACTCATACCCTATATGTCCTTAAAAGAACAAAACTGCTCTGATACCAATAAATGTAACATCCCAATAAATAGTAATTACCATTAACCAGTATAATCACATTTACAGAAAACAGTGCAGTCTTAACATTTACAACAGCTGCTCAAAATGATAAAACTGAACATACAGTACTGTACAGCGTTCAGTAAATTCATTTAAATACAAAACAGATCTGGATGAACAATTCTGCAGAACTATATACAGAACTGTCAAAATACAGCACAGAAAACTAACTAATGCTACTACAGAAACGAGCCTCTACTGCTCAGCTTTAACTTCAACGTCCACAAGGTTGGCATCCTCCAAATTTTCTTCTTCCAGCATGGTTTCAAGGGATGCATCACCATCTGCTCACATCCACAACGGATGATCATTGCATTGACAAGACGGACATACAGAAACAGTAGACAACACAAGGAAAAGTTGCAAGGGTAAGCTTAGGTAATTTAATTCAATAAAATCAACATAATTCAACTTATAAAATAAGTCATGCAGTTCATACAATATTAAACACATATCCCAGCATACAGTAACTCATTCAAATTCTCATAATTAAAGACTGTCCGGACTGTATGATGCCATGTATCTACAGGCGTTCTTGCACCCGGGTGGTGTAGTAACTGGAACATCCATCAGCTGCCACCCGAGGTTAACCCTATCAGTCCAAAGTACTCAATAGGACTAGGGTCTCCTGCCATTCCCACACATGACCTACTCCCCTCTACATGAGGATGAGCACTCACGGAATATCAGGATGAACAGCCATCAGCAGCTTTACCATGGTCATACTACACTACTTCTCATATTCACATCATGGAAACGTTCCTCCTTGGAACGCTCTTTCATAATCCAATCCAATAAATCCATTCCAAATACCATTCGCACATATTCACAATTTCTCTTATTCAAATTTTCATTTCTGTATTCCACTCTTTTAATTTAAATACAAGTTACTATTTAATAGATCAAGACGACTGTATTACAGTGCACTGCAGCCTCGTTTCTGAACAAAAGAAACGAACCTTTATTCATTTACAGATGTTAAGAACACTTAAGAATTTAATTGAGATTGATTCAAAAAGATCTGATTAATACTTAGGATAATTCTAAGTATAATACTGGAGGTTGAATGAAAAGGATAAATATAATTTAGATATGTTTAAATAAATACCCATAAAATGATAAAAGTTCAGATACAACACTGCAATTGAAAGACCGAACGTTAATTAACAGTTTGGACGAACGCCATACACGTTCGCTCACGAAGCAAGGAAAGATGAACGTTCAATCATAAAAACGAACACTGCTCAGAACGAACGCCAGGTCAATGACCGAGCACCAAATAAAACGAACGCACATAGAAACGAATGTGTATGGAAACGAACACGCATGGGAACGAACGTTCAGTATCAGACCGAACGCTAACTGGGACGAACGCTCAATCTAAGATTGAGAGTTCATTTGGACGAACGCTCAGTATAATACTAAGCGCCACTTATGACGAACGCTGGTAAACAAAACCGAGCGTCCTAACTATACTTCACTTTATATTTTTAATGGTTGGACCCGCTAGGCTAAGCCGAACGCTCACCTAACTCTTAACACCAACAACGCTCGTTCTCGATCAGGCCCTTTCCAAATGAAAGAGTCCTTATTCTAAGTGATGTTCCAGGGAAACCGAACGGTATAAGACCGTTCGATGACGAGCGTACATCATCAATCATAGAGTATCAGATTTCCAGATTTTCAGACACTATACTGCACAGTTTTTATACGATTCATAACTTAGAATTTCCTTCTTCACCATAAATCTTATACATTACAACATTCATATTATCATCTCATAAATAAAGAATCTTCCATTTTCCAGTTTCCAACATATCATCATCAACATATAGTTCAAATCATTATCATTCCAAATTATGCAGAAATCAATCATATTCCAAATCATACATCTCATTCTCTGCATACGATTCAAACAACATTCATAATATACATCCAATTCAACAACAGAGTTCATTCAAGCATGCTTAAACCATCATACATTTCATAAATCTAATTCAATTCATGCTGTCATACACACCATACCAGTATAAATTAAATTACTAAAGCTTCCCTTACCTGGTCTAACACTGCACTTCCAAATGCTTAGAATTTATCTCGACCACTCACGGCTTCCTATCCAGAATTCACTCAACCACTTCCACTTATCTAATACACCAAAATCATCAACAGATCAGGCTTCTCACTTATACATGCAACCCAAAAATCTTGGTTTGCATGAACTAAAACAGACAAGTGCAGGGACGAGAACTTACCAGTTCAGTTCTCAGTTTGGTTCGGATCAGAATAACGCTCACGGTGCAGTGAAGGCGTCTACGGTCTCTGAAATTAGATCAGAGGAGTTGATAGTAAGGTATTTTAGAGAGAAGATGAAGGAGTGCAGAGAAAATGCAGAGAAGATGGAAGATTAGAATTCGTGAGGAAGAAGAAGATTGCATGAAAGGAAGAGAAGAGTTTTCAGAGAAATTATTTTCTCTTCCTCGTCAAACGGTTGAGCAGTTACTCACTGCCACCTGGTTTCCACTACAGCTTTTAGAAGCTTCCAAAGTGACATATGGCATTCAGTGCATGCAGAGAGAAAGAGAGTGGAATTTTGACGTGGCAAGGTGAATTAAAACAGTGATCAGAGGATGGATTTAAGTGTGTTAATTATCAGGTTCTCACATTTTTATTGTGCAATAAAATTTTCTTTTATATATATATATATATATATATATATATATATATATATATATGTCTAACATTTTATGCAATATTAATAGTTTTACATCATAATAGAGTTAATATTTCCAAAAATTACTAATATAAGTTCTTTGTTACTCAAAGTTCTAAAGAAAATCTCTCAAAAAAATTTCAAACTAAGCAAGTTCTTATTCACCTCATATATATCAATCTTAATAAACTTGACATACAATACAAAGCATGAGTGCTTAAAATTGAACTTATAAATATAAGACTCAATATCATTTTACAATATATGAATCCATATTCCACTTCTAAGAATTCATATATATTTTTTTCTTATTTATTTACATATTTATTTTTATTTTACTTAGTCACGATGTTTTGTTGGAAATCTCACATCGACTAGAGATAAGGCTAAATTATAATATATATATATATATATATATATATATATATATATATATATATATATATATATATATATATATATATATATATATATATATATATATATATAAGTGGGGTGCAAACCTCACTTTATAAGCCGGTTTTGTGGGATTGAGTTAGGTTTAAAATCACTTTCTCTAATATGATATCAGAGCCATGACTAGAGTCTATTCTAGTGATATCTTTTATTTCTTGGGCATTTCTACTCCATTTTGTTAGAGTCTATCCTAGTGATATTTTTTGTTTCTTAGACATTTCTATTCCACTCGTTGTCGGGCCATTATCGAACCACCCATTTCTTTCTAAAAATTATTTGATTTGTTTCTCAATATTAAGATTTTGTAATGAAAGATATTTTTAATGTAAATTTAATCCTACCGTTAAACCATAAAAAAAATTTTAACTTTTATTTTTTAACCAAGAATAAAATAAATAATATAAGTATTTAAAAGTAAGGATGTTACAATATATAAATTTCATATCTTATACAAATGAAAACGAATATGAGTGTGAACTTTTTTCGAGAACGATGATGGATATAGTAAAATCCGCATTTGCCTCATCTTGTTGCCATAAGGTAACTTGCCTAATCAATTGGACACAACGAGTTAGACCATGGATTAATCACACACATAAACAACATAAAGTAAGATTAAGGTTTATTGTGAAATGAGATGGGTATTAAATTTAGGAATGATTAAAAAAGAACTAGACATGTAAGTTATCTTGTTAGTTTGTCCTACTGATTGTTGTCATTTTTACAATTAAATTAGGTTTAATAACTTATTTTGTCCCCAGTTTTGGTGAGTTGTGTCAATTAAGTCACTCCTTTTAAAAAAGTGTCAATTGTATCCCCACTTACTACAATTTGCCTCAATCAAGTCCCTTCCGTTAAGTACACAGAAACGTCGTTAACTTTTTCTCTCTCCTCTTTGCTCCTCTGTGCAAACAGCAGTATTTGTCAGACTTATATTCAGATCCTTTTCTTTTGTCTTTGGATTATGTTCAGAAACATGACGAGGAATTTTTTAACAATATTCATTGCATAGAAGAGTGAAGCGTTTTTAACAATATTCATATCAAGATAATATAATTTTAGTCTAAAATATTTTTTTAATATGATTTCAATTTAAAATAATTTAAATTAAACTCGTGTGTCAATTCTAATTCAAAAATATTTTACTCTAAAATCATATCATTTTAATGTGACTTTTTACAGTAAAATTATATCAAATTCTTTAGACTTATCTATTTTTATATTATTTTTTTCAAAAACGCTAATTTTAATAATTTTAAAAACAAATTACAAACATTTCGGTGTTTATTTTGCCTTATTATTACCGCTAAAAATCGAACAATAAAAGATATAGAAGAGTAAATAGTACGAATTTGTTCTACTATGGGTGGATTGGATTGGATTATATTACATTATAATTAAAAGAAATTGAAAGTCTTGCTAATTAAAAGAATTTTTTTGAAAAATTGATTAAAAATAAATCTAAATATATATTTTTAATTCCTTTAAAATAAGTGAGTTTATAATTTTTTTAAAAGGTATTTATTTCTTAATTACTCTAAAATTAAAAAGTAAAAATTTAATTTTTTAATAATTTTATTGTTTTTGTTTAAATTTTATGATCAATATAATTAAGCATGCATTTAGCAAGTGAGTTTATTAAAAAATAATCATTATTAACATATTAATAATTAGTTAATTTTGAAACAATCACTAATTATTTTAAATTTATAAAATAAAAAATATATTTTAAAAATTAATTATATATTAATACTAATTTTACCTTTAATAAATATATATTTTTTTGGCTTTAATAATATATGTAACAATTCAATTAGATCAATAGAATTAAAAAAAATTAATAAAAATAAAATTTTCTACTGAAACTTTAATTATAATTATTTATTACATTAAAAATAAAATATATTAATGTTGATGGTACTAAATCGATTATTTATCTAAAAAAATTATAATTACCATAATCAAATTTAAGTAACTTAAAGAAATTAAAATAAAATTATATTTAAATTTTAATTTTGCTTTTGCTTTTTTATGATATATTTGTTATCAGATTTAATAATAAAATATATAAAGATCTAATTTATTATAAAAATAATTATTAATATAATTGACTGTTGTATCAACTAAAGGATAAAGTAAATGCACATAAAAACGTTTCACTCTTCTATTCAATAAATATTGTTAAAAAAGTCCTCATCATGTTTCTGAACATAATCCAAAGACAAAAGAAAAGGATCTGAATATAGGTCTGACAAATACTGTTGTTTGCACAGAGGAGCAGAAGAGAGAGAAAAAAAATTAACGACGTTTCTGTGTACTTAACGGAAGGGACTTGATTGAGACAAATTGTAATAAGTGAGGATACAATTGACACTTTTTTAAAAAGAGGGACTTAATTGACACAACTCTCCAAAACTGGGGACAAAATAAGCTATTAAACTATTAAATTAAGTAGAAGTAGATTACAAAGATTGTATAAATGATTTTAAATTAAAATATATGAAATTGTAAATTGTTTAATAATATTTATATATTTGTATTAAAATAAAGTATTTGAATGTGAGTTGATAGGTGAATGATGCAGTAGAAGAGTGAAAAATATGTAGAGAAGAAGATTCCGTGAGATTTGTCCAATGAAAAGCCTTGAGTTGGTGACGTTTGTGGTGGTCACTGTCTTTTTCAGCATTCCGAGACTACAAAGGACAAAATAATCATCTGCCATTAGCCTTTATCCAACCACATTTTATTTAAAACCACTTGGGTTAATTATTAAACACGTCAATTTTAATACAGTAAGAAAACAATATCAAATTGAAAAAACTAAAATATAAGAAGTAGTTTTTTTCTTTTTTAATAAAACTGGTTGAATTGTTATTAATGGTATATTTTTAGCGTCCTCTTTGGGTGGTTTGCTAAAGAGAGATAGATGTCCATGGAATCTTTTTAGGTTAATAGGCATGTTGCATTCACGTAAGGAAAATCGATATTTCCATTGGTTTTGTTGTTTATATGTGTGAAGAGTATGTCTAGGCAAAATATTCGCATCCGTCCGAAACCGATAAATTTGAAAACACCGAAATATGTGTATGGTCGGTTTCAATTGAACACGGGTGATAATAGATAAAAATATATAATAAAAGTGTTTTTTTTTGTCTAGTAAAAATATATTGAATTGAAATTTTATTCGTATCTAACCCCGACCAAATATTAATATTATAAAATTTTAAATAAAATAAAATGTATAAGCTCTACGGCTTAAATGTTAAGCTATGCAAAAGGATATCGTTCGAAGGGTTTGATATTGAGAGTATTTGCGATTTATTTCATTTATTTATGTGAAGTTTGAGTTTTTATGTTTTTTTTTTATATACTTGAGGATGGTATGGGAAGAAGTGTGGAGCAAGAGAAACGATGGAAAGATAGGACGCATGTGTCTCTCAAACTCAAGAGCTACCACTAAAGTGTGGTTGTCTCAACTCCTTGAAGGGGAAGGTCTTCTTTGTCAACTTTCAAGTAACTTAGTAACCAAATAACCCGTTTACACTTTCCCCAAATCTAAATAAACCCAAACCGAGCAATCCGACACATTTAATGGTCGGATACGGATTTTAAAAATTTAAATTCAGATTGTATGATTTGGTTACATATTGAAATTGAATCCAACCCATTCCGATTAATGTTCTCTCCTGGTTAAAGGTGTGATGATTCTTTTTTATCTATATATTTTGAATACAGATATATATTTATAAGGATTAAATATGTGTTTGAAACATAACATAATCTTAACAAAATTTGGTTAAAAAGACTAAACACATTTTTAAAGTTGAGGAACTAAATTGGGTCAAAGTTTTAAAAATAGACTAATTTCAGTTAGTAAGTTATTTAGTGATGAATATCAATATATTGTAAGATTTAAATATATTTGAGTTTGCTTTGTTGATGTTTGTTACAAATTTAAGTGTAAGTCTAAGCTTCACATTGAATAAAATATCACAAGAAAAATTGATATTATCAACCATTAAATATGTTGATAATGTTTAAAATTCAATGATAAATCAAAATTGCTGACAATCAAAAGTCCGTTGTTGTCGATAAATTTTACTGACGAAAAGATTCGTTAGTAATTATTGATAAAAAGTCTTGTCGGTAAATATTTCAATTTGGTTCGTCTTCTTCCTCTGCCATCCTTCTTCTTCTCCCTTTTATTTCTTCATTTTTCTCCTTCCATGAAGAAATTAAAAACAGATGCGCAAAAAATAACCTAATGATACCCTTTCATTTCTCTGTCGCATCTCTTCTCTCAATAGGCAAAGGGTTTCTTCATTCCTAATGTCAATGGCCAGTACAAACCTCCATAACACCCGTCACAACCACACCTTTCATCATATGGCCTCACCAGTGACATCGTTACTGTTACCAACAATGTGTTTCTCCTTTCTCGTGTGAGGGGTTATTTCTTTTGCATTTGAGATTGCAAATCTTTTCATCATCTTCGTCAATCTATGCTCGTCACCGGGTGCCGCTAATATAGAGGTTTGTCAGCATCCCCAATCGTAGTGTTCAAATCCATGCCCAACCTCCTCAACTCAATGATCCTAATTTTCCTTTTCTTCAACAGCCTTTTCTCATTATCATTCTCATCTATGTTCACCTTACCCTTAGTTTTGGACAACAAATTGTAAAATGCATCATAGAAGAGCAATGCCTATTACATCAATGCTAGTAAACGAAGAGCAAGGGAGGCTTGGAAGAATGAGGTTGGGAGGAGGACATTGAGAACAACATTGTTTTCTTGTGGTTGTGGTTGTTGATTATGATAAGTCATGAAAGGGGTGAGTTTTCGAGCCTTGGCCTTCTTGGACATAACAGTACGGTGTGGCAAAGTAGAAGAAGTAGAAGGGAAGTATTAAATGTGGGCTGTCAAAACGGGTAACCCGGCTCGACCGGACTCAGTCCACCATGGGTTGGTCACTCAGTGAGTCAACCCAACCCAACTTACTTACTGTAGCGAGTTGAAAATATTTGAACCTGACTCGATCCACCACGGTGGGTTGGCTCGTTGGCTCACTTAATTATAAGTTTTTTTTCAAATAAAAAAATATAAAAAAATTTTACTCTAAAGTGATGTTAAACTCCATAGACAATTCAAAATAAAAAATTTCATACAATATAAGTGTAATCAAAAAACAAGTCCAAAAGACAAACAAATAAGTATTTAATAATGATAATTTTTTTATCACTTGTCCATTTATAATATCAGAGTCTTGAATAGATAAATCTATAATATTTTTCTGTCTTGAAACATTTTTTTATCCACATCTACAATATAATAAAAAAATGCTAACTAATAATATTGAAACACAAAAATAATAAATAAATAAATTAAATTATGTGGGTTGATGAGCCGGTTGGCTCACCACGGGTTCAACCCAGGTGAGTCGGGTTGAAAACTAACCCGCATAAAAAATTACATTTTTTTCAAACCCAACCTGGCTCAAACATGTGGTGGGTCGGGATGGCTCGCGGGTTACAACCTATTTTGACTGCACTAATTAGATGGGTGTATCACGAATGGTGTGCATGTCTATGGTGCCATCGCCATCGCCAACTCTACTTTCTTGGAACGTTCTTGCCATGTGCAAGGGTTGGAAAATGGAAAGAAAGAACTTAGCTAGGGTTTTGACGATAGAATGAGAAAAAAGAGAGAATTAGAAAGTGGTGTGTTGTATGTGTTTGATTTGGAGGGAAAGGGTTATTGCCCAATTTATTTTGTTTCATGTCATGAGCAAACACACTTACTCCTTACTCTCTTGTGTGAGCAGCCTTTTTTTTCTCAAGTGAGACTGAGATTGAGAGAGAGAGAGGTGCATAACTTTTGAGTTATGCAAGAACAACAATAATTGCAGATGGAATGATAGGAATGTGAGATTTAATTATGGGTGAATAAAGATAGATTGATGTGTGGAGTGTACTGTGGAAGAAGATGATCCATGAATGTGAAATCAAAAGTAATGTATACGTAAGGATGATGATTAAAAAAAAACTATTCCCACCAATTCGTTGTCAAAACGAACTCACCGCCAATTCATATTTGAGCGAAAAATTCATCGTTCTTTTTATCAACAGATTTTATTGTTGAATTTTATTGATAGATTTTATCAACGAAAAAATAATCAGTAATTAAAATTTGTAATATCAATGGATCTTATTGATGGAAATAAATTCATCAATAATTCAAATTTATCAAAAAGTTTATTTTCGTTAAAAATTTCAAGAATTTCTATAATTAAAATGAAAACGTTTATTGACATATAAGGTAAAAAAAACTTATAAAACTATTGTTTTAAAACTGAGTTGAAGACAATATAATTCATTAAGTGAATTATGCTAAAATCTCATTGATATTATGTTTTTCTCGATAAATTCTTCCCTCAGTTAAATCATATATTAAGTAAGAATGATTTTAAGTTTTTCTTTTATATTACTTAAAAATAAATATAAAAAAGAAAATAAATATTTCGAACATTGAAAACTTTAACTATTTTGTTTTTGTAAGGTATTTTTTTAAAGAATCTATTGATTTTATCCATCGATTCACACCTCCAAATCTTAAACAAGTTCAAATCAAATCCATACTTACCTATTATTTAAACGTTCACTACCTTTCTATATTCATTTTTTAAGCAAATAATACAATTTATTTAAGTACTATAATGATTAGAATCGTGCACAAAACAAATAACAAATATTCTAATAAAATAATTAAAATATAAAAAATTTAAGAGCTAGAAGTTAATTGTAATTATAGAAATGTTCGGGTTTAATTTATCCACCAAACAAAGTTTCATATTTCATCGCCAAGATTTCTCGCTGTCTTTTTATTTTAAAATATTAAAAAAATTAATATTTTAAAGGGTTAAATTTATCCTTCATGTTTAAACTAATTTTGAAAAGTATGTATAATCTCTAAATTAAATTATTATCTATTTCGTCTTAATACTTTTTAAAATTATATAAAACATCTTTCCCAAAACAGATATAAGATATTATATTATAGTTCACTGGAGTTTATAGTATGCTCGGTGTGTCTTTTGTTAGGACATATTGTAACATCCCTATTATATAATAACAATTATTACATAATAAAGACGTCAACATTCCAATAAAGAGAACAGTCGGATCATGACGTGTAATTAAATGTGAAATTACAGTCATCCAGAAATAAAAGGAACTGAAATTTAAACTTCAACAGTTTATAGATTCGAACACTACATGTGTTCAGATGGGAAACTCCTAAGAAGACTACTCTGCAACCTTAGTATCCTCCAGCTCTTACTCCAAAGGGATTTCCTCAACAACGTCTGCTCCCATCCAAGTGGATGATCATCGCCAGAGAAACATACCCAAACAGCACACAACACAAACAATGCAAGGGTGAGCTAGATATATAAAAAAAAACATGTTATATCAATATCACAGTTAACTCATGGTGTCATACATAGATTTATATAAAAGAACAATTATAGCATGCTCATTGAACCACGACTCACACATCTTTACACTCGCATAGTTCTGCTGGCACTTCCCAACACTATGCAAGGTAAATCCACACATATGACTCATCCGGATTTGTATAACTGTCGAACCAACAGTCGTCTTTGCACTCGCATAGTCTGTTGGTCTTTCTCCAACACTAGCAAGGTAAATCCCCAACCTGCCTATCTCTGCCATCAAAGGCTATAGACGAGGACCTCCCTCTACTCTCACCACTGACACTGTTCTTCTCTATGTGAGCATGAACAATGCTTTGAGTGTAGGGATAGACAGACCGATCCTAGGTTCACTACAGTTATACTCAACAACCACAACATTACATAGTCATCTCTCCCTGAGATGTCCAATTCATACTCACATACATCATTATAGTTCACAACCATGTTCAGATGCATAATTCAAATGCAATAAAATTCAATCATTTTAGAAATCATACAAACTGAATATATCACAAAATAAATTAACAGTACATAATCTGTTCAATAGGATTTAAGTTAAAAACTTGTCGAGTAGACTTCCAGGAAAGAGAGGTGCGTCACAATGGACAACTTAAGTACCAAATCTTTCCTTAGCCAAAGCGTTCCTCAACTAGTTTTTAACAAATTTCTTATTTACAGATTTAAAACAACAGCATATAATATTAACACCGAAATTTAATATAGATATCAAAAAAATAGAAATTAAGCAATATTAAGATCCCTGAGAAGATACGAAATTAATATCTCTAAATCTGTAACTCCGATTTCAAATCTGAATGGTCACAATAATTCACTATTTGTTATAAACTACATATTAAAATTTCAGGTTGATCCAACGGTTAACTAGATAGATATTGAGGTTTTACCGAGGTAACTCAAGTGCAGAATTTTAAGTGGTTTTCAATTATACTCAAAATGCGAAACTAATTTCCCTAAGCACAGACATTTAATTACAAATCTGAACGGTCAAAATGACTTAATATGTCTTATGAATTACATACTAAATTTTGGGCTCAATCTAACGGTAAATAAAATATATATGAAATTTTTACCATAATAACTTAAGAACAGAAATATAGTGTTCATCAGATTTTTCAAAACTAAAAAAATTATTTTCTCCAAACATAGACTTTTAATTTATAATCCGATCGGTCAAAGTGTATTAATATATCTTAGGAATCATATATAAAATTTTCAAGTTGATCTAACGGTCAAATAAGTCTTAATATATATTTTACCGAGATGACTCAGTAATAGATCTACAAGGGTAATTAATTTACTCAAACATGCAGGATTTATTTCTCTAAGTACAGACTTCTAATTACAAATCCCAACGGTCAAAGTGAAGAAATAGGTTTTAGGATTCATATATTAAAATTTTAGCTAAATCCAACGGTCAAAATAATTAAAAGAAAAGTTTTACCATACTAACTCGAAAATAAGAAAATTATAATCATGAAAACTAAATTTATGTAAGTGAATAGATAACTACCATTACCAAAATTTTAACATACTCATAACTCATATTCATTATCATAACATGGATAAAAAAAATCATATACAAGAAAAAGATTAGCTCCCCTTACCTCTATTCCAGACTTAATCTCCTGCTCCGAATTTGTTTCCCTGAAACCCTTCAGAACCTCTACTCTTCTTACAACTAAAAATTTCTCCCTAACTCTTTCTTCTCTATTTCTCAAGCTCTCACTTGATTCCTCTTTTCTTGGTGCAAAATAACCTTCCCTCCTATGGCTATTTATAGGTAAAAAAATTTACTATTCATTAATATTTTAATATTATTTATTATTTTAATATTATTTAAAAATAATATTTCAATCATTTTCTCACCAAATCTGATCCTAATTTCTACCTACTACTTTCTTCCATGCTAAGGAATCTTAATGCTGAAAATTTATTTTTACTATTTACTTTTTACTATTTACTATTTACTTTTTTTACTATTTACTATTTACTTTTTACTATTCAATTTAAAAAATTTACTAAATAAGTTACCAAAAATTTGAACCTCTCCTTCTAAAATTACTATAATTTTATATCCAAAATTTACATTTTTCTATCCATTAAAATTATTATTACTAATAAAATACTAAAATTTACTACTATAAATATTTTCTTTTTTTTTTTCATGGGTCTTACATTCTCCCCAACAACAAAAATTTTCGTCCTCGAAAATTGCGCTTACACGAACAAGTCGAGGTAAGTTACTCCCACCTCGCCTCTAACTTCCAGGTAGAGTCGCTTGTTCTACCATCCTAGATGACCTTGACTTGTTTGACAGTTCGTCCTCAATCCTTACTGGTTGCACTTGAACCAACAAATCTTCTCCGACTTGCACACCCTTAACTTCAAGCACTGTCCTAAGGTAATCTTCATGCTCACGTGGAGGCGGTAAACCAGAAATTTTCTTCAGGAGAATATCTAAGAAGTCCTTCACAACCGTGAGGTTTACACTCTGATTCTCCTGCGCCGCATGATCCGAAACTTGAGTCGCTTCCATAGGTGATAACACTAAGAAGCAACTATCATCTTCCAAGAGGTCTTGCCTCACGACGTCGATCGACAAAGACATATCTTGGTCTTCATCCGGAAACGACATCTCCTTATCATCGTAGTCGACGAGGGTGCGATTGGCGGATAGTCGATCCATTCCCAAGATTACTTCTAATCCTTGCAAAGGTAAACTGATGAGGTTTACCTTGACCCGACTTCCTTCTACGACCATCGGACAACGGACACACACAGAAAACGTCCCAATTAATCCTGATGCTGGTGTAGACACCAACAGATCAACGTCTAACTCCTCTATAGACATACCCAACTTTTCAACACATGCCTTCGCTATGAAGGAGTGTGTTGCCCCCAAATCAAAAAGCACAACACAGGTAAAACAAGAAGTAAACAAATACCGATGAAGATGTTACCTGAGTTGACTGCCTCTGATCCAACCATGGCGTACACTTTTCCCATCGTCTGAGGTCTGTCACCTCCCCTGGGTGGAGGCAAACCAGTCCTCTGTGCCTGAGACCCTGATCCTACTGCAGAAGTACACTCTGTAGCAAAGTGTCCCTCTTTCCCGCACTTGAAACACTTCACTGTTCTACTTCTCATCGGGCAGTTGCTCCGGTAATGAGGTCCTCCACAGGTGAAACATCTAACGGTGCCGGACGGCTTGGCTGGTCCTGACTGCACCGATGGTGGATAGGATGAACCCCTAAACCCAGAAGAAAAGGATGGTCTAGCGTAAGGGGTCTTCTTAGTGCTAAACCCGTCACGAGATCCAGATGATCCCTCATTCCTAGCAGGCTGATTCTGCTGTCCCTCAGATTCCCCCTTCGTCTTCTCTAGATCACGGGACATCTCCACCAATGTAGGGAATTCTCTGATACGTAACCCCTTCACCAGCAACTTGATATCGCTCTTCAAGCCATTCTCAAACTTTCTGCATTGCCATTCTTCATTCACTGCCATAGTGTTGAAGCGAAGTAAATGCTTGAAGCGATCTGCATACTCTGACACTGATTTGTTGCCTTGCACCAATTCTAGGAATTCTACTTCCTTTGCAAATCTCACACTGTCTGGGAAGTATTCAGTGTAAAATTTGGTCTTAAACAATTCCCAAGTAATAGAAGTCTCATTCCTTTCAAGAATCATCTTCATGCTGTTCCACCAATGGCCAGCTTCTCCGGTAAGCAGATATTGAGTATAGGCTAATTTCTTCTCATCAGGACATCCCTTGGCTTCGAATATCCTCTCCATGTCTCCAAACCAGTGATCAGCTTCATCAGGGCTGCACTTTCCAGTGAATCTTGCTGGGCGATGTTGGAGAAAGCTCTCCAAACTCCACTCTTGCGCAGGAATAACAACGGAAGAAACACTTGGAGGAATCCTAGCACTAGTCATCAATTCCATGAACTCCCTTTGAGTGTTCTCAGAAGACACTCTCGCGTTCTCTGCCGATACCCTTGCGGCTTCAAGATTTTGTAATGCAAAGGTATTCTGTTGAACCAACGCAGTATTCTGCTGTTGCAACGCCTGGAGCACCGCATTCAGCATCTGATTAGAGTCAGGTTGATCGACTCGCGGAGGAGAACGATGAGGAGACGTAGGTGCCATCTTCTGTTCACACAGAAAGAAAGACCATTAGTCTGACTCAAACTAATACAACTTCCTACACGAGACCAGGGTACGCAATCACAAACGAAGCACACCCACAACCTACAGGTTTCTAAGGAAGGAACTGCTCTGATACCATTAATGTAACATCCCTATTATATAATAACAATTATTACATAATAAAGACGTCAACATTCCAATAAAGAGAACAGTCGGATCATGACGTGTAATTAAATGTGAAATTACAGTCATCCAGAAATAAAAGGAACTGAAATTTAAACTTCAACAGTTTATAGATTCGAACACTACATGTGTTCAGATGGGAAACTCCTAAGAAGACTACTCTGCAACCTTAGTATCCTCCAGCTCTTACTCCAAAGGGATTTCCTCAACAACGTCTGCTCCCATCCAAGTGGATGATCATCGCCAGAGAAACATACCCAAACAGCACACAACACAAACAATGCAAGGGTGAGCTAGATATATAAAAAAAAACATGTTATATCAATATCACAGTTAACTCATGGTGTCATACATAGATTTATATAAAAGAACAATTATAGCATGCTCATTGAACCACGACTCACACATCTTTACACTCGCATAGTTCTGCTGGCACTTCCCAACACTATGCAAGGTAAATCCACACATATGACTCATCCGGATTTGTATAACTGTCGAACCAACAGTCGTCTTTGCACTCGCATAGTCTGTTGGTCTTTCTCCAACACTAGCAAGGTAAATCCCCAACCTGCCTATCTCTGCCATCAAAGGCTATAGACGAGGACCTCCCTCTACTCTCACCACTGACACTGTTCTTCTCTATGTGAGCATGAACAATGCTTTGAGTGTAGGGATAGACAGACCGATCCTAGGTTCACTACAGTTATACTCAACAACCACAACATTACATAGTCATCTCTCCCTGAGATGTCCAATTCATACTCACATACATCATTATAGTTCACAACCATGTTCAGATGCATAATTCAAATGCAATAAAATTCAATCATTTTAGAAATCATACAAACTGAATATATCACAAAATAAATTAACAGTACATAATCTGTTCAATAGGATTTAAGTTAAAAACTTGTCGAGTAGACTTCCAGGAAAGAGAGGTGCGTCACAATGGACAACTTAAGTACCAAATCTTTCCTTAGCCAAAGCGTTCCTCAACTAGTTTTTAACAAATTTCTTATTTACAGATTTAAAACAACAGCATATAATATTAACACCGAAATTTAATATAGATATCAAAAAAATAGAAATTAAGCAATATTAAGATCCCTGAGAAGATACGAAATTAATATCTCTAAATCTGTAACTCCGATTTCAAATCTGAATGGTCACAATAATTCACTATTTGTTATAAACTACATATTAAAATTTCAGGTTGATCCAACGGTTAACTAGATAGATATTGAGGTTTTACCGAGGTAACTCAAGTGCAGAATTTTAAGTGGTTTTCAATTATACTCAAAATGCGAAACTAATTTCCCTAAGCACAGACATTTAATTACAAATCTGAACGGTCAAAATGACTTAATATGTCTTATGAATTACATACTAAATTTTGGGCTCAATCTAACGGTAAATAAAATATATATGAAATTTTTACCATAATAACTTAAGAACAGAAATATAGTGTTCATCAGATTTTTCAAAACTAAAAAAATTATTTTCTCCAAACATAGACTTTTAATTTATAATCCGATCGGTCAAAGTGTATTAATATATCTTAGGAATCATATATAAAATTTTCAAGTTGATCTAACGGTCAAATAAGTCTTAATATATATTTTACCGAGATGACTCAGTAATAGATCTACAAGGGTAATTAATTTACTCAAACATGCAGGATTTATTTCTCTAAGTACAGACTTCTAATTACAAATCCCAACGGTCAAAGTGAAGAAATAGGTTTTAGGATTCATATATTAAAATTTTAGCTAAATCCAACGGTCAAAATAATTAAAAGAAAAGTTTTACCATACTAACTCGAAAATAAGAAAATTATAATCATGAAAACTAAATTTATGTAAGTGAATAGATAACTACCATTACCAAAATTTTAACATACTCATAACTCATATTCATTATCATAACATGGATAAAAAAAATCATATACAAGAAAAAGATTAGCTCCCCTTACCTCTATTCCAGACTTAATCTCCTGCTCCGAATTTGTTTCCCTGAAACCCTTCAGAACCTCTACTCTTCTTACAACTAAAAATTTCTCCCTAACTCTTTCTTCTCTATTTCTCAAGCTCTCACTTGATTCCTCTTTTCTTGGTGCAAAATAACCTTCCCTCCTATGGCTATTTATAGGTAAAAAAATTTACTATTCATTAATATTTTAATATTATTTATTATTTTAATATTATTTAAAAATAATATTTCAATCATTTTCTCACCAAATCTGATCCTAATTTCTACCTACTACTTTCTTCCATGCTAAGGAATCTTAATGCTGAAAATTTATTTTTACTATTTACTTTTTACTATTTACTATTTACTTTTTTTACTATTTACTATTTACTTTTTACTATTCAATTTAAAAAATTTACTAAATAAGTTACCAAAAATTTGAACCTCTCCTTCTAAAATTACTATAATTTTATATCCAAAATTTACATTTTTCTATCCATTAAAATTATTATTACTAATAAAATACTAAAATTTACTACTATAAATATTTTCTTTTTTTTTTTCATGGGTCTTACATTCTCCCCAACAACAAAAATTTTCGTCCTCGAAAATTGCGCTTACACGAACAAGTCGAGGTAAGTTACTCCCACCTCGCCTCTAACTTCCAGGTAGAGTCGCTTGTTCTACCATCCTAGATGACCTTGACTTGTTTGACAGTTCGTCCTCAATCCTTACTGGTTGCACTTGAACCAACAAATCTTCTCCGACTTGCACACCCTTAACTTCAAGCACTGTCCTAAGGTAATCTTCATGCTCACGTGGAGGCGGTAAACCAGAAATTTTCTTCAGGAGAATATCTAAGAAGTCCTTCACAACCGTGAGGTTTACACTCTGATTCTCCTGCGCCGCATGATCCGAAACTTGAGTCGCTTCCATAGGTGATAACACTAAGAAGCAACTATCATCTTCCAAGAGGTCTTGCCTCACGACGTCGATCGACAAAGACATATCTTGGTCTTCATCCGGAAACGACATCTCCTTATCATCGTAGTCGACGAGGGTGCGATTGGCGGATAGTCGATCCATTCCCAAGATTACTTCTAATCCTTGCAAAGGTAAACTGATGAGGTTTACCTTGACCCGACTTCCTTCTACGACCATCGGACAACGGACACACACAGAAAACGTCCCAATTAATCCTGATGCTGGTGTAGACACCAACAGATCAACGTCTAACTCCTCTATAGACATACCCAACTTTTCAACACATGCCTTCGCTATGAAGGAGTGTGTTGCCCCCAAATCAAAAAGCACAACACAGGTAAAACAAGAAGTAAACAAATACCGATGAAGATGTTACCTGAGTTGACTGCCTCTGATCCAACCATGGCGTACACTTTTCCCATCGTCTGAGGTCTGTCACCTCCCCTGGGTGGAGGCAAACCAGTCCTCTGTGCCTGAGACCCTGATCCTACTGCAGAAGTACACTCTGTAGCAAAGTGTCCCTCTTTCCCGCACTTGAAACACTTCACTGTTCTACTTCTCATCGGGCAGTTGCTCCGGTAATGAGGTCCTCCACAGGTGAAACATCTAACGGTGCCGGACGGCTTGGCTGGTCCTGACTGCACCGATGGTGGATAGGATGAACCCCTAAACCCAGAAGAAAAGGATGGTCTAGCGTAAGGGGTCTTCTTAGTGCTAAACCCGTCACGAGATCCAGATGATCCCTCATTCCTAGCAGGCTGATTCTGCTGTCCCTCAGATTCCCCCTTCGTCTTCTCTAGATCACGGGACATCTCCACCAATGTAGGGAATTCTCTGATACGTAACCCCTTCACCAGCAACTTGATATCGCTCTTCAAGCCATTCTCAAACTTTCTGCATTGCCATTCTTCATTCACTGCCATAGTGTTGAAGCGAAGTAAATGCTTGAAGCGATCTGCATACTCTGACACTGATTTGTTGCCTTGCACCAATTCTAGGAATTCTACTTCCTTTGCAAATCTCACACTGTCTGGGAAGTATTCAGTGTAAAATTTGGTCTTAAACAATTCCCAAGTAATAGAAGTCTCATTCCTTTCAAGAATCATCTTCATGCTGTTCCACCAATGGCCAGCTTCTCCGGTAAGCAGATATTGAGTATAGGCTAATTTCTTCTCATCAGGACATCCCTTGGCTTCGAATATCCTCTCCATGTCTCCAAACCAGTGATCAGCTTCATCAGGGCTGCACTTTCCAGTGAATCTTGCTGGGCGATGTTGGAGAAAGCTCTCCAAACTCCACTCTTGCGCAGGAATAACAACGGAAGAAACACTTGGAGGAATCCTAGCACTAGTCATCAATTCCATGAACTCCCTTTGAGTGTTCTCAGAAGACACTCTCGCGTTCTCTGCCGATACCCTTGCGGCTTCAAGATTTTGTAATGCAAAGGTATTCTGTTGAACCAACGCAGTATTCTGCTGTTGCAACGCCTGGAGCACCGCATTCAGCATCTGATTAGAGTCAGGTTGATCGACTCGCGGAGGAGAACGATGAGGAGACGTAGGTGCCATCTTCTGTTCACACAGAAAGAAAGACCATTAGTCTGACTCAAACTAATACAACTTCCTACACGAGACCAGGGTACGCAATCACAAACGAAGCACACCCACAACCTACAGGTTTCTAAGGAAGGAACTGCTCTGATACCATTAATGTAACATCCCTATTATATAATAACAATTATTACATAATAAAGACGTCAACATTCCAATAAAGAGAACAGTCGGATCATGACGTGTAATTAAATGTGAAATTACAGTCATCCAGAAATAAAAGGAACTGAAATTTAAACTTCAACAGTTTATAGATTCGAACACTACATGTGTTCAGATGGGAAACTCCTAAGAAGACTACTCTGCAACCTTAGTATCCTCCAGCTCTTACTCCAAAGGGATTTCCTCAACAACGTCTGCTCCCATCCAAGTGGATGATCATCGCCAGAGAAACATACCCAAACAGCACACAACACAAACAATGCAAGGGTGAGCTAGATATATAAAAAAAAACATGTTATATCAATATCACAGTTAACTCATGGTGTCATACATAGATTTATATAAAAGAACAATTATAGCATGCTCATTGAACCACGACTCACACATCTTTACACTCGCATAGTTCTGCTGGCACTTCCCAACACTATGCAAGGTAAATCCACACATATGACTCATCCGGATTTGTATAACTGTCGAACCAACAGTCGTCTTTGCACTCGCATAGTCTGTTGGTCTTTCTCCAACACTAGCAAGGTAAATCCCCAACCTGCCTATCTCTGCCATCAAAGGCTATAGACGAGGACCTCCCTCTACTCTCACCACTGACACTGTTCTTCTCTATGTGAGCATGAACAATGCTTTGAGTGTAGGGATAGACAGACCGATCCTAGGTTCACTACAGTTATACTCAACAACCACAACATTACATAGTCATCTCTCCCTGAGATGTCCAATTCATACTCACATACATCATTATAGTTCACAACCATGTTCAGATGCATAATTCAAATGCAATAAAATTCAATCATTTTAGAAATCATACAAACTGAATATATCACAAAATAAATTAACAGTACATAATCTGTTCAATAGGATTTAAGTTAAAAACTTGTCGAGTAGACTTCCAGGAAAGAGAGGTGCGTCACAATGGACAACTTAAGTACCAAATCTTTCCTTAGCCAAAGCGTTCCTCAACTAGTTTTTAACAAATTTCTTATTTACAGATTTAAAACAACAGCATATAATATTAACACCGAAATTTAATATAGATATCAAAAAAATAGAAATTAAGCAATATTAAGATCCCTGAGAAGATACGAAATTAATATCTCTAAATCTGTAACTCCGATTTCAAATCTGAATGGTCACAATAATTCACTATTTGTTATAAACTACATATTAAAATTTCAGGTTGATCCAACGGTTAACTAGATAGATATTGAGGTTTTACCGAGGTAACTCAAGTGCAGAATTTTAAGTGGTTTTCAATTATACTCAAAATGCGAAACTAATTTCCCTAAGCACAGACATTTAATTACAAATCTGAACGGTCAAAATGACTTAATATGTCTTATGAATTACATACTAAATTTTGGGCTCAATCTAACGGTAAATAAAATATATATGAAATTTTTACCATAATAACTTAAGAACAGAAATATAGTGTTCATCAGATTTTTCAAAACTAAAAAAATTATTTTCTCCAAACATAGACTTTTAATTTATAATCCGATCGGTCAAAGTGTATTAATATATCTTAGGAATCATATATAAAATTTTCAAGTTGATCTAACGGTCAAATAAGTCTTAATATATATTTTACCGAGATGACTCAGTAATAGATCTACAAGGGTAATTAATTTACTCAAACATGCAGGATTTATTTCTCTAAGTACAGACTTCTAATTACAAATCCCAACGGTCAAAGTGAAGAAATAGGTTTTAGGATTCATATATTAAAATTTTAGCTAAATCCAACGGTCAAAATAATTAAAAGAAAAGTTTTACCATACTAACTCGAAAATAAGAAAATTATAATCATGAAAACTAAATTTATGTAAGTGAATAGATAACTACCATTACCAAAATTTTAACATACTCATAACTCATATTCATTATCATAACATGGATAAAAAAAATCATATACAAGAAAAAGATTAGCTCCCCTTACCTCTATTCCAGACTTAATCTCCTGCTCCGAATTTGTTTCCCTGAAACCCTTCAGAACCTCTACTCTTCTTACAACTAAAAATTTCTCCCTAACTCTTTCTTCTCTATTTCTCAAGCTCTCACTTGATTCCTCTTTTCTTGGTGCAAAATAACCTTCCCTCCTATGGCTATTTATAGGTAAAAAAATTTACTATTCATTAATATTTTAATATTATTTATTATTTTAATATTATTTAAAAATAATATTTCAATCATTTTCTCACCAAATCTGATCCTAATTTCTACCTACTACTTTCTTCCATGCTAAGGAATCTTAATGCTGAAAATTTATTTTTACTATTTACTTTTTACTATTTACTATTTACTTTTTTTACTATTTACTATTTACTTTTTACTATTCAATTTAAAAAATTTACTAAATAAGTTACCAAAAATTTGAACCTCTCCTTCTAAAATTACTATAATTTTATATCCAAAATTTACATTTTTCTATCCATTAAAATTATTATTACTAATAAAATACTAAAATTTACTACTATAAATATTTTCTTTTTTTTTTTCATGGGTCTTACACATATATTTTACTTTACTTTTATAAAATACATTATAGTTTAAAGAGGAAGCATAATCTTTTAAAATATTTTGAAAACAAAAAACACATTTAATCTATTTTAAAATATTTAAATGAATGTATATTGAAAACAAAGTATAAAAATAACACAAAAATTCATTAGAATATCTAAATTATTTCTTTAGTTATGTTTTAGAAATATATGAACAAATTCACATATGTGAGTGTGCTATTGAGTTAAGTTATGGAATATCTAAATTATTTCTTTAATTATGTTTTAGAAATATATGAACAAATTCACATATGTGAGTGTGCTATTGAGTTAAGTTATGGAATATCGAGATAATTTATGGAAGTTGAATTAGATCAAATTACACATATTGTTTGATCGGCTGAGAAAAAATTAAAAATAAAACAATACGTAACAAAAAATAATAAATATATTCGTTGCTAATAAAAATTTTAATTTATTGATAGATATTAATAACAAATTTTACTAATGGATCTATTATCAATCAATTAAAATTTTGAAATTTTATTTTATTGATTAGATTTTTTTTCTAGTAATTTAACAATTTCTTATTTTCTTGTAATGAAATTTTTTATTTAATTATTTTATTGATTTCCTTAAAGATAAACTAACATGACATCCTTTTTCCTTTTGAAGACTAAAAACACATATTTATCTAATTAAATTTATTTTTTATTTATTTTCACCATAACTTTGTTTTACTTAAATTTGTTGGCATTTTGTATATGTATCTATTTGTAAATATTGAATTGTTTATTTGAAGTCTCCCTTGTGTGGGAGAATATTGTGACAAAGCAAAATATTATTGACTTTTTCTGAAGAATTAAACAAATTTTAAACAGATTGTTTGAACTCAACACAATCTTTTACGTGGTTTGAAACTTGATAAAAGTTGTTCATACATTGTTTTTTACTATCTCCTATATTTGTTTGTTACCCTCTAGGTTTACTTTTCTTTTTGCAGATACTAATCTCCTTTAATTTAAAATCCTCCTTTTTAATTTACACAGTTGTTTAAGCTGAATTTCCTCAATAAAATATTCTCTAAAAACTTTTAGAATCATTTGAATTCTAGCTTCTAGAAAATTGACCATGTTTGAAATCTTTTTATTCTACTTCGGAGTGGATGCATTTTCTGTATGTGAATACTTCAATTGATTTGCTTTCTTTGCACTATATCTTGTTTAATCAAACGAGTTTAGTTCTTCTGACACAACTATTCTGCCACAAATGTGTTCTTTTTCTTTATTCTACTTGAATGATGCAACTGTTGATCTTATATAGCCTCTGATATATTGCCACCCTATAATTTTTTTTTTCAAATTTTATTTTCTATTCATATTTAAGGCATATTCAGACATATAAGTCTGTAAAATTTCATGTTGATTTTATAATTTTAAGGATTACTTGGATGTATGAAAAATGTAATGGAATTTGACATGGTGGTGCATGAATTTTGGGAGGTAGTAGGACTGGTAGGTATGTTTGTGTTTCCTTTCCTTCACCACCTTTTCTTCCACTTTAATCAAATCTGATGCTAAAATTGAAAAAGACAAAACATGATTAAAGAGACAGTCCCTAAAAAGCTGTGCCGTATGATTGGATCTGCTTCGTAACATTAACATCCTTCACTTTTGTGTTAAAGGTTAAAAAGCTAAAAATAAAAAAATACAAAAATCCTCCCAAGACCATTTTTTGATTTTCATCAACCATGATCGAAGCATATGCATCAAGACCTTATTTAAAACAACAACATTTCCTTTAATAATAATATTTTAAAATAAAATAAAATAAAAAGTGAGAGAAAAGAAAGAGAAAGACAAAGAGAAAGCAACCCCACGATGAACCAATAAGATTATGCGAGACACGTGGCCAGTGTTTACTTCCGGAGAATGCAAATCTAGCCTTTCTTTTTTTATTATTTATTTTTCTCTAAAAACAAAACAGTATTTTACTGTGTTGGTGTACGGGTGGAGCAATGCGCATGAGCGCAGTGGATAATAGAACCCCGCTTTCATTGTTTGCAGCAGGGTCGCACATGGCACCTCTTTTCTCTCTGTGATATTCTGCATTTAGCTTATGTGATCGATCGTGTGTAGGAGTACTACGTCTTCTATTTCTTCAAACCCATTCATTGTACACGTGTACGGCGATGGAGCTGGTCCACACCTCTGTGTCATCATGAAGACGACAGCGTAATTTTTGCAGTGAAATAAAAAACAGTTAATTCAGTTTGTTAATTTTTGTATGGGCATAGAGATGTGTTAATATTTAATTCCGATGGAAAGCAATAAAGGGCGATGTGGTGAAACGGGAAACACTGTTTTTGTTTTCCTTGGCCTTTGAGAAATGCCAAACAGCAATTCTCAGAGGGTCCCAGTCCAAGTTGGAGGAATGGGAGAAACGGGACGGTGTTTTTTTTGTCTGCTAACTTTAAATTTGTGATGAGATTCCATTTGAAGGTTGTTTGGGGTTGAGGTATTTTTTAATTTATTTATTTTGTTTTGGTTTAGATATGTTTGATTTTAGAGGGTAAATTATTAAAAAAAGGAAAAGAAGGTGGTCCCTAGGTAGGTGTGGGTCCTAGGTTGCCCCTAGGTTTGATTCCTGTATTGGTAGCGGCATGTGATGTGGGAGCCGCAGTGCATGGAAGATGTGAATTTGAAAGGGTCAACCGTCACGTAAACATTGCAACACATCCACCTAATCAACTTCCCACCTCTCAGGACACACATTTTCTCTTCTTTTTTTTTTCTTTCTTTTCTTACTCAATATCATTTTATTTTTAATTAATTCTCTCTTTTATATACATCTTTTAATAAATAACTATGATTAAGGTTATCTTAAATACTTATTTTAATACCATCCATTTAATATTTACCTATAAATGGTGCTTACAAAGACGGTTTATCATGACAATGTTCACGGGTGCAGATATCCTATACCTTTTATAGAAAAACTTTTCCTCTCTTTCAATTCATCCAAAATTACTAAATTAAATCCTATGTTACGAGATTTATCTCAATAATTCTAGTTTAGGTTGTAAGTTTAGGACCATTGATATACATATGGTTTGTTTTTCTCTTTCAAATTCAAAAATTTTCTTTTTTATTGCAATGTTCTGAAAAATGCCTCTTTTAATCTACGTGTTGTGAATATATTATTAAATATTGACTTATGATAATTATAATTTTTTTTACGTGGTAATATATTATGTTTTTTATTATCAAGCTTAAAATTTTTTATTTTAATAATGATTATGTAGAAGACATTTATGAACTAAAACTAGTTTTTTTTTTTTTACAAATTAAACGGACTAAAAGTTCAATTTTAAATTTGTAAAATAATTAAACTTACCTCAAAGGTAAGAGATACAAATGAATTAAGGCTCAAGTTTCTTTTAGAAATAACTTTTAATAGGTAAAGACTAAAACAAAAATGCATAAAACTATAAAAGTTTATCTTTGTTTTCATATTATCTTTCTATTTTTTTTACTCTTTCAAATATGTGTAGAAAGTCAAATGATAAATAAATTTATGGGAAATCTCTATATTTATTGCATGGTTTTTTTAATTAGATTTGGGGACAAGGCTGGGTACCTATGTACTCACTCATCCCCATCCTAGTTCTGTCCACATTCTTATAATTGTCCTTAAACTTATCTTGTCCAATTTAAATTATTAAAAAAACCCACAATTTATTTGGTAACTTGAAAAATATATTATTCTCTTAGTCTTTAATTTTATAATTTTTTATTCTTTTATACACATTTTATTTTGTCTTCTAATTGTTTTATATATATGAAATTTACTTATTTTCAAGATATTTTCTCTTTCATTATAATATTTGTGCCATTAAGTTCAAATGTTGTTTATCAATTATATGAATCAAATAATTTCTGTCTCATATTTAATAATTTCTAATACTTTAATAATTTTTTTTATTTTTCAATCACATAAATATTCTAGTTAATATAAAAAACTTATCTTTTTTTATTCTCTTTAATATTTAATTTTTGTTTTATTTGAAGAATTTTTACTTTTCTAAAAGAATTATTTAAGGTACTTTTTACCTTATCTCATCCTTAATTATACATTTTTTTTCTTTGTACGATTTCGTTTAATGATGTATTAAATTATTTTTAAGACACAATCATTTTAAATTTTTTAATACTTTTATTTATTATTTATTTTTATCACATACAATATTGTTTTGAAGATTCTTTACATAGTTATTTTTATTTTCTAACTCATATAGTAAGTGTAATTTTATAATCACAACTATATAAGATATTTAACTTGTTGTAATATAATAACTTAGTGTATTATCATAAATCTTATTTATCATACTCCAACATAATGGACTTCTAAAGATGAAAAATAGAAGAGTGACAAAAATATTGCAGTCTGGCAGTCGGGTCAAAAAAAGTGGACCGAGATTACCTGTCGAATCCAATATCATTAAAAAGCTTAAATGTAAGGATCTCGTCTTCATCCGCAACAATAATCAAGCTAACTTGGTAGCCCTTAAAAATCCTAAATATAATAAATTCAGCCTCATACACGACAACACTTAGGCCAGCCTCTCCAGCCTCGTCAGCCCGATATCATTAAAAAAACCTAAATCATTTAATATATGAAAATATTTTGATATATTATGGAAAATTCAAATGCAGGCAGATATGTTATATTCAAATAAGTGATAAATTATTCATATGCAGTCCAATCTCAGCTTGGCAGCTCGTCTAGTAGTTCGACATCAATCTAGCATGAGTTTGTTTCAGCCTTACAGCTTGACAACTCGTTAGCACGAGTTGTAAAATTAACCTATTTTTAAGTGGCGAACCAGCCTCAATCCATTCTTAGCAGGCCAAAGTCGAACTGAACTTAAACGCGTTAGCCCATTTTGCACCCTTAAAAAGAATCTATGCTAAATTTTAATTATTATTAGTTTTTTTTCTTTGTATATTTTTATTCAAATAATATATTATAATTTTTATTAGTGTATAAAAAAATATTTCATTAGAATTCATAGAAAGAGGTAAAGATGCATTTAAAATATTTTAAAACTTTCATACTTGTTTTTCTATATTTTTTTAATCAACTTTTTTCCATTAATTTGGTATAAGATATATACATTTATAATTTTTTGATAAATATTAATATTTGAAAAATATTTGATAATATCATGTTTAATCTACCTTGAAATAATAAAAAAATTAGACATACGGTATAATATATTCGTTCCCTGTACGAAGATCAAATAAAAAATTATACGAGAATGGAGATATAAGATAATGAAATCGTCTCCACTTCTTAACATCCTAATACAAAGATGAAGATTAAATCTAATTAATCATTTTCTTGATCAAATAAAAAATGTGTTAGTATTCTCATTTTCAAACTTAAGAATTTAAGTTTTGAAATTATTTGTTAGTGAAGATTCCAATGAATAAAATTATCTTATACCAAATTAAATACATAGTTTATCCACATGTTCATTAGTATGAAAACATGATAAATGAGAATTGGCAAGTGATTGATGATGTATTATTTAAAGGGTTAAATATGTTTTTAGTCCCTAAACTATTGACAGTTTCTGGTTTTCGTCCCTCTTCCAAAGTAAGGTACAATTTAGTCCTCAATCTTTAAAAAACGTTCGTTTTAGTCGAAAAAACGAACGTTTTGAGGACTAAAACGAGGACTAAAAACAAAATTTTGAGGACTAAAACGAACGTTTTTCTAAAGAATGAGGACCAAATTGTACCTTACTTTGGAAGAGGGACGAAAACCAGAAATGGTCAATAGTTTAGGGACTAAAAACATATTTAACCCTTATTTAAATGGTTAATGATGTGAAGCTAAGGAAGTAGGACTATAGGGCTGTTGGGAGTTGGAGAATAACGGATAGAAAATGACTACCAAAAAGCTGTTTCCATGGCTGCACAATTTTATTACCACTCTCATCCTTTTATACATACAACATTTGTTGCTCAATCATGGATTAGATGATGATCAAACGCTTTCATGCATGATGACAAGTGTCGATGTCTCTTCAGCACTGTTAAAGGTTACCATGAAAAAACAAACCCCATATATTCATGGATTCCATTATATCTATTTCCTATTTCTGCAGATAAAGTAAGTGATTTTTTTTTACCTTGCTTGTACAAGAAGCCAACATGAGTATTAAAGCACTTACATCACCCTATATTAATATATTTCTTCTAATTTTATATGTGCACTTCTTGTTTCTTAATATATTTAATCATTAATATACAATATACTAAGAAGTAGTTTTTCTAATTTATAACACAACCTTTGCTTTGCTTTGATGTATATAATGTTTATTGGTAAAATTTGTGTTGTGATCACGAGTGAAAAAATACTTTTTACGAGAGTTATTTATATGGGTTATAATTTATTAGATATAAAACGTGATGAAGTGATATAATTATAAATACGATAATACTTTTTATATTGGTTGTAATTATAACAAGTATAGAAAGTAAGCGTGGTAACATTTTTGTAATGAAAAAAAAATTATATTAATTCTAGTTATTATCAGTATATAAAGTGGATACAGTGATATTTTTGCAATAAATAAGAAAATTTTGTATACTAATTCTAATTAAAACTAATAAAGAAAATGAACGCGATAAAATTTTTGTAATAAAAAAGAAAACAATCGTATTGTTGAAAATTTTACCTGACCTTTAATGTCCCCATATAATGACAAGCTAAAGACTAACCATTATATATAACTCCTCTACTGAATACAACAACACTTCTAGAACTCATAACATTTTTCAATTCTCGAATATCTCTTAGGTTTTGTTCATTTGAATGAATTTGGAGGAAAGTGATTAAATGGATTTGTGAGAATTTGAAGGTAAATTTTTTTGTTGTTTATTTGAGTGGATTTGGAGATAAGTGAGAGTGGATTTTGAAGTAAATTTTTTTAATCTGTCACATCAATCAAATCCTACACTAATTCTCACAAACTTTACTTCCAAATCCACTCAAACAGACAACAAAATTTTACTTTCAAATCCATTCAATCATTCTTTCTCAAATCCATTCAAGTGAACAAAACCTTAGTCCTTAATGTCTATAGACAACTTGATAATCAAATATCTTTCAATTCTCATATATTTCAATCCCTAACACCTTTATATGCTTTGGTATTCAAGCATCTTTCAATCCTTATCACTTTTAGATGCTTTTAAGTATTTAATGGATGTGTTTCAATCCAAACTTGTATCATACTAACTTTTGGATTCGTTTCCATTCAAGTTTAGTTGAAATAACTTACATATATGTGTAAATATATCTCCATTGTCCAAGCTTGTTCCTTGTCTTGGTTAGAGGTGAGATGGAGCATAATTAAGGCAGCATTGAGTACTTGCAAAATTGTTTACCCTCCAGCTTTCAATCATAATACTTTTGAGTTTGTTTCTTCTTATGACCATCATTAGAACTTGCAACACTAAACCCTATCATAAACACTAAATATTCTTATCGAATTTGGTTGAATAATCTATGAATTCTTATCGAATTTGGTTGAATAATCTATGAAGTGGTTGACATATGACCAAGCTTCAAATCATAACAAGAAGAAAGTTCATCTCTGCACAAAATTTCTCATACTAGTAATAAGAAATTTTGAAAAGATTTGTCAATAAAAACAATCATGAAATCATTATATTTTCGATAAAATATGTTTATAATTTTTTAAGACTACAAATAACAAATAAATATTATTAATTGGTTCTATTATTGTAAAATGGATTATGTTTTTATCTTATCATACTATATAATTATATTATATACATAATAAAATAATATTAACATATTTAAAAATTAATAATCAAAAAGTAAAATGAAAAGTAATAAAAAAATACAATAATAATATAAATTAAGAAAATCTGAACGAAAATAATAATATTAAAATTATTTATAATAATAATTAATAATAAATTATAATTTAGTATTTAATTTATAATAACAAATTGTTATAACTTTCTTGTTATTATTTTTTTCATTTTCTTTTAGTTAAAATATCTCCTCTTTCCATCCTTTGATCTTCTTTTCTACTCCTTAACAACACATCTATTTCATGATTTAAATACTTTTTTTTCCTCTCTCACCCTCAGACAAATCGAATCACTGTCATCGGAAAATGTGTTTATCAATTTCAGCCCAAAAGCCACATGCTTTTTCTATTTTTAGTATCTAACCACTCAAAATTACTATTATCTCACCTCTATGCTCAAATACCGCTATTACACTCCTTTTCAATCTACAACTAACTCATACATATACATATCTTAAACACATAATTAATTAAATTATAGCTTAAACATAAAATAAATTTAGTATTATTTTTAAATTTATTTTCGCTCTTATATAAGGCACAAAAAGAGGTTCTTACACCGGTCATTAAATTGGTCAAAACAAATATTCAATCATTAAACATGGTGAAACTGAGCTCAAATTAATATTATAACAATTAAATAATACATAAAAAAAACAATTTTATGATACTGCAAAGAAAAATAAAACGTAAAATAGATTTCTAATATTTTAAATAAACAAGTTAAAATAAAATATATTATCATACTTACCTTAAAAATAATAATAATATTAAGTTCATATGTAAATATAAAATATCAAAAAGTTTGGTTGATTTTTATTTAAATAAATGAAATAATATTATTAATTATTTTTAAATTAAACCGGTTTATATAAGTTTTGTTCAATTTAAGAATTTTAAACTTTTTTTACTATATGAATTTTGTGATTTCATTAAATTAATTATCTGACCATGCTAGTTCCACCTGTCCCATCCGGTTTTCAAAATAGTTCCCGATTTCTTAGTCTCGTAGCTTCCAATGCTTATTAATTAAATATTCACAAATAAAACAATATATACTAATAAAAATATTATTTCATAATCTATGCACTTCGCTTAAAACAATAAGTAAAAATATCTTTACGTGCGTATATCTTATTAATATTGTAGATTTTATGAAATAGATAAAAAAATTAATATAAAAGGAATTTATTCTCCACCAACATATAAACATATATTTATGCATGTATTTATTTTATTTTTAATAACTTCACTTCTTATTAAATAAAAATCACAGTTTAAATTGAAACATAACAGTCGTCCCACTCAGAATAAGATTATAGTTAATATTAATTGATTCGCGAGACTTAGTTTATGCTTTATTTTGAAGATAATGTGAGTTGAATTTTTTATTATTATTTTCACTTAAAAATTTAGAATATGTGCCTGAAAATAAAAATCTACCTCCTAGTTAATTAGAGAGAAGTTCAAAATGAGCATTCATGCGAGAGCTAACATATTCTAAATCTAACATTTTTTTTTCTTACACAAGTAATTAATATATATATTAAATTAGAGATCAAATCGTTAAAGAAGTTATCTTAGTTTGGTATTTGATAAAAAATAATATTTGATTATACCACTTACTTCTCACTTGAATCAAAATAGTTTGAGATGATATTTTAGCACAATCATAGATCATGTTTTTAAATCAAAAAGTTATTTTCAATCTATTATCAAATCACGTAATATATATATTACATTTAATTTGTCGTTGTTTAAAAATTCAGATAAAAAATAAGTTAAATATATATTTCTTCTTTAATTTTTGGAGACACTTTTTGTGCCAAAGTCGATGAGTTTCAAACTTTTCGTATGCAATAATTAAACTTAGTAATATCGCAATAGACTTAATATAAAAACATTAACTACTAAAAGTAATTTACCAAAAAATTGAATTTGAAACATATTATAAATAGAGAACAATAATAATCAATTTTAAATAATTAATTAAGATTTAAACCAAATTTTCTCACAAAATATTAACCAACGTCAAATCTACCAATCTCTTAAGCTTCTCCATACATAAAAATTAATATTTTAATCAATATCAACATTTTAAAAATGTTTATTACATAAAATTTCTTTAATAAAAAATATTTTTTTTGTAATTAAAAAACTTATTTAACATAACTTTAATAATTTTGTCTATCATTAAAAAAAATTGTATTACTTCTACACTAGTAAACTTTTATTAGTAATTTGAGTTTGTTGACGAATTACAACCGTCAAAAAATCGTTGATAAAATGAACATCGATAAATTTTATAAGTAAAATGTACATTTAGTCAATAATTTCTTATAATCTAAAATTCGTTAATAAATATTCATTGATAATTACCAACAAATTTTGATTATCAATAAAATTCACTGATACATGTTACAATTTGGTATTAGTTTTTCACCTTCTTTTTTTTCCTTTCTTCTCTTATTCTTTTTCTTCCTTTTGTTTTTCTTCCTTACCTCCTTCTCATCTCCCTTCGCCACTACCATCGTTGCCACCCAGTCTATCACCGCCACCTTCAATTCTTCTTCCTCCTCTTTTTCTTTTTCTTCTTGTTCCTCCACAGTGGACAAGCTGCGTTGTTACCTATTTTTCTTCTTCCTCTTCTCATTTTTCTTCCTTTTCTTTTTCTTATTCCTCTTCCTTCAATTATTTCTCTCTCCTTCATTTCACCCACCTCTTCTTAATATACAAAAAAAAATCTCATTAGACTTTGTAAAATAATTGTCACTTATTTTATCGACAGAATAATGATATCAAATTACTATTGAAGCTTATTAACAAATTTTGTTAGTAATAAAAATTCTAATTTATTGAAGAATCTTATTAACAAAAATATTTCGTTGGTATTATAAATTCTAAAATCTTCAATGAAATTTGTTAGTAAATTTTAAAATTTATTAGTAACATTTTCTAAATTATTTGGAACATGTAAGCTTAAGTTATTGTATAGTTGAAGTTCATTCATTCTTAGTAATTTAAAAAATGCGATTACAATTTCAAAAACTTCATTTTTCTTAAATCTGAAACATATTAGATGAAATCAAATGATCTTTTGTACTTGTGAAAATATCAATCAAATATAAAATACCTTAATAAAATTAGACCTTTAAACTTCCACTGAAAAAAACTGATAAAAATATACCCCTTGTGTATTTGCTGATTATGCAGTAATTATCATATAATTAGGGTTTGATGTAAGATGATGAACCCTAGGTAGAGGCTGGTGATGCTACATTAGTGGTGACCTATAACATTTCTTTATCTATCCTTTTTTTTTGTGGGTGGGACAACAAAGAGTGGTTGTGGATGTACACTTTAATGCCTACTCTGCATACTTCTACATCAAATGCTACCACCAACTACTCTTAATCCGGCGCAACGCCACAATATTATTATACTATCACTAAATTAATATTTCATGATTAAAGCTAATTACTACTTAAGTTTTATCTAAGAAGACAGGTTAATCCTGTCCATTAACTTAATCGGGGATCTTACAACAACCACAAAAGTAAAATAAAATACAGGGATAGGAACATGCAGAAAAGATAGCTTTCTGTCTCCTTATGCACCGTCTAAGGTTTTATAATCTATATGTTGTTGTTGTTGTCGTAAACATTAAACAAATATTTAGTTCATTGGTGTAAAGAGCTGCATAAATTCAGGAATGTCATTGGATTACTAATAATTTTAACCTACGCTTAGACATTTGAACTTCTGATTACACTTCAGAAATCTAAATTATTGACTAATCTTGGGGGGAAAAAAACAAGTATTTAACCTTGTAGATTACTAAAAAATAATTAATTTTAGTTTTAGTAACAAACTTGTCACAAAAAAATATATATATATATATGTGTGTATATATATATATATATATGTATATGTGTATATATATATATATATATATGTATATGTCATACACATTTTTCTAATTATTTTCTTTGATAGAACGGTTCACTCTTATGACTTTCAATTTTACAATCTCACCTAAAACTAGATCGGAATTCAATTCTCATGAAACCAAATTCTCGTTTAGTTTTCCCTTTTCAAAATAGAAATTTGAAGAAAATTTAAAAAAAATGAAAATTAAATCCTTAATTAATAAAAAATAAATAAATAAATTTATAATTAAAAAAAACTATCAAGTTATTTTATATAACATATGAAGTATTAATATATACATGAAAAATTCAATATTATATTAAATTAACTAAATAATTTTATTAAAATTAATTATTTTTACGTATTTATTAAACTTAAGAAAAGTGTATCTTACCCAATTATTTATTTCAAACAAAATATGGCAATAAGGTTAGTTTCTTATATATATATATATATATATATATATATATATATATATATATAATATATATATATATATATATATATATATATATATATGTATATGTATATGTATATGTATATGTATATGTATATGTATATATGTATGTATTCCCCATTTTATATAATTAAGTTAATAAAATTAGGTATAGATTCAAATAAATTATTAGTTTAAATTAATATTTTTAATCATCAATTACTGTGTGTATATTTATAGAACAAACTAGAGTTGCAAATTAACGAAGTGAAACACTACACAAGATATCGCTCATTTATTTGTTGATTTTCGTTGGATTGAACTAATTAAAACCATGTCATATGTATGTATATAACAGTCGTTTCGGTATACCCGACAATCTTAAATATGATAATTTATCTTAACAATGTTTAAATATTCTGACATCGCTTCCTTCTCCAACCTTATAATATACCTTTTAAAAATCAAATCCTAAAAGACTTATAAATTCTAAAGCGTAAAATATATTATTTTCATAAATTTTACGTCGGAACAGTAACAATAACATTTGATAATCCTTTGTTTTTAAATTTTAATTAGATTAAAAAATGAATTCAAATTTTAAAATGTCGGTGCTGTACGCATTATGTACACTACTTTTGTTTTCATTAGTGCTAATTATGTGAGATTTTAGTTGAAATAGGAAGAGAATGAGTGTGTTTTCTTTTTCTTTATTGATTGTGTCTAACTTAGTTTAGAAACACTATATTTTTCCTTATTATTCCGGTAACTTTATACAGTTTATCCTAAAAAGAAGACATTTCAAAAACATAAAAAATATCCATTGATTCACATCATTATTTTAAGAAAATATTAATTTTCTAATTTTTATTATCAGATAGCTAATTAATGTCACACAATACTAAGCCTAGTAATTCCCTACTTTTATTTCCACCAATAAGAAATCCCTTCACCACACCATAAAATAAAGAGACACTTTCCCTTCACATCATCACTCATAAATTTTCTAACTCATCAACTTCATCATATTAACTTTACATCTAACTCATAAAACACAGAAATATAAGGTGAGAGATATTGAAAGAAATGTGCGTGTGTATTCCATTAAATGAATGAAAGTGACATATGAAACAGATTATGGTAACTATTCACTCTGCATGGTAATAATAATCCGAAAGTGAAGGAAAGTGGTAACACGTTAAAGAGACTTGAACTGACACTGACATGTAAATCATGATATTCTAAAGACTATTGAATATACTAATTTGGCAATGAACTTAAAAATCCCATAATTTTTGAACCTTATATATGCAAAGAGTATATGAATATAATGTTAGATATTGAAATGCTTTACGAAGATTAATGAAGTGGGAGTGTTGAAAAGGAAGTAGGAGTAGCGTGTTGGGGGAGTAATGAGAACGACCACCAGATAGAATAGGAAAAGGGGAATGAGTGAGACAGTGCAGTTTATGACAAAAATCTGGGACTACCATTTATGGGACTGTCGTTTCTCACTTTCTCTATACATTTCAACTTCCTTCTTCTTCTTTTCTTCATGTTTTAGGGACCCCTATACACTATGCTTTCATCATCCATCTCAACTTTTTAGGTTTAAACCCTTCTTTATTACTAATAAATACATGAAACAACCTCTTGTATATTCTCAATCAGATATCCCAGCACTTAGAGATTAACTAGTTTTAATCATCTTTTCTGCTATACTTAGTTTGATGAATTCAATATCTCTTTTACATGAAACAATGATGGTAACACACTTTCTTTTAAACATACAAGTTATTTAAGTTTCACATTCCATATAAATAAATAAAAAGTTCAATAAATATAAGATAAAAAAAATTCATAAACTCATTGTTTTATTTTTCTTAAAGAGTAGTGTTAATATGTTATATAGGTTAGAATTAAGTTTTTTTGGTACTGTGTCTTTTCAATGAATTCTACCATTGAAAGACTTATTGTTTAGTTACTTATTAAATCCAATGCTTATCATTATCAGGTCTAAGTTTTTTTATTTAAGGGGCTAACAATTAATGCATCCCGGAACATAATTTATGAAAATTTGACTTACCAATTAAAAAGAAATTATCGATATATCTTATATTATATTTGCATACAACCAACATAATCTAATTTACGAGTTGGATAATTTTATACATATAAAAAAATAATTAATTTGCAGACAACATTCATAAATTTCATTTATACAATCATAAATAATGGACAGTTAATTAATGTTATTAAAATATTTCTGAATTAAACTTATACATGAATAAATATTTTAACAATTTAAATATTGTTCTTAATATTTATTGTATTTAATTAAAAAAAATTATCTTAAATGCACCCTTGTAAGAACCTGAAAATGAATTAGAAAGTTAATAGGTTATTAAGTTAATGAAACCAGAAATTGTTCCTTTAAAAGCACATTTCAGACACATCCTGATTCATTAACCCAACCCCATTTTCTCTCTAAAACTCAGTTCTTCCTTTTTCTTTACCTTCTCTCTACCATACCTCTGTCTTCTCTCTTCCATTTCTCTTTTTTGAGCCATTTGATTTCCGATCAGGTGGTGCTCAAGCGTCCACGGAGCAGAGGACTTTGTTTTGACCAATCAGTTTCTTCATTCTGACTGGTAAGTTGTTTTACGTTTTTCCGCTGTTTTAGCCCTAGCACACGAAAACTTTTCTGGTTGCATGTGTCTTGTGCTTTCATCTTTTTCATTTTTCCACTCTATTCTAGCTCTAAGAGTTGTTCCTATCACCAATGTGGTGTTCTGTACTGTTGAGGCAAGTCTTTGAGCTGAGCTGTGATATCTTGAGGTAAGGAGAGTTAGAAATACTTCTTTATAATTAGTTGCATGTATGTGTATATATTGAGTTATGTATTATTTTTGCTGCTTGGTTTGCATGTTAGGTTTTGAGTAGATGGAATGATATGTATTGCATATGCTGAAGTGTTGAATCTGTGAATCTGTGAGGTGACGTTAATAAACTGTATTGGATGCATTTGACTGTTGGAATGGTTCATGTTAGAAGTATTTCGAGTAGAAGGTTGTTGTAACCTGGTTTTCGCAGAAGCATAGTGAAATATTAGTGTTTTGAAACTGTTGAAAGGAAGTGAGATAGTGATTTTGAGTTATGTTTTGATTATTAGAATGGTGTAAAAGTATCTATTATATTTTATGATCAGTGAGGTTATATATTTGGATTCAATGTGATAATATTATGGTATTTGGTTGTTCATGTCTTGAGTTAAGTTTCAAAGTGACAGTATGGTTGATGGACGTAATTTCATGAATCTCAAAGGGAGGTCACATGGTGGTGCCTTATGTTATTGGACATAATTTCATGGATCTCAAAAAGAGGTTACATGGTGGTGCCCTATGTTATTGGACGTAATTCCATGATCTTCAAGGAGAAGATTCATGGTGGTGCCCTTAGTGTTTAGAATGATTTGCATGGTAGCTCAGTCTTGAGGGTTTTCTTGACGCTCCAATGGTCTTTTATTCTCAAGTAGAGAGATTGATCCATGTGGTGAGGAGTAGCAGGAGGTCCTAGTCTTTGGTGCTTCCAATATGGCCCAAGGTGAGTGATAACGGACTAACCTCGTGAGTGTGGTAAGGTGAAACCCATTGGCAATGGCTTTGCAAAGCAGTAAAGGCCACCATGAGTGCATAACCCGCCATAGCTCGACAATCATTCTAAGTCCGGACGAGTCAAATTCAAGTGCAACAAGTTATGTTTGTGTAGTCTAGTATATCTGTCTTTAATTGCATATTGTGTATGATTGTTATAACATGATTTTTGTATACCTAGCTCACCCTTGTTTCTGTGTTTGTGTTTTGCTTGGGTATGCTTTTCTTTTGCAATGGTCATCCACTTGGGTGTGAGTAGAGGTGAATGAGGTACCTCTAGAGCATGCTTTGGAGGGAGATGATGTTGAAGCTTAGTTGTTTAGGAGTTTCTTAATTAAGTACTATCATTTTGAAATACTCTAAGGTGTTTAGTTTTAAATCATGGCTTATTTTGGATGACTGTAATCTTAATAACTTATCTGCAAGTCTACTCTAACTGTTCTTTTATATTAAAATATGGACCTACTATGTTATATATTTCTATATAATCTGGGATGTTATAACCCTTGACTCTACACACTTTTTATAATCAACATTCGATATTATATAAGTTCCTTCATTCAAGTATTGATGTATGTTTGAGCACTACAAGAAGAAGGATTGTCACTTGGACGACATGAAAAATTCAAGCAAAAAAAATGTCAAACCAATTATGTTTTTATTAGAACTAGTATCATTTAAGAGATATAAGATAATTCAATATTCAAGAAAATATTCATTTGTTAGTAGAAGCAAATCTTTGAAAGGTACAAGGATCAATTTGTTGCAAAGTAGTTGTAACATACCACTTAACATAGAAACATGAGGATGAATTTTCAAGATAGTTTTGATGGATCATATAAGTGCCTAATTCGACTTGCTTAACATGAATATACATTAAGTACAACAAGAAGAGATATAATATTACATATGAAAATAAAAAAGGTCAAACACATAGTTAAATAAATTTCAAATTCTGGCCATCACACACAAGCACGGATGCATGCTAATTACTAACAAATAAAATTTATTAATACTTCAAGTTTATTATAATAGTAAAAAAAATCTCATAAAATATTTGTTAAAAAATTTCATTGATAAATTAGAAATCTGTTACTAATTACTAATAACCTAAAATTTCTTAGTAAATAACAATCATTAATTATCAACTACCTAAAATTCACTAACAGTGATGATTTAAAATTCGTTGATAAATATTTGACATTAATTACTTACTGATTTTAATGATTGATACAATTTATTGGTTATTATGACCTAAAATTGGTTGGTATATAATAATAATAGAATGTTAATATATGTATATTTTCATTTTTATTATTTAACATTTAGATGTGTTTATTAAAAAAATGTAAGTTAATGAAAGAAATATTTTTAAAATGGATGAGAAACAAATTTCTTATACTATATTAGGAAACTTTACAATACATTAATTAAAATTCATTGTATATATACTATCAAAGTAGATTTGTTTTGAAGGTCTCAATTAAATAATAGCATAGCCTCTACTTTTATTTTAAAATTTATTTATCATACAAATTTTAATAAATAATAATACTATTATAATCACTAAAAATTTACAAAATAATGCTATAGTAAGATCTAGTGTGAAAGTATAATATAGAATTATGATTTTAACTAATGAACTTATTTGGCTTAAATAATTAAAATTTAGAAAAATTACTCAAATGATATTTATATGAGATAATCAACATAGTTTTCATACTAGTTCAAATTTTATCTTTCATAAAAAAAATTAAACACATTGAGATTTATTCTCATTTTATTCAAGAATATATTGTATTTGAATAAATAAAAACTAAGTTTGATAATTATTGAAATTAACTAGAACTTACTAAATCATTACGAAAGCCTAGAATAGATTATGTTTGTAACAAATTTTCTACAAATACTATTTATATGCATCATTTTTAGAGAGAACTTTAAACTTTCCCTGTCGAATTTATCATATGTCTATTATTAAAATTGTTAGATGTAATGAAGGCTTAAATTTATCTCTTTGTATTTTTCACCTATAAACACACAAATACACATTAGAATTTTAGCCTATGTCTATTTTTTTTTTCAAGAGTACTTATAATAAAAAAAGTATAATTATTTTCACAATAACTCTTCAAATTTCAATTAATTTAGGGTTAAATAAGTTTTTAGTCCCTAAACTATTGGTCGTTTCTGGTTTTAGTCCCTCTTTTAAAATAAGGTACAATTTGATCCTCATTCTTTTCGAAACTTTGGTTTTAGTCCTCGAAAACTAACATCGTTAAAAATGTGCTGATGTGTCTAACGTCTTTGTCCACATGTCAGCAAAAAAACAATTACACGTGGACAGAGACGTTAGACACATCAGCACATTTTTAACGGCGTTAGTTTTCGAGGACTAAAACCAAAGTTTCGAAAAGAATAAGACCAAGTTGTACCTTATTTTGAAAGAGTGACTAAAACCAGAAACGACCAATAGTTTAAGGACTAAAAACATATTTAACCCATTAATTTATGATATATATACTTTTATAAATTAATTAAAATATAATTTTATTATATAAACTATCATATAAAGAAATTAAAAATTCAGAGCGTATTACAGGCAAACATAATAGTTTACTATAATAAATCATTTTAATTATAAGTATAATAAAAAAGTAGTGATCATGAAAAAATATAATCAAGTTTCATGATCTGCGATAATTTCGTACAATTTTTTAAAAAGAAATATTACCAAAGCCAATAAATGTATCATATTTGTATTTGTGAATAGTTTCTGATGTAGTTTTTTTTTTCACATTTAAAAAAATTGTGAAACTCATTCTTATCTTACCATTTTAATTACACTTGTAAATTGAAATCCATGTAATCGAAACACGTGTTTATTTTGAATAGAAATGATGTGTGAAAAAGACTTGGCATTATCTTTTTGTTTGTGTGGAGGAGATTTTTTTAATTAAGAGCGTAATATCCTTTTTATGTTACAGGAACTGCCATTATTGTTGAAAAACAATGCAATGCACAAGAGATAATGCACTAATTAAGCTAAATTAGAAAATAATCAAAACCCTTATCCATTAAATTTCACTTACGTCCCTTTCTTCCCTTATTTTTCTTCTCTATATTTTCTTCATCTGCTTCTCACTTCATTTTAAGCTCTTTTATTTTCTCATTTTTACTAATAATTTATTAATCAGGTATTAATTTCGTAACTCTATAATTTCTTACTAAGCTACTTCATAATACTGTAATTATAGTTAATCTACTAGCTTTTACATATAGAACAAATCTAACAGTTTCTTCTTTTACAGGAATAGTCATTGTAACGTGTGAGCATAAAAATATTAATTTTGAAGTATCTGAGAACTTTTCACTAAAGGTTAACGATGGAAAATGAAAACTGACAAACAAAGTCGGTGGTTTAATTCACATAACCAAAAGTGAATATTTTATTTAAGAAATAAGAAAACTGATTACAAATATCAATAATTAGTTGTGACATCTCAGTTGCGTGTTTCAATTTCTGTCGAATAAAAAACAACCATAAATCGTATGAACAATATTTAAATGTTTGGCAGAGTATGAACTGCGATGTAATATATGTCTGAAAAAAATAGTAAAAAAAAACAGAAAAATAGTTTGATATTGGAATAAGAATTAAATACTAGATTTTGTGCTCTCTCAACAGATTTCCTTGCATAGTTTATTGGATTGATAAATCATACCCAGTAGTTGTCACCATCTGAGTGTGGAATAAAAAATAAATCAAAGGGTTTGAACAAATTCTGAAGTGAACAGAGAACAAAATTGTGGTCACGAAACCTGCCGACACATAGTAATAGTATGCACATGTTTGGTTCAGAGGAAGAATACAGAACAAAACATAAAAAACTTAGCAAACAAAAAACACTAACCTATTCATAAAATGACGCACTTCCTCGATCTGTGCAATGTGGTCAAGTGTGTCAAAAACAAAACCGATCTGGTTGGTACCTTCGCCATCAATTCTTCCCTTTTTCTTCCATAAAAATGCTAAAACCCCAACCCTAAAATGTAATTTCTGATTCATTTTGAAGATCAGAGAAAGGTGAAGTAAAGTTTATGAAAAGTTTTTATTTTCTTTTCAAATTTTGCTGCCATGATTCTAGTTATAGCTCTGTTTCTGTGTTTGAGAGCTTAGTCCTGGAGCCAACAGTAACCTAGACCTTATCTGAACATGTTTTTTTGTTATTAATTTATTTTTGGACTTTTATTAAACATTTCAAATATAGCATAAACTTTTCAAAAGTTAGTGCGTGATGACGTCCTAGGTTGAAACAGACTGCAGGATTCTGAGAATGGGCCCAGTCTTGGCCCATACATTCATATCTCTTTTTTCAATATTTATACTCCTTGATTAAACACCTTTTATTGAATGTTTTTATTTTAAACAAAAATGAAAGAAAAATATTTCAGTCATTTTACTAAAACTGAAAACTTTAAATAAAAATATTATTTTATAATTGCTTGAAGCTTTAGACATAGATATATGGTTAGTTTGTTTGAAATTGAAACCGGTATTTTTTATAATGTTATTTTTGAAAAATCACTTGTTTAAGAAGTGTGGTCTGTTTTTAAAAATTAAGTCAGATACATAAAAAAAAGTAAAAGAAAATTGCTTAATTAATTAAAAAATAAATATTTAAAAAACTAACAAAAAAATACACCTCAATTTACCTTTCGATATAGGTCTGTCATTTTGATGATTTTTAGTTTAATCTCACACTTTGTATTATGAATGATGGACATAGACTGGTATGTCAATTTAATTGAAAGTTTTCTTTATATAATGATACAATTTCTTATTAGATGTTATTATTAGAAACACTTATTATTATATATACTAACATGTTTAATTGTTGAAAAATATTATGTAATGTATTTTTATAATGAAATTTTAAATATAAAAAAAATAAGAAAACTTGATATGTACAATTGTAATTTATTATAATATTGTAGAATAGAATTAAAATAAAATTAGAATTAGTGAGTGTGATGATCTGATAAGAAAATTGATGGTGAAGGTCATAAAGGTTGCTCTTTTAGGTAAGGCCCATAAAGAAAGTAGCTGTCAGCTGGAAGATAGGGACAAGTGGGCCCAATACTTAAAAAATGGGTAAATTTTGGGACCCATTGATAGCCACTAAAGTCTATACTGTGATAGCTTCATCTTGCAAGATATTATGCCTTAATTGCATACTTGCTCCAATCACTTTGATTGTTTTAAAATTATAGTCTAGCTTCTTTTTATTTATTTATTTTTTTGTGTTATTCCTTGTGTGCTGCCTATAAAGCCTATAAAATATACTGGTTTTGGTATATTAATAATTTATTTAATGTATTTTAAAATATTAAAATGAGTATGTTTTGAAGACACAATAACAATATAATATTAACAATTTAACAGAATTCAAATTTTCAAAATTATTATTGGAGCAATTAAGTAAAACAACTAGTAATTAGAAATAACAAATTAACTCATTTTTAGGCATTTTAATTTTGGAATTTAATTAGAAATAACAATTTAACTTATTTTCAGGTATTTTAATTTTGACTGAAAATTTCACATTAAATGAATATTAGTATAGACATTGTAATGTCCAGTCTTTTAAATTTGGTATGGATAATAAGCCTCTTCATATTTATATTTGTTGTGAGTTTTACTTTTATTAAAAAAAATTAATTAATATTTGAAACTGTAAAAGAATGATGTATTTTTTATAGAGATAAAAATGAGATAAAACATTTTTGTTTCTTGAGTATAAGATGAGAATGAACATAATGATGAATTGTACTTTAAAAATGAAAAAGAAGGGGGAAAAGAGATTGTCAAACTCATACACAGTCCCTAGTGTCTTCTTTAATAGTATGTATCCATATATACGTATAATTTATTTTTATTTTTTTAATTTAAGGAAAAGATCAATAAAGTGAATCGCAAAAAATATTTTACATCATTCTTTTTTAATAGATTATTTTACATAATTAAGACATTTTTGGATTATTTATAATAAAAATTGAGTTTTAGTTTATAAGAGGAAAAAATATTTATATAACTCAAAATTTAGAAATAACAAAAAAAATAAAGATAAATATTTAAATCATAAAAGACCTAGAGATTAATTTCTATATCCATTTCTCAATAATTCCCTCTTATTCATGTCATCAGTTTAAGTTCAATTATGCACTTAATTTAACGATCTATAAAATTGATTTTGACTTATCTTTTTAATGATTAAATACCTAGCTACTTAAGCCAAATAAGTATTAACAATAAGGTAAAAAAAAAGTAATTAACTAATAAAATAATATTGGAAAGACGAATGTAAAAACACGTCAAATATACAATAAAAAGGTTGAATATTGTATTTAAGATTTAAAAAATTTAAAACAACATAACACACTTAAACCTATAAAGTTTAAGCTAGATAAATGTATCAAGTTATTTTTTTTAAAATATTTATTTGACAAAACTCATGCAACTTCAACTAGACAAACATATTGTCAAAATTGCTACCTAAAAACTTATTTTTGTAAAATCGCCTTCTTCAATTAGATGAGATTAATAACATACAACTAAAAAAATGAATAGATTAGAGCGATTTATAATTATTTATACTAGTTTGTTTAACAAACTAGGATTATGTCCATTTTTTATCAATAAAAATAAATGTTTCACTAATGGAGGCTAACACTACAAGTTACAAAATATTACTTTGACTTGTACTTTTAGTTAAACTACAAGTTTTTATTTTTTTACAAATTCAATCATGGTCACACCATAATTTATCTTTAGACACGATCATTTCTGGCTAAGCTCGAGCATTGTTAGGACCCAACCAAAAAAAAGGTTAAGATCTAAATGATCAAGGGTTTTGTTCACTAAATTAGAATTAATGTCTTGAGATGAATACAAGTTTAAGGACAATCTTTCATATAACTATGAACACAAACATTGTTCTTTCTTCCAAAACGAAGGTTAAGGATTGCTTACTACAAGATGTTATTTCCACTCATGTCGTAAGAGTTTTGTCAATCTTTCTTCTTCATGAGATCTTCTATATGTATAGTTGAGAAGAAAAGAGTCATTCTAAATCATTTTGGATTTGTTGTGAGATTTTGCACCCTTCATCTTCTTTGTCTTGGGTGTTTCCGTGTTCAAGCATGTAGATGCATTAAATTCACCCCATGCAATATTAAATGTGTGACTTCTTTAGATAACTCCTCTTATACACATCATGATTCAAAGGTAGTTTCTTTCCACCTTTAAGTAAAGTACAAGGCTTGACACAATTGGATAACTTGCTCAAGAATATACATGTTCTACCATAAATCTTGATGTGAAGACTTTATTGTGAGATATTCTTGAAAGAAACAAAGAGATGAACATTCCTTGAACTCAAGAATAATCATGTATAATTTTTTAATATGTACTATAAATGTTTAGTCTATATATCAACTTGGTCTATCATAGTAAAAACTTATCAAACAAAGTGTAAAAAGAAAGATGTTTATGTTTGTTTAGTAATATAAAGCTATATACTTATATTTGTTTGACTAAAAAAAATTATGACAACAACATGCTTGTGCTTGTTAGGAGAAATGAAGTTATTGAGTTTGACAAAATCTTAATGCTTATTAAATTTTGTTTTATACTAAATTATTTAAGAACATGCTTAAAACTAAAGTAAAAGGTCTTTTGAACTTTGATATAATAGAGAAGATAAATTATGTAAGTTGGATAACTATTTTAATATCTTAAAACAAGGTGTTTAGTCACTCATGATTTCACACTAACACAATGACTAAAGACAATAAAATATATCTAGATTGCTCACATTTCATTTCTATCTCAATTTTCACCTTCAATATCTCATCATTTCCTAAATCAAATTGCACCACAGTGAAATTGAAATGCAAAGAAACATTTTGTATTAAACACTTTCTTTTTCTGAGCAAGTTCATTTTCTACCTTTTTCTTTAAGCAATATGTTTTTCTCTTGTACGTGGCTTTTCTTCTTCCATTTCTTTGTGTACATAGAGCTATTTTAGGATTTGAAGTTGTGTAAGGAAAGAACAATATTAGGAATCTACTTTCTAAGGTAAAGGAAAATAATCATTTATAAGTTGTTAATTTTTTTGAAACATTGAATATTGGTTTTGAGATTTAATTTGGAGTGTTGATAAATTTATCCTTTTCTAAATAGGTGAGGGGTGATAAATTTATATTAGACAAATTATGATAAAGAGTAAAAAATTTAATTATTTTTTCAAAAGAAAGACTTGAAGATGAATAAAATACATCTACGTCAATTAAACTTGAGAAACTCATAAGAATTCAAGAATTGAAAAAAAATGAAAAACAACTCTCTAAAGTTTCTAGAGTTACATATAATGAATTTAAAAAACATGATCCTGAAGTGTCTAAATTTGGGACTTCTTATGTAATAAGACAAGGACACTTTCGTCATTAAAAAATATCATATTAAATAGAGTATTATTTGAGAGTTGAAATATTATTCGTTACAATTGATAAAAAAATTATAAGAATTGTAGATTTAATGACCTAACAATGAAGTTATTAATTCTAAGTTTTACTGAGAATGATATTGATAAAATTTATACATTTGTAGATAGATAATATCTATGAATTTTAATATAAGAGATGATTAATTTAAATTTTCAACTTCAATATTTTATTATTGATGCTCGTTAATATTTAAATTTTAAAAATTATCAATAATACAAGGTGGTGTATATGTTTGGACAACAACCAAAAAAATTCTAAAGTTTGAGCAAAGGAAATTTAAAGAGAAATGAAAACTTTTTCTAATAAAGAAAATAATTTTTATATAAAAATTATAATTTTGCTTCCTTGAATTTTTTTGTGGAAGTTCTGGAAGTGGTGACGCACAAGTATTAAACTTACCCGTTCTTCAACGTTTGTGTGATCATCTTTTGGTGTTATTTTAACAAGTTACAACATATATCTACATGAATCATTACACTCACGATGTAGTTAGTGTAATTATGTATAAGATAACAATTTACTACCTCTTTGTATATAATTATAAAATTATATTATAATTTATAATTTTAATATTAAATTCACACATGAATAAATATAAGATATTTAAGGAAGACGAGAAGGAGTAGCAGATTTTTCCAAACCCTAGCCATTGATATTTGTAAGTCGAAGAATGGTAGGTGAGTGGAGATAGAAGGTGGAGATGGTTGGTGGGAAGTATGAGATAGACCCCACAATTACATTCACTCTCTCTTATGTCACATCTTAACATTACATTTCATGAGACACATTATCAAACTGAAATTGAAAGAATACAAAGCAAGAATCACTTTTGCATCCACCCAATACTTTTCAACTCCCATTGGGATTGGCAAATTCCTACCTTTTTTCTCTTTATATTAACTAATTTAGTAGGTAGAATTAACTATCATCAACTCAGGAGAGGAGATAGTTTCTTAATTTATGGAAAGTTTTTGCAGTTTTTGACTGTAAAAAGAATGACTGTGTATATAATAATAGCATTTTTATCATTACTGTAAAATCAAGAAGCTGAATCGATCATAAATAGCATTTTCTACACAAACATTTATGTTTTTTTAAGAAAAGGTGACTTGAAAAATATATGACAATGACAGAGAAAACTGATATGAAATAGTAGTGGTGATAAGTAGTGAAACTGGTCGATAATAAAAGTAGGAGAACGACACACCTAAATTTAAATTTTTTATATTCATTTGTCAAAAAACGTAATATATCAAAATTGGTATAAACACTTAAAGAATGTGAACTTCAGAAAGTTATGTCAATATATGATATACATTTAGGTAATAAAAAATTATTTTATTTAAAATTAAAAAAAAATGTATGTGAATCTTAATCATATATCTAAATCTAATAAAATTTGAGTTTTATACGATATTAATATAAAAGTATGCTAACATCATATAAATAAAATAAAATATTTACATTAAAAAAATACAATTTTCACAATAACTAAGTAAAATGTTGATAAAAAAAGAGTTTTATAAAAGTCTTATACTAGAATAAAAGTTGTAAAAATATGGAAAAAGTGATATAGTAGAATAAAAGTTGTAATAATAGAGATACGGAGTCCTTGTAGAATTAATTTGTGTCCTTCTCTTATAACATATTGTGTGAACATAATCCATTCCCACCACCCTTTCACGATGGACACTGAAATGTACTTTACAATACCACTGACAATTTCCAATCTTCATATTCCTGCCAAAATCTGCTGTACTATTACCTTTACAATATTCACTCGTTTACCTTATACCATTAAAATACAAAATAACTCCAACATCTTTCATTTCACATTTTATTCTTATATTTTCTCTCCCAGTAAAACTTTTCTCCATATATTCCTCATTGCATCTATTTAGGTTTAATATAGAAAGAAAAGTTGTGGGTCCAGTTAAATATCAAACTCCTGTTTTATAAAAATGTAATTTAAATATACACAGTGTGTGTCATTTCAAGAAAGGTTTTTGTTCCAGGATGATAGAGTTGCAGTGTGCAATTCGATGAGCCCATTAGGCCCATCCTCTTTATGATTCTAGAAAAGCAGACCTCTGAAGAGAATTGCTTCCTGCACCCCTCAAATTTCTTCTTCCACTCCATCGATAATGTGAAATTCCAATAATAATCTTTATTGTTTCATTTAGCCCTAACTTTTCACCTACCTTCATGTTCCTGGTGCGGCTGTTATTATCCAGGTAGTGTGCCTTGATGCTTGAGGCAACTGTATGCGTCCTCTTTCTTCCATTTTTGGAAATCTATTTTCCTTTCTTCCATTTTTGGAAATCTATTTTCCGGTAACATATCATAACGTGCTCACTTACCACCTCATTTGACCTCGACGAGAGACCTCGCACCATAATATAGATACATTAGTGTTCAAATAAAACACAGAAAGATAGATATGGAATTAAAATAAATGATGGGGTGTAGTAAGAAATTTATGGGGGTGAAGGAAGCAATAACCACCATAATGACCCAATAACATATGAAGTTTCTGACATTTAGTGGGATTTATTCCTGCACCTTCATGTTTTCTTTCTGAATGTCATAATCGTGATAAAATAACTTATATATCCTTTATTAAATAATTTGCACATCCATGTTCACTTACAAATTTACAGATTATACAATGTGTAATGTAAATTTATAGTACGAATTGTATAATCACATGTAAATTTACATTATGAACGTATTTTCATATCAAGTTTTCTTTTTTCCAAATTTGTATTACATATTGTACAGTTTAGAATTTAAATTTGTATTATAAATTATACAAATGTAATGTAATTTGCAATCTAAATTGTTTTTCGAATTTACATTATGATGGTAAAATTTGGAATATAAATTTGCATTACAAATTGTACAAACTGAAATTTAATTTGTATTACGGATTGTACAATTTGAAATATAATTTGCATTTCAAATTGTCTTTCAAATTGTCTTTCAAATTCGTATTATGAATTGTCTAATTCGAAATATTTATGAATTACATAATAAAAAATATTTTTTTTTATTAATTTCAAAAGGAATATAATTGGAAATTTAATATATATGAAGGTATAGGAAAAACATCCTCCTGAGTTCTGTAATAGATAAGAATATCGTTTATAAAGGCTACAACAAACTTATCTACAAAAGGTCGAAAGATCTTGTTCATATAATCCATGAATAAAGATGGAGTGTTAATTAGTTACACCAAAAGGCATAACAACATACTCGTAATGCCATATCTATTTGCACATCTCCTGCCTTTACCAAAACCTGGTGATATCCCCACCGTAGATCTATCTTAGAAAACACCACCACTCCGTGCAACTGATCCATCAAGTCGTCTATTCTTGACAAGAGATACTTATTCTTGATTGTTAGCTTGTTCAATTGTTTGTAATTCACACATAGCCTAGAGCTTTCATCCTTCTTCTTCATTAGCAACACCGGTGCTCTCTACGTGAAACGCTCGAATTGATAAATTGTTTCTCAAACAACTCATCAACATGTTTCTTTAACTCCACCAACTCAACTAGAGTCATCCTATAAGGAACTCGACATTGGCCCCACTTCTGGTACCAGATCAATAGAGAACTCCACCTCTTTCTGAGGAGGTAATCCTGGTACTTCCTCGGGAAAAACATCAACAGACTCACTCACCACCGGTATAACCAAACTCCCTCCACTTTGCTCAACATCCAAATGAGTTGAGATAATAAAGCAACAAAATCCCTACTTTGCTTCATGACACACCTAGCTAGACGACAAGAACTTTGGTTCGTCTTCACTACAACTTTTTCTTATTGTAATCAATAAGAATATGATTACTAGATAACCTATCCATCTCTAAGATTACATCCAAACCTTGTAGGGGTAAGCAACTAAGATTCACTTTGAACTTACACCCTTCAACAACCATTGGACATCCTGCACAAAGATAAAAAGTCTTAACTAAATTAGAAGCTAAAGTAGATACCACAAGGTCGTACTACAGCTCTTTTATAGGCAAACTCAACTCTTACACACACACATGTTTGATACAAAAGAGTGTATCTCTCCATAATCAAATAACACAGATAAGCTTATACCAAATATAAGACAACTTTCTACTATAAGATTACCTAAAATGGATGCCTCTATCCCTGACATAGTGTATACTTTACCCGAAGCCTAGGGTCTTCCACCCTACTCTATTGTGGTTGCACTGACTACTGTAGTTGAGTCACAACTCTTACTAGAAGGATAATCTTTGATCATGACTCCAATTGTTGCAAAGCTACATTGTTTTCTTGAACCAATGAAGCATTCTACTGCATTACTACCACAAAGGATTTCATCATCCTAACCAAATTGGGCAGATTCAGATTCGTGGGTGGAGGAGGAGGAGGCCTAGGTGACATACTCTGCTCACACAGAAAAAAGCCATCAGTTTACTCAAATAAACTGAAATCTTAACTAAACATAATTAAGAGTACACTACAAAAACTTAGTATACTCATAACCTATAGGTTTTCTAAGGAAGAACTACTTTAACACCAAATTGTAACATCCCAAATTTATAGTTTTAACACTATTATGGAATTATCACATATTTAATAAACATGATCGGTTAAGCTAAAAGGAAACATATAAAATATGATTATAATTACCTTAAATATAACCATAATTTAAACTTTATATACAAGATATTCTATTTCTAAGATTATATAAACATAAACTAAAGGTTCTTCAAAACAGCATAAATTAAACCAATACTACTCTAATTATCTAAGCATCAACATCCTCATCACCTAACACTTACTCAACTGAAATATCTTCCTCTACTCACACTAATCAGGTGATTATTACAAAAGAGAAAGAATCAAACAAGCAACAATGTAAGCTAATTTATAAAAGAAACAAATATGTAATTCAATCAAGTCAATAATCTAACAATTTCATTCTCAAAACCATCAAATACCTAAATACATAATTAGACTCTAGACTTGATCATATTGGTGTCAAACTCTTAGGGAACTTGTGCATGCGCGGTGAAACAACACACCACCCTAACTACCATACAAGCTTAATATGCAAATACCTATGGCCAAACTGACTCTAGGCTAAAGATCTCATGCTACTCCTCATGACATAACCACCCCTCTCAACTTGAGGTTGGATGGATATTGGAGTGTAAGAAACATTCTCTGATTTCGGAGCCCCTACAACATTCTCTAATTTCGGAGCCCCTACAACAATACATTACACATAAGCATCACACAAAGATCTTCTCCATGGAATTCCTTTCACCACATACTAAAATCAAATACACTTTCATCATTATCATTCATAAATATTCATAAACCTCAAAATATACTCATAACATCCTAATAATCAGATCAAAGCAACCACGAAAGAAAGCATGGAAAACCACATAAATAACTAGAAACTGGATGCCCACCAAAGAGATAAGACGCCGAACGAGAGGAACTCTCGCCCAACAAATTAAGGGAAAAAGAGGTCCAGACCTGTAGTGGAAAAGTGACAATCAACGCTCAATTCCATCACTCAATTCCCAAAAGTCAGAGACCTCATTGACTTCATGGCACAGCACCTAAGGTGGCACTCAACATCATGAAGCTTAGTGACTCTCAGTTTTAACAGTGATCTACACCACATAGGGTCGCTCAGCGTTGTACGAGATAACAACAATTATTTTTTCTAATTTTAATGCACCTCAGACCTATCCAAAAGACTAAATTAGTATCCTTGACACTAGAATTGATGCAAAAATATGTTTATGACTGAAAATGAGTACCTATTTGCTCATTTGGTAAAAGAAGAAGAAGCATTAGATCAACCCAACCACTCAAAAACTCATATATTCAATTCTACATGTTATAAACCAGAAATCAGCAAACTAAGTGTTTAAACATGTTATAATTGACTCAAAAACAGACCTCAAACTTTCAGTTTCATTACAAAATAACTCCTTTAGATTTTCACCTGTAAAAACCTCCAAAAATGGACTGAAAATTATCCTAAAACTCAACCTATTGACTACCTCAAGATACAACAACATATTTCACTAATTATAACCTCAATACATCATCTCAAGTTATCAAAACAAATACAATTAATCAATATTTACATAAAGACTATACTAGTAATAGATAACATTAAATTTTACCAATTTCAAGCAATCATATTAAAACACATCCAAACAAATTTATTAAAGACTTAGAAAAGCAAATATATAGCTTCCCTTACATGGTAGGAAGCTTCAACAACTCTAAGATACAGATAATCACCCCCTTAGCTCAGAATACTCTATCTATACCTACAAATAACAAAATTATAATTAGGATACACAGTTAGAACCACTGGTCAGTAGAGAATCAACTAGAAAGCCAAGAAGAAGCATGCGACAAGCTATTCCTCACATGCATTAAAGAAAATGCAGCTTAAGAAAAGAATAGAAACTAACTTTTTCTTTTCAGAAAATTGACCGAATGGAAGTAAAGACCTCGTTGTCGTGATCACATGCACTTCGTAATCATCAAGAAAATGATTCTATGGTTAGAACTCGAAGAGAGAGGACAAAGAAGTTCATAGAACTATCTTTAGAGAGATTGTGTGTTTTAAGTAACGAAACTTTTAATCAAATTTCTATTTATACCTTTTGATTTTTTAATATTAAAATAACATAGTCTTATTATTTAGAACATATTATCTATTCTTAAAAACTCAATTTTCTATGTAATGACAAATTTTCAAAATTGTAGAAGATAAAATGGGTTTGGCCATGCCATTTAGTTTTCAATTGTTTAATTGCAATTACTTAATAAATTTAAATTTGTAAAAGTTCATACGTTTTAAATTATAATGTTATTATACATTTAGACATTCAAAATGGAACCCGTATTACCAAATTTGATGCATTCATACAAAATATAGACTTTTACGTGAACTTGAACCTCTTTTGTTTTCTTCTCTTATGACCACTTCAAAAAACGAAAAACATTGTATTGGGCTATGTTCAGAGAAGTTTCCTTGTATACCTATCAATCACCGTAATAATCCAACAACACTATTCATATATAATAATAAAATAACAATTTTTTCTTTCTTTCTCCTAATTTTTTTTGTTCTACGAAACCTAAAAATAATTAATTTAATAGCCTCACGTGCAACCTTGACTTGCTACATATTTTTCTCCGAGTCAAAGGACACACCTTTGATTTTGCTGCTTTTTCCACATCTTTTGTTTTTTTTATGAAAGAAACATTCTTTACATTATGTTATTTGATTTCTCAACCATTGAAATGCTTTATTTTCTAATTCATTAACCTTTTGGTTACATATGCATTAACGTCAAACTTAATACAGTATTCAATTACAAATGTGTGCATATTTCTTTTTAGGAAAACCACTTTCCTTAAGTGCGAAGGTAAAATGTCATTCACATATAAAAAAAAATCAAATTATAATTAAAAGAAAATTATGATAGCAGTTTGATCTAGTCTTTTTTTTATGACAAATAATTTGAATATTTTGAATAAATTAATTTGATTTCATAATTTTTGAATAATTTGAATAATTATGATAGCAGTTTGAATCAAGCAGACTTAAAATTCAAGTTGATTAGTTCAAATAATAAAAAAAGATATCTTATTGTGCATTTTAAGGTAAAAATAAAAGAAATATAAGATATTTAACTGATTTACTCTAATACAGTGTCTTAATATATAGATATATGCATATTAGCAGCAGATTTGTGTCTTAATTTATAGAAGATTTATTTCTTAATAATACATAATCTGTCATAAATATATATTACAATCACATCCTTAATTTAATAAATAATAAAACTAGACTGAAAATCAGAAATATGTGTATATATACAATAATCATATTCCTTAATTACAACATATTTGTTTATTAATTTGTAATTTATTCCAATGAAGTACCAAGTCAACAAGCCTTAAATTACAAAATAAATCTCGGAATCAAAGATAACTGATTTTATTAATTTAGTTGGATTTAAACCCATAGAGACAAAATCAAACAAAAAGAATGTGTTCAGTTCTGATTTTTTTGTGAATTGATTACAATTAGTGGATGTCCAAATTGAAAATTATATATGCTGCCCATAATAACTTCCTCCTTTAAATGGAGAGATTTTTTTCTTTTCTCAAAATCCACGTTGTTGAAGTATTGTCACTGTGAAAAGGAAGTTCTGTTTGTTTCTTATACAAACAGGGTCGTGAAGTACATGATTTTGACCACTATTTATTTATTCATAATAATTGTATGTGATCACACGTACAATTTTCTTAAATTGATTTATGTCATTTCCTTTTAAAGATTGCGTAAAAAAATCATTTAATGGAAAAAGGAACATAAGAAATGGGATTATATTGGACGGAGTCATAGAAGTTGATTCACTGTCATTCGTGGCGGTAATTAAGAAGAAACTTCGAGGAAAGTAGTACTGGTGAATTTTCTATGCATTGCAACTGCGAATAATGAATCTATAAATTGAGAAGAGGCAAAGAGAAAGAAGTAGCATTGGATCAGATATGAAGTTAGAAGCAGCAAGAGGAGGAGGATGCAAGTACCACCCTGATAACAAGCAATTACAAGGTGTTTGTCCCTTTTGCTTAAGAGACAAACTTTTGAAGCTCTATGACATAAACAATCCAACTTATCCTCTTCCTTCTCCTTCTCAACCTTTTTCTTATTATATGTCTCACAATCACCATCACCATCGTCGCCATGCTTCTAGCGTGGTGGATTCTGCCTCTTCCATGGTTAGTTTCAATTATGGATTGAAGAAGAGTAACTCCATTGCCTTTGCTTCAGGAAGCCGAAACACAGATAGGGAAGTCAATGAAAACCGCGGGGGGAGTAAGAAAATGGGTGTTTGGTCCAAGCTGCTCAAATTGACCAGAAAGAACGGTAAGGAGGCCTTCATGCATTCCAGGACAGTGAGGGAGGGAAAGAGTATGCATTTTTAATGTTATTGTAGATCCACTTTTTTTTTCAGTGATGTAACTACACATAATTGTGGAGGACTTTTATTGAGTTTGCAATTGGGTTCGTGCAAAGGTTTCCATATGACAAATGTGTATTCATCTAAGAAAGAATTAATTTACTTTCTAACACATTTTCGACAAGCAAATTTGGTATCCGCCGTATCAGTAACAAGATTATTCAAAAAGAACAAGCTGATGTATCAGTTTAACATATACTTATTCTCCAAGTTCGAGGAGAGGTTCTTGTTGAAGCTTCAGATTTTATCCTGTAATGTAAATGAAAGTTAAACTAACTCGCCTCATAATTAAGATGGGTATGAGCATGGACTTCCTCTATGGTAAAGATGGATATTTAGTTTCAGAAGTTTTAGTGGTTTTCTTAAACAATTCCATATTCACTTCCCCCCTCCACACGCTCTCCCTTTTCCCATTGTTCCACAAGTGTTGTACTAGAAAATTTTCAAAGTAAGAAAAGTTAATCAAGGTGTACAAACACAACCAAACCCCGATATTTGAAACGCTGTATAGAGGTGTGGTATGATGCGCCGGTAAGTGAAATGAGATTATGAATATAAACAGAACAAATATCTGAAACTCTGTATAGTGGTTCAATTTGAAGTATTCCTTCTCTATGACAATCTACATTTAATGTGAGGTTGATTTGTAACTACTACGAGTTCCTGTATGGTAAGCTATCTATCTTTAGAATGCAATCGGGGTATAAACTACCATAGGAAACAAGAAACTGTACATGATAATATGATTTTGCACGATCAATTATAGAACACTTGCAACTTCTCGCCCAAATTATGGATATCATCTACGAGGGCCAGAAATATTGCTCCCCATCAAATTATCCTCATCATTGTTAATATTTTGGTCCAATGAAGGCCGTTTCAGTCTTTGAAATATATCATCAAGGGACTCAGATGAGGACACATGAGGGATCTTACTTTCCTGTGTTTGCCGAATAGGTGTGAACCTGTTGGCCCCTAAGTTCGCCTTGAAACTCTGGAAGTTTGTTTTCATTGTTTGCCATGTTGAGGCCAAGCCTGAAGTTCCAGCAGCATTACCAGAACGATTATTGTCGTGTTCGACCAAGGAAACCTTAGCAGATGCTAAATTTTTCTCTTCTGCCTTCAATTTATATGCTGATCCACTTTGCTGTCTGATAGCAGCATACTTGCTGCTGATGGCTTCCCTGCTCGAGCTATGCCTCCTTGTCTCTTCCTTTAAAGTTTTAGGCTGATTTCCATCTATTTCTTTATTAACTAAAGCCGAGGTTCCCTTCATTTCAACATCATTTTTCACCTGACCATACCACAGCCATAATGTGAGTGAACTGTTTGAATTTTGACCACAAGTAAAAAGTGTCATATCTTGCAGCCATCAAATTCATGACAGTGTCGCATGAATGATGAAAATAGAGAGAAAATAGCTTCAATTTTCTTATTGATAGGGTGTTGACATACCGTACTACTGTCGTTAGATTCAAGATCAATTCCATTAAAATTCCTCACTAATGGAACAACTTGCTCGCCTACATTGCGTCCTTGCTCAAGCCAAGATCGTTCTACAGATTGTGTGAAAATCAGTACAAGAAATCATCACAAACCCCACGTTTCTTCAAGGTTAACTAATTTAGACATGATTTATCATTTAATAGTTTGACTGATGACAACTACAGAGTTCTTCGCTAGCATACCTTTCTGTAAGATAATTAATCCTGACGGATCAAAACCATCCATATCTTCACCTTCAGCTTCAAAAACGTATCTCTTCCAGCTACCGAGAAAATTAAATACCCTATCAAAGAAGTTGCTTGCAACCAAAAGGGTGTATACAACCATAATAAGTGGATAGATTTTGTTAAACTTGTCTCCAAAGAAAGGGACAGCATTATCAATGTTCCCCATTCTCTGCAATTAATAATGTAATGCACTAAATTAGCAAAAGGAACTAATAGGAAGGAAGGAAAGCAAAAAATGTTGATAAGCAGTTGTCAATGATTTTTTGGCATAATGTGAACATTTATATATAGGCAGTTAGAGACTAAATAAAAGACAACAAAACCATCAGACACTTAGAAAAATAAGTTAAGGTAAAATAAAATAAACAAAAAATGGAAAAAATAAAAAGAAGAAAAGCATTCTTTTTGTCAGTAAACTTGATCAAGGAATGGTTCAGTGCCATGCCTTTTTCTAGTTACAATATGTCGTGCACTCAGGCAGTATAGCCATGTAAATCACAATTTCCAGGATTACTAAAATCTAAGAAGTGATTTGATACTCTAGAATCAAATTACTCTTCTAATCGCAAAGTAACCAGAGGTTTTTACTTCTTTACACTCAACGATAGTTTTTAACAATACTATATGCAGATAAGTTCAGAAGAAAATATTAAACAACAACGAAACCAATTCGTAAACCATGAAAAAATACTTACCTTTTCAAAGATAGTTGTTTTCGCAGAACCAAGACGAATAAGATTGAGAAAGTTGTATGAGATTGGAGGAGCATAACGAGCAATCATACTGCAAATGAGAGAGAAAATAATGATGTGCAAGATAGAATTAGCAATTCAAGGAACAGAAATAATAAGTAGCAGTAGTGGTAGAGTGTAAAATCTTACGAGCATATCATAAGCAGGCTCACTGAGCTGGTCTGTCGGGGTGTCAACGAGTAAAACACCAATGTTCCAATTTTGAACAAGGAGTAGTATGTGCAGATGCACATGTACATGAGAGGAACAAATGCAAACGCCTAAGCAAGAAATTGAAGAAATGGGATTCAAAAGGCAGCCTGTCTTTATTTTAAATATGGTATATATAAAGCATTTCATCAAAGAAATAATGCATATTATTGACAAATTACAAGAGTATTTGTTTGCTTCAGTTTCATGTATAACCCAACTCCAAATTCGAATTTAGTTTCAAACCTTTTGTTAACTATATATGATGACAGTAACAATTTCACAGGGATTGAATTACAGCCTCAAACAAAAAAGCAAGTTTAATTTGCTAGATAAAGATATGCCGGGAACAGACAAAAGAAAAGCCCGTGCAGTTGGTCAATATGCACCAAACAGGAGCATGTTACTCAATCACAGAAGTTCACGGGACCTGAGAGACTTCACTTTACTTTAAATTGATAAAAGATTTCCGTATCCTAGAATTAACTATTCATCCAATCTTTCTTTTTACAAGGTAAATTAAGATTTCAAATATACATATAAGTATGTTGGTGCCCATGTTTAGTACAAAGACTTGTCTCTTATTAACTTGATCTACCTGAACAAGCACTTCCTCTGTTCCAACAGATTTTATAAGAATCGAGAAAAGTGATAGATCAAGACTAGGTAGAAGAGTAGCTTCTGCTAAAAGAATTGTAACAGACATGACACCAAGTATAACAGCCAAGCCTTTCTGAACTTGCTTTCTTAAAATGCATCGCCAGAAAAATTCTGCAAAGAACCACCATTTATTCATAAGCCTGTATTAAAAGGACGGAGTACATGATGTCATCATGCAACATTGATGCAGCAGGAAACTTAACTGAGAAAGGAAAATATAGAGCAAAATGAAGTTTAAGAATGTTTGAAGCAAAAGACAGCGCATATGTGTATGACCAAACTACATAGACTTCCCACCAGGTTTGAAAACATTGGATTCAAATTCTCTGCTCTTTCTAAACCAAAGGAAACCTCCATTAACAAGCTTGAATGTTTTAAATGACTTCAATATACATTATTGTATTGAATAATGAACACAAATTCACTATAATCTATATGCATAAAAAGTAATGGATTTGGTCTTCTTAAATTGAGAAATTGTAAAGCGAGGAAGGATCCACCATTGATCTCAAATAAAATCTTGGTAAAATTAACTCACTTGAAATAAGAGATGGATGCACTCGTTCTCTATCACTTTAATCCATCATTATGTACTGTCAGAGAAATAGTTTAAATTTACTACCACATTTAGAACACACTAAAATGCTAACCAACTATAATTATGACTGTTGTTAATAGCTTTCAGTTTGCCCCATTAGTCCTTGATTAGCTCATGTTCTTAATGCACTCTACATATAAAAAATTAATTTCTGTACACAAGACCTATACTATCCCCCAAATATCATGATCAAGAGTAAATCAACTACTAAAGTTTTTACGGATTGCACATAATACTCCTGTTTCTTAAATGTTTATAGCAATCAGCCTTATAGGGGTACAAATAATATTTTTCAAACAATTGTGAAAGTTTTCTATAGGTCTCCAAAAGGGAGGGGGTTCAGGTGAATTCGGAAAGGAGACAGGGAAGATGAGTGCAATTTACTCTATGCTTAAACTAGGTGTCAAAGTATTAGCAACATGTATTCATCTTTCCGCTGTATTCTGTTCCAACAGAACTGCATTTTCTATCATTTTCCAATCATTCCCTTTGTTTCTTGAATCAATTATGTTTGTAATTGTTTGCTTCCCCTGGTGATTTATCAATTTCTATTCAACAGCTAAAGGTACTTTTTCTGCCTTTTCTTGGATTTGATGCATGACAAAGGTTCAAATGAAATGTGTTTTGTTCGGGGGCAGCCATGACTGAGAAGGTGGCCAGAGTGTGACTGGCGGAGTTGCAGGGATGGAAGTTGATTCAGGGATCAGAATGGGGTGACTCTATAATGCATATGATGGCCAGTTTGGTACAAGACTGAGGTGCTCTATACTCAATGGATAAAAGGGATGCTCAATGACCAAGACAATCACAACGTGTAGGTGAAGCTAAGGGTGCAGGGGGTATGTGAGCATTAATGCTTCAGCACAGATGAGGTTAAATGATGGGTGCTGTCATCTGGCCCAAGAGAGTTTAGTAATCTTCCTACTTTGATATTTGGGAGATTGTTGTGAGTCCTAGGTGCTACTAGTAAAGAGAATTGAGCATGTTGGGTGAGAATGCCAAAAGAGTTCTTAAAGTATTTTTGAGCCCAAGATTTTCAAGAGCTATAAACCAAGAACACTGTCAATGAGAGTAATATATTTGGTTAAGTTACACTGAGTTGTTTCAAATCTTAATTTTCTTTGTTTGTGTTTACTTTTAACAAAATGAGCACTTAATAAGATTTAACTAAATTAGAGCTTAAAATACCAATAAAAGTCAACTAACATATTAGCACCTAAGAACATTAGTTAGGACGATAATTAATCACAGGTACCTCTGAAATTAGTACTTGATTAGTTACATACAATTTTCCCCAAATAATCGACATTGAAAAATATACACTGCAAAAATAGTTACACAAAATGTTTCTTATGCAGGAAGTAAAAGGTCAATTAAGCCATATATGTTGCATTATTTGTTAATGATATTTTCATAGACAGAAAGGGTAACATGTTTATTGAACTCGTGGAAATTGATATGTCCGAAAGTTGTCTTGCTTGAGCTTGTCCTAGTCTGCCTTAACCGTGGTCTCTCAAAGTTGGTTCTCTATGTCTCGGAATGGCTATATATTAGGTTCACAATGTCTTGGAAGGGGCTATATATGGAGGAACTAAGGAGAAAGGATAAGAGAAGATCAAAGTATGCAGCAATCACGACTTCGGCTCTTAAAAGGGTAGAAATCTCGTATTGACTAGATATAAGACCTAAATAGTGCTTACAAAACCTGGTCAATCCTTACCTTATGAAAGGACCACCTATGATAGAGTTGACCAAAAAGGCTAAGTGAAGCATCATAGTGTACAACCATCAAGACAGTGACTCTTAGGGTTTATGATATTACATAAACTAGAGATAAGGCCTAAACATTACTAATAGAACTTGTATAATCTTTACTTTATAAGTTAGTTTTGCAGGGTTAAACGATATCTTAAGTCCAAATTCTAAGATGGTTATTACTAGTTAAAAATAATAAATATGTTTCTAGCTGCATGGGAAAAGTATATTTACTTAAGAACAAATAGGTTAGTATTCTTTATTGACCTAAAGTGTCACATAAAGACCCAATCTTGCCCGTCCGAGCATCTCTAAAGCTTGAAATATATTTCCTGTAACGAAAGCATAACAATTGAGTAAGATGAGCTGGAAAAACCTTTAATATATTTAGTATAGAAGGATATTGCAAGGGGGCAAAGAAAAACAAAAGAAAAATATGATTGAAAGCAAACCATCCAGAGGAGTTGCGCCGATCATAATTCTTTATCACATCTTCCAACTCAAGGGCTTCTAACACGTAAGTAATATACTCACTACAAGAATGCAAAAGTAAGATATAAATCAAATAATCAAGTTGTAATATATACCTAGTCAATATACTTTGGGGATTAGACAATGCCAATGAACAGAAAGAGTTAATTATCCATCAAACTAGCATGGATCATAAGCATAAAATATCTCAATATGTGAAATCTCTTAGTAAGGATAATAGATAAGAACAATTTTTCAATAAACCCACTTAAAAGACCAAGTTGATGATTTGCTTACCTTTTATACCTGTAGTACTCCTCAGTTGCTCCTCGAAGATGACGCCTAAGTGTTGCCATTGACTTCTCATCGGTGTCATAATCCATATCACTTTCCCCTAATTGGCCACCTTGTGGTTTGAAGGATGGATCTTCCCTGAACTGGAACATTCAAGGTTATATCCAAACAAAGATCTAGGCTGTGTACTCAAAATATTTAATCAAGAAATCTATGTTTAATACCATTTGAGTTAGCATATCATCGATTACATTCATGTAAGGTCTCAAAGGATCACGCTTGGACATCTGGTTGGATGTGGCTTGAGCAATCTACAAAAATAAACTTCATCGTTAAAATCAGGGCTTCTATTTTTTAATGAGAACGTCACACACATACAATGTTGAAATTGTGTCTAACTGACACTACATTGCTGGTTTATATAAAAAGATTGAGTTAATTTCTCATTATTAGAACGGTGTTATGGATATGGAAGATATGAACAACCCAAAATTCCTTTACAAAAATATATTGGAAGTCAAAACGATTTATTGCAGAACCATTGCAGACTAAACAAAAATCAATGTCCATATAGATAAATGAAAAAAGGCTTAATTAAGTTTCAAGTCCCTCATAATTTTTTGTATTTCAATTGAGTCCCTATTAATTTTTTTTGTTCCGAGTAATCAAATTTTTATATATTTCAATTAAGTCCCTACCATTTAACTTTCCTGTTAACTGAGTCACGTGACCATTATCTTATCCCGTCATATTGCTTACTTTCTCCACTTGTTAAGAAATGTAAGCTTTTGTAGTTAATATAAAATGATATTCCCATAAATGTAACACCTGTAGCAACTAAGGAATCGTCACCATCACCACATTGATATAGGTGACAACAACGGTCCCTTGTTATCCAACATATTTTCAATAAAATAATAACATTTATTTGTCATTTTACAATTACAACAATATCATTTTATATTAACCACAAAATCTCACATTTCTTATTCCGTGAAAATAAATAAGATGACAAAGTAAGATAACATCCACATCACCCAATTAATGGAAAAATTAAATGGGAGAGACTCAATTGAAAAACATAAAAAATTTGAGTACTCAGTAGACCAAAAAATTATAACAAGAACTCAATTGAAAATAACCAAATTTACAAGGGACTTCAAACTTAATTAAGCCATAAAAAATGCAGAAATGTCATTACAATGCAAAAATAATGAAAACATTTGTACAATTTATAATAATAGCAAGTCAAGAAATTCAAATAACAACAAACTCCAAGCAAAACACAACCATGTTGAGCTATGTCATTGGGGTGGGTGGAAAATCGACATTTAGGGGTTTCAGTTTTATAAAGAATGAGCATTGAGTAGAAAAAAAAGGGAAAAGGGGGGAGGGGAGAATAAGGGCAGAACCAATGAGGTAATAGGAAAAAAAATGAGAACCTTGAGTTTGGACTAGGTGAGTTCATAAGGATAAGGGAGACAGATGGAGGCATTGCAGTGCTTTTATGGCAGCACTGCAGAGGGTTGATGGCAATTAAAAGGCCACAAGGAACAGCAAAGGAACAGGTTGCAGGCGGTGGCAGAATCACTGGTGCTGACTGCAGCAGCTATGGTAGTTAGTTGAACAGGCTTTCCATTTTGGGTTATGGTTGGTTCATGAAGGTTAGCTTAGGTTTTATTTAATTTGGCATTGGGTTTGTATTGGATTTTGTCTCCCAACCCTTGTTTTTTTAAACCTATTTGCCTAGTTGGGTTAAAAGATCTACATTAGATTTTTAAAAAATTAGGGATTCTTTTACCTCAGGTATGTGTCAGGTTGCACTGAACCAAGACTTCCTTTCTTAGGAAGCATGGGTATACGCCATGTGTCGAAACCAAGGTTGAATCATTCAAACATTACCTGAGTTCTCAACCCCTTTGCAGAATCAATCCTTGGTCAGACTTTACTTATTTCTCAGCCACGCAAAACTAGTTTAAGGCAAAGTTTTGGGACATTGAGGAACCATGTCCATTTACTCAAAAAAATGAACTAAGGCAAATTGACCCTTTTTATTAACTCAATTAGCAAAAAAACTATGATTATGTTTTCCTAACCAACATGATTCGTATTGTAAATTGGAAACTTGGAGAGACTAGGGACCAATTGTTGAAACTTAGACAAATTGGCACAATGATGACCAATGAGTTAGGAGGTTTCTATCATAGGTGTTTGGGCCACCTAGGTAGGATGAGGAATTTACCATGAAGCTTCCAACAACAATAAATGGTATGTCACAGTTGAGATGACTCTTGAATTGAGATGTCCTAGTCCAAAATTACTAGTTTGAGAAGCAAGAGTAAATGTATCACTAAATGTGGTAGTAATCTTCGATGAAATCTAAAGCAATGTAAAAGAAGTGTATGTCATCATAGGGACCATGGTCCCTGAGAATTTGGTCACAAGTGATAGATTAATCAAAAGGTAAACCACTAAGGGCAAGGACAATAAAAAAACGCCTAACCCTCAAATCCTTTCTTTAGTCCCAATTGGAATAAGGACCACGAATGGTAATAATTCATTAAAAATGTGCAAAGTAACATGAACATGCCCAAGGTATGCAAACATACAACCATCAAAACATTAAGGTGCAAGAGTCACCGTGTCATACCAAACCCCATACTAATGTTAGGTATCATTAGTATAAAGAGCACATGCCTCAATCCAGACTGATTAACGGGCTACATAGGGATAAAAAATCAATTTATGGAGGGATTCAGGGTGGACTTGATGACACTGCGTAATAGGCAGTGATCTTCCCTACTGTGCACAGTTAACAATAGGCATGGAATAAACGTATTGGTGATGGGATTTGTACCCCAAACCACCAATCCATGATGTGAACTCAGATGCCCAAGTAAAATAGTTTGAACTATCCAACATCTCAATAAAGTGGGAAATTCAGGAAAATAGTGCTGTCTTCTCACGATGGGTAGAAAAACCAGTGGAAGCCATATCCTAGAACAACACATAACATGATACATCCAATTTGTTATAAAGGGAACATGATCAAAACATCTCAACTGAAGGAGACTTTAGGATTAGGGTCACATGGGATGACCACCAACCAGAAATCACAATCTGAAACAAGGTCGCACACTCTGGTGACAGACAATGTTTGGCATATTGATGAAAACACTCAGCGGTCATATGTTTGTTGAGGACATGATGATCAGATCTAGACAAATCGGCACATGGCACACCAAATGAGGTAGTTTTAGCTAATAAGTTTGCTGGAGTGGCAACAACTGCTGACACTGACGGATAGAAAAGTCATCAGAGAAGAAAAAAAGATTGCTACAAGGTTGGCAACTACAAGGGTCACTCAAAGATATGCATGGTTAGCCAAACAAAATGATCAGGGAGAGCATGGGTCTACCAACGTGGTATGATTTTAAAGATGCCTCCAGATAGTTTGTTCAATGAGAATGAAGACAAAGACATGACACTCCAACCCTGTATCTAAATGACATTACACATCTAGTTTATATAAAATGATTGTATAAAAAGCATACTACTGGAAGATATTCAATTTCCTATAAATCATCTATCAAATCAATATACATTAAATGTATAATATTAACTCTTGATTATCGACCACTATAAAGTTCAATTAAACTGGGTGTAGTAATTTTTATTAATCACGTTCCCCCCTACCCGCATTACCAATAGTGAATCAAAATTACTATTGTGCGCTTGATGGTAATTATGTCCTTTGTTGTATAAAGGACTAATAGCCTAGTTTCCTGTGTATGAATACATGCCCTACACCAATGTTGAAATAACTTATTTTACATAGTATTGCAAGCTCTCTAGTTGGCCCTCTCTTGGTTGATTCAGATGTCTGAAATGCATAACGACGCATATGTAGGGATCTTTGATAGCCAGCTACTTACAGTTTTTCTTATTTTCAGACAAAAACAAAGAAAAAAAAAGTGATGCACACGGTATGACATAAATAAACCAATCATATCGAATATTACGTACTTATCAAAGATGGAGAGACAATTTGTATTTAAGAAATAGCTTTTACTAGTACAACAAAACCGCCCAAACACTGTTGGATAGTAACACTTCTCCAAAAGAGTAAAGACATCTAAAATGGAGTTTCCCTAAAATAGAAATGTCCTTCACCAATCCTTCCCTTAAAATTTACCATAATTAGCAACAATCAAATTATCAACATTCTTGGCAAAAGATATTAGTATGAAATAGACTGAGGAAAAGATGACAAGAAATCGGTTGAAGTGATTCAAGCATGTACAACAAGGATATTGGAACTGATGAAGAGAGAGTAGATTGCATGTTTCAGTCCTACAAAAAAGAAGAGAGACCAAGGACATCGAGGAAGTTGTTAAGAGAGATTTCTTAGTGAAAAAATATCTCTAAAGATTTGAGTTCTATCTGAGTCAAATGATGTTGTGTGATTTGTGTAACTGACATCACTAAGTGGTGTTAAGGCTTTTGTTGTTGTTATTGCTTAGTAAGGGACAACATCTTACCAAAAGAAAGGCAGGACCAGTATCATATGCCAAACATAGTTCAGTTTCCATGATTCCAAATTACCTTAATAATGACCCTTTGCTTTGCTTAATAGTTTAAAAATGACTATATATCCGGTATATCCAGAAGTTCAAATTAAATTTTCTAGAATTGGGGAAAACAACTTTGGGGGAGGGGGAGTCATCAAAAGATCACAAGACAAAAATCACAATCAAGAATAATAAGTTATACTTTGCTTCAGAGAAATCCACAATTTTCAAGCTTGCCTGGCAGATTGAGAAAATATAAGAGATAAAAATTTAAAACTACATAAGAAATTTCCCTGCCTCATGTAGACCACTTACAACAATAGCATTTGAAAGTTCTTGGTGAGCATCATCAAGCTTAACAGCCATTTTAGCAATTTTGTGGGAAAGAACTTTCTGACGGATTGTCCAATCAGCATTTTTCCAAATGCCTTTGGGAATTTCACTTAATCCAAAGCCAAGAAGAAACGCACCAGTAACAAGTCCAAAAGTATTTGAGCAAGCCATGGCTAATCCCAAAAGACCTCCACTCCTGTTTTAATAAGAATAAAAAAATTAAAAGAAACAAAGTGGGACTTAAGTTGAAACCAACAAGCATAAACATGTGCGTAGAAGTGGAAAACCTTAATTGAATGTTAATTAGGCAATCACGACTGTCGTATAGAAAAATATAAAATAATTGGACAGAAGGTAGGCATTTGAGTCTTCATGGCATGAAAACCATACGAACTAAAAATTCAGTGCTTTGGTAGTGCCATAGCATTTAAGTTTCTGAGAGAGGAAATGTGAGTCTCTAGGAATAAACGCAAAATTTTCGAAAAAAAAAACTACATAGGTTGGGTAAAAATCTGACTTGTTACTGCAAGTCTTTAACAGATAATGTAGTACGTTATGTCTCATAAAAAGTGGTTTTAGCACAAATCATCATTATTCACAATTACAAAAAGCAGAGGAAATAGCATGTGGGAAACGTTCTGCAACACATCAGCCATGACAACAAATGCAGCCAAATATTGCCTTTCGATATGGATGTACGGGAACAACAGAACTAATGAGTGCAATAGGAATCTTTATCAGAAAACATATAATTAAGAAACTCTAGGAAGCGGTATCTTACAACAAATTTCATTCAACAATATATATTTCAAAATAACTAAGATTAAGAAGTTGAGAACCAACCAATGCCGATGCATCATAACAAGAAGAATAATTCCAAAAATGCCAATGGATCCCACAATTACATAAAAGATCAAGTTAACATGTAAACTGGTCTTCAATCTTTCTGATACAGTGAAATCCCCAGCATCTTCAAAACCCTGGATAAGGGGCACAACAACCCTGCTCATGATAAAATGACACAAATACATCAGCAAATTTGCCTTTCTGATTTGTATGGTCTGTTCAAATACTTGAAATACTTTCTATGCAAGCAAGCATATGAGAAGACAGAGCAAATGGCATAATAGCACATACACAAAATCTAAGTTTAACAAGCACTCATAATAACTACTCGTGTGTTGTCAGCATTACTACTTCCAAAGTTGGCTCAAAGCCTCAGTTTATTCCACAGCAAAAAAATGTCAACTTAAATGCATTATATATTATCAAGAATTTAAAAATAAAAGATATCACATTGAAGTACCTTTCTGTTGAGGCCTAGGTACAAGAATAAAGGGAAAGCAGGTAAAGCTTTTACAGTAGTTTCGTAAGTTGGATATGTAGTTAAGAGCAGTTACAGAGTGGGTTAGGAAATTAAGGTTCATAAAATTAAGGGCTTGGCATTCAATCTACTATCATAGAACAGTTGTAACTTTTCTATACTCTTTAACTCTCAACTCTTTCTCTGGGGTCTATAACACAACGAAATGAAAATAATCTTATCAATAGGTATGCTTTGATGAAAATTACACGAATTTGAATTTGACAATTTTCATTTAAATGGACAACATTCATGCTCGCATGTAATAGTTATTTCAAATTAAACTCATTCCACATATCATATGCTTTATGATATGTAAATATCAATAAGACAAAGATTTAAGTTCGTAAATCAAGTATTGTCAGCTCATAGTTGTTTGCTAGCTGCCTATAAATAAGGTAAGCTGTTGTATTCTACATGGATGAATCTAGATAGAATGTTAATGACAGAAGTGCAGTACACATTCTTTGATCTCTCTACTCTCTACTCTCTCTCTCTGAAATCTCTTTATTCTGTTTTATTTCACTTTCCCCTTCTTCTTTCTCTGCCTTTCTGTTTCTTTCAACTTTCCATCCTAAATTCTATACCACATTACAAAGTTCATAGTTCATTGATTCAAACAAAGAGACTGGAGAATGTTTTATTGTCAGGAAAATAGAGACAAAAATAAAGATCACAAGATAATCAAAAGGAGTTCAAGAAAGTCTTGAACCATCATCCAATACATGGAGTTAAAAATTGCCATTTCTCAAATGATGGGAAAAACTTTTACAAGAGGCTTACCATGTAAGCAAAAAGGTACTCCAGTATGACCAGCTCCAGAAGAAAGAAATTCCTCCATTCTCATGGTAGGAAGATATTGTCTGCAGGTGTCAAAGAAAGTAACACTCAATATACAAATGAAATAATTGAATATATATTTCTTCATTGATTCACAACACTATTCAGCATTTAACAATTTAAATTCAAAAAATCTTCCTTTTGAAAGGAGGGAAATATATTATGTGTTAGCCTACAAATATTGAATTGAAGTAGAAAACGGGAAAAAAAATGACAAGCTTAGATGCAAATAGAAGTTCATAAATCTACCTTGTCTAAACCATAGGGTAGCACAATATTTTTTTCTGAAATCAAGAGCTGTTTTGTTACACTATTACAAAAGTCGATCTATCCAGGGCTAAATGAATAAGGGCTTGTTTTAAGTAATTATAGTGTTTTACTTTCAAAACTTGTCAGCAATGCAGTTTTTAAGACTTGTTTTCAATGTAGCTTTTAGAAACAAAACCAAACAACGGTAAGAGAAGTTTCAAAAAAGTTTTCAAAAGAACAGTACATGAGATGTGGATATTTGTCAATTGCACATCACTGTAGTCAAAATCGCAATTAAAAATGTGGATCACCTAATCGCTCAACCATACCAAAAGTGAAGCTACACAGAGGCACACCAATAATAGTCTAACGATTTTCTCCTTCACTCACAGCTGGGACTGCTTTCTTTAATTATTATTTATTATTATTATTATTATTATTATATATGTGTGTGTTGGACATTCATATTAACCAAAAGTATGGTCAAATTATGATATATAAATACATGCAAATCTCATCTTGCGAACCAATTTGGTGAGAATGAGTTAGACAAAAAAACTCAATCTCTAAAAAATGTTATTAGAATTGATCACAGTAAGATTTCTTGAATCTAGCACGACACCTACTATCAAACCACCAACAAATATCTAGTCTTATGCTTGTGATTTCCAGTTCTTGACATGAGAAAATGTGTTAGAGATCTCACATTGACTAGAGATACTACATTGACTAGAGATCTCACTTTGACTAGAAATACTACATTGACTAGAGATCTCACATTGACTAGAGATATGACTAAATTATAATATATAAATCGGTGCAAATCCCACCTTGCAAGTTAATTTCGTATGGTTGACTTAAATTTAAGTCCCCTTTCTAAGCAATATTTATGTAGAAGTAGAATCCACTATTTGAGTTACAATTCCAATATTTATGATCTTGTGAGCCTTTCACGATCTCAACCATAATCTTAATTTTTGCCACCTTGGCACATTGTATGAGATTAAAATAGTGCTTTACTTATTACAAGAATAACATTAGATTTAAAAAAAAAAAGTATAAAAACAATAATGAGCAATTTTTGTTTCTCAATTTCCGTAATTTGGAAATAATTTTGTTTTGAAACGCATGCAGAAAATACTTATCCAAACATGTTTCTTTTGTTCTTTTGTTTTTAAAAATGGAAAATAGCTTTGACAACTAGAATCAAACTAGGCCCAAATCTTTCATCAAATTTCAGATCAAATGAAATCTAGTTCTTGACATCAAAGTCCTTTTGTAAGGTTAACCGGATAGCAAGGCGGAGAAGAATTTTGTTTGAATAGCAGTAACAAACAAATAATTCGATGTGGGTATGCATCACGAGGTTACTTCTATGTTTAAGTTACCTGTCTCTGGTGTTCTGACACCCACAACCACAAAAATTCTTGTGCATGAATAATTGACTTTTGGCTCTTTGAGGAGCATTGGTTTGTGCACAGTCCTGCATTGGGTCGTGTCTACTCATTTTAGAGGGTTTTGCCAGAGGGATGATAAAACTCTTTGGCATAGTAACTCTATAGTGATTTGTAGATGGAAATACTCGAACTTCAAACAACAAATTTATTCCCTTTCATCCTTTGAGGGACTGAGCTGTCTTCTTGGAATCTATGTGGGAATTTCACACATGATTTACATGCTAGGGCATCTCTTGCTCTCATTTTTCCAATCCAGAAAGAAAAAATAAACTATAGCAAGGTAAGGCCTAAGGCCTCAGAAAATCGGTTTTATAACTATCGGTAGATAATTATATGAATGCACACCCCAACCTCTTATTTCTTTCTCTGAAGTTGAAAGGAACAAAAAGGATAGAGAAAAAAAGAGTATACTACTCAATACGATAGAAGTGCTTATTAATGTACTAGAAAACGAATAACACTTTAGATACGAACATAAAAAGAAGCAAGACAAACGCACTGCCAATTAGCAATACAAAACTCAAACATTATAATCTTGCTTTGACCCCTCACTCAAAAATTAAGACTACGTCTGGGCTATGTTTGAGAAGCCATAGAGTGGAATTCAACCCAAATCCACCGTGGGGGAAGGATTAGCGTAAGCATGTTTAGCGAAGTGAAAATGCCACAAAGCAAACACACTTTATATATCAACAACTAAACGATAGTACAACTTTTCTACTCTGACAATGCATCACACTTCAATTACAAAACCTCCTAATCATTAATTTGAATTCCATAGCGAAACTCCTAAAACGCTAGTCGTGTGAAGTCTTCCTACGATATTTTAAATTTCGCAACGAAATGGAATTGGAATGGTTAGGAAGTACCGTCCAGATATCAGCGGGGACGAGGACGATGATGGAGAGGGAAGAGAGCCAAGTGTATCCAACGGTGAAAAGCACGTAGCGAGGCACGCGTGGAGCTGCGTAGTACCTCAGCGTGAAAAGCACCATCCCCACTGTGAGGGGCAGAGAGATCATGTAAAACACCCACATCTCTCTCTCTCCGACGGAACACTCGATAGATCAGATCGGATCGGATCGGATCGAATCGGATTCCGGCGGTATGGCAGTGGCGGAGGTGCAGGTGTAGGTGGCGGTGACTCACTTTAGCTTCTGGTAAAGTTTCGTGAACGAACTGCACCACTACGCAACACGCAACACTCCCTCTGGGCTTCGCGCCTTATTTCCGATATCTATCTGGGCCTTCAGGGCCCGTAGCAACCAATTCAACAGAAATGTTTTTCTTACATTTCTAATTTTGTTTTTCTTCTTCATAATATGTAACTCCGTTTTATTCTTACAATAACGGAATCCTTTTATCACTTTCTTTTTTAATAATTATTGTTTTGGAAAATATTAAAATATATTATTTTTCTCACAACAAATGAATCAAAATATTCCAAAGATAAAAGTTACCTTTGAAATTTTTTAATGGGTTTGAAAAAATGATAAAAGTAACCAACCATGGTCGAGGTTGGGTTTAGTTTCGACTCCGTAAAAAACGGAAAAGCGTTCGACATTTACTCATTAATAATATTCTTAACTTATTCTATGAACTCCTTGTTTTCATTAAATACGTTTTTTAATCCTTTACTTTTAATAAAATTTGAAATTAATTTCTCTTTAAAATTTTAAACCAATTTAATTTCTTATTTTTAAAATTATATGAATTTAATCTTTTAACTAAATTTTGTTAAATGTTTCTTAATTAATATTAAAATAAAAGAATGTCAAACACGTTTAAAATGTTAAATGGGTTAAAAATATTATATCCATATATTTATAAAGTTAGAGGACTCTGACCAAAAATTTTAAAAGAAATATTTATAATTTTCATTTTAAATTAAAGACAAAAACATATTTAATTTATATTTTTTCACGTTACATGACTCTCCATGAGCTTTTATGTGCTCTCAGAAAAAAACTTTAATTTTGAAATGAAAACACTTATTCAACAATGCCTCAAATTTATAAATACTCTCTTATTTGCATAAAAATTTTGGAAATCATTTTAAAACGATATATAGCAAAGTAAGGTAATATGGTTTAAAGTCTAAGTGAGGCATGATATCCATAATATAGTCATTTATTCTGATTTTAGCTTCTTTGCAATCCTTAAATTGCATCAAGTCAGAAGGTTTTCAAAATTCTGTGAAAGAAGTGACGGAGTATCATCCATTACAATGACATACGTTTTAAATATAAAAAAGAAAAATAAGATAACGATTTATTTAGAGTTTATATTCGTATTATTAACTTGATATATAATTTTTTAAAAATAAATTGAAGTCTTAGAGGACATGGTCAAAAATTCTTAGGATCCGTTTGTTTCTGCATATGAACAGTAACGAAACGTAGTGCTTATGAAGAAAGTACATTAATCAGATGGAATAAGCAGGGAAATAAAAAAAAAATAAAGGCTTAAATGTTTACTTCCTTTCCGTATTAAAAGGTGAACTTCTATTTAGTATCTGGTTTTAAAATTGAATCTATTAAGTCCTAAAGTTGTAAAAATTGAATAAATAAAGTCTCCTCCGTTAAATTAGTATAAACGGAGTTAAGTCATAAAATCTGATTTTTTTTTTCTTATCTGTTTTTTCTGTAACGTTCAGCTTTTTCTCTTTCTACATTAATGATTTTTATAATTTTCATAAACGGACATTTTATTTTTTCTTTTTCTCTTTTTGGAGTTTGATGGTGACGAGGGAGAAGTGGTCCTTGACGGTGGTGATGAGGATGTAGAAGTGGAGGAAGAGGAATAAGGAGAGGATGGGAATGGACAGAGGTGTATTGTGGGAAGTGGACCACCACAAGCCACCACCGCAACCTAGCACCACTGCTGATCATCTTCACCGCCATCAAACTCTATTTCGCCTGACCACCACCACCATCAACACAGACCTGCAATCAGAAATTCCCCAATCGCGAAGCCACTGCGAATCCATCACACTCACCTTCTTCACCAAAAAACTCCATAGCTTCGTGTAACCAGAACACCACCGACCCACCCCCTTCTCCATCATTCTCGCGCAACAACCTATTGTGAAACCTTCACCAACCTACAGGGTATGACATCTTTTTCGTCAACTGTTACCATGGTTGAGGAGCCTTTTTTTTCATACTCACTCCTCCTGCTCCTCCCTTGGCATCCACACCATTTTCATTGTCTACGCCACCGGGCCAGTTTAATGACCCCTCAATGCCTCCTCCTCCTTCTAATTCCCCACTTGTTGCTGGACCTTTCCTACGTTTTCTGATTGCATAGTTCCCCTGATAGGTCCAGGTCGAGGCATATCAGCAAGGAACCATGAGAAGCACAGCGGAAGATAGAGAAAGCAAACGGTGAACCCTAAAGTGAAGGTTTATTCGATGTAATTTCTAGGGTTGAGGATTTGGGATGTTTTAATTGTGCAAAACCCTAAATGAAGCAGAGACCATAAGATGGACCGATTAAACGATGGGAAGGAGAGATTGATCGAAGGAAAACCTTTTAAATGGAGCAAAGGAAGATTTAAACGGTGGAAGTGGCTAGAATCTGATTTCAATCGGTGAAATGGAATGTGAATGAGATTCTAATCGGGCAGAGATGAAGGAAAGAAGATCTAAGGGAAGAATGGGGAGCAAAGTCAAAATCAATCGGTGGATTGATTACAAACCTGATGGAAGAGACTGTCCTTGGCTTGGATTTTTGATGGACTCGAGATTTGGTGAAGCCAACAATGGAGGTCGCTAGGGAGAGAAGGAGCTGGAGAAGGCGATGAAAAAGGTGGACAAGAAGGCGGGTGTCGATACCCGTGCCAAAGGTGACGAAGGTGGAGCTGAGGCAACCGCGGGAAGAGGAGCAGGCGGAGGCTGAGAGGAAGGCGGAGGAGGTGAAGAAGCGGCAGAGTCGCACTACTGTAGAGGATGAGTACAAGAGAATGGGGAGTAGTATTAAACTGGACCGTGTTCGTGAATACAAATAAATGAAGATTGAAGAAGGGCTTCTGGGTTTCTGTGTGTAGGTTCTTGGGTTTTCTGTGTATGGGTTTCTAGGTTCTCTATGTGTAGGTGGGAAAGATGAACTCGGTTGGAGGAGAATATAAAATCGTAGAAGATTGTGGTGGACCAAGAGAAATAGAAAAGAGAGAGAAAAAGGTGGCAGGAAGAGTAGAGGAGAGAGAAAAAAATGCAGTCACGCAAGCGTGAAGTTAATGTCGTTCCTACCAACTTAACGGATAGGACTTTATTTATACAATTTTTACAATTTTGGGATTCAATGTCTTCACTTTTAAAACTGGATACTAAACAGAAATTCACCTCTTAACATAGGGACGAAGTAAGCATTTAAACCTAAAATAAAAATCGGTAAAGATTTTCTTTTAACATTAAAGAGATTATCTTATTAAAAATACATATAAATAAAATAAAGTTAGTGTGCATTCGCTCTTATTATCTCTTCTTCTTCTTATTTCTCTTTATTAAAAACTTTATTTTATAATAAGATACATAATAAATTGAGTTACTCTAAGCCTTTTTGTATAAATAATAATTTATGTATCTCAATCCAAATTCTTTCTAATTTTTTTTTTCTCTTTTACGATTTTATCTTATATTCTTATTATGATAAGAATGGTTTGATTTTATTAATTTTCATCTTTGCATATTATTATTATTATTATTATTATTATTATTATTATTATTGTTTTGATTCATTTAATATTGTTATATTAATTTTATAATATCATATATGGAATATGATTATTATTATTATTATTTTTTATATTAGTTTTGAACTTAACAAACCTTACAAAATTTGAATTTGTAGACGTTGATGTTATAAAAAAGAATTATTTATCTTAGATATCATATGCTGAATACATTTAGATGAAATAGATCTATTTCATACCATTAAAGAAAGACATAAATCATGTTAGCAACTAATTTACTATTGTGACAACAATATCATTAAAGATATATTAGAAATATTTTGAATTTATTTCATTTCTTTTTGTAGGTGAACAAAATAATGAGCTTTTGATGAAAACTCGTGAGACCCGTCCAATTGATTTTGCTCCATTTTCATAAGAGTACATGATTCTTTTTTTTTCATGGTTGTGGATGTGATCATAATCAAACTATTGAATTAAAAACTTCATAAAAATTAGTGTTTCATTCTACACACAAGTGTTTATCAAATTCACAATCAACATGTTATAAAACAATTTCATTAATTTTTGTCCATTATCTAATGTACACAATTCACACATTTGGCTAGATCGAAAGGTCTTTCATATAATGATGTTTGATTAAAAGAAAAGTGATTTTTCAAGAATTTAAAAACACCATTAAACCAAAGAGAACAACTAAATATAAAGAATTCATGATATTGAATTAAAAAGCTCACAAGAATTAGTGTTCTAGGAACACTAATGTATCTTGTTAATTATTTTCGATCTGATATAATAATTCTTGTAAATTTTTTAAGCAGAATATAGTTATTTACCTTGGATTAAAGTAAAACCTATACTTCGTTATCTTAAGGGTATGAGTTTATTTTATCTAAATGATTCAAAATTGAATCTAATAGGTTATGCAAATTATTTATTAGATCCTTTCAATGGTTGATAACAAACATGATATTTTTTTCACATGTGGTGGCACAGTGATTTCATGACGATTTGTGAAACAAATCATAACAACAACATCCTTAAATCATGTAGAACTTTTTGCATTACATGAGGTAATTCGTAAATGTATTTGATTAAGATTTATAATTCAATATGTACGACAAACTTGTAGTCTATCTTTAGAAAAAATGGAATCAACAAACCATATATGAAGGTAATAGTGAATTGTTCAATAAAAATCTGGCGTATCTATTTACAAAATCTTTGTCCATTCGAGTTTAATACATAAAAACTTGCACTTAAATTTAAACGTTTATGCTAAAAAGAATTATTTGATCTTTCTTTCTTACACCTTTAGTTACCCTTTCTTACTAAGAGTGCTTGACAATCTATATATATTTTTTCGGTGAGTATTTTTGTTGCAAATTAAAATAAAAAACTGTGCAAGTTATTATTTATACATCATATAATGATATGATTTTCAGAATTTTTTTTGTGATTTTTAACTACACAGAATTACGTGTTGTTACATTAAAATATTTTCCTTACTTAATAAAATAAAACACATAAATATATATTTTGTAACATCCTAAAAATATAGCTTTAAACTATACTCAAGAGTACTTACATTTACAATAAAATAGAACAGTTACAGGAAGATAAAGTTTAACTTACAGTTATCCTAAAATAACCATAAATTAAAAACTTTACAGAAACCTACACTTATACAACCAAAAAGGGCAGACCGATCGGTCATACAAGAAGTGTATTAACCGAACGGTCCTATACTAAATACCAAAACAAAGTCCAGACCGAACGGTCTTACACTTAGCGGAGACCATCCTCTTCTGCCAACGCCTGCTCCAGAGAAGCTTCTGCACCATCTGCTCACACCCATAGGGTGATCATCGCAAAGACAAGGACGACCGAACGGACAACATGACAAGACAAGAAAATAAGGGTAAGCTAGTGTAATTTAATTAACTATGCAAATAGATAACTAACATAAATATGGTATAAATCAATAATTCCCTCATGCAACAAACAATCATACATTTCCAACCATAATCATACAACAATGCATGCCTTGACTGTTCATTTTACTCTGACTGTCCGGACTGTATGAATTATGTAGCTACGATGCTCTTGCACTCGTGGAAAGGTAATCTGGAAAATCATCAGAATTACCATAGCTGGAAACCCAAGCCGCCACATGAGGTTAGCCCTTCATCCCTCACTGTAGTTGGAAACCCAAGTCTACACATGAGTTTAGTCTGATATCTGGAACCCCAAGCTATACGCAACCAGGCCTCCTGCTATTCTCACCACATGTGCCACCATTCTCTACTTGAGACTCGGTGACCATTAGAATGTTAGGATGAACGACAACTTAGTCTGGCCATATTCATACTTTACCATTCAATAACCAATCTTGAGATATTCCTCCCTGGAATACTCTTTCATATCCATATGATTTCATTCATATCACAATTTAAATACCATACCTCATTAACAACATATTTCCTCATTCATCATATCTTTAAATACATATCCCACATCACAGTGAAAGGATAATTCCACCATTGAAAAGGACCGAACGTGAAAGCTCAACATAACTTATGAATAAGACCGAACGTGAAAGCTCAACATAACTTATGAATAAGACCGAACGTGAGAACACTCCCAATATGAGAACATGACCGAGCGATCATTTAGAGAATAAGACTCAAGCAGGAGTCGAACACTTGAACTCACATCATACACTTATGATTTAGAACGAACAATATTGGCTTAGACTGAACACTATTAACTTTGTACAAGTACGATATCGAGCGTTGGTCCAAGACCAAGCACTTACCAAGAACGAGCACTAACATTAGCCTAACGGCTAGTACAAGACCGAGCGTTATCACTAGCCTAATGGCTAGTACAAGACCGAGCGCTTAGTGCATCACTGAGCACTACTAAGACCGAGTGTTGGCATATGATCGAGCACTAACGTCGAACGGTCATGAACTGGGAGGACTTCAAAGACACGAACCCAATTAATAACCGATCACAGAAGAAGGCCGAACGGCCAAATCAGAGCATGGCCAAGTGGTCAACCATGAACCCTCAGTTTCTGCATAATTCTGCAGAAACTTCTGCAGAATTATGAACACATCAAATTTTACCAAAACTAAACGTTTTTACAAACTCCTAACCCTCCAAACATGAATCATACACATTTCTAAACTAAATTAAGAATACCTAAACCTTTCTAACATCATTTAGAGAGTTTCATCTCAGATTTGAGAGTCAATTATGCAGGATCATCAACTCAAGGACCAAATATCATATTTCCTAACTTTATTATAGTTTTAAGTAACTCAAGGGTTCTAACAAGTCTTATACCACTTACCCAAATTCTATATACCGACCACATTCACAACGAACGTTATTTCTCAAATTTTACTATCCCACTTCTTCACAATGCTTTCGGCAATGAACCAGAAACTCAATCATAAATAATCATCATGAACATATTCATTTAACAGTCCACATCAATTCAATCGAACACAAATCATTCCCTTTTACATTCATACAGAATCATCTAAATCAATTTCATTCACATGCATAATCATCAAACAATATATTCATACATCAAACCAAGTAATTAAATTAGCTAACTTCCCTTACCTCGAATTCAAGAGACCACTTTTACACGTTTCAATCCAAGAACTTCTACAACAGCCACAATTTCTGGTTGGTGCAGCGAAACCAACCGAAGAAACCAAAAGAGAAAAGACTCAGGAATAATGCAAGAACACATGCAAGTTGATCAATTCTTGCATGTACAGAAAACGTAGAGAATTCTCATGAAGAAGGTTTGGACCTTACCAGCTTCAAGAGAGGATTTTGACCGATGAAAAAATGAAGTCCTTTATACCAGAAGTGCTCAAGCACCAACGGATTGCTGATCGGAAGAAGAAAGAAGGAAAAAATTTAGAGAGAAGATGGAGAAATAAAAGAAAGTAGAGAGAAGGAGGAGAAAAGAAAAGGTTTGAGTTTTTAGAAAGATGTAGATTATGAGAAAATGGGATGAGTTGTGGTTTGGAAAATTCTATAAAATGTTCAAACTCTTTTAGTTGAGACACCTCTCCCTCTTTTCCAAGTGTCATTTTTAGAGTTTTACATATTTTTTCAAACTAAGGAGTAATTGCATAACAGGTTAATTAAAAGCAACTGTATAATTTCTTAATTTTTATCTTTATAAGATTATTTCTATTTTATTTTTTAAATTGTTTTTTAAGATAAAAATGTGGATGGATACTCACAATTATTTTTTTTTTTGCATTGTGAATATTATTAAGAGAAAATTGTTTTCAGCAGGGACATTTTTTGAAATAAAAAATTACAAACAATATTTAGATTAAAAAGAATAATAATTACGATGAAAATAACATTATCTTTTATAAATAAATTGTCTATCTCACATTATAACTGGACGACTTGGTTAGACGAATCAGATAAATTTAGGTTGATTGATTCACAAGCTTGATTCACAAAATAAATTTAGGTTGATCGGTTCATAATATATTTGCATCATACAAATAAAAAAAATTAGCTTCTGTTTTATACTTTTATAGTTTTAACCATATTAAATGTGAAAAAAAAATCTATAAATTTAATCCAATATTTAAATTAAATCTATTAACTGAGTTTTAATTAGGGTAAAAATAAGTTATTTATGACTCTTTCTTCATATAGGTAAACTAAAAAGTCCCTCTTATTATGTAGTAGCTTAAATGGGCACTCAGTGAATTTGTTAGCGTTGTATTTTGGGCACTAATTAGGCTAATAGAGAGAGCCCCACGCCCTGTGGACAATGAATTTAGAGAGGACAAGAGTCACAGAAACAGTCGAATTTTGAAACTTCCTTGAGTCTTACACTAATAATTGATTAGGTATGATCCATATATAACACAAACTTGTAGGTCTACCTTCCCTCTTTTTGACTCCAGAAGTGAACACTACCAACAATCTTTATACCAAAAAGAACATGTAGAAAAACTTTCCCTCTCTTCCTTTAACCATTGGATTCTTCTTTCTGTGCCTTTTTTTGGTGTGTGGCATCACAACATTGCTAAAGTGAATTTGTGCTCTATTTTTCCCATTTTGTTTCTCGTTCCTGAACTCCGTGTCACTTGGGATACTTCACCTACTCTACGCACTTGAGATTTCAGATTAGATTAACTTGAAAAGGTGACAACAGACAAGATTTCAAACAACTGTCAACTTCTAAATTCTTCTTTTAAATCACTCACTCAATTTGTGCTCTATAAGAAACCGCAAATCATGTCCAATTTCGACAAATGCCCTGTCTCTTAATTAACTCACTTCTACTCTTTCTTTTGTCTGCAATTTTATTTTTTTAGTTAGTGTCAGATTAAAGGTGTCTATAAAATATTAATAAGTAATTTAATAGTGATTTAATAACAAATGAAATCTCTAATAAATATAAATATAGTAATGATAAACGGTAACTAATAACTCTGATACTTTATTGAAAAATAAATTTTAAACTTTAAGTTAATTTTACAAAATTAATTTATAAAGTAAAATCTACGTCCACTTCTACATGTATTATAAATTAACTTTATTTTGAAACGATGTGAACTTTTAACGTAGAAATTTATTATACTTATAGTATTTTTTTTTAATCTTAGAATCAAGAATAAAAATTCACAGAGAAGCACGTGTTTGGTGACTTCTATTCCGAAATATTATATTTGTATGACTTGTTTGATAAGGATGTTGACGTTACTGTGAATATTTTTTTTAATATTATTATTAATATTCAGGTAAATAGTTATTTCAAGTATAATTAGTATTATCATATTTTACTTTTAGAGTTATAAAAAAAAATCAGTGTAAAATTTTTAATTTTATTAAATTTTTTTTCAACTCTTTTGATGATTAAGATAATTAAATTCTTGTTTTAACTTTTAATAGTTGATTGTTAGAGGAGAAAATAATGTTAATACGTGATTAAATTTGAAGAAACATTTATTTTTATTTTGTAAATTAAAAATATTTAGTGATTCGTTTTATATTAATTGTGCATTAATATTAAATATTTCGTTCCAATAAATAAATGTGACCATTAGTAAATATCTTGCAATAAAAACTATTTGCTTTTATCACATTATAAACAAAATATATGTCAATATTGATTATATTAAATGAACTATTTATCTTTAATATTTTCTTAATAAAATATAAATGTTTTGATAATATGTTCACATTATTTGTTATATAGAAATATATTCATTTGTATTATTTAATTATTATTTTATGAAAACTTATTTATTTGTATGATTTACTATTATGACATTTCCCACTCATCATCATCATAATAAAACATGAGCTGGAAGATGAAAGCCACAAAAGGTATCCTTGCTTTGCCACCTTAATAGCAACATGGAAAAAGAAAGTATTATTTAATAATAAAAAATAATATTTTGATATATATATATATATATATATATTACTTTTTCTTATTTTATATTTTTTCTATTTTAAATTTTTTTTAAAATTATTCATTTATAATCATTTTACCTTTATATTATATATAACATGAATATAAAAAAGTATCACTACTCTTAATAACATATGAAAAACTTTGGTCAGTTTAAATACTGGCAATAAAATATTATTTTTTTTTACAAAATGTAAAAAAGAGGACTTTGTTTTCCAGAAAAGAAAAAGTTATTTTCTACACTCTATTTACTTTATGTTCGTAAACAATTAGTGCATTACCATCAAATATTATAGTTATATTGCAAAATAAGTAGATTTAATCATTTTATTTTTTAAAAAATTTTCTTGTACACAATCCATAAGCTTTTATTCTGTACAATACGCTAAATCAAGATGATTATTGTAGAAATTTTAATTTATACATAAGATTTTTCATCAACAATATAAAAATAGCAAATATTCCTTTTGCTCCTACAGTAATAATTCTTCCAAAATTTATTTCTACATACCACAAATTTATACAACAATGCAAAAGTTTATCTCATCATTATTATTATTATACAGTAATTGATGTAATTTTTTATTAATTAAAAATAATACCAATTTATAATATATAAATAAATATAAATCTTATTTTATAAATAAATTTTATAAAATTAAATTTGAATTAAAAATATTTTTTTAATATGTTATTTAGTGTTAATAACTTAACTATTCCAAAGATTTTTCTTTTTGAAATGTTATATTTCATTTTGATAATAAGTTATCTTGAAACAAAATATAAGCTTATTAAAACGGTGGTTTTAGCTTGTAGCATGAAAGGAACACGATGTTAGAGAGTAGGGAAAGGTTGTACCTAATAAAGCAAGGGAAAATGACTTGTTTGAAACTTATGGCCCAAATTAGACGACTTTTTAAGTTTCATCACATTCAATAAAAAAAACCAAAAGTTATTTAATTTGAAAATGAAAAAGAAGAAAATACATATAAATGGGAATAAAAATGGAAAAATAATATGTGATGGGTCCAGTGGCTGAATGAGGACAATAAACACTCATCAAGATGCAACAACTCCAGATTTTATTGCAGGCAGCAACAACAACGGTTGGGTAGAAATTGTAGCTAAATGTGACCATCCATAAGCAATAAAACAGGTTGTGTGGATGAAAAATAGTGTAGTTTAATCTACGAGACACGCACAGCAGTAATTGAATTTAACCACTCAAAATAATAACACATTTTGCAGATTATTTAACAACCAAGACAGCTGGGAAAATTAAGAGATCCAATTATCGAGACGGTTGAATTTGGAAACATAGAAAAAGGTGAATTATTTGGTCGGACATAACCTAGTGGTCACATTCATGTTCATAGATTTCTGGCTCCTCTCCTTCCTTTTTCTATCAAAGTCAACCCATTGAAAAATGCTTCCATTACAACTAAGAATATCAAAAGTAATGGATCCTATTTTCTCTTTTTTTTGCTTTTACCAAATTCATAATCCAACTTTTCAACGCAGAAATTCTGCGATTTTTTCATCATCGTTTTTTCTTGTACTATGATGATGTGGAATTTATATTTCAAGAAAATTCAGAAAAATGTTTAATGCTTCATGTATATTACAGTGAGTCATAAATGAATAATATAAATGCTTGAATGCTAAGTAACTAGCAACTATAAAATCTGTATCTAGACAATTACAGACTTTTAATGTCGTCTTTTATTATATAAGTTAATTAGCTAAAACTTATTGATTAACAATCAACACACAAATATTGTAATGCACTTAAGTTTTGTAATTTAATTAATTTCTTTTTAAGAGAGAGTGCACTTTACAAATTACACTATTGCTATGGTCCTTCATCAGAAAAATCAATGACTAAAAATGTCATAACTCTATAATTTATTACACCTACCAGTTTTCATTATATATTATAGTAATTGTCTTGGTTATGGGTCAATGTTATAAGTATTATAGATTATGTATTTTCAAGTGTTTGTTTTTGTATCATTTGTCCGTCATTTTTATAGTAAAATTGGAAGAAGATACTTCAATATTAAAATTAGTTATAATATCATTTCTACGGTCTATTACGTGAATATGATCATGCACCTATACAGTATAATAATTTATAATTATCTTTAGAAAATTAGTTAATAGAACTATATTTTATCATTTATAATATACCATGATGATTTAGATTATTTTGATATACAAATATTACAGAAAATAAAGAAAGAACAAAATGGATTATAATTTCGATAAATTAAAGTATTCTAAAATAATTTTAAACTATCATGGACAAACATATTATTTCAAAGCATGCTTTCAATTTCATAAATTAAAATTTAATTTAGTTCAACCAATTTTATTTAAGAGAAAATTAGTTTAATTTATTTAAAAATAATGTACTTTTTGCTCATAATTTAGCTAATTAAGCGCCACTTATTTTTTCTTGACAAACCCAAACGTACCATAGTTGATTATTAATTTACCGAAACTTTTCATTCCTTTGTTTCACGAGTTCCAACCCAAATTCTTATCAATTTAAAAAATAAAAAATGTCATTATTTTACTTTATTTGTTATTTGCAAACAGACGATAAATAGTTACAAGTATTAAAATAATATTTTTTATTTGCGTAGTATCTGATATACATTTTGAAACTAAAGAAGATTACGAGACTAATTACAGTATGAAACTTTAAATTAATATATTTATTGATTATTTTATTCAGATATTGATCATCTTTCTTATTTGTATTTAGTGGAAAACTTCCTAACTCGTGATTTCTACGAATTTTGTACAAGATAGTAACCATCCGAACTGCATGATGTAACTTGGGAGGTGGTGGCTATCAAGGTTTGGTTTTCGATTGTGCTAGGGATACAGAATAATGATGTCAACCAAGTCACATGATGTTTGTCCACTTCTCAACTTGTGCTAGAGATACAGAACAATTTTGGCACATTATATAACCACAATTATGCATATTTCTGACTATTATTATATTTTTTAAGTGAAGCTACAAAATAAAAACACTTTACTAGGTAATTTCTATATATGTCATCAAAAACCTTTTTGGCTACAATCAAACACACCCCAATGCCATTTTTCAATCTCATTTTCAAACGCGTCAAATTAATAAATTGACTACTTTAACTTGGACTTCTTCAAAACTCATGATTCACCAACTGAAATAGGAGGAAAAAGAATGAAAGGCAAAAGATAGATCATTATTACAAGAATCCCAGGTCCAATGTCGAAGTTCTTCTTCCCAAGTTCCAATCTCGGATTTTTTTTTCAGTGGTTGGACATGTTCTCGATTATTATAAGAATTTTCCAATCTGGGCACGTTGAACCAATCAAAACAAAACCAAACAACACTGTGAACGGTGACATCATTCACCAACTGCTAGGGTGTATTCTACTTCATAACCCAATTATTAACTCATATATATGCCTTTGCGAGCAATTAGAGAATGATTAACATTTTGTTTCATATCATTGGCCACATTATGCACAAATCTTTACGCACCACCACACTTAACAACACAAGTTTAAAATTTTACACTAAAAAACACAAACCTTTCAAATGCGTGCCAGTTAAAAACCTCAACTTTTACTTTTCAATTTAAAGGTTTTGTTCATATTTTTCATAATTTTTTTTCAATTTCTCTTACATCAACTATTAATAAAGTCAATTTATAACATATAAATAATTACAAATATTATCTTATAAACATGATGATGTAAAATTAAATTAGATTTTAAATTCAGTATCATATTAAAAGTGTTATAATATTAACATCAATTATTAATTTTTATATATTCGATGTATTGTCGTTTTAACTTTAAAAAGTGTCTCAAATAAAAAAAATATTTAAAAACTATTTTAATCTCAACTCATAAACACTATAAAAATTGTTGTGTACAGTAAGAAGAAGAACTATAAATATATATACTCTAATGTGAGGTTTCTATCAATTGTAATTGCTACATACTGAAAATGACATATAACTAAATTCCAAATTAATGGATATCATGATGAATGAATCAAGGTCCACCACTCAAAAACTGCATTTATGGTGCAACGAATGGACGATGCATCAATTTAATACGAGCCAACGCAGCCTGAACAGATATATATAGAGAGAAGAAGGTTCGCCATTAGTTTGACACAGCGAAAATAAATAAATTAGTTTCATTTGGTGCCAGCAAATAACTTCAAACAAACAGTCTCTGTCTTTGGTTTACCAAAGCAGTTTTTCTTTATTCAAAAGCATACCTGTATTCCAAACTTTGACTATATTTTTTTTCGTAAAAAAGAAAAAAAGACAGTACCATACCTACGAGTAAAATAAGGGTAATAATTAAGTCTAATGTTTTAAAAATTCTGAAAAAGACACCAGACACAAATGTTTTTCTGAGCATATTATTCCTTCTCTTACTTAATCTGCTACAAGTAATTAATTAACTGGTTATAATAAAATAATTTCTGTCCCCAAACACGAAAGAGCCAACCCTATAGCAAAGTTTGTTTTGGCTGATGTTGTTGGGATTTCATTTGTAAGGTCGTGATTTTTCCAGTTTTGGTCCTGGTTTTGCCATTGCTTTCACCTCTCACGTAAAAAAAGAACAAAAATGAAAATGAATAAATCGGTCGCTCCTCAGTACAAAAGCCAAAATAAATTGGCTGGAAAGAAAGTCCCTTCAGCAAATAATCCAAAATCCAAACACTATCATTCGATTATCTCTCAAACAGCGAAAAAGCAAAAGCGAAATAAACAGTAAATTCCATTTTTTTTTCTCTCTCGGAATATTCTAACATCTAAGATATTATAAATATATGTCAGAGGCATACACTTTCTATTTATAAAATTACACGTATCTCTCGTTAATCATGATTATTTTTCAAATTAGATACAACTGCCACCAGTAATAATACACTTCTCATTTCAAATATTTAATACAATCGCAAGTTTAGAATTCATTAATTAACGAAAACCAATTTTATGTTATTGTTTATAGACAGGTTTCTATTATTGTTATAATTTTTAATTTTTTTCAAAAGAATAAGTCAAGCAAAATGCTGTTTTTTTAATTATGAAATATTCATTAACTTTGTGGATAATTGATATCTATGAATAATCTGAGTGATAGAATTTCTTCCTCAGACCCATTAAACATGAATGAGTTATAATATTGCTAATTTGAGGAACACTAAATTATAATGTGATTAGAATATACATTAAGACGATAAAAGAAATATATAAAAAAAGTTATTAAAATGGTTAATTAAATGTGGTTTGTAAAATTTAACCATTTGTAAAACTAATAGATGTATTTTGTAATGAAAAAATGAACTTACAAATAGTCATTAACATGAAATTTAATAAAATGTTAATGTTTATAATTAATGCAGTGTAATAATAATAAATAAAAAAAACACATGCACATAGCGTTATTTATAACATTAAATATTAAAAATTATATTATATACTTTTCTTACACAGTCTTTGGCAAACGAAAAGCGTAACCGCCCTCTTGAGTGTTCACCGTTTCTCTCTTTTTCCGACGCCCACACACACAAACGCGCATTTCGTTTCTATTTTCCGGTTAGCACTACTTTCTCGAATTCTCCGATGACCGGCGGCGAGGAGAGTCACCGGACGGGGACCTAAGAAGGCTCTCTCTGTCTGATTCTCTGGAAGGCATGTCCGAGGACAAGGAGCGGGCGCTGCAGACGTTCCGCGCGCTGGTGGAGAGCGCGGACAGGAAGTTCGGGCGCGTTCGAGACGTGGCGGCGTACGGAGGCGGCACGAGCCGACAGCAACAGCAGCAGCACGCGTTCCAGAAGGTGTTCAAGGCGTACACAAGGTTGTGGAAGTACCAGCAGGAGAACCGCTCGAAGCTGGTGGAGTGCGGGCTGAAGCGGTGGGAAATCGGCGAGATCGCGAGCCGAATCGGACAGCTGTACTTCGGGCAGTACACTAGGACGAGTGAGTGCAGGTTCCTCGTCGAGGCCTACGTCTTCTACGAGGCCATACTCAGCAGAAGGTACTTCCAAGGATCCGAACCCAACGCCAAAGATCTCGGTGTTCGCTCCAAGGAGTTGCGCTTCTACGCGCGCTTTTTGCTTGTTTCGGTCATTCTTAACCGGACCGAGATGGTTAACCACCTCGTCGAACGCTTTGGGGCTTTGGTTGAGGATTGCAAGAGCACCTTTCGGGTAATCTATGCATTTTCTCGTTCGCTTCTCAATTTGCTTTAATTTCTTGTTTCAGCTTTTGGAGAGGAAAGTGAGCTGATAATATTCATCTTCTTTTTTTATGTGCGTGTAGTTATTTTATTTTATTTTGTTTCTGCAAATGAAGTAGTTAGGAGTGAAGCGATGTGGGTTGGTGTTTCCTTTCTTCTGAAAAGTGAAAATGCTTTTATCTTAGGGATTAAGTTAGAAGCTGCTCCGTGCAGATCAATTGTTACTGGTCATTGTGTGATACTTGATTTAGATTCCGTAGGTGAAAACCTGAGGATGATTAGATTAGCTTCTTGTGTTTTGGGCTATGTGATAGAACAGAACAGCGATCATATGCTGGCTTGATCTGTGTAGTGTACCGGCCCCACCTAACCTTGTGTGTTTTTGCATGTAATATGGTAGAATTCACGGTTTTTGGGATGGAATCCGTGTCACTAAATTACGTTAGTTTCATCGTTTGATGGCAATCCCACTGTAGGAGATTTTTGAAATAAGTAATTCAATCTTTGTTTCATTGACATCTGATTCCATAGGATAAAATCGATGGGTTATCTAATGGATATTAATTTAAGCAAAATTTTGCTCCCTTTGTTTTACGATAGGTTATTTTCATAGCTTAGCCGCAAGATTCAGGTTTTTTTTTTTTTTCTGTTATAGCTGACCTGACTATTGTATGAACTGTGGAAGTGATCACTATGGTGTTCCGGAGTAGGATAAATATCAAGGTTATTGAAGGTTCTCAGTTTTACAGTACTGAAGAAAAGCAAGTTGTAGTTTTTCTAAAGAAATGGCCTCCCATTATAGAACCATAGTAATGCTCTGGATCAACTGGATTTCAAGTTGTACATGTGGGGGCCAGTTTTTTTTAGAATAAATTGTTGGTGCATTGATGAAATTACTCTCAGATGGCAAAACAAAAATAACGATTCTGAAGATCCTTAATATACATATGTTGATCAATTCATTATACTGATTGCCGGGGAAATTTTTTGTAGAATAACATTGTTGGTACAGTTGTGATTTTCTTCTGAAACCATATTTATAGAGTTATTTAATGAGAGCGTGAGATGTTGGAGTTAATCTGGACCATACCACTAAACATGGACAGTCAAAATTGTTTTACTTAAATCGAATATTGATTTTTATTTATGATTTTATGGTCAAAATCAGTTTGTCAAACAAGAGCATACTAATAAAATTTCTGTCAGTTTTTCAAAACAAAACACGAGGTTCCGAATTTCCTAAATGCATTTCATGTGTTGATTTGATAAGTTTATCAAATGATCAGGATAACAAAAGTGTTTATGCAGAAAATAATGATACTTTATTATTCGCATGATGACAACAGCCCTATAGACTATGATTGGTATTTCTTTGTAAAATTACTCTATCTTTTTTATCTCTGGCCCGATATCATGATCATCACTGCATTGTTCTGCTTCAGGTGTTATCAATTACCTATAACTTTACATCTTTGGTTGTTGTTCTTTAGGATTGGAAATCAAGCCTCCACTTCTCAATCTGATTGTTTTATACTTTTTAATTCATATTGTTCAATATTAATATTTAACTTCTGTTTTTTCTTTAAAAATAGATCTCATTAATTTTGTTATAACAGAACTTGTTGATGCTTTGTATTCCTTTATTCAACCTCGAGAAAAAATTATATGTACTATATTGCATGCTTGACTTATGAATGTGAATAATTTCTTTTCAGGAAACTAACTTTAAGGAATGGAAGCAAGTGGTGCAAGAAATTAACCGTTTCACAAAAGTTGATAAGGGCTTTAATTTCAGACCCATGCGATATTGTGCCACATTTGATACTCATCGAGCATCTCTTCCTTATGTAGCTCGTTTTCATGCTAAGAGAGTTTTAAAATTTCAAGATGCCCTGTTGACAAGTTATCATCGAAATGAGGTTAATACTGGTTCACATTACTGTGATGATTCTTAAATTTGGATTGTTGATTTACTTTAGTGGCTAAAAAGGAACTGGAGCTTATGAATCTTTGTATATTCTCTCTTTCAGGTCAAGTTTGCTGAGCTTACATTGGACATGTATAGAATGATACAGTGTTTAGAATGGGAGCCTAGCGGAACATTCTACCAAAAGCATACATTTAAACCTAAGGAGAACGGTGACACAATTGATCACTCAGGAGCTTCTGGGATAATAGACATGAATCTCACTGCAGATATGACGGATCCAAATATACCTCCTAATCCTAGAAAAGCTACCCTGTACCGTCCATCTGTGACACATATGATAGCAGTGAGTTTTCAAGTGTACTGGAAAGATTATATTACATACTTGCTTGTCTGCTTACTAAAATTAGTAAACTGTCATGGTAACTAGACCTTGTCAATATCAGATGATATTGCATGACAATTTTATGGCTTCTCCTATCATCACTTGGATATTTTGGTTTGCCTTTGGTCTGCTTCGTTAGTTTAGTGATTTTTATAATACACTCTCTTATCTATTTGTGCACACATACATTCGGTATTTCTTTTGTGTTGTATGATCTGATTTATGAACCAATGCCAAAAATTTGACTTGTTGAAAACAAATGGCTTTTTACATCCTATTTATACGCAATCTTTCACTGGCCGTTGAACACAATTTGTTGTTTCTTATATAAGCTTCATGATGTTATGCAGGTAATGGCTACAATTTGTGAGGAACTGCCACCAGACAGTGTCGTGCTAGTATACCTTTCAGCCTCAGGTTTACATTTTCTCTTTCTTTTTCAAGTGTAAATAGTCTTCCTCTCATGCCTGTTATAATAGGTAAGTTATCTTAATGATCATTCATGCAGGGAACGCTGGTCTTAATAATGTCTCTCAGGTAGAAAATTCTGGAGGTTCATCCAAATCTTCAAGACACAGAGTCTCTTCTCAGACTTCCCATGGACAGAATTCTGGACTTTCTGAAACTCAAAATAATGGCAAGAGAGAAAGTGGCTATTATGACAATTATCTGTGGTTTGGTCCCAAGGGAAATAGTGGTAAGTAGATGCTCTGATTCTATTCTCTATAAAATTTCTGTTCAGATTGTTCAAGGAAACGTTAAAAGAATTTTATATTTTCTCAATTTTTGGGTTAGTTTAGATGAAATGATATATAGAATAAGGTATATCTGATGATGCTGCATTTACATGTGCTTTATTCAAATTATCAGGTACAAATAATCTCTACCCTGGCGATCTTATCCCCTTCACTCGGAAACCTCTTTTTTTGATTATTGACAGTGATAACAGCCATGCATTCAAGGCAGGTTTGTCATAACTCAGAACTTGTGTATGAGTTGCGTGAGAACTTTGTTAGGTTGAGCTGTTCAGGATATTCCCAGAATCTAATTGTACTTTTTAATGGCTTAATAAAACTTGTAATTAGTTTATTACTGTGTAGTCCAAGGGTTTGTCAAAATCCTTGAAATTGAATTTTAACTAACCAACCACAGAAACCCTGCCTTGTTGAACTTCTACAATTTGAATATGAATGTTTAACTTTCTTCAAGGACAGAGTTAAATGGATGGAAAGAAAGGACCACTATCAATGATTCGTGTGTGCTTACCAAAAAAACTGACAAATACAGCATCTTTCTGGGTTATATAATGATTTTATAGTTCGTTTTAGGCGTAGGATATTTGCTTGTTGGCTTCTTCCATAGCAAATGTGTTGGAAGTTGGAATTGGTAGGAAATTGGATGCGGTTAATCTTAGGCTTGAGAATTGATTGACCCATGGTATTTTCTTTGACAAGCCTTGATTGATTGTGTACATCACAAATTTTTGCAGGTTTTACATGGCGCTGAAAGGGGTGAAACGGCTGCTTTATTCCTTTCACCCTTAAGACCAATTTTCAAGAATCCATCTGATGTAAATTCCAATAATGGAAGCCAATTTACCTTTTTTTTGACTTGTCCTTTGTCAGCATTCTGCCAAATGATTGGTGTCTTCCCTAATGAGGCTGATACAGTAAGCAACACGAGTAATCTTTAACATATCTGTAGTTAACTTCAATTATCGTTGGTCTAATTGTGTTTTGTTAACCTGTAGGATGTGTACAATGAAGCAGAGAACATAATAGATAATGCTTTCACTGAGTGGGAAATAAGTCTTTGCTCATCAACTACCATGAATTTAGTATGGGCGCAGGTTATAAGTGATCCATTTTTGAGGCGGCTTATTCTAAGGTGCTTGTTCTTTACTTTTTAGCCTATGTAGTTTTTTCTTTTTTCTTTTAATTTATAATCGGTGATTGATTGGTCTCGGGGGATGTCAACTGCTATTTGGACTTTAAGCGCTATTAAAATTATTGAATGGACATACTGTGTGACATCTTGGTATCATTTATGTACACAGATTCATATTCTGCCGATCCGTGATCTCTTTTTTCTGCCCGCCTGAGGAAAGTGAACAGTATCTGCCAATTTGTTTACCCCATCTACCCACTTCTGTTGCACCATCGTCTGAAGCCGTGCGTTCAGCTGTCGTGCAACTTGCCGTGCACTTTGACGTTGCTGACTCCTTTCACTTTACTGAAACATAAGATTGGATCTTAAAAAGTAACGACTAAACTGTTAGGGTTGCATGCAGGCATTGGAAGCTAAGGATCCTCAGATCAAAAGCATAATGAGTTGACCTTTCGGGCGACAGGGCAGAGAGTATTTATGTGGGGTCCTGGGCTGTCTGGTAAAAAAAGTTGTTGGTAATGGTTGCCTCTGCTTGTTGTGTTGCGTACTTCGACCCCACCTGCTTCATTGATCTCTCTCTCTATATATATATATATATATATACTGTATTTGGTGGTTTGCTCTTTACTCTGTCAAGGTTAGGTCATCATGGATGCCTGGTGATTTTTCATTTGTTTGGCCGTGGCAAGATAATTTTGTATTTTTAGTGTGGCAAGATAGTTGTTAGTTTAAAGTTAGTTGTATTTGTTCATACTTCATAGCTTTGAAAAGGAAAAGAAGAAAACAGAAACTCATTGTTAATTTTATCTTTTTTAGCAGAATTGGACGGTATTTAAACATCATCATTGATCAAGGAGGATGTATTTTAGGAAGAACGAATTCTTTCAAAATTCCAAAGTAGATTACCTATCTTGTATATTCAATTTCAGAGCTCCATCATACTTACATAGAGAAATGTCACACGAAATACAATAACGTTATTATGATAATACAATCTGATAGACGGAAAATAACTATCTCATGTCGCAAATTCTATTTCACCGATATTTTTCAAAAGAAACAAATAACAATGTTTAAAATACTAACAAGGGACAAGTCGAAGTATTAAATAACAATCTTAAAAGTGTTATCATCTTGTGTTCAGAAAATCTTTGAGAATCAAAATCAAATAACATACTAATGTAAGTTTAAATCAAATTATTTTATTTCTGTTGGAGCCCCAAGGCCAATCTATCATCATCCTGTATAAACGGTTACTCTAAAACATTTTTTAAACATTGTTATTTTCTTGTTAGGACTGAAAATCAAGAAAGCACCAAAGTTTTTATTAGGAGAGAATTTTTGGTAATATTGAAGGCCTTTTTCTGATTAGACAATGCTCATTATTCTTTAGTGAAATTAGAAAGAAAAATAAAATTCAAAAGCTTAAACCCATGTGGTTTATTTTACTAAATCACCAAAAAGAAATTTTATAATATCTTGATTAGTGAATGAAAAGACCTTGGATAATTACTGTAAGATATATTTGGCAGATACAACGATATAAAACAAAAGGAACTACAAAAGTTGGAGTTGCAGAAACTCCATGCTCACTGGTATAGTCTCAGTTTCGCTGACAAACCCAATCTTTGCACGACGACACTCCCTCTTTCTGCTTGCCACGCTCTTCTCCTCCACTCGCGATGTCTACCTCGCCAATCTCAAGATCACATCCCTCTCACGCGCTGGAAAAGTCGACGCCGCGCGCAAACTGTTCGACGAAATGCCCACCAAAGACTTTGTCACGTGGAACTCCATGCTCTCCGCCTACTCACAAAACGGCCTTATCCAACATTCCAAAACACTCTTTCACTCCATGCCGCTGCGAAACGTCGTTTCCTGGAACTCCATCATTGCCGCGTGCATCCAAAACGACGACCTCGATGACGCTTTTCGCTACTTCGCCGCGGCGCCAGAGAAGAACGCTGCCTCGTACAACGCCGTGATCTCGGGACTAGCGAGGTTCGGACGCGTGAGGGATGCGCAGAGGCTCTTCGAAGAGATGCCGCATCCGAATGTCGTGTCGTATACCGCCATGGTCGATGCGTACGCCAGAGTGGAGGGTGGGATTGGGCGCGCGAGGGCACTGTTCGAAGCGATGCCTCGGAAGAACGCGGTGTCGTGGACTGTGATGATCAATGGGTTGCTGGAGAATGGGTTGTATGAGGAAGCACGGGAAGTGTTTGGGAGAATGCCGCAAAAGAATGACGTGGCGAGGACCGCTATGATTACTGGATTTTGTAAACAAGGGAAGATGGAAGAGGCCAGAGCTTTGTTTGAAGAGATTCGATGCAGAGATCGCATATCTTGGAATATAATCATAACGGGTATGCGAACCTGTAATATTCGAAACATGTGTAGCATCCGCTAGTTCTTAGCTTGATGCCGAACAGTGTCCGTGATTTTAATAAGATAATTTATTATACCTTATAGGGCATATCATTAGGTGTCTTACTCCTTGAGAAAACTGTTTGGTTTTTAATTCAGTAAATAGATAGAGACACAAACGAAATAAGGTAGGTTATTAGGATTCTAGTTATTTTGTTATTGATTTCTTTTCTAGAACAAGATTAAGGAAAACTTTACCCTGCAAGAGCATGTATTCTAGCATGCCTTTGGTTAAGTCTGAGTTTGACTCTATGAGGTATTGGGAAAAAACCTACTCCTTCCTGCTTAGATTAGAGATAGAACTTGAAAATAATCTAAAATCACATTGGATCAGGAAATAAATTTTAAGTATAAACAAACGAACCTAAGTCTATGATGTAAAATGTGTGTAAAAAAGTGTGTAAACCCCTAAATTTCAGTAAAGGCACCTAGATCACAATATATTTTTAAATTAAATCAAAGGGGAGTGTTCCTGGCTTGCTCTAAAATTAATCTCAATTTGAAAAAGCCTTATCAATTTATAGCACATTTTTTTATTAACTGTAGAAAAAATAAAATAATAACATGTATTCCTAGGAGAAGGAGGAGCTTGTTTTCTTCTACTCTGTCATTGCATATTTTTTCTTTTATTATTCCATCTTTTCACAATCGATTCACCGTTTGTAGGTTATGCTCAAAATGGGAGAGGGGAAGAGGCACTGAATTTGTTTTCACATATGATGAGGACTGGTATGCGACCAGATGATGTGACTTTTGTTTCAGTTTTCATTGCCTGTGCCAGTCTCGCATCACTTGAAGAAGGAAGACAGGTGCATGTTCTTGTAATTAAGCATGGCTTTGAGTCACACTTGTCGGTGAGTAATAATCTGATTACTATGCATAGCAAATGCGGTGGCATTGTTGATTCTGAGCTAGTTTTTGGACAAATTTCCCATCCAGACGTAATTTCATGGAACACTATCATTGCTGCCTTTGCTCAGCATGGTCTCTATGACAAAGCACGCTTCTACTTTGACCAGATGGTGACAATCAGTGTTCAACCTGATGGCATAACTTTTCTGAGTTTATTATCTGCGTGTTGTCGTGCTGGGAAAGTCGACGAGAGCATGAATCTATTCAGTTTGATGGTTCATAATTATGGCATTCCATCAAGGCCTGAACACTATGCTTGCTTAGTTGATGTGATGAGTCGAGCAGGTCAGTTGCGCAGAGCTTGCAAAATTATCCATGAAATGCCATTCAAGGCAGATTCCAGCATCTGGGGTGCTGTGCTAGCGGCCTGTAGTGTTCATTTAAATGTAGAATTGGGGGAACTGGCAGCTACAAGAATTTTGAATTTGGATCCTAATAATTCTGGTGCTTATGTTATGCTGTCCAATATATATGCTGCTGCTGGCAAGTGGAAGGATGTTCATAGAATCAGGGTTCTGATGAAAGAGCAAGGAATTAAGAAACAAAGTGCTCATAGTTGGTTGCAGATTGGAAACAGAGTCCATTATTTCGTTGGAGGAGATCCATCACATCCTAATATTAATGATATTCATGTTGCTTTAAGGAGGATAACATCACATATGAAAGTAAAAGGTGACTGAAGATTTTTTATTGAGAAATTCTACAAGTAGTGATCCATATTAAGCTATCTCACCATAATTTCCCAAGTTATATTGTCTATACAACATTATTTAACAACACTATTTGTTAGTTCCGAATTATTGCATGCTACCCAAAAGGAGTGACATTGTCATTAACAGGATCTACATAAACATAACAACTGAAAAAGAAATGAAGAACAAAACATCAACCATAGATCAATTAAGCTCTTCATTTTTTTTTTGTCTTGTTTGTAATATTACTCTAGTTTATACTTCTCTCTTTTGCTCTTATTTTTCTTAGTTAAAAGCAATGAGATAAATTTTACAATTATTTCTCAAGCAATTTCGTAATTTGAATGTAGCAAAGTATTTTTTCATCATCGTTATTATTAAACATTTCTTATATCATTGAATGCTGAATTTCCCATTAAAAAAATTTGTTTTGAATATTCAATAGAACATACATTTTGTCTGGTGGCAGGGGGCAAATATCATTGAATTGTGAGATAAGAATACAAATTTTCTGCAAACAGCATTTCAAAAAATTGGGGGATCTTGTCTTCCCAATAAGATATCATGCTCTCTTGTTCTTTCCTCTCTCTTGATAATTAATCATTTCTAGAATCAAATTGAAAACTGCAGGATGTTAATGATTTGAGATTATGAAATATTATCCCTTCAAAATATTAGCTGAAAGTGTGGCTCTGGTAGATGCTAGCAATTTTTTGTGTAACTGAAAAAACGCGTTTTATTTGAGATGAAGAAGCTCTAGTTGAATAACACAGACTTAATTCATAGTTATAATAAACAGATAAATTTCTGATAACTGTTATAAATTTAAAATTTACTCTCTAAACACCCCATTAATTTAAAAAATCCAAATCCAACTAATACTACACTGGCAAAGATTAGCATTAAAAATTGAGTTAGCAGTCGTCATGACAAACTTCACTTTCCCCTTAATGAGGTTGGACAATCTTATTAGGCTTACCCAGTGTGGTGAAATTTTGCAGATTGTGTTATCACCATTCAAATGTGTTAACTTCCAAAAAAAAACGGCAATCAATCATTCATTGCAAACTCGACAAATTGAGGTTTGTTGGATATATGTTGCAGACTAAATAGTACAATATGATCATTGCAATCTACAATGAAATGAAGACGTAAAGAACTCAAAATTATTGGGAAAGATGTCATATCATTTACACCGTTATTTTTTCAGAAAGAAAGGAGAGATTTAGGATAAACTAATCTAATTTCTATATTTTTTTTTGGGGAAAAGAAAAAAAAAGAGAGAAAGATAGGTTTTTCTTTAAGACCGACAGAATATCACCACCCCAGTTAGTATAAAATGATAAGAAAATCAACCTTTTTTTATATCTGAAAAAGAAATACTTTGTATGACGTCAAATTATTTTATTTAAATTAATTTGATGTTAAGAAAAAATAACATAATATATACTTTATTTCTTTAATTACTAAAATTATGTTAAGAAAATAAATACTTTTTGGTTCTATTCATGTAAATAAAGTATTTTTATCATTGTGTTTTATTTACATTTTAATTTTCTTATTTCTCTATTTTTATTTCATTTTTCGTTATTTTATTCTTAATCTAAAGAAAACATTAGCCGTGTGTCCGTCTAATTTTATTTGTGTAGATTTTATGTCTAATTTATAAAAGTCTATTTTATAACTTTATTTTTCTAACGAAAAGCTAAAATTTATGTTAATAATATGCTTAATACCACTGTTGGTCCCTATTTTCATCAACTTTATTTAATATGAGACTCATTTTTTTCGAATATTCAATGTAATTCCTAATTTCGTAATTTATGTTTAATTTGATCCTTTTTGTTGACGACGTTTAAATCATTAACAACAAAATGTTCGCAGCACCAATCAGTAAATTACATGGTAGTTATTGACAGTTATGGTTTAGTGTTTAAGATTTAGGGAATGTTGTATGATTTAGGGTTAGGGTTTCATGCTTAGGGTTTAGGGTTTCTAGAAGGATAAAAATGACTAAGTTAATTAGTATATAAATGGATGGAGACTGAGGGTCACAAATGGTTAGCAATGAACATTAGTTTGAATTCCTACAACAAGTGTAGGGACATTGTTAGGATTTAATATGTGTCAAAAGTTCCAACAGGAAATAATGATAAGATCATTGATATATAAGAAAAAAATGATTTGTAAACCTATTGATGGGAAGATTGTTAGTATTCAATGAGTTTGAAATCTCATATCGAGTAAAAATGAGTAATATGAAAAATATATAAAGAGAAGGGTATACAATTAGGGGGTTTAGGGTAAAAGTGAGTAAGATGACAAATATATAAGTAAAAGGACTTGAAAACCTATTAAGGGAAGCTTTGTAGTATTCAATGAGTCTGAACTACTACACATAGGAAATATGAGTCAAAAGATTAGTACATAGGTAAAAAGGATTAAAAAGAACCTATTGAGGGAGAGATTGTTAGGATTCACTAAGTCTGAAACCCCATATATGAAAAAAAAAAGTAAAATGACCAGGATGTAAGTAGAAAGACACATTGACTTATTTAGGGGAGATTGGTATGATTAAATGTGAGTCTAGAATCGCACATTAGCTAAAAATGAATAAGATGACTATTATATAAGTAGAGTGATCCCATAAACATAATGAGGTTTTGTAGAGATTCAACGTTGGAATGAAGTCTCACATCAGTTAAAAATGTAAAAGATCACTAGGGATTGGTAAGGGTTTAGGGTTTAGGATATCATAGAAGGATAAAAATGAGTAAGTTAACTAGTACATAAATGGATGGACATAGAGGGACACAAATGGTTAGGACTGAATGTGAGTTTGAATTCTCACATCAACCTTAGAGAGATTGGTAGGTGTCCAAGGTCCCACATAGAAAATAATGATAATATCATTGATATATAAGTAAAAAAGATCCATAGACATATTGATGGGAAGATTGTTAGTATTTAGTATGAGCTTGAAACCTAAAATGGGGTAAAAAAGAGTGATATGAAAAGTATGTAAGGATAAGGGTTTAAGATTAGGGTGGTAAAAGTGAGTAAGATGGCAAATACATATGTAGATGAACTCGAAAAGCTATTAATGGGAGAGTTTTAGGATCTCATTTGGGTTTTTGAACTCTCAAACCGGGTAAATATGAGTAAGAAGGTAAAAAAGAATGAATAACCAAATGAGGGAGAAATTGTTAGGATTCACTAAGTATGAAACCCCACATTGGGTAAAAAATTGAGTAAGATGACTAATTTATAAGTTAAAAGCCCCCACAAACCTATTTAGGAGGAGAGTGGTATGATTAAATGTGAGACTGAAGCCCCACATCAGATAAAAGTCTATAAAAACTAGTATATAAGTAGAGAGACCTCATAAACTTATTGGGGGGATTGTGGAGATTCAATACTGGTATGAAATCTCACATTAGTTAAAAAGAGTAAGATCACTAGTTGGTTAGAGTCAGGGGGATTGTGGGGATTCAATGTTGATACAAAGTCTTACATTTCTTAAGAAAGAGTAAGATCACTAGTTGGTTAAGATTAGGAATAGGGAGATTGTGAGAATTCAATGTTGGTATGAAACCTCACATTAGTTAAAAAAGAGTAAGATCACTAGTTGGTTAAGATTAGGGATAGTGAGATTGTGAGAATTCAATATTAGTATGAAGCCTCACATTAGTTAAAAAAAATCACGAGTTGGATAGAGTTAGGATTAGGGGAATTGTAGGGATTCAACATTGGTATAAAGTCTCGCATTAATTAAAAAAGAGTAAGATCATTAGTTGGTTGGGATTGGGATTAAGGTTAGGATTGATGTTAAGACTATCTTTTTAACAATTATAGATTTATAGATTTATGTGTGTAGATATCTTGTGTTTAAAGTTAATTACTTAATTAATTAAATTTTAATAACTATAATAGAAAAGAAAACACAATAATATATAAAAAAAGTTTAAGTAATGACGATTATAAAAAATTTCGATGTAAAATAAATTCCAATTTACATAAAAGAGTGAACATTATTCCTCCTATCTTATGAAGTGAAGCATGATAATGAATAGTGATGAAGATTTAAAAGAAATAGAGACTACTTCTCTTATTTTTCTCGGAAGAGAAGTCACGGTTCTTCATTCCTTTGTTTTAAAGTTTAATTACATTACTTAAGTGTATATTTTTATGAGTTCCTATAAATGTTTTGGCTCAAGATATGTTAGTTTAATTTGTTTACCCCAGTTTAAGATTTACGATCCATTTCACCAAAATCATGTAAAGTAATTCTCAGAAAATTTACAAAACTTATTATAAATAATTTAGAATGTTTTTATAATTTAAAAATAATTTTTAAAACTCTTTGAATATCAGTCCATTTCATCATCTATACGTGTTAAGTTAGTGATTTTCCGACATTATCTAAATCTTTTCAATTGCGCCGTCATTGACGAAAATTCAGTTGAACCTGATTATGAACTTTTCAAAAGCGACAGAACAACTAAGATTCATGCACTGGAGAACGTGTTCAAGTTTCATTCATTATATCTTATGACGTTTTCAACATTAGTTATCACACTTGTTAACAATCAATTACAGACTTTAGAAAATCAAATATTTAAATTAAATATTTGTAATCCTTTTAAAAAAATTAATGAGACATTTCTATTTTCTATTTCATTTTTTTATCAGTTTTTATTAATTTCCTTTTCTCCCTTACTGTTATCCATATTTTTTTTATCTATATTTCCTATAAAAACACTCCGGTAACTAACTAATATCAACTTTGAGAAACCCCTCATTCTTGTTTGAAAGGAAAAATAATATTCCATAATATACGATACATCTTGAGTAGAATTTCTAGCATTCCGTTCTATCTCTGATTTTGTTAATCACTCGCATTATGTATAACTTTACAAAATATATTAAACAATTTTTTTTTTAAATTAGATAAGACCATGTATGATGCACTACTACTACATAAATATTTATGATAATATAAAGGCTAAAAAATCAATACGAAATTAAAACACAATAAAAATATTTAAATTAAAATATAAGATAATATGGAGAGTAAAAATATAATAATTTTAAGTGTAATCTCTGATATTTTAATATTAAATTTTTAAACGAATTATATATAATATTTATGTAGAGGACACTTCACTCGTGTTAATATAAGATTATCTCTGAACTAGTTATATCGATCAATTGAATCGAAATGTATCTAGTCCACACGTATTTGGCCAAGAATGGATCATATCAGCCAAATTATCCGTTATGATAATCCACAATTAAGCTAAAGACAAAAGGATAACTTAAGATTAGTAGAAAATTAGGTCACATGACCTAAGTCTATCGAGGTAAGACCCAAATAATGGCCTAAGAACAATAGTATACATAACTATGAAATGTATTAATTACGTTCATTAATTACAATATTCATTACGATTTAACGCACTTGCTTGACTTGAGTGTTAGCAGAAATCGCCAACATCCCTTTGTTGATGGTATCACATATACCTCACTCCTCCAAGAAGTGGAAGGCCTTAATGATGGATCGGTATGATGGTAGCATTGATCCAGACAAGCATGACGATATGTATATAACTCAAGTCATTATATATTAGACTAACGATTACTTTGACAAGAGCCATCCTGGAGTGGTTTATCGCCTACCCCCGTACTCTATCGGTTGGTTTGACACCTTGACATTGTCCTTTATGACACAATTCGTCACTAGTCGACGTTATCACCTCATCTCCCTGACACTTCTCAGTGTTAAGGAAGAGACATGAGAATCTTTATGAACTTTCAATGACAGGATTAGTAAGGTAGATTTGAAGATAAGGAACCTAAATCTCGAAGTAGTTTTGCACTATATGATCACGACATTGAGGTTGGGACCCTTAACGGATGATCTATGTGTGATACAACCCATGAGCACAGACGAGTTAAGGCAACGAGCCGCCAAATTTATTCGACTAGAGGAGATAAGAAAGTATAGAAATAAGATCATAGTCGAGACCATACTGGCTAAAAATAAAGGGGTTAACCGAGATGCTAACCAAAAGGGAGGATTTCATTAGAAGGAGTCGAAGTCTATGTGATTCTCACGGTATACGCCCTTGAATGCCAAAGCTCTTGTGTCCTTGAGGAGGCTTTATAGACGGACCTCTTGCACCACCTAGGAAAGCCCAAACACCACCTAATATCTATATGGAGAAACATTGCAGATATCATCGCAATTACGACCACACAACATATGAGTGTGCTATCCTAAAAGACAATATTAAGGAGCTTATCCAGGTTAGCCATCTTAAGCAATTTGTGAGGCTCAATGATGCGAGAAGCTCATGTGCCAGGTATCAAAGGTATGACAATAGGAAATGAAATCATAGGGATCAGAATAGGGAGGAAAAGAAAGAGTAGATGACTCAATGTGACAAGAGACGTTCTGATACCAGAAACCCACTAAGGAATACCATCAATATAATATCTGAAGGGTTTGCCGAAGAAGGCTCATCGGTCTTAGCCAGGAAGTGACATCTAAGAGTTGTGTAGTGTGTTAAATCAATATTTAGGACATTCAGAAGGAAGAGGATGTCGACTTCCGACACATGGACCCTGAACAAGATAACTCTATAGTCATAACGGAGGAGATCGAGAACTTTACTGGAAAAAATATCTTGGTATATCAAGGCAGATCAGTAGATATATCGACCTGTATACCACCTTTGGAGAAGGGAAGTTAACAAAGACCATACCTATGTGGTATCTGGTGATAGATGCAAACACATTGTATACCATCTTGTTGGGTCAACCACCACTCAACTTGTTAGGCACAATTGTATCCATTCCCCACTTAGTCACGAAGTTCTCGTCATCGTTAAGAGATATCATCACAGTCATGGAGATGGAAAGACGACATAAGAATGCTACAAAGGAACTTTATGGCTCCCAACCCTATAACTTAGTTTTAATTATGCTGAAACTACAAAAGAAGATGACATCGACCCTAGGAGAGGCAACAATGCACAAAGGAAGCTTATTGGGGAAACCAAGATGTTCTCCTTGCAAGGGGACTAGGCCTGCAAATAGGGGTGGTAGTGGATGAAGAAGGAGAAAAAGTTATTGGCCACATTTTAATTGAAAATGTTGATCTGTTTACATAGATAAAAACTGAACTTCTGGGAGTTAATATGAAGACAACCTCTCATTGGTTGTCCATCTTCAATGAGGTCATGTCGTTATCACAAAAAGAAAAGGAAGTTGGAGAAGAGAAGGTTGGACGCTAAGGCTGAGGCTAAAAAGTTACTATAGATTGAGTTCGTTAAGGAAGCATGTTACATAACATGGTTGATCGATGTTGTCTTAGTGAAGAAGGCTAGTGAGAAGTGGAAAATGTGTGTAAACTACATAGACCTCAACAAGGCTTTCCAAAAGAATGCTTACCTGTTACCCAATATTGATCGATTAGTAAATGGAGTTGTCGGTCACATGGAGCTACCGATCACAACATGTTGAGTTTTTTGGATGCTTACTGAAGGTAGAATTAAATTCTCATGGCTGAAGGAGACAAGCTAAATATCACTTTCATCACAAAAGAAGCCAACTACTACTACAAGATCATGCGCTTTGACCTCAAGAATGTTGGAACAACCTATCAATAGCTCATGGACAATGTATTTTGGCACCTAAGTAGCAAAAGCGAAAAAGTATATGTAGATGACATGGTAGTAAAGTCTCCTACCCAACACTAGCGCAAATTATTTGTTCAACATTTTTTTGGCCTTCAAAGCTTACAACATGTTTCGTAACCCGAAAAGGTACGTATTCGGGGTTGATGGAGGAAAGTTCTTGGGTTTTTTTTGTTAAAACACAATGGGATAGAGACAAATCCCAAAAATTTAAGCCTACAATTGATATGAGAAGCCCCAAGAATGTCAAAGAGGTTTAGAGGCTGAAAGGAAGATTGAAAAAGATATATTGTTTCCTGCCAAGATAAGTTGAAAAGACCAAGCCTATGGTCAAACTATTGAAGAAGTTGGCAAAGTTTGTGTTGGATGAAGACTATCAAGTTAAATTTGATGATGTTAAAGTTGTGTTAACCTTCCCACCATATTGCAGAAGCTACATTGTCAAGGTAGAGACCAATTACCCGATATAAAAGATTTTGCATAAGTCAAACTTGGCTAGAAGAATGTTGTTGTGGTCCATCGAGTTGTTAGAGTTTAATATCTACTACGTGCCAAGAGGACCAATAAAGACTCAATACCTAGCAGATTTTGGCAACAATCTCCAAGGAGATAATGTTTTAAAGTAAGAGTGGTGGACCTTGTATATGGACGGTTCTTCTAAACCCAAGGAAGCAAGAGCCGTATAGTATTAGAAAGATCAAATGATATGCTGGTAAAGAAATCATTGCACTTCATCTTCAAGACGTCTAATAAATAGGTCGAATATGAAGCTATAATAGCCAACATTATATTGGCTAAAGATGTTTAAGCCAATAGGATAATCTGCCAAACTAATTCTCGACTAACAATGGGCCATTTTACAGAAGAATATCAGGTAAAAGATGTCTTTCTACTTTAATACTACCATTTGGTCAAGACCATGATAATATGAGAGCATATGTGTTTTCCAAGTTAGCAAGCACCAAAAAGAAAGGACGATACAAGTCGCTACTACAACAAGTGTTTTTGTCACCACACACCAAAAAGAAGCACACAAATGCATGCAAGCCTGCAAAGAGGAAACAACCTGGATGACACCTTTTATTTATTATCTCAAGACTGGAGACATTCCTAAAGGAGAAGACAAGGGATGGGTAAGGAAAGTTTCCCAATACACACTAGGGGGTGACTAGTTGTTCAGAAAAGGTTATAGTCACCTCTTGCTTAAATGTATCACTTTAGAACAAGTTAAGTATAAAATAAGGAAGTTGCATGAAGATATATGTGGATATCATTCTGAGGCAAGAACCATGGCAACAAGAGTATTGAGGGTTGGACACTTTTGGTCAATTATGGAAGCAGATTGTGTCGAGTATGTTAATAAACATATACCTTGTTAGAAGCATGGCAATGTCATCCATAGTAAACAGGAAGAACTACATCATATTTTCTCCTTGTATCCCTTTGCAAAGTGGAGAATAGATGTCATTGGACCTTGCGCTCTAGGCAAAGGCCAATTCAAACTCCTTCTAGTTGGTATGGATTACTTCATGAAGTGGATTGAGGCAGAGTCCTTGGCAACAATTATTGCTCATCAGGTGCATATATTTGTCTAAAAAAATATAGTATGTCGGTATGAGTTGCCACATACTATCTTCACTTATAATGGTAGGCAGTTTATATACAAAAACCTAGTTAAGTTCTATATTACCTTGACATCAAGCACATTACAAGTTCGGTGGAGCATCCCAAGTCAAACGGACAGGCTGAGGCCACTAACAAGGTTGTACTATTAGCATTGAAGAAGAAACTAAACTCGACAAAGGGCAACTGGTTAGAAGATTTGTGGGCATAAAGGTGAACCCCTCAGTCTTTGACCAAAGAAATGTCTTTTATCCTTGTATATGACACTAACACCATAATTCTCGTGGAAATAGGAGAGTCGTCTCCTCAACGAGAACAGTGTGAGGAGGAGCGCAATGAAGATTGTCTTAATATTAGCCTAGACTTGTTGGTTGAAAAATGAGAAAAATCTCGAATTCATGAGACAACTACCAAGGAAAGGGTTTCCTGAAGATACAATTCCAAGTTACACCCAAGGGTCTTTAGGAAGGGTGATTTGGTATGACGTATGGCTAGAAACGCAAGGAAGAATGACGACAAGTTCTATACTAAATGGGAGGGACCATTCTAAATAGTTGAAGATATTCGTAAGGGAGCTTACAGGTTGGAACATTTGTCAGGACAACCTATTCCTAATACTTAAAATGTAACCTTTTTGAAAATCTATTTTAATTAGATGCTTGTAAGTAGTTGAATGCTTGTAATCTGCAGTGTACTCTTTCCTTACTCGGTCTTTTTTCTCTAAGGAAGGTTTTGGCCAAGAAGGTTTCAGTGAGACACTCGATCAATAAAATGAAGGGTTTTTACCTATACATTGGACTACTTTACATTCTCTTAACTTTTAAACATTTTGCAAACATTCAAATAGTTCCTTATTGGCTACCATGTCAGTCATGGTTGAACTCATCTTAATACTCCCCTATCGGCCACCATATTAGTCCTAATTAAAACTCATCTTAATAGTTCCTTATCGACCAATATGTCGGTCCTGATTGAACTCATCTTAATAGTTCATGTTGACGTCCATTCTGGTCCTAGTTGAACTTATCTTAATAGTTCCTTATTGGCTACTTAGGCAGTTCTGATTAAACTCATCAAATCTGTCAGCCACCATGTTGGACCTAGTTGAACTCAATTTAATAGTTCCCTCACCTGGTAGATCCGGTTGAACTTATCTTTATAGTTTTATTGTTTGCTATCTGGCTGGTCCTGGTTGAACTCATCTTAATAATTCCATATCGGTTATCTAGCCGGCCCTGGTCGAATTCATCAAACAGTTTATTGTTGGCTACCTATCCGGTCCTAGTCGAGCAACTTGAAAATTGTTAAGAAATGAACTTTAAGCCTAACGCAACCTTACAAAACCAACTTGTAAGGTGAGGTTTGCACACACACACACACACATATATATATACACACATATATTATAAATTGATCTTATCTTTAGTTGATGTGGAACTTCCAACAAAATAAATCTGGTTGAGCAAGAAAAATTACAAGTCTTTACTTAAAGTTACTATCATGTTCATTATGGTTAAAATCTAACAAAAACTAAATTATGCTCGACCCAACACATGTCAACATCAACATTCCCATAATAGAAAAACTAATAAAGTATTCATTTTTAAAATCTCGTCATTCATCAATGTTCACACACATACACACATATATAAGACTATAGAGACAGAGTGGCAATTCAAAGTTCAAGAAAACTCTTTGAAGTGCTTATGATTTCTGACCAATTAAGCATTCTGAATCAGGGGTTTAATAGTTTGATTTTAATTTATCATAGATTCTAGCCAACTAAAAGCAACAATAGACTTAATTTGGAATCTTGTTACTGTATGTATTTTCATCTGAAATATATTTGTCTCTATTTGGTTGAGGATAGTGAGTTTTGTTAAATGAGTTTTAACGTTGTTAGTAAGGTGTGTCACATGTCAAAATCTTAGCTATTATCTACCTTTGGACCCTTTTGTTTTTTTCCTCCCTCCACCTCCTACCACCTTTCACCAGCCTTTTCATATTTATCTTTTGTAGGATTCTGATTATTCATGGTTGTTGTTACTTGGGTTGGAGTAGAATGTGTTTCTAGAAGTTTGTTGATTACTATTTACTTAAAATTTGGGTTCATAAAATATGACATAAGATGTTTAATGAGGTTTTTGTTAGTATTTAGAAAGATAAAATGAGATGAAATGGTTTCTAATCAATGATGGTGAAAGGCAGTGAGATGTAGAGAGAAGTGAAAATGTAGTAAGAGACCGAAAAATGTGAAGGAAGATGGTTAGAGAAAAAAAAACATGAACTGCAAACATGACTTAAATTTTGACATATAACATGTTGAGAATAGACAACAAGATCATATTAATTCTATTTTGAAAACAATAAGATGTAAATTAAGTAAAAATACATATATAAAAACATATGTGCATAAACCTAAATATATATAAAAACTTGCTAATGTGAAATTTCTATAAAAATAATATTTTTTAATTAGTTTAATAGTTAAAATTTATAGCTTTTAATAAAATATTAAAATCTGAACTTAATTAACGCGACCCAGTCCAATTCAACTCTCACTCAATTAAGAAAAAGAAAAACAAGTGGGTATTTTTGAAGTAGATTTGGTTGAATTGAAGGCTGGAAAGGGTGGGCATGTGTTAGTAACTGAAATCCGGGTTATGTGAGAGAAATGTATGAAAAGGATATGTGAACATAAGAATGAGTTGAAGAAAAAAATAAAAAAGATAAAAAATAAAAAAATAAAGGTAGGCACTGAGATTTCCTTCTTCTCATGACACTCACCACCACCGTTCCTTCTTTCTTTCTTTTCGATCCACACTTTTCCTGCGCTTTCTTCCACCAATTCCCAACACTAACAAATCATGGGCCCCACCACCTTCCCTCTCCTGGTCCCCTATCTCCCTAAAATATTCCCCTTCATTATTATTTCTCAACTTTATTAATATCAATATTTCAAATTATTCTTCTACATTATTTTTTAACAAATAATAAATAGAAAAAATCACTCCCCATAACAACGTATGTAGCCTGTCCATGTATTTGATTGACATATCTCCTTTTTTTAATGCCTAAATGTACTGCAATAATAATTAAATTATAGATAGTAAAGAATAAGAATGAAAATAGTATTGAATGTTTAAAATGTCAATAAATATAAGAAGAAGAAATTTAAAATGATGATACTTATATGGTTTTAATAAAAAATATTCATTTTTAAATCGTTAAATTTATAAAAAAATGGTCACGTGAAAGGTAAAATAAGAAAAAAGAATGAATAAAAAAAATTCTCTATATATATGAGTTTATGAGTTTTTATGAGTATATTCATAAAATATTATTTTTTTTATTATAATATGACCTTTAAACTGAGTTTCTTTTAACAATTGTGGTAGCGAATTTTTTAGAGAAATTTTTTTATCTTGATTTCGTTAGACAAAAACAAACTTGTTTAATAAAACTGAATTTATTATATATACTGTCTTTATTTCACTACTGCGTAAAATTTATAAAAATTGTATATTCATACTCATTATTTTTAATTCGTTAATTTGCTTAGTGAATTATCCAAAAAATTATAAAAAAAAAATTCATCATTTTCGCTCCAAAATTAATCGTGCTATTTTCAATTCAAATCAATATCAGTTACAGAATATTTAACTTACGATACATATTGAACCAATACCATAACTTAAAATATAAATATCATTTAACATTTAAATTTTACCATACCCCTATAAGCAAATTCTTTCATAAATAACTACACCTTTGAAACAAATAATAGAAAAGGCAATAATTACATTATTCATCTTTATCTTTATCTTCAAAGAAATTAGTCAGTGATTATTAATAAGGATGTATGTAACATACCTAAAATGCATTAGGAAAGGCAATGATTGTTAACCCTTTTCTCTTATTTGGTTTTTAAAAAAAGTGGAATAAAAAATAGAAGAAAAGAAAATAAAAAAAAGTAAGATGTTTTTTTGAATTATCTAATATGAAAAATTGATATTAATCTTCAGTTCAATCATTGATATATTTTTTTTAATTCGATGTGATATTTTATAACACTAAAACTGATCATTATAAGACCTAAAATTTTATTAGAGATAAAGTTTCAAATAATAAAATAATCATTTCATTGAAAAAATTATCTCTTTGAACTTTACACTTTAAACTTACAAGTTTTAAAAATTCTTTTTCTTCTGGGTTTTTTTTTCCACCAATAATGTAATTATAGTTTCCTCTTCATTCATCCTCTTCCATCAATTTAACCACCAAACAAATGTAAAAGAAAGAATCTATGAATATACAATTAGAGCAAAAAAACAAAAAACATTGTTGTTGCTATTGTAAAAAAAGAAAAGTTCTGTTTATCTATTTATGGAAAAAGGATCCTTTCAAGATTCTATAGTCAAAAACCCACGTTAAAACCTAATTTTCTTCTAAAAAAAAGCAGTTCAAAGATATTTTCGTTTGACACGTTAGACAAAACATTAAAACTGAGGAAGACATGAACCGAGGATTGATAAAGTCCAAAGTTGGAAACATCTTTCTAAACAAAAACGCAGATACAATCAAATCCAGATACATACACAATAAATACACACCTTCTACCAACTATACAAGTTATTGTCTTCTTTTAGTTACATTTAGTATCATGTGAATATTTTTAAATCTAAATAAATATAAAATCATAAATTGGAATAATTTGAATTAATTAAATATAAAAACCAGATGAACTTTAGGAAGTGTAAAACCGTAAATATTAATTTTATTGATTATTATAAATATTATTAACTAAATCAAACATAGTATAGGGTTTTGAAAAATCAACCTAGACCTGCCAACCAGATACGACTTAGCTTTTAGGAAATACTTATTAAAATAATTTTTAAATTCTAAGAAATTCAAAATCCGTGAAAATTTAATTGCTTCGATTTTTTTTAAATGTTTCATTTCAATAAATCAATTAAATTTCTTATGTTCCAGATTTTTTTAAAAAGTGATGTAGTTTTCATCATGTGAAAATTTACTAGTATGTATTTATTTTGTTACAATTTCTTTACAATTATATGATGTGTATAAAATTTTTCAAAAAAACATCACAACTATAAGAGGAACTACCAATTACTAAATATGTACATATACAATTTAGACTATCATTTCAGTGAGTTGTAGTCTTACTATTGCTCACTATTATAATTTACATGATCACTACTCACGTGTATCATAGGATTAATGTAAGTTAAAGATCACTAACACAAAAGAAAAGAAGTAAATTAATGAAAATTAAAACATGTTATACATATATTATCCTCATCAAAATCAATAATTCGTGAATTAAATGTCTATAAGACAACATAATCTTCTTAGTTCAATCCTCATAATTCAATTATAATATAAATATCTGACTCTACTTTCAAAATATTCATATATTTTTTTCAAAAAACTCATATATTGAAAAAACTGAAAAACTTTACACTTATCATAACTCAATTATAATATAAATAAAATATAATATTTAAAACACGAACATTAAAAAAATTATAAGTAGGGAATTAGCAATTAAAACACGTTATGAAATACATCAATGCTTCATAATTTAAGTAATATTTTTTAATAAGATAGAGTAATTTAATGAATTGAAGGGGGCTAGAATTGGTTCTACACAGAAAGAGAATAATTGTACTTCTCGTGCTGCATGTGCACTGAACAGCAAAACTAAGCAATACAATACAGCTTATTTTAAGTTCACCAATTCCATACTTAATCATCTCAAAAGTATACATTGTACCATCAATTCAATTTTACAAAATTACTTTTTTTCTCCTCTCTCATTTTTGTACTATCTAAAGGGCGAAATAGAAAAGGTTTAAAATACCTAAAATACTTTACCTTAAGGTTCATGTCTCTCACTTTAATGTCTAGCTTAAAGGAAAAAAAGCACAAAGGAAGGAGAAAAACGTTTTTTTCTTTAAAGAGGGAAAAAAGACAATAAAGAAATATTAGGAATGTTGGGTTTTCAAAAAAATAAAAGAGGAAACCTTTTTATATTTAGCACCCTTTGTTGTCTAGCCTCATACCTCCACTTTTGATTTTAGTTAATAATTTAATCATCACTTTTAAAAACTATTCACACTCTTACTTAAAGTAAAAACACAAGTATTTAAATTTTAACACCGGTTACTAAACAAATCATTATTCATATAATAAACAATATAAAAAGTAATTTGATATTCATATAAAAAATAATTAAATAGTCCTAAATGTGATATTTGAAGTTGTGATGAGGTGTCAGATAAGCCTTTCTCCAAATTTGTGTAAGCAAGGCATGGCTCTGACCTGACCTGTCCATGCTCCTCCACCTCGTAACTCGTAACTTCTATCCCATTCATTCGCCTCTTTCTTCTCTTAATTGCACACTCATAACCACCCTCCGCGACTACCAAACTTCTCTACTCGCCTTTCTCACGCTCAAAATAGTCAACCCTCGTTGACTCCCCTTCTCTGTTTCACCACGCCAACGGAAGGGCGAGTACGCATCGTTGTCCTTACCCGACGTGCTTCTCGGATCAAAACCTTCCTACCACTTCAAACCAATTACTTCCTGCCATGTGTCACTTTCCATCTTCTTATATTATTCCTATATATACTAATTCTTTTTTCATATTTAATTATTTCTCTTCTTCTTTTTAATCTTTTTTATGTGTACCCAAGAAAAACAACTCTGGGATTTTTCATGTATACACTGTTCAGCTCGCACGTTGTTATTTAAGTAAAATTTAGTAAAGAGAGTGATCATCATCAAAATCCATAAATTAAATTCATGAAACTATATGATTAAAAACAATTTAATGTAAAACTACATACATTCTTACCATTTTTATTTATTTTTTCTCAATTATATATTATATCTATACTTTTTTTTCTTTCCAAAAGTATGTTTGATAAGGAGAAAAAAGGTAACGACATTTCTTTTTTTATTTTATGAAGAAAAAAATATACTAAATATTTCTTTTTCAACTTTTCTTTCGCTTCAAATTTAAAATTTCAGTTTTTCCTTCCTTCGTCACCTTTTCCTCCTCGTCTCAAACAAGCTTGATGTAACCCATATATATATATATATATATATATATATATATATATATATATATATATATATATATATATATATATATATATATATATATATATATTAAATGTGTAAGTCTTATTATGCTTAAAACTTTTACGAATTCCCTTATTTGTTAAACACTTTTAGTTTTAAGCTTTGACGTTGTCATATCTCAATAAAGTAATTTTTCTCTAATGTATATGAAATTGTACCTTTTTTTTTCTTCTTATAAGTCAAACTAATTTATTTATCAGAGGAGTGAAATTATTTTAATACGTTATACATGTATTGTAATTTTTAATATGTGAGACAATTTTAAAGTGTGTAATCATGGTAAAGAGGAGGAGGAGAATGAGAATATAATATTTTTACATATAAAATATGAGTTCAATGACGTAAAATAAGACATAATGATATATAAATAATTATTATTGGCAACATTCTGTAATTGTTAAAAAAAAAACTAATTTTGAAAATACAGTATAAAATAGTTTTTTTTATAAAGATTGTGGTTATGAAGAAAAATATGTTATGTCATCCCTAATAAATTATACCTACCTAAACTAAATATAAATTTCTGACATACAAAAGTCCTGTGTCTGAGGGCATAGTGACAGTCCAATTGTAAATTGCAACAAAGGCATCAAAACCCAGAACCCAATCATCTTTTATTGCAAGCTTTTGCGCATTGGAATTTGGAGGCCTTAAAAAAGATGCGATGCTACACGCAAACTAGTAGTACAAGTCCAATAAGAAAAGCAACATAGAGAGATTGGCCAATTCTCTGGCTAGCTCACATCTCATTTAACACAATTCCCTGTTGCTGATACTTACACACACTTCAATTCAAGTTTCAAACTTGCTTAACCATGGAACGGTATGAGATAATCAAAGATATTGGGTCAGGGAACTTTGGTGTCGCAAAGCTCGTCAAGGAAAAATGGACTGCTGAATTATACGCTGTCAAGTTCATTGAGAGAGGCTTCAAGGTTCTTTTTTCCAACATCATTTCTCTCCCTACCAATCTTCTTTTCTGCTTTCATATTTTCTTTTTCTATTGGGTTCTGCAGATTGATGAGCACGTGCAAAGAGAGATTATAAATCACAGAGCTTTGAAGCACCCCAATATCATTAGATTCAAAGAGGTACCAAATTCCAGACTTTTTGGTTTCAATGAGTATAATATCAAAGCTTTTAGTGCAGTTATTCTATATCCTTTCTCCAAAACCAAATCCTTTGCTTTCTTTAGCTACTTCTTACCAACTTTTGCGAAAATGAATATGCATCCAGTGCTATATGCTCCTGAATTCAGTTTTGTCCCAGAATGGAACAACTATTCCAGGCCAATTATGGGAGCATGTTTTCTTTCATTGTCCTTCGTAACTCAGCTTTATTCTCTACCATATATACAGTTCCCTCAGGCATCTCAATATTCACTCTCATTTATTTCTGATTTTGCTTATTCCGGAATCTTTTAAGGAACTAATCAACAAATCTTTTCAATTTGATTTGTAAAGATCATTTTTTTCTTACAAAAGTAATGCATACAAGTAAAACTAATATCTGGAGAAGAGGAACAGTCATTGCTCCTTTTCAATTGCAAGAGGTAAAAGTCATGTTCTTTCTTCTCCGTATATTTGTTTTCATTTTGCCATCCATCGTTTATATACATTGTTATTACTTTATTATGAGACCATTTTTTGTCTGTAACAATTGTTTCTTGCCTTTCACTCTGGTTTGAGACATCAAATGGAAATTCAATGCAGGTGTTACTTACTCCAACTCATCTTGCAATAGTCATGGAATATGCTTCCGGGGGAGAACTGTTTGAAAGAATATGTAGTGCTGGGAGATTCAGTGAGGACGAGGTAGTGCTTTTGTCCAACATGGCCATTGTATTACTTAATTTTTTAGATTCCAAAACAGTAATAAACTAAGATTGTATCAACTGTACACTCTGCATGAAACAAAATAGGAGTACTGTTTCTTCTTTAAACAAATACATATAATTCTAGTGCATGAACTTTCCAATGGCAAGTTGATGGCATGTTAGCTGCTTTTGATAATTAACATATTTTATTCATACAGTTTCGATTTTTGCATTTAACACACTGTTATTATCTAATTACTTGACTTTGTTCCTTTTATCTTATTTTATGCACAGTATTTCGAATGCTAGATACTTTTAAAGAGAATAAAATGCTGTCTTAATTTCTCCTTTTCTTTGCACAGGCAAGATATTTCTTTCAGCAATTGATTTCTGGAGTCAGCTATTGCCATTCAATGGTAACATTTTCTTGTCCAATCTGGATCTGAATGGTTTATTTCTCAACGACTGTTTCAAATTCAGTCTGATTACTTTCATCAGCTGAATTGAAGAAGTAATTTTGTTGCAGGAAATTTGCCATAGGGATCTTAAGCTGGAAAACACACTTCTAGATGGAAGCTCAGCACCACGACTTAAAATCTGCGACTTTGGTTACTCAAAGGCAATAAATAACTCATAACTTAAATTTCATTCAATATTTGAGAGTCTGGTTCATTACTCAATGTTGTTCCTTTTCTTTTTTCAGTCATCAGTTCTGCACTCCCAGCCAAAATCTACTGTAGGAACCCCTGCCTATATTGCACCAGAGGTTTTGTCAAGAAAAGAATATGATGGGAAGGTAACTTAACTTTACATCTAAATTTCCCTTTCCAATCATGTAATCGTGTATTCACTCATTTGGAACTAATTTTTTGGCCACTGGTATGTTCTTATCCTCGAGAATGATTAGGTTGCAGATGTTTGGTCTTGTGGGGTGACCTTATATGTGATGTTGGTTGGTGCATATCCTTTTGAAGACCCAGAAGACCCAAGAAACTTCAGAAAAACACTTCAGGTTTGTTCGACCAATAATAATAGGAGTTACCTTTATTTGTCCAAGTGTACACACTTAATTGTCACTGATTATCACTAATTAATCACACAATTTATTAATTCAGTTTGGATAATTTTGACAGAGAATTCTTAGCGTCCACTATTCTATTCCAGACTATGTACGTATCAGTAAAGAGTGTAGACACCTTTTGTCTCGAATATTTGTGGCCAACCCAGAAAAGGTACCATCGGTTGAATGTGGTAATAGCATATATATTTGAGTATCCTAACTATGGTTTCATCGTTTGAAGCAGAGAATTACCATACCAGAGATAAAAATGCACCCTTGGTTCCTGAAGAACTTACCAGTAGAATTTATGGAGGAGGGAGAAGGAGTGTTGCAAAATGACATGAAGGAATCGTGTGAGACTCAAAGCATTGAAGAAATACTGTCCATAATTCAAGAGGCTAGAAAACCGGGTGAGGGCCCAAGAGTTGGTGAGCAATTTGTTGGGGGCAGCATGGACCTTGATGACATCGATGCAGATGCTGACATCGATGATATTGAGACAAGCGGTGATTTTGTCTGTGCTTTGTGAACAATGATGCCTGCAATGTTTTTGCACTCTGCACACCAATTCTCCCTGAAAAGCAGTTTAAGATAAGATGTTCATTAACGAGATGGATAGGGAATCAAACAAAACCTCTCTACCATGGTTTTTGATTTTCCTTTCATTGCAAGTTAGCTTGTCTTCTTCTTGCTTTAGTGTTTTCGCACTTGGCCAAAATAATCACACTGTAAGATATGTTATATTCACTTTCTCTCTTTATGTATAAAAAATAATTTTCGAATGCGATGTCTCTTCTTTTCAATTATTATAATCCTCGAATGCAAATTCACGTTTGAATATTAAGTGATCTATCGTTGTCACTGTATCGGCATCCGTTAAAAGCTCCGAGCGATGCTGATGCATCATGCTCTTCACGAACCTCAAAAATTAAAATATTATATTTTTCTTCATTTTTTTATCTAACGTATATTAATTCAGGTTAACTTTATCTGTTCACGAAGGATGGGACTGTTAACTTTATTCTTTTATTTAACGTATATTTACCTTTTGACTTTATATTTACTAAATATTTTTAAAGTGCCTTGAAATTGTTTTACTTTTTAGTAAAGTTTGTGAATAAAAAATAAATGGTAAAAAAGTTATATGCCTTTAGGTTCAATCGATTTAAATTAGTCGAAGTTTACTATGATTTGTAAATACTGAGAATCTTGCGATAAACTTAACAAAAATGAAGGGATCCTATATTTTTCGTCGGGTGCATTAATGAACGGTAATTAATTTTGTTAAGCCACTCTGTTTTTAAATATATGTTTATTTTAGGGTTATATATTTCTATTTATTTTTATCATGAGTTTAATATGGTTCTCCATGTCCATATTTTATATTCTTTTATTATTTTGTAATAAATTTTCATATGATAAGAAATAATTTATGAACTTTTGAGTGTTACAATGAGATGCCTGACCTTATTTGAAAATATATCTTTATTATTTATAAATATAACTTTATTTTTTAATTGTAATTTATTTAACACAAAATAAATGAAAAATTAATATTGTGTGTGTTTCTTAGTAGGAAGTATTGGAGGTGAAATGTGTTTAGGAGGAAGTATTGGAAATGAAATGAGATATTAAGAGAGGTGAAAATTATTTTATAGAGATGTTTAAACGCTATTTCTAAGAAGAGAAATAAAATTGTTTATTGATATGAATAACAATATAGATTTGATGTTTTTCATTCTAATTAAAATTCATGAAAAATACGAATAAATTTTATATTATTTTGTCAAATATTCTAAGTTTATATTATATATAGAGATTTATCTTTTTGATATCTTCATTTGTTTTCCAAATTTATCTTTTAAATTAAAGTTTTTCAAATTTAAAATAATTATTTTATTAACTTTATTATTTTTTAAATTTTACTTTTTTTTTTTTCAATTTGATAGTTTATAAACTTAACCACTTTTTTTAACTATGAAAACTACCTATAAACATTATTTAAAATAAAATTATAAAAATTATTTATATTTTATATATTACTCCTCTATTCCTATTCTACAAGACTCGTGTAGTTGAACGATTCATTAATTATTTTGTAACAATAATTTCAATTAATTGAGATATTTTTACTAAAAATATTATCTAATGTCATTACCATTTTATGACGTTAAATACTCATTTTTGAAAAAAGAAAAAAAAAAAGAAAGTTCAGTGTGTATGGGAAGGAACTTGGAGATAAAGAAGTTGGGGACGGTTAAGTGCATTTGGGTCAAGCGTTAAGATACAAAGCCCAATAAGTGTTAACCGCAGGATTTGCCAAAACCCTACAAAAAACTGAACGGCGTAACCGCCCGGCGAAGCAGAAGCAAGCGGAGACGACAACCATGGGGGGTGGTGGGAGAGGAGGCAGGTCCCGCACTCAAAGAAAGCATTTCCGCCAGAGCAGAGAGAACGTGTGGAAGCGTTCCAAATCTGATCCTGATCCTTCTTCAACAGAAAACAATCCTTCATGGACTCCTTTCGCCACCGAGAACGCCGCTTTCGATTTCTACTACAAAGAGCAGGGAATAGTCGAACCGCAACAGTGGGACCAATTCGTTGCTGTTCTCCGAACTCCATTGCCTGCAACCTTCAGAATCAACTCTAGGTAAACCAACACTAACAATTTCAAACTCTCATATTCGACTATGTTCTTTCTTTTGTATTCTCTTTCTCATTCAGATGCTGTTCTCTTTCGCGATTGCAGTAGCCAGTTTTCCGACGACATTCGTTCTCAACTGGAGAATGATTTCGTGCATTCTCTTCGCGACGAGGTATGTTACCTCATACAGTTTTTCTCGTTCTTTTTTTAGTTTTAGTGTTTATTGTTTTCTTGTGGATTATTCCCTGTAGGTTGGTGAAGGGGGTGAGACTGAGGCTATTCGGCCGTTGCTGTGGTATCCTGGGAATTTTGCTTGGCATTCAAATTTTTCTAGGATGCAGCTTAGGAAGAATCAAACGCTTGAGAGGTGAATGCAATTTCTGATGTTCTATAAGTTACATGCTTTTTTTTCCTCTAGGGAAGTGTTTAGGGACCAATCAATACACATTCTAAAATTAACAAATATGTAACTTAGTTGGTCTTGTTACTCTTGAGGAAATGATTGGGCATTCTTCTTCTTGTATTATCAAAATACATGAAAATCCTACTGCCAAGCCAACCAATAAATTGAAATTTTATGTCTATTGCTGCTCTGATTATGTTGATTCTTGCAGGTTCCATGAATTTTTAAAGCTAGAAAACGAGATTGGAAATATCACAAGACAGGAAGCTGTCAGTATGGTGGGTCTCTTTATATACTCTTCCAATCTTAATGATCATACAGAATAATTTTATTTTATTTTCAGAATTTTGAATGCTTTAGTACCTGAAGATTACCATTGTTCTAACCTTTCAAGAGTTTAACTAATGTCAGTCTAATGGTTGTTGGAAACTTAGGTTCCTCCTCTCTTCTTGGATGTGCATTCAGATCATTTTGTGCTTGATAGTAAGCAACTTCTAGTGCATAAAATATTTTTTGTTGTTTTACCTACCCATTTTTTATATTGTTTAATCTGGAATTCAAACTTCAGTGTTTCTTATTGTTTAATCTTCCCTTCCCTTTTCAGTGTGTGCTGCACCAGGTTCAAAAACATTCCAATTGCTTGAGATTATACACCAATCAAGTAAATCAGGATCACTGCCTGATGGAATGGTTTGTATCATTTAATTACAAAACGTTGCTTCTGTTTCTCTGCCCTTATTCATTGTTTTTATCACGTAGTGTTTAGCAGCAATTTGAGTTTCTGGACTACAAAGTTATTTAAATCTGACCTGTAATGATTGGGCAACTACATATGCAATACTTTTATTGTGTTTTTTATTACTTTATAATTAGGTTACAGCAAATGATCTCGATGTCCAAAGATGCAATCTTCTCATCCACCAAACAAAAAGAATGTGCACAGCCAATCTGATTGTTACAAATCATGAAGCACAAAACTTCCCTGGATGCCGATTAAACAGAAATTATGAAAAGATCGAGTTAGATCACAATATTGGCCAACTATTATTTGATCGTGTTCTTTGTGATGTCCCATGCAGTGGAGATGGTACCCTTCGCAAGGCACCTGATCTCTGGAGAAAATGGTAGTTTTTATTTCTTTCTGTGGACTCTAGCTCCACTTCATCTTCTTTTCAATCACTAAATTATTTTCTACAACTTATTTTACCTTTCTGCAGGAACACAGGGATGGGACATGGTCTTCACAGCCTACAAGTTTTAATTGCTATGCGAGGTGCTTTTGAATTCTTTTCTCTAATTTGCTGTTTGGTGCTTGCCATCATTAGTCTTACATTTTTGTTTCCTTGTATTGTGCAGTCATCATTCTCATTTTACCTTTTCAGCGAGAAAGTTATTGATAACCAAGAGGGGTTGTCTCACATTGACCATTTTCTCGAAGACACTTGCTTTAGGCATTATAGTATTTCTCTAATCGCTACCTATCTCTGCTATAGTTGGCAGTCCGTCCTTGCAATGGATTTAGGATAGCCTCCCTTCACCCTGAAAATTTTGTTACCATCATAAAACAAATTGATAATAAGATCACTTAAGTCTATGATATGCTTGTTAAAGTTTTGTTAACTAGCAGATGATTATAGATTGAACTCACCTAGATTTATCTAGCTTGGGCAACTGTCAACTAGTTTGGGTTACAACTTGTTCATTCTGGGTTGAACTACTCCATACATATTTTTAAAATATTTGACCAGTATCATTGAGTGAAATTTTGTGCTTATAGGTTTAGTTTACTTTTAAAATGATTGTCATATGCTTTGTCTTAGGAAGTGAACGCCCTATGTTGGGCCTTAGGGATCAGACTAGTAATTTCTGAAGAGAAACGAGACACTGTTGAACTCAAGAATTTAGAAACACAATAGATTTTGTATTTCAGAAAATCTGGTTTTGATGATCAGATTTGTGGGCACTCAGCAAGGTGTTCCCTCCAGAGAAGTACTCTAAGCAAATAACAACTACATTGAATATAATCCACCTTCATAACTGGAACACAAACGAAATACTTAAGATTGAAAAGAAATAATTCTTGAGGGCTTAATTGATCCCTCTCACAATCTTCTATTTATAAGAATAAATTGATACACAAATACATGATAAATAGGGTAACCCTAGACACAATATAATCATGATAAATAGGGTAATCCTAGACACAATATAATCATGATAAATAGGGTAACCCTTGACACACTATAATGATGATAAAATAGGATAAATATCCTAACACTCCCCCTCAAGCTGGAGCATACAAATTGTATGTACCAAGCTTGGAACAAATAAACTCAATCCGAGGACCCCTTAATGACTTAGTCAATACATCTGCGAGTTGATCGTTTGACCCAATAAACTCAGTACATATTTCTTTGGTCAACAACTTTTCACGAACAAAATGACAATCAATTTCTATATGTTTAGTCCTCTCGTGAAACACTGGATTTGATGCAATGTGGAGAGCAGCTTGATTGTCGCAATACATCTTCATAGTATGGATGTCACAAAATTTAAGCTCTTGAAGGAATTGTTTCACCCATATAAGTTCACATGTTAATGATGCCATTGCCCTATACTCGGCTTCCGCGGTTGATCGAGCTACTACATTCTGTTTCTTACTTTTCCATGAAATAATGTTTCCTCCCAGAAAAACACAATATCCTGTTGTAGACCGTCTATCAATAGGTGAACCTGCCCAATCTGCATCACAATACCCAGAGACATGAATGCTTCCTTTATCTTCATATAACAATCCTTGCCCGGGAGCCTTCTTTACATACCTTAGAATGCGAATGAGAGCATTCCAATGGTCAACACATGGAGCCTGCATGAACTGACTAACCACTCCAACTGCAAAGGATAGATCTGGCCTTGTAATAGTGAGATAAATCAGTTTGCCAACCAGCCTCCTATACCTCTCTGGATCGGAGAATAATTCACCTTCTTCTGTCCTTAATTTCTGGTTTGGGTCCATGGGACTGTCTACCGGTCTACAATCAATCATGCCTGTTTCTTGTAATATATCAAGAGCATACTTCCTTTGGGAGATTACAACTCCATCTTTTGATTGCGCTACTTCAATGCCTAAAAAGTATTTGAGACTTCCAAGATCCTTGGTTTGAAAATGTCTACACAAGTACTCTTTTAGTTGAGATATTCCAACAGCATCATTTCCTGTAATGACAATATCATCAACATATACTATTAAGTAAACACATTTCCCGAGAGAAGAATGACAATAAAAAACTGAATGGTCTGCTTCACTGCGTTTTAGCCCAAATTTTTGAACAATGGAGCTAAACTTTCCAAACCAAGCACGTGGGGATTGCTTAAGGCCATATAGAGATCGATGCAATTTGCATACCATACCAGACTCCCCCTGAGCAACAAACCCAGGAGGTTGCTCCATATAAACTTCTTCCTCAAGATCACCATGTAGGAAGGCATTCTTGATATCCAATTGATGAAGTGGCCAGTGACGAATGGCTGCCATGGCAAAGAAGAGACGAATAGTAGTCATCTTGGCTACAGGAGAGAAAGTGTCACAATAATCAAGACCATAAACCTGAGTGTAACCTTTGGCAACAAGCCGAGCTTTGAGCCGATCAATTTCACCATCAGGGCCAACTTTAACTGCATACACCCATCGACAACCAACCGCCTTTTTTCCTGGGGGAAGGGGCACCAGCTCCCAAGTATTACTGTGCTCAAGAGCCTGCATTTCTGCAATCATAGCTTGTCGCCATCCAGGATGATCAAGTGCTTCTTTCACATTCTTAGGTATAACAACAGAGGACACTGAGGATAAAAGAGAAAAATAGGAGGGCGACAATCGATGATAGCTTAGAAAATTATAAATGGGATGAGGGTTCCGAGTGGAACGAGTACCTTTTCTGAGGGCAATAGGCCATGCTGAATCATTTGCACCAGGAGGCGTGGGAGGAGGTGACGAGGGAGAAGAATCTGAAGTAGGAGATTCACCATTGTCTTGGGGAGGTGGACTATCCATTGAGGCCCTGTGTGGGATGATCTCAGTATGTGGAGAAACAGGTGTAGAAGGATTGTGATCAAGACTTGGAATGACAGAGACAGTGGAGCTATTTGACTCAACCATTGGAATAGGAAGGACTTGCTGGAGGATAGAAACATCCTGAACAGATGGAGAGAAGTAAGGAGTCTGTTCAAAGAATGTGACATTGGCAGACATGTAATACTTCTTAGTTTCAGGAGAGTAACACCGATATCCTTTTTGAAGTCGAGAATAGCCTAAGAAGACACATTTGAGAGCGCGAGCGGAGAGTTTGTCTAGACCTGGAGACATGTCATGAACAAAACATACACAGCCAAACACTCGGGGAGATGTATGAAAGAGAGGATCATTAGGAAACAAAATGGAGAAAGGGACTTTATTATCAAGAGAGGAGGAGGGCATCCTATTAATAAGATAACATGAAGTTAAGATGGCATCCCCCCAGTGATGGACAGGAATATGGGCACCAAGCAAAAGGGTACGAGCAGTTTCAACCAAGTGTCTATTTTTTCGTTCTGCTATACCATTTTGTTGTGGTGTATGAGGACAAGTAGACTGATGTAAGATACCATGGGAACTCAAGATGGCAGAAAAGGAGGATGAGAAATACTCTTTTGCATTATCAGTTCTTAATATTTTGATTACTTGACCAAATTGATTCTTGATTTCATTCAAAAAGGATGTAAAGATAACTAACAATTCAGAACGATTTTTCATAAGATAAACCCAAGTACATCTTGAATATTCATCAATAAAGGTAACAAAATATCTAAAACCAAAGGAGGAGATACGACTAGGTCCCCATATATCAGAATGGATGATGGAAAAACTAGAATTACATATTGATTGAGACCTTTTAGGAAAGGAAGATCTAACATGTTTTCCTAATTGACATGACTCACATTCTAAAGTTTGGAGACCACTAAGTTCAGGACACATCTTTTTTAATTTGGACAAATGAGGATGGCCAAGTCGATCATGTAGCACTTTAGGATTAGGAGCAGCAACACAAGACACCCTTGGACGAGATCCAAAATGGTATAATCCGCCAGCTTCATATCCTTCTCCAATCTGTCTCCCCGAACCACGCTCCTGTATAACAAAAGATTTATGATCAAAGGTTATTGAACAATTTAACATTTTAGTCAACTGGCTTAAGGAAATTAAATTAAAAGGACAATTAGGGACAAAAAGGACTGAGTTGAGATTGAGGGAGGGAGACAAAGAAACATGACCGACTCCTTTGGAAGAAGTTTTAGATCCATTTGCAAGGGTTATGAAATGAGGTTTTTCTCGAAAGGAAATAGATGAGAACAAAGAGGTATTACCAGAAATGTGATCAGAAGCACCTGAGTCAATTACCCATGAATTTTGACATTCCATAGATTGAGAAACGCAGGCTGTTGATGTATTGGGAGATTGAGATGGTTGTGCCAAGCTGTTAGACTTTAACCTTAAATACTCTTGATATTCATCCTCAGAAAACATAGAAGTGGAGGTTTCAGTTTTCGAAGTGGAAGTTTCAGTCTTCGAAATATTGGCGGTTTTGGAAGGGAAACCATGTAAGGAGTAGCAATTCTCTTGAGTATGACCCATCCTTTTACAATATGTGCATTGAGTACGTCCCCGACCTCCTCGTCCTCCTCCGCTAGTGCCACATCCTCCTCTTCCTCGTGTGGCAACCATGACAGATGGTTCCACTAGTTCATGCGCTTCTTGAGTTTGAGATACCGGGACACGCAGAAGGCGAGTGGTCAATGTTTCCATAGAGGGAACCTCATGACTAGTTAGAAGTTGATCTCTGAGATGATCAAAATCGGGATGTAGGGCACGAAGGATCAACACCATGTAAAATTTGTCTAGTTTCTTTTTGATATCCTCTAATGGATCTACTTCCAAAAACATCCTAAGTTCTTCGACAGCAGATTGGGCTTCAGCCATGAAGGACACCATATCATGGTCTGCCATTTTAAGAGATGCAAGCTTGTTCGTAGTGTCATAGAGACGTTGAATATCGTTGGCATAAATGCTTTGGGCTTTCTTCCAAAAGGAGTGACAAGTTTTGAAAGCCCTCAAAGATACAAGAAGTTTGGGTTCCACTGATTGCCATAACAGGGTACACAACTGGAAATCTGCTTGTTTCCACTGATCAGCTTTTTCAGTAGGCACATGGCTTCCATCTCGCTCAAGGTGGTCATAATGCCCTTGGCCACGGAACCACATTTCAACAGCAGCAGACCATGATAGATAATTTTTTCCATTTAGCTTCTCGGAGGTAATTGATGGACTTCCAGAGAAGGAAAGAGTACTGCCAGACGCCATCTCTGAAGAAGACAAATAGTACTAGCGAGGAACAAGAAAACCCTAAGGGTTTAGACGAAGGAAACTGTGACAGTGATGGACGACGGTGGCCGGCAACGGCGGGCGGTGAACGGCGGCCGGCGACGGACGACGGTGGCCGGCGGCGACGGTGGCCGGCGGCGGCGACGGTGACCGGCGGTTTACGGTGGCCGGACGGTGGCCGGCGGCGGCGACGGTGGCCAGCGGTTGACGGCGGGCAGCGGCGGGCAGCGGCGGGCAGCGGCGGGCGACGAAGAGCTATGGCGCCGGATAGATATATATTACGAGACAGAAACCAGAGCGGGATCGACCCGCTCTGATACCAACTTAAGATTGAAAAGAAATAATTCTTGAGGGCTTAATTGATCCCTCTCACAATCTTCTATTTATAAGAATAAATTGATACACAAATACATGATAAATAGGGTAACCCTAGACACAATATAATCATGATAAATAGGGTAATCCTAGACACAATATAATCATGATAAATAGGGTAACCCTTGACACACTATAATGATGATAAAATAGGATAAATATCCTAACAGAAATAATAACTGTCAAACCCAAATGCAAACAACTACCAAATAAGCCACACAAATAACTGCCACATAAACCTCTTTTAACAATTCAGCAATGAAATGGATAATATATGCTGAAACCAATTTCTTTTTTCTCCTGACACATACTTCCGAGTTTCAAAGGCTCATGTCCCTCTATCAATCTCTCTAACTCATTCTATTATATACTGAAATTTATTGGAAACAATGAAATTTACTTGGCCCTTAGTCCTTAATGAACCTTCCTTTTGATTTTGGAATTTCTAATTTATTGCAATCAATAATGTGTGTTGCCTACACTTCTCATTTCTACACGTGTTATGTCTGTTATGTGTCTTCTGAAGAAGAAAGACATTCTTACACTAAGCAATAATTTCAAATTATCACTTTAAACTGATTTCTCTTTTTGCTCATTGTAACTTTTGGAGACAAATTACTGGAGTAAGAAAACCTACTCTTGATTGGCTTAGCGAATAGAAATGAACTGGGGTTTGTGATATACTGATGTTTGTTTAGGATGATTTTGTAAATCTCAACAGAATATTCATATTCTCAGGTATATCTTTACTCAAAATTGGTGGAAGAATGGTTTATTCAACTTGCTCAATGAATCCTATTGAGAATGAAGCTGTGGTTGCTGAGGTAATATACCTTGAATGCTCTTTACTTAGATAATCTGTGCTAGTTCTTATGTTTACTTATAAAATTACTTTGATATATATTAAGATCAGCAAAATTGACTTAGATACTTGCTTTCAGAAAAATGACTTGAATATAGACATGCAAAATTTGCCCAAACAGCGGAATATGGCCCAAACAGTTCTTTTCTACCTTTTCTTGTTTCTTGTCCTCTCTACATCGAAGGCATCCTATTCCTCATTGAGTAACATGGTTGTTTTTATTCTAGTGTCAACAAGCACTTGTAATGTCAATTAAGTCCATATTTGAACAAAGTTGATGGAAGAACTTTTGTATTCACGTCCTCTAGATTATTATGGGTATCTTTTGCTACCAAAACATCATCTAGTTATTGATTAACTAAATTGTTATTGATTAACTAAATTGCACTCTAATTGTCATAAAAAAGCACAATAAAGTCCTCTTGACTTACACCAATATCACCAACTAGACTTCTAAGTTACAGAATTTCTTTTACTACTTTTATAGCAATTATATTTACTTTGTTTCCACAGTCTTACAAGGCTACAATAAATTGCAAGGTCGGATGCCAAATGTTAGTACTACTTTCAATTGTCTCAAATAACCATTCAAAGACCACTTCCACTGAAAGATCATTAGCATAGCTAAGTGGCAAACTCTACTAACGTGATCAATAACTTCATTCCCTGACAAACACTAGACCTATGATATTTGGACCTCTTAATTGTATGAGAATCCACTTCACTACTTGTTGATGCGCCTTCCCTAGATTAGTCATGAGTTGACTAACAACACTCATTGCGTATGCAAAATTTGATTTAGTACGAATCATGACATTCATTAGTCTTATGGTTGGATTAGAGTAAGATACTTGTGACATGAAGTCTGCCTTTATTTATGGTGACATTTTTGTTGTTAACTTAAAGTATGTAGCCAGAGTATCATTTGGCTTTGTATTCCAATTTTTTCTTTTTCTCAACGTAATATTTTTTATATGAACATGTCCTGAGTTTTTCAATCTCACATTATCTCCATAGTCAGTATTCTTCTGTTGGATCTAAATTCTTCGTTTCAAATTCATCACTCAATTGTGCCATCACCTTGTTGATCTCAATTTAATGTTTATGTGCGATTAACATATTAACAACAAAAGGAACCAAGTAAAGGAGTTGCCAAACAAATTTTTATGATAAATAGAATTTTCTATGAATTGAATTGTTTATATCATTGTTTGAATGACTAGTTCAACCCATACAATGACTTCTTAACAAACATACATGGTCTTGTTTTTTCAGTATGAGGAACCCTTCTAGTTGTTGGGTAAAATTCCTTTACTGCAAACCACTATGGGAAAAGGTTGTTTTCACATCAGTTGTTCTAATTCCTATTCAAGTAAATGTTTCAAAGCAAGGAACACTCTAAAGTTTGATCTATGTTATCCTTAGGAGGATTGAAAGGATCTATGAAATTTCAAGTGTCTTTTCAACTGCAAAACTCAAAAGGAGCTCTTAGAAGTACCATGAAGATCACAAATCATCAAGTGAGATAAGGAAATGCAAGGGTTAAAACTGAAAATGTTAAGGAGATTTGAGATGGAGGAGAAACACACCACCTTCAATGGGAGGAAGAAGGATAGGTGCCATTGTAGATTCCCTACTAGAAAAGATTCTTCAAGATTAGAACCAAAGTGAGAGAAACAAACTCTTAAAAAGACTCTAATATCACTCTTAAACTATAGGAAAGAGAGAGACATGTGTTTCCGAGATAACACAAATACTTTATTTATATTGAGAAAAAATGGAATCAATACAATAATAGAGGACATCTGATATCCTCTAGTAATAAAGATGTTATACGGGAATAAATAAAAAATGTTTCTAATAATACATATATAATCTAGATATTCTTGATTATGTAGGATCTGCTTCTTATTTTTATGATGAACATGTCCTCTCAAGTTGAAGCATATAAGTTGTACGTGCCCAATTTGCTGCAAATATGATTGATCCTTGATCCTTTTAGAGACTTGGTGAATATGTAAGGCAATTGTTAACTAGAATTGACAAATCTAGTGGTGATATCCCTAGATTCCAGTTTTTTTATGAAATTACAATTCACCTCGATATGTTTTGTCCTCTCATGAAAGAGGATGAGAGGCAATGTGTAATGTTGCTTGATTGTCACATGCATTTGGGAACTTTCTTCAAATTGAAAATCTTTGAGGAGCTGTTTTAGCTATATCATCTCAAAGTGAGCAATGTCATCCAAAAGATTTTGGGATCAAGTCAAGATTCCAAAAATTGAAAAGAGAAATGGACAGGTCATTACAGCATTCTGCCCTTTTTCGAAGTATATAGTTGTAAGCTGTGTCGAGCCACGCTCTTTGAAAATTAAAGAGAAAACATGTCAGACATGTAATTGAGCACTTCCATACCTGTAACTTGCAGTGAAGATTACTAACATTTTGGGCACATTTTGATAAGCTTCTTAAGAGAGAACTTCTCCAGAATATGCTTTTTAGCGTTTTCAAATCCTACTCTTTCTAGTTTCTAACTAATAGAAAAGGTACTAAACTTTTAGGGACAATTTTTTCCATAACAAAGCTTTTTTTTAGAAAGAATGAATGAGAATATGAATTGAAGCTCTGCATAGTCTTTTTTATCTTTCGCCCTTTTTGTCATGTTGCAGGTTTTGCGGAGGTGTGGAGGTTCTGTTGAACTTGTTGATGTCTCTAGTGAGCTTCCACAACTTATTCGTCGGCCAGGTCTCAAGAAATGGAAGGTGTGTTTGTCGTGACTAACTTACCATTTATTTATTTTTAGGAAGTTGGAGTTTTGGAGAGAACATGTAAATTTAAGAAAGAAATTTGTACCATACCTATACATGCCAAAGTTTTAGTGCGTATCTCATCTTTTGTGGATTCTCCTGGAGACAATGCCCTATAAAATTATGTGAGTTGTCAATATGGTGGTTAGCTTGCTTATGTTTCTCTGTTCCATTGTAGTTTACTTTCTTATGGTAGCCATGGGTAAAAGAACTTGGTGTGGCCAAGCAGCTGTCTCTTCTAATACCCATTCCAAACTGCCATGCTGAAATTGTTTGCTTCATCATTTATAGATGTCATTACTTGCTATTTGAATTTTGATGGATTTGAAATGCTGTTTTACTGATTTGTTGTTTGGAAAATGACTGAAAGTGATTTCTTTCTAATCAAATTTCTTCTATTTGATTTTGATCTGTTGGATGTTCTGTAAAGTTATTCCCTCCATCAAACCCATGGTATAAAATCAAGTTTTAAACTTTTGAAACCGAAAATTTGAAGTTTATCCTACTTGAACATGTATTCTAAATAAATGCTGTTGGTTCTGACTCTGATTGAAATATGGAAGGGGTTAATTTTGTTTGTAGCTGCATGCATTTAAGGTTTTCTAAATGTGTTTGATTTTTGGAGATGCAGGTATATGACAAGGGCTCCTGGTTTGTCTCGTATAATGGTGTTCCTAAGTTTCGTAGAAGTGTAATTCTTTCCAGTATGTTTCCTTCTGGAAGAGGACATCCCGATGTTGTGGATAGTAGCTGTAATGTTAACGTAGAGGTTGGTACTAATGGTATTAATGAAAACGTTGGAGATATTAATGAAGACGCTGGAGATGGTGTTCAACCAGTACTGAATCCTGTGATGTCTGAATCTGTTGAGGAAGTTTCTGATTTCCCTCTAGAGCATTGTATGAGGATAGTGCCTCATGATCAGAATACTGGAGCCTTCTTCATTGCTGTTCTGCAAAAAGTTTCTCCTTTGCCAGGTAGTATTCTTATTATGATTTATGATTACATTTGTTTGACTCTGTCTCCTACTCTTTTATAAGTTTTCGTTTCTAATAATTCCAAGTTTTACCTTTCTTCCTTGTCTATATTCATTGTCACAGACCTTTCTTTGCTTGCCATAACAGGTTCTTAACTGTTTATTTTCTTTCAGTAATTCCAGAAAAACCAAAAGTAAAAATTCATGTGCAATATGTAGATCCAGCAAGCCAGAGTCTTAATGATGCGCAAGTACAACAGATAACTTCACCGGAAAATGCACATGAAGAAGACTTCAAAGCAGTTTCAGAGGAAAATGCAGATGACAACGAACCCAATACCCAAGATATGGAAGATGATCCTGTTGCATGTGAAGAACAAAAAACTAAGGAAAATCTAGAGCCTGATAATGTGCAAAACACGATGAAGAGGGTTCCAGGAAAGAGAAAGCTACAAATTCAAGGAAAATGGAGGGGTGTTGACCCTGTTGTCTTTTTCAAAGATGAAATAATAATCAATAGTATAAGGGATTTTTATGGAATTGACGAGCGTTTTCCATTCAATGGTCACCTTGTTACAAGAAATAGTGATACAAATCATGTGAAAAGAATTTATTATATCTCGAAGTCAGTCAAGGATGTTCTTGAGTTGAACTTCAAAGTAGGGCAGCAACTTAAGATAACCTCAATTGGCCTGAAGATGTTTGTAAGTATATTTTGTTCTGAATTGAAAGATATTGTTTTTGTTACTTTAATTTGTAAGTATATTTTGTTCTGAATTGAAAGATATTGTTTTTGTTCGTACTTTCACTTTATGTGATTGATTTATTTATCTTCCATGCTACTAATTGTATGAATGATTGATGTTGATGTAAATATTTTTTATTAGAAGCTATCCAAAAGTATAGGTAAGTGGATAATCGTTGGGGCATAGGAGATCAATCTAGTCCTGGGAGACAGATTTAGTCAGAATTTGATTAGTAAAAGTAAATTGTATTTTATTTTACTTTTGATGTTAAAAGAGGGAAATGAGATTTCAGTACCTAGGCTTTTCTAGTTTTGTTTTGTTGAGTCGGTTTCTAAGTTCATGTGATGTTGATTTATTGATCTGAATTATAGTCATCTGCTTATTTAATTTTCACATATGCTAAAAATATATTTCGATATAATAAGTACATAATGCATGTAGAACTGTTTTACAAACTTAATTTCTTCTTGTGGATCATTCTAGAATGTCCCAAGCGGACTGTATTGGCACGATCTAGACCATTTTGTGATAAAAATGGTCAGTCCCATTGATTAATTCTTATGACCCAGTGATTTCATGTTACAGGAAAGACAAACAGCACGAGAAGGTAGCTCTGCACCATGTGCTTTCCGGATATCATCTGAAGGATTGCCCCTTATTCTCCCATACATAACCAAACAGATTCTGCATGCATCTCCCGCAGACTTCAAGCATCTTCTGATGAACAAAGAAGTAAAATTTGAAGATTTTACTGATGCCAAGTTTGGTGAAAAGGCAGCAAACCTATTGCCTGGCTGCTGTGTGGTAATTCTGAGTTTAGGTATGTATCACCACGCCATAGAGAAGTTTCATTCCCATTGGCATCGACATATTTGTTTATATGGCCTTTTTGTGCAGGAAACACAGCTGCTGTAGAGTCTCTTCAAGTGGATGAGTCAACGATAGCCATTGGATGCTGGAAAGGAAGAGCGAGGTTGTCTGTGATGGTTACTGCAATGGACTGCCAAGAACTACTTGAAAGGCTTTTAATACGTTTTGACAATGTAAATGGTTCCTCTGGGCATGTCCACAAATCCTCTGATGATGAGGAAGAAATACGACCTGTGCAAGATTAAAGCAGTAAAATGATGACAATGATGGTGTGAAAGCTGCTGGGTTAACAGATATTCTTCACTCTGTTGTAACCAATATTTATGTTATTTATCACTTACAGAAATGGTGATTTGTTCTTCACCTATGAAACGTTAGTGAAAATTTATTTGTTTTTTAATTTAAGCCCGTCATTATTTCAAAGATAGATAGACGTCGGCCCATATTTGTATCAATAGAATTATTCTATAGTTTTGGTTTCATAAATTGTTTCTTCGAACTTTTTGGCTATACGGTTTAGAGCCTTGGGCTGTTAAACTTTTGAAATGTTATTCCCTGCGCGATCATGTAACTGGTCAATTTTAGACGAACTCATGCAATTTATACCTACGGGTAAAATTCAAAATTATTTAATAATTTTTCCGTAAATATTTATAGAAGAAAAGTAAAATGTTTTTCTATAAGCTATAACTTATGTACTTTGTAAAAGTTCTTTTATGTTGAGTTCTCCAAAAATTGAATTGTAATTTATATAAAGTTATTAATTTTAATTATGAAGTTTATTTCATTTATAGTTTTGGAGAACATGTCGAAAATGCATGCACCATATTAATTTATATATTGTTTTCCTGGTAAGTTTTTAAAATGCATTTTTAGAATCTAGACTTGTGTTACTCTTAGTTAAAATCAGTTAGTATTTTGGTTAAGCAGTGTAAGTAGGTTCAGTAATTTAATCTAATTATTTAATCAGAGTTTATGTATTTCTTAGTTAGCAATTACATCCAACTCAACCTAATTATAAATAGGTTAGACTAGGTTGGATAATCGGATAGAACCATTTAAATTATAAGACTGGATATTTTTTTGTAATATGTGTAAACAAAATCAATTTTTGTTTTAATCTCTTAAAGAAAAGTTTGTTTTGGTCCTCATATTTTTTAAAATTACAAAATTTGAACATTTTGATCAAATATATATTGGCATTTACTAGTGTTATTAACTTCTAATGGTTATGTTATAGTCATTTTGAATAATTTTGATTGATTTACTCATTTTTTATACCAAATGAAACGTAAAAGTTAAAACGATCTCTGTTATTGGTTAATGATTCGATATATATTGAGATATACCTAGCCTATGTTATTATTTTGAAATAACGTGACATAACACATTTAATTGCATGTCACGTTACCAATAAATGAATAATATTGAACAGAACTAAGAAATAATAATTTAAACTCATTGTATTTAGTAAACGGTCAAAGATATTAATTCTAATTCAAATTAAATGACTACGTGTTTTATTGCAATAACTGCCTTTTTAAAAGTAGTCTCCATTTATATTTATTTGTACAAAATTATTTTAAAAACACAGTTTTCAACAAATAAATGTTTTTCAATTTCAACTCTTTCAACAATTAATTTATCAAAATCTAATTTTATGGACGGTTGAAGCTATAATTGAAAAACCCATTATCTGCACATACGTATCTCATGATCGCTTTGCCGTACCAACAAAATGTAGCCATGTCAAAACTACAAACAAGAGTGATGACATTATCAAATGCGAGAACGTTCCAAGTTCCACCAATTCACCTACAAAAATCACGTATATATTGAACCACGCAATTGTTCATTTTAGTGGTTTACTCGGCAACCAAAACAAATTAAATTTAAATGTACAAAAAGCAATGCGCCAAAACCTTTAAAATTTGGTAACAAGAACACAAGCATGAGATACACTATAGAAATTAATTATAAATAAGTCAAGATGCTTGACAACACATATTCCTCCTAGCAGGAAGTTCCTGTGCAGGGCCTGGAACGATAATCTTCTGGCCAGACAAAGATGCGGAGTTACCATTTCCCTGACTTTCATCAGCAGTTAGATTCTTCTTGTTGAGGATGTTGTATATTTCTGTCAAGACAGTTACGAAGGCTGTTTCAACATTAGTTGCCTCCAGTGCTGAGGTCTCTAGGAAAAACAACCCTTCTTTCTCAGCAAATTCTTTTGCATCCTCGGTGGGTACATCACGCTGGTTCTCAAGATCACATTTGTTTCCTATCAGAATTATCACTATGTTCTTGTCAGCATGGTTGCGCAGCTCTTCTAACCACCGGGGTATGTGATCAAAGGTTTGGCGTTTAGTGATATCATAAACCAACATTGCCCCCACAGCACCCCTGTAGTATGCACTTGTAACTGCTCTGTAGCTGCATCATAAACCATTCATATATGAGGCTAAACTGACATTTAATGTACTTGTAAGTCAACCATTCCAACCAATAAATAAATAACGAGAAGAAACACTAAATAGATATAATTTGCATGCAAGAAAATATATCTCTAATCTACATGCTTCATAACAAATATGTGAGAAACAGGAAAACATGTCCAAACTAAATATGTTGGTCAGTATAATTTATAAGTGTGGAAAATTTATGTAATACGGTACCCAACATTTGTTGTAAAAACCTGACGAAATCACGAAAAAAATAATACTTCCTGATGCGTACACACTTGTTGCTGTATTGTGCAATTCTATCAAGATACAATAAAAACTTCTCATTCTTTGAGATATTTAGAATCTAATAAGATAAACTCTTAAAGAATAAATATACCCAGAATATTAGAAGAAGAAAAAAAGAAATGAGCTATGTGAGGGAGAGATAGAAGAGAAATGAGTTGAGTGATTTTGAAGGAAGCATTAGCGGAGTGGTTCATGATTGTCCAAAATTCCCAAGGTTTGCTGGAAGAAAAATCCAGCAACAACTCAAAGTTCACAACTTGCAGAAGAAGAAAAGAATCCAACAACTGTTGGACTAAGGTCTTCGACGGACGTAGCTTCCGTGAATCACGACATCAAGAATAGGGGTTTTAAAATTTGCAACTAACTGTTTGTTAGCTTTTGCAATATACTCGCAGCCCTTTATTTTACAACAACATTGGCATCCACTTCCATGGATGGTCTGTCGCAGGTTCTTCCGTGTTTATGTATGTGGTAAATATCAATGTTTAAAAACTGAGGTTTGATGTAGTTCATATTGGAAAAATCAGTTGTTATTGTAAAAGCTCAATAAATGGAGAATATTGACATCTAGTTGACTAGTTGAGAGCGGGAAGTATAACGAGATTCTATTTCTATGTCTTATAAACAAATCTAAGCAAACGCATTTCTCTAAACTCTGTAAAACATGAGATCGTATTACATTAAACAACTTATGCAATAATTCATGCACTACAATCACTCCATTCAGTTGGAATCCCTCCCACAATAATACCAAATATGTTCCAAATTCAGAATTCATTTTCCTTTAGAAAAAATTATGGTTTTATATAGTTCGAGAATATAAAATGTTAGAAATGGAGTAAGAAGAAAGTCAGCATCTTTATGAAACTAACAATCAATCAAAAAAGGCATAACTATCAATTCCGGTGAAGTTGATCTATAAATTTATCAATACTTAGACCATAACAGCGACGATTGACCAAAATGAAGAAAGACAAAGGCAGCAATGAGAAACGCAGACTTAACTAAATCTACCAGGATTACATATAGCTTTGAATTTTGCATAATAACTACACATTCACAAAACAAATGCTGCAAGACTATGACATGGTGGCCATAAACTCGTTCCACAACAGTTTTTCACGAAAAAAATACCGTTGCAAATTTAAAAAAAAAAAATCACTGGGGTAATTAACTAACAGCAACCCCACAATTTCGGCGACCAATAGCATCAACACAAATAACTGATTCTAATGCACAACCAAAACTATAAATCTAGCCACAAAATCAAGAATTTTCAGGTCTTTGCAACCATATCACAATATTTGTCCATAGTTTTTGACAGTATCAACGAGAGTGGTGACCACACCGCAGCTACTATTGGAACCATAATTACAATCCCAATATCAAGGTTTTCCGAACATAAGTTAGCCTAACATAACTATAACTCCAAACTACCGGTTTAACTGATAATGTTTCACACAAGTTAATACACACTCTTGGTTATATTTTACATTTTAATATAATTAACTAAATTGGAAATTAAGTTTTCTTTATGATTAACGAAAATCACGGTGACGAGTTATGTCAAGTGTTCGTCCAACAACACAAATTCTCTCGAATAAGCAGTTTTCCTTGTTTCGTGGTAAATTCCAGATATTTATTAAACCTAGCACATGCTCTTGAATACGGCGTGCTATTCGTTTTGCTGCTTCTGTCACTCATCAATCAGGAATCCAGAACTTGATCGTGATGATAAGCTTAGTTAATAGAGGATCGCTGGCGGCGGTGATGAGATCACGCGCGAAACGAGGCGGTGGTGCAGATGACAGATTGAAAGCGAAGCTAAAAATGAAGAAAGTAGGGAAAAGGAAAAGAGATAGCTGGAAGAGCAGTTAGAGTACCGTTCTTGGCCAGCCGTGTCCCAGATCTGAGCCTTAACGGTCTTGTGATCGATGAGCAAAGTCCGCGTCTGAAATTCAACACCGATGGTGGACTTTGAGTCCAAGCTGAACTCGTTCCTGGCAAACCTCGCTAGAATCTGTGACTTCCCCACCGCAGAGTCACCAATCAGCACCACCTTGAAGACGTAATCTATCCTCTGGTTCGCGTCCCCATACCCTCCTCCTGCACCAGCACCTGCCATTTCCACTCTCTTTCTAACTGTCTCCTTCCCTTTCACCTCAAAACTCGAATAAAAGGTGACGATCTTTTTTGTTCTTTTTTTTTCATCAATCATAGGAGAAATTTATTTCTTCATCGTTTACATTTATTGGTATTTTTTGGAGGGACACGTGTCAGGTGACACGTGTTGGAATGAGGTGGAAGCGTAGAGACGTGTTTCCCCACACCAATTAGAAGTTAGTTGGTTTGGTTTCATAAAACAGTGTTTGAAGAAGAGTGAAACGGTTGTTGAGGACAGCTCCTTCTATCTTACTTTCCTCTGATCCCACCACCATTTTACGCGTTGCGGAATAGTTGTCTCAAAAATGCATACAAAAAAATAATAATATTTATATAATGTAATAAGTTTATTACAACATTATTTCTTCTAAATAAGTTAACTTCAATTTTGTCTGGAGTTGAATAAAACAATATCCACACTCATTGAGTTATTAAAAATATTGTCAAAATAAACATAGCTGTCGCTCCATGTATAATAGAATAATTTTTGTGTATATGTCCTTTTCTTTCTAAATCAACCGTGTAATATGAAGTGTTTGTTTTATTACAACAACGAGAGACACTAGAGATCAGGTTTATGATATGATATTTCTTTTGGTTTGTTAGTTTATATATAAATAGAATACTCTGGTATTGTTTTAATAGTAGGTTTAAAATTAAAAAAAAAACAAAAAGTTTGTACATAGATTATACATTATTTTTTATTGTATTTCTTTAAATGTTATAACTCTTGGAATATAAGTATAGTTTAATTTCCATAGGTTAAGGTTTTGATATGATAAAAATAATTAATTTTACTTTGATTTTATTTATTTATTTTCTTTATTGGATGGTTGAAAAGGAAATATTATTGATGTGGAGTTGATTTTTTGGATATTTACCTATATAGTTGGGATTGTGAGAAAAACATTATAAAGAGATCGTTGATTAAAACACTCTTTAATCCAAATAACTATAGTTAATGTTGTAATTTTATAATGTAATAATTGTATATATATTTATATTATACAATATGTAAAATTTGAATATATGTGAATTGTATACATTCTTGAATAAAAATATTGTTTTGAATATATGCGAATTGCATAAATTTTTATGATTGTTTAGTGTGACTTTTAGGTCAAGTAATATCTTATTCCTTATATTCGAGTGGTATGTAATAATTAGAAACAAACCAAAAGAAATATCTAAAATAGTATGAGAATAGATGTGATTTCTAAAATAGTATGAGAATAGATTAAAAAGGATTAAAATGACATTTGTAAGTAATAAAGTATATTTTTTTTATATAAAGGTAAATTTTGTATAATTATAAAAACTAAATAAATAAGTAAACCTAATTTTTTGAAATTCAGTATAGATATACTGTCTAACTACTCACAGTATATTTGTTTTAAAGGCCTCTACATTGTTTAAAAATGTTTAAATTTATTTATAGATCGATTTTCTTGAATTTAAACAAATAAAAATAAGATTGTTATTTAATTGAATTAGACTATATTACTTCAAAATAATTTAACTTCCAAATTTATGGTTACGGTATAACCACTTCTTTGATGATCCATTATAATATTTAATTTTTTCAATCAAAAGAAAGGGATTACACTGGAATTTTAATTTTATTTTCAAAATAAACTAGTATTTGAAAAATATTTCTAAAATAAACAAATAAATAAGGTTGATGAATTTATAAACTATTATTTTAATTTTGATCAATTTTTTGTTAGTTTTTTTTATGTGGTTAGTAATGTGTCATATTTTCAAGATACATGTACAACAAACTAATGTCACATGTTTAATTTTATTATTTTGAATTAAAATTAAAAAATGCGTAAAAGATTAGTTCCTACACCCTTTTCATATCTTTTATATATCTTTTGTACACAATTTGTACACTTTTTACAATTTTCTACATCCTTGTACACGTTTTGTACACTTTTTCTACACCATTTCTATACCACTTGTACACCACTTATATATCATTTATAGAAAGACGTAGAAAGCGTGTACGCCATTTTGTACACACTTTATACACCCTTTGTAGAGAGATGTAAAAATGGTGTATCCCATTTGTACAAAGGGTGTACAAAAGGTATATATCTTTCTATATCTTTGGTAGAAAGATGTAGAAAATGTGTATAAAGGGTGTACAAATGATGTACAAAGGGTGTATATAGGGTGTAGCAAAGGTATAAAAAGGTGTACGAAGGGTGTAGAAATGATGTAAAGAATGTGTAGCAGTGTACAAAGAGTGAAAAAAATGTGTACAAATAGTGTGGAAAGATGTAGAAAGAGTGTAAAAAGCACTATGCCAAAAGGTGTAAATGTGTAGAAAGGGTTTAGGATAGTGTTAGAAATGTGTAGAAAGGTTATTTGGAGGTTGTAAGAATGATATGGGAAGACTATAGTCCCGATTTATTAGGTTGTAGAAAGGGTGTAGAAATGATGTAGAAAAGGTGTAACAAGATGTAGGAAATGTTTACACTCTTTCTACAACCTTTATACACTCTTTCTATACCCTTCTCCATCCTTTATACACCATTTCTACATATTTCTACACTCTTTCTACATCTTTCTACATCATTCTACAACCTTTCTACACCCTTTTGTAAACTCATTATACATACTCTGTATACCCTTTCTATACCCTCTATACACTCTTTATAGACCCTTTGTACACCTTTTTTACACCCTTTCCATATCTTTTGTAGAAAGGGTGTGCACCCTTGGTTTTCTACAATTTTCTAAATCGTTGTAAATGCTTTGTACAACCTCTATACATCATTTGTATACCCTTTTAAAATTCTTTATACAAATCTTGTACACCCTTTCTACACCATTTCCATATCTTTTGTAGAAAGATATAGAAAGGGTGTTCACCCTTTGTACACCTTTTTTACACATTTTGTATACAATTTCTACACCCTTTTTATATCTTTTGTAGAATGATGTAGAAAGGGTGTACACCTTTTGTACATGTCTTTACACACTTTGTAGAAGGGTGTACATGGGGTGTACAAAGAGTGTAGAAAAGTGTAGAAAGAGTGTGGAAAATATATAAAAAAAGTATAGAAAGAGTGTAGAAAGATGTTGGAAAGTTGTAGGAAGAAAGTACGAATAATGTAATAAATATGTAAGAAGGTTGTTAGGAAGGATCTAAAATGACGTAGGAAGGAATGAAAGAGGTGTGTAAATGGTGTAGCAAGGGTGTAGAAACGATGTAGAAAGGATGTAAAAATGATTTAGGATAGTGTTAGAAGTGTGTAGAAAGCTTATCCGAAGGTTGTAAGAATGATATGAGAAAACTATACCCCCGATTTATTAGATTGTAGAAAGGGTGTAGAAATTTTGTAAAAAGGTTTTAGAAGGGGGCTAGAAATGTTTTAGATAAGGTGTTGAAAGGATGTAGAAAATATATAGAAAGGGTGTGGAAAACGTGTGGAAAGGGTGTAACAAGATGTAGGAAAGTTGTACACCCTTTCTACAACCTTTTTACCCTCTTCTGTACCCTTCTCCATCATTTTTACACAATTTCTATATCCTTCATACATCGTTGTACACCATTCTACTTCATTCTACACTCTTTCTACAACATTTGTGTATCTCCTTAGATCCTTTGTGCATCCTTTGTGCACCCTTTATACACCATTTGTACACCTTTTCTACACCCTTTTCATATCTTTTGCAGAAAGATGTAGAAAGAGTGTTCACCCTTTGGTACACTCTTTCTACAATTTTCTACATCGTTGTAAACCCTTTTTACATGTTTTGCACAATTCATGTACACCTTTCTACATGTTTTGAACAATTCTTGTACACCCTTTTTACACCATTTCCATATCTTTTGTAGAAAGATGTAAAAAGGGTGTTCACATCCTTTTTACACTCTTTTTATATCTTTTGTCGAATGATGTAGAAAAGATGGTCAACTTTTGAACAAACTTTTTACATCCCTTCCCCAAAGTGTGTAGGAAGGTTATTGAAAAATTAAAAACATAAAAGTACTAAGATAAAATTTGAAATATAAATAAAAGTTATTAAATCAACACTTGATAATAAAATTTATAAGAGTTTATACAACATTTTCTTTTTGTTTTTTTCTTTTATGTATACACCGTGCATACGGAATTTGTATATTATTTATCCGTTTTTATAAATTTTCCAATGGCTGAAAAAAAAATATATTTTTAACAATATCTCAAAACTTATGTGTTTATCTTTTTAATTACTCAATTTAAAAAATATTTTTTAATTATTTGGTTATGATATATAAGTATATATAAAAATTATAATAATATGTATAAGTTGCTCATTATAAACAACTTTTTTATGTAATTGAGAAATATATATATATATATATATATATATATATATATATATATATATATATATATATATTTGTTAAGTTTTATTTTCAATAACAAGTAACAAGTTTTTGAATCTAAATTTCTTTCCACACGTTTTTTTCTAAGAAATCATTCAAATTTCTCTTCAACTCTCTATTATTTTAATTAATTTTTAACCTGATAAGATAAATATCTTGTGTCTCTTTATTCTATTAATTAATTAGACATTCTAAACATACTTCCCTTTACACATAAAAACTATGTATATAAGTAGTCAAATTAATCATTCTATTTATGTCAAATTATCTCATAGTTTATGTTTAGTTTTCTTGATATTTTTTTTAATTTACATTTTTAATTTGAATTTCCAAAGATTTTTTTAAAATTTATCAACGATAAAATTCAACCTCACATCACAAACTAAACTTTTCATCATATATAATTTTAATTTTTTATTATATATAATTATAATATCATATATTTGAATATACTATTTATTTTGACTTAATTATATGAAAATTAAATTTTATGATAAGTGCTAAAATCGTAGTAAAAGAAACACTCTAAACAACATAAGACAACACGGTGCTCTCGTGTAATTTCCCAAATCAAACACGTAAAGTGTATTATAATTATAAATAAATAATGAAGAAGTAGAAGAACCCTAATTTTCATTGCAACAATTGTGTTGTTGGCAGGGAGTGTATTTGTTGCATTTGGTTTTTCTGGAATTGTAAGATGGAGGAGGAAGAGCACGAGGTGTACGGAGGAGAGATCCCCGACGAGGGTGAGATGGAAGGAGACGTAGACATGTCCGCCGCCGACGATGACGCCGCCGTCAAGGAGCTCGACGAGATGAAGCGCCGATTGAAGGAGATGGAGGAGGAAGCCGCAGCGCTTCGCGAGATGCAAGCCAAGGTCGAGAAGGAAATTGGCAGTGTTCAAGGTTTCTCATCACATCTTTTCATTCAATTCATCAATTTTATCTCATCATCTTTTGATTAGCCAGTATTCTTTTTCATTTCGAACTGATCCTCGAGTTTTCTCATCTCGCCGTTCTCTGATCTTGTTCAATCCCTGTTATCGGTTTGGTCGCGCTTGAGAGTACTCCCATCATTATCGTTATGCAATTCTTTTGTGGAACGTTAAACTCTTTGGTTACCAGAATGCGTTTCTTATGAGCTTTGTCCACAGCTAAATACCAGTCTTCTTTAAACTCGTCCTTTATGATTATGATTAAAACCTAAAGCGTACCAGAACTCGAACAATAACCTCTTCCATCTCATCTATCGTCATTTTTCATAAAACCTAAAACTCACCAGTTTTTTTTAGTAAATTTGATGTATTGATAAACCTAAAAACACCAGAGCTTGAATAAAAATCTCTCTGAACTCGTAGTCGAGATCAAAGTTTCAAAATTGGAGTCGTGGTTCCGTCAAATTTCCTATAGTGTTTTTTGCGGTTGCCCCGCATTTCACTATTTGCCATTGACAACTGTGATTAATTCTTAGTTTCTAATCAAGTAATTTTATTTGAAGTATTCTTATTTGTATACTTGTCTTTGGTTAAAATTTTGGTAAAACATACAATGTCCTTTGCTGAACTATATTCTGTGAAATATATGGATTTTACCAAATCGAGTGACTATTGTCTAAATAGAGTTCCCACATATTGTTTTAAACTTCAAGATTGAATACCTTTTGCAGATCCTGCTAATGCAGCTGCTTCTCAAGCAAACAAGGAGGAGGCAGATTCTCGGTCTGTTTTTGTTGGCAATGTATGAATCACATCATATCCTCTTTTTTTATTTTACTAGTTTTTCAATTTGAATCATGATTTCCCTTCTCTGCCGTATTTATGTGGAAGTTTGCATTCGACTACTCTTTTTAGTTGGATACAAAATCGTTACCTTTTTCCTAATCAACTTAAATTACAGGACCTGATTTGGTTAATACGAACTGTATTTAGTACATATTTATTAGTCCTATTTAGCTCAAGTTGTGGAAGTTAAAACAGTCCGACTGGATTGATTAGTTGGACCAAAAACCAAAAACTGATCTGCCAAATCGTTAGCTCCAGCCTTTGAACTGATAGCTTACATATTAGATAATAAACTACCTAACTAAGTATAAATCGGTCAGAAGAACTGCAGGAACCGTTTACATTTTACTTATAATTTATGGTCTTTATGCATTGCTGCAAAAGAATATTAGTTTAGTTGGACACACACATAGAGACATGGTGTTTGTGAGTGGTTTAATTTCCCCATAGTGTTTTATGAAGCTTATACTGTTAAAAATATCCTAATCCTATGTTATTTGGTGCAATATAATATTCAATACACTCTTCATAGGTTCTGTAACCAAGTTGCACAATTGTGAAACACTTTATGTAATTGGGAGATTGTAACTTGCAATAACTTAACTTTCAGTTTGTTATTTATTCCCTTATAATCCCAAATTTGGTTATACATTTTCCACTTTAATTGTAACATTATTTATTTTAATCAAATTGATTAAGACAACGTGGGACGCCATGGCAGTGGTTATAATGTTTTTCATATCAAATTTAAATTTTCCAATTTTAGATATGGATGTGGTACACTAGGCATTACTCGTATGTCAGGGTCGCTTTAAATGTTAACCAATGTGAAATTGTGGAGATTATACTTGGTAATGGCATTATGTTTCAGTTTCTTTGAGCATTAGAGTGCTGCTCTATTGTGTATGATGCGTAGCAGTTATACATTGATTACATATTTAATATTTCATGCAATCAAAAAGGAATACTATTATCATCCATAACTGTTTAAGTTGGAAGGAATACTATTATCATCCATAACTGTTTAAGTTGGATAAACATATCTTCGTGCTTTTTCCTAAGACAAGTTATAGGGCCCATAAACTTTGGATCAAATTGTCCTGCCGATCCTTTGTGTTTGTATGTGATACAAGGAAAAAGTAGTGAAAAACATGCAAGAGATCTTGGTAGTTGGAGTCTATTAAATTGCAAATAGAAATAAGTCTATTAAATTGGAAATTTGAGTACCATTGAGTAGTTTCTTTAGACCTTACGGGGAATAATTTTTTTTTTCTTTCTAATCTTAATGTTTTACCAATGCTATGTTGGAAATTAGCAGTGATCTATGAAAGATTTCATATAAGGTATTTAGCAAAGCTTCTCCTTCATGCCCTTTCTGATTGACATTTGATAATTCTAAAATTTGAAACTTCTTGCCGTTGTTTATCACTGGGTATAACGCACATGTCATGTCTTGGGCTATCTATTAATTTGGCCGCTTTTAAAGCATTCTTTTATTTGTTTAGTTTTTTCAGTAGAAACCTTGGTTGAATGGGTCTTGAGTTTAATTCTAGATGTTCTTTCTTATGCATTGTATTTTTTTTATTATGATATATTTGAAAATGCATATTCTTTTTGTTTTGGAGTGTATACTGTTAATATTCGGAGACAGGGTTTGACTTTTGTCTGACTATCATCGCAGGGTCATTCTTATTACTCAGGTTCTATAATTAGCGCTGGGATGCTTGCATTGTATTTTGTGTGTGGGGCAATGTGATTGGTGTCTCTTAGGGTTGTTCTAGAGGGAAAAAAGAAAGTATGTTATGCTTATGAAATTTAATAAGATACATGAAGGAAAACAAAGACAAAAGATTGAGGAGGAAAAAACTAAGCTTCTGAAAAGAAAAAAAAGGAAAAGAATGAAAAATTATACAGAAAGAAAAAGATCATGTTGAGAAAAAAAGAAGAAAGAAATGAGTAAATAGAAGAGAAAAAGAAAATATGTTGGGGAAACTATTAGTGACATTTCATGGATGGCTGAAACTGGTACAGCTGGAGTAGAATGTGTTAAAGATGCATCAACTTCACCCTTGGAGGAGACAGCTTGTGGTTCTTTTGGAAGAACATTCTGTAAGTGCTGGGCATGCAATCCTAGTGTTAGAGCCCTATTGTTGATTGCAGTGTGGTCTGTAGTGCCTTTGTTGTGTTCCATTTGGTTAGCATGCCCATTGGCATGCAGCCACTGCTTACCTGCTGTCTTTTTATCTCATAATTGTTTTCATCTCTTTAAAATAAGAGTAACTGGTGTTTTAGGTCTTTCCTTTCTCATATTAAGTGTTTTCACAAATCATCGAGTTTCAAGAGAATGATTATTTTGCATTTTTTCCCCTTTATCCCTCTTCTAACATCATGCAAAATTCTAATAGTGAAATTTTTACATAAAAAGTTAGAATTATGACCAATATGTTTAGGCTTTTCTTGTACATCCTTTACTGGTGATGCATTACTACCTTGCCCATTATTGGGAGTAGCTTGTATGCCAGAGAAATGTTGGTGCTATTGTAAAGGCTATAAAGAGGCTGAAACCAAGGAGTAGAAGGAAAAGGGTTTTATCTAAAGTTTGAGAAGAGCCTGTAAAATGACTATGGACATAAATTAAAATTACATGAATACGGTGCATAGCTCGGTAAGGCTTTATGCTTTGGACGTCCTGTTGATAGGAATTGGTAGTTTATGGAGTTAGAAATTTTGAAATTCTTCTGATGTTTGAGGAGTTGGGAAGATGGTTGTCTCTGCATGTTGTAGTTATAAATAATAACTCTTGATCAGATTGAAAGAGTTTATGAAGTAAGAACTGGTGAGGAGTTGGTAAATACATATTTGTTAATGAGTTGCACTTACGTTTGTCACAGTAGGAAGGTGATCTGTCTGCCGTCGTTTTCAAGAGGTCTAATGTTAGATAAAAGTAGTGATGTAAAGGTTTCAATACACAAAGGTGATAATGTGGAGATAGAAATGAAGGATAAGAGAAATTATGCTCCAGAGTTTCTCAATTGAATTGTCCTTAGATTTATGCAATTCCAAGTTAAATAGATCATAATTCAGCTGTACACTTTTTTCATTTTTATTAGGACTGTTTTAACTGGATATATTTGTGTAATATTATAATTTTTTACTAGAACAATGTTATTACATATATGATGTCAGGATGTAAATCTGGAATCTATTTTATTTTTTAAGATAACTGAGTGTAAGCCCCTTTCTGATTAACTTGATACTATCGGCATCAAAATCCCTTGAAATTGATTTGGGTTTGTGCAGGTTGATTATGCATGCACACCAGAAGAAGTGCAGCAACACTTTCAATCCTGTGGTACTGTGAACAGGGTCACTATCTTGACAGACAAGTTTGGCCAGCCTAAAGGTTTTGCTTATGTGGAATTTGTTGAAGTTGAAGCTGTTCAAGAGGCTCTCGTCTTGAATGAATCTGAACTGCATGGCAGGCAACTGAAGGTACGCTGTGTCCATTGAGTTATTATTTGAACTAGGTTACTATTGTTTGAATCAGCCAAGTGATCATTAAGTTAATTTAGTAGTATTTAATCATTTGCATACTTGTATATATAGGTTTTACCTAAGAGGACCAATGTCCCTGGAATGAAACAACATCGTCCTAGACGGTTTAATCCTTACATGGCATACGGCTTCAGGAGGCCATATACTCCTCCTTACTTTTACTCCCCTTATGGATATGGGTATGTTGCACCCCTAATCTCAATTTGCACCTGTTGTGAACTCTGGTTTTGATTGATGTTTTATGTTTTGATTTTTTATTTATTTCATTTTCATCAAATAACCTGCAGGAAGGTTCCTAGGTTTAGAAGGCCAAATCGTTACATGCCGTACTACTAGAAGTTTCATACGAAATGTGTTAAAGTATGAAGATGGTGCATCCTGGGGCAATAACTTTTTTTTTTTTTTTGGGCATTGACACTGTCTTCATTCAGTATTATCTACTCTGCGATTGAGTGTCCATTTGTCTTAGTCTTAGGATGCTTGAACTTTTTTTACTTTTCTTGCGTAGTTATTGGATGATGGCTGACAATAGCCATTGAATATTATGTTATGTTAGTGACTTTTTTTTTCAGTCTTCATAGTTCATACTAACCAAAGATGTACCCTTTGGTAAACTTACCGGTCTTTGTCCGGTCGCTCGGAAATTGGATCAAATCACTAATTTAAATTTATATATAATCGTATTATAATTGTATTGTGAATGGCGTTTTCTGGAGCATTTTGGTTTACGATTTATGACGTATAGGTCATTAGACAATTTCTATATCTTCCCCCTCTTATACTGGGATGTTCATATTAACTGGTTTATAAAATTCAACAATAATTATATTTTTAGTATAATAAAAATCAATTTAAATTGAACATAAAACTAACAAATTCATTTTTTAAAATTAAATTTTGGTTATTTATTTTCTTGAAATGGTTGGATTACCGATATAATCAGCTATCTATATGGTATAGGCCCCTAAAAAGCCCCCAGTTTATTGTTTTCCTTCTTAGAATTCTATCTATCCCCGTAATTGTAATATCAAAGGTTTGAACCGTAGATCCATAATTTCATACCTTTCTATGGATTGGTTCTGGTTTGAACCGCTTTCTGATTAGTTCGTGTTTATCCAATAGAAGAGAAAACCTGTATAAATTGTTTTAACGATCTGTCTATGTGAAAACACGCTTCGTTGCAACTTCTGTTGGCTGTCGACATGCAATGACCTATTAAGTGTAATGACAATGAATTGTTTTCATTTGGGTGAGACTACTGCGAAGAAAGACAGATCCGGGGTTCTGATTTCACAGTTATAAGTTCTCTTATTATCCTGCTAATATTTCTATTTGCTAGTATTAAGTACAGTAAATATTAGACGTTTTTTTAACATGAAATACTATTTATGTTTTCATTTAATTCCTCCTTATAAATAATTAAAAAATCATTTAAATTTATGAAAAGTAATTAAAGACAACACTTTAACAAGCAAAATGATAAGCTCACACTAATCCCGAAGTAATATCAGATTTTCCATTTTCGAAATGGTCTTGAATGAAAGAAAAAAGCTAGATAAAATGATGAAATCAAATCCTAGTTCAGTTACTGAGGAGCGGTGATGTGGAGGTGCTGCATATACTGAGTCCTCGAAGGTATCGTCACCAAAACTCTTAAACCAACCATGATATGATATCTCTACTACTATAACTATACCATAATCAATGTTGCTTCTTCTACTCCATACACATTAACGAAATTTGCAACTTTCAACAAACCATGCTACTCACGTGTCACCACCACCCTTTCTTACTCAGCGCAACCACCACTAACAGAAACCACAACCTCTCACTCGCCCTCTCCATCATAACCTCGCGCCCCCTCTACCTCACCACCCCAAACCTCAAACTTACCGCTCATCGCTTCAATTCTCTCACAGTCAGCGCCGACTCCTTTCCCCTCCGATTCCAACATGTCACTGCCGATTCCAATTTTGACTCTCTCCTTTCTTTCCTCGAGTTCTCTTGCCTCCTCTCTTCCGCCGTCGCTTCCTCCGCTGCCACCGTAGTTGCGGCTTCCAAAAACGACCTACTGGCCGGGATCGGCACCAGAGCCGCTCCGTTTGGCGTCACGATGCTTGTGATCGGGGTTTTGATCGGCGTTTGGATTCGGAGGCGCCAGTGGAGGCGCGTTTGTGTGGAGAACGGGAAGGGTGGGTTGGAGGTTAACTTTCTCCAGAGGATTGAGAAATTGGAGGAGGATTTGAAGAGTTCCCTGACGGTTGTGAGGGTTTTGTCAAGACAGCTCGAGAAATTAGGGATTAGGTTTAGGGTTACGAGAAAGGCCTTGAAGGATCCCATAGCTGAGGTAACTAATCTTTCTCTTTAAGCGCGTGATTTTTTTGAACCTTTGGAATATAGTTGTTTGTTGAGTGAATTAGCTTGTATTTCATTCAGCGATCACTGTGAGGATCATATTTTTAATGCATAATTGGCAACTTCCGAATGGTTAAAATTTCTGAATAGTGACAGCTGAGCTTTAGAAAGTGTAATATGGTGTGAGTTTAGGATTTTGGTATGGTATGAAGTGAGTTGGTCGGGTGACACTAGCACATAGGTCTAGTAGTGACAGGAAAGCCCCGTGATACAATAAGGCTGATAGCATAATAGCTATAACGATTACAACAATGGTAATTTGCAGCAAACATTGAAGATTATGATTCATAACCAAATTTGCTACCCGTTCAAATTATTGTTCATGACAAAAAGACATAAATATCCTTCATTTTCTGGACGAAGTTCTTATTTGGAAATTAGATTCGTAGAATCATCGCTGAATTCAGTTCTATAGCTGCAGTCGAGTATCAACTCCTAAAATCTTAAGCTGTTCCTGATATGGTTTTTACATCTTCAACACTTGCTTATACTAAAACCCTTTGAGCTCTTAATGTGTGCTTGGGCAACTATGCACAGGTTTATTTTATCTTACATTGAAATTTAACCGATTTAGAGTTGGGGCGGGAAGGATTGAATTGCAATACTAATTACTTGCAGTGTGTTTGGTTGGCCATCAAAGATTAGAGAAGATTGATGACATCCTTTTGAAGGTAATTCTAATAGCTTTTGCTTCAAATTCATGGATTGGATGTTGAAAATACTGGCATTGTTGAAGCGCAAAAAGGCACACTTCTTTGTAGATGCTTTGGATAATGGGTGTTGTGGTAGGCCCAATCCAGACCCCCAATGCCGACTGGGATAACTAATTTAAATGCTTAGTGGGTCGTGTTGGATCTGGTTATTTATTGGACATTATGGTGAATGTTATAGAGAGTTAAAAGAGGTGTTTAAATGGAATGACCAGTGAGAGGCACGTAATAAGAGAGGGAGAATATTTGTTAATCTCTTAAATACGGGGACCAAAAGGTCAGAGGCCGATTAGGATAAAGGAGGCCGGATGAGGCAAAAGGATGACACTTGAATGCTTTAGCTGATCGGGGTCGTACACCTTTTGGCTAGAACAATTGCAACACAAAAACTTCTACCCAAACCTTAAGTTGTAAGGTGGAAGCCCTGTAATTGTCCAAATATTCATTTTCTTCTTCATTAGATTTGGGTCTTTCTTAAGCATCTTTTTATGTTTCATCCGAATTAAGCTTCATGTCTTCAGTATCCTTTTGCTCCTTACCGCGCCTGTGTTAGCCATTTAATTGAGATCTGAAGTACTTTTACTTGCTTCTTATCCCCAGCTGCCCTTGCAGTTGCTGTCAACCGTGTCAGTTCTTCATTGTCATCCCCCAAGGAGATCTCATCTTCAACACATTCATCAATATCCGTTGATGGTGATCCTCCACTGTTCTCAAATTTGATTTGTTTACAAAATCCCAGGCTGCTAATAGTCAGTGGGTGCTTGAAACCAATTATTTTTGTTTACATTATGTTTATACACCATAGCATCACAATTAGCAAGTTAGCTTGTCTTCTTGTCATTTTACTAGTATCAACAGTCAGCACTTAAGTTAAATTTAGCAAGGCACTAAAATTGACCAAGTGCCTTGGTGAATTTGATGGGTAGTGTGGTAGTACCTCAACCACCAAAAGGAACTGAACCTGTGTCTCTTGTGTCTCAGATGGGCCTTTGGATTCCCTTTAATATAGTGATTTACTTTGACGAAAATTATAGCCACACTGAGCAGAAAACAACAATTTACCGCCATATGGCCTGATCAGCATAGTAATATCGGAGTGGGTTGCTGAGGTATTTGGAAGTATTATTCCTGGTCATTGAAGTATAGCTGAATTTGAATGTCTTTGGTTCTTCTTAAATGAAATATATTGTAAAATATACTGTAATAACTATTCATATTTTAATTATTGTTAGCATTTATTCGTTATGCCTTTCTGTACACTTTTTTTCGTAAAAACAAATTTGCATTGGCATTTATATATCATATTGACACATGGAAATACCTTATTTTGAGTGAATGCTTGAAGTTTAATGTATGAAAAACATAAATAATTATTTGTTCATTTCTTGAAGACTGCAGCTTTGGCCCAGAAGAATTCTGAGGCTGCTAGAGCATTAGCAGTGCAATCAGACATTTTAGAGCAGGAACTTGGTGAAATTCAACACGTTTTATTAGCAATGCAGGTAATCCTATCCCCTATGTTATTTGAATTATGGAGGACAGTGTAGGCACCATTGTATATGACTGGACTTTGTTGTTTGAATTATTTTGTTTGTAATTTTATTATATAATAATAATCTAAGTTAAAGCGTTTTTGGTCTCTTTTGTGTACTTCAATTTTGGTTTTTGGTCTCTATTTTAAAAGTTTGTTTTTTAGCCCTTACAGTTGAAGTTTTTTTCTACACTTTGTTTGGTTCCTATAGTTTCTTTCCCTTTAGGTTTTTTAATTCTTATATAGTTGACTAGACATTGATCTTGATATAGCTATGTCTTGAAGGTTAAGTGGTATTTGCTGCTAGCAGAAACTAAAACCTAAAAATATTAAATTTATGTAGATTATAGGAACAAAAAATATATTTATATTTATGTATTTAGTTTATGCAGTGTATGTTAGCTAGCAACAATGGGGGATAAGATATACTCAAATTTTAGGGGTATGTTAGCAAACTTTTGGACTCCTGGCCTGTTTTTGTTTCAGTTGGTAGAATTTGTTTTGGATCACCCAGTATAATTGGGACATGAATTCAATGACGATGTCTCAAATTTTGCAGTTGAAACATTTGTAGTGTGGACAATTGGGTGTACTTTGGCAACCTCGTACAAACTACTAAATCTTTAGCTGCGTTGCAATAGAACACCTTGTTTTTTTTTTTTTCTGGTAATGTAAAGGTTATACTTTGACCTTGGATCCAATTTGACCTTAACTGGCTAATAAAAAACTTTCTTGACTATTTTACTTGCCAAAGTATCCTCATTCTTTTTGTCATCAGTTTGAATTATGTTGGTTATGTCTGATCGTTCACGTAGGAACAACAGCGAAAACAACTTGATCTGATTCTTGCAATCGGGAAGGCTGGTAAGCTATGGGAAAGCAAGCCCGAAATCAGTGATCGGCAAGATACATTAGAAATGTCAAACTCGGCTGAGGGTGTGGTAAAACAGGAGGTGCATCAAATATGATTGGGTTAAAATAGGAGGAAGTTCCTGAAATTTTGAAGTGGCAAATCATGGTGAAATATTGTATACTTTTTTCTGTGTACACTGAATCATAGATTTTTACACAATCGAAATTACCAAAATGTTATTAGCACATAATTAATGGTTACTCGTTTTTTCCAGAATACCTCAAATTTGCTGTGGATACAGGTGAGAGGAGATTACTCGAGAGGTAAGACATACTAAGGTAGGAGCATTTGTTGAACTCTGTCCAGTTCTGTTAGGAAAGATCCGCTGGTTCTTCGTGTCTGTGCATGTACTTTGAAATCAAATTTATAAGCTGTTCATCAATTTTGTTTTTAAATGCTTATATTGGTGGTATAAGGGTTCGGTACAACAGTTTTTGTCCCTTGCATGTTTCTGTGTCATATATTGAAATGAACCTTCAGTATTCGTTCATAATTTTTGAAATGTCTATTGGTCAAGGTGAATTACCCAAAACAAATTCTATTGGAGGCTTCGGCACCTCCTATACATTGAAATCTAATGTTGAGACCCAGAAAAAACTACGGATATTGTAAGATTTATAGGCCGAGGATCTTTTTATCCCTACAATATAAGATGTTTTCTGAAATCAGCATTTCAACGACTGCTCAACCTATCGGGGCCTGCTACTTCTAAACTGATTGATCCTATCTAGTTTATTTTCTGTGGTAATTTGGACGACTACTCCAATATGAAATCGTCCAGCGGTAGATATAAAAGTAACTGTGTCTTATCCCCACTCCCCTCCTTCTAATGAACAATTTCTGAAACTGAACTGTGATAGGGCTGCGAATTTGGAAATTCACGAGTATTCTTCAGTTTGTAATCCCTGGGATCACCTTGGCCATTTTATTAGTAGGTTAGTAGGTTGGACGTCATCTTTGGGATCTTGAACTGTCTTAAAGGTGGAATTTTAGGGTATTTATAAGGGAATGGGACTACAGCTCACAATCTACGGGTTTCAAGAGAATTTTAGGGGAGATTTATTCTCTGTTTTCATCATTCTAATTACCAAAGGTTGGCATCTGCCTCGTCCTTGCTTCTATATGGTTAGATCTATTTGGTATTTGCTAACAAGTTATTTAAATATCTTGGGCACACATCTATCGAGGCAAACTTTTCAGCTGATGTTCTTGCCTGGATGTTGTCCCTTTGAGATAGAAACCAGAATACCCCACTCACTTTTTCTTTTTCGTATATCCCCTTTCTAGCGGTCGGTTCAGCCTTACGTTTCTTGCCTTGTATGGTGTCCCCTTGATTTTTTTCTTTTTTTTCCTATTTCTCTTTTCAACTTATTTCGTTTCTATTTTCATCTTCTATATTTCTTTCCACTAAATCAAATACACTGATGATATTGGAGAAATAATTATTTGTTTTTGTTAACTTTAGAGTATTTTTAATGCCCTTTAGTTGAGGGAAAAATGAAAAAATAAATTGGAAAAAGAAAAATAAGTAAAAGATAAAGTTGAAACAAACTATAAAATAAATTATTGTCTAGAGCTTTTGAAAAATGTTATTTAAAAAAAAAAACTCCACCCAACGTTCTTATTAATTAAGATAGTAAAATGTAATTGATTTGCTTGCGCTGTGAAATTAAATAAATAGTAGACCGATCTTGCCTATTGTATCCTCATTATAAGCCAGCTTGTCATAGTTAAAGCTCTTATGGGTGTTCTTCAAAGAACAAAATGGAATGTGGTATAGATGTTCTAAAATTGTAGACAAGGTCAGTCGGCAGAGAATGTTTTAGGTTTCAAAGTAATTCACGGGGATATGGTGTAGCCCAATCTGTGCTTTTGTCTATCTATGTTCTCACATTTCACAGGGCTGATTATAGTTTGGGATTTTATACTTATCTTTTTCTTTTTCTACGTTGTTTTTTATGTATTTAATTTAAAGACTCAAATTTACCCTGTATCAATTGATTCAATGATTAATTGCATGGAATGTTAAGACCTCGTTAATTATTTTTAAATCATAAAGCCTTATTTTAAAACAATGATAAAGCCTTATTAAAAAATATAATAAATCATAAAACTTATGGAGGCAAAGAATAAGGAGCTTTAAGTTTTAATTTAAAAACATGGCAAAACTGATGAGGACGTCAACTGTGGTTTTACCTTTGATCTGAATTTAACGAGTGAAAAGGAGAGGTTAAAATTCAGATACAAAAATAAACATTTTTTTCGGGTACTACGCAAAACTGGATTGGGTTACCTAGAAGGCTACAATACACTTTGCAATTATTCATTTCCTTGTTTGTGGTCACAATTGTCGAAACTATCAACGCCACTAAATCAGGGATTGCATGTGAATGTGAACCCAACTCATGGTACTTTTTTTTCAAAACAATAATAAAATTTATGTTCAGTATTCAGAGCAAGCAAGGAATTTGAAGGTACATTAAAATAGATGTAAGAGAAGCAAAGCGAGAGTGTCCTTGTCTTTTGCGAGACCTTTGTACTCCGCTAATGGTAAAAGTAATCGAATCCTCGATTAGAAACCTCGGGGGGAAAAAGCAATGAAAAAAGAGAAAATATCTCGAGTTGTTTTTGATGATGATCAGCACATCATTTGATTAGTGACTAGTGTGGAGTTTAGAAGAAAGGGTAAAGCTGTAGAAAATGGAAATATTTTTTATCTTTGCAGAGACATCTTTTTCCTGCTCAGTGGTAAGAAAGATGCGTAGGTCTGGTCACTCCCACAGTCACAATCCCTCTCACCCTCTCAGTGCAATGTCAATACTCTGATGGCAGCTTTGACTAATTGAAAGCTGTAGAGTCACAGCAAGGAATCCCGAAACCTCGAAAAGGAAACTGAAACGAGAATAGTTTCACATGCCCCTTAAACTTATTGGGTGTGAAATGCTTTCTTGATGCGTGCTAGATCAATTTTAGAAATCCACCTTTTAGGATATATGACAGCCATCCAATTCATTTCCAAAATTTTCACAAACACCTTCTGTTAAAATCTCTCTTTACTGTTTTTCGTTACAAAGTATGATAATTTTTTTAACCTACGTACTACAACGGACGGTGTTACACTAAAAGCATTAAGTCAAGGATAAAGGAAAATATTATCTTGCTCGACTCACATCATACAGTGTGTGCATAGTGCAGAGAAATACAGTGAAGTATTTGCTTTTGTTTTTCCAACAAAACTGTACTGCTTGTTGCTGTAATATCAGTTTTTGTGTGTACATAAAGCGTTGTTAATTGCAATTTGTAAAATGCCTGAAGTTATATTTAATACGAGTCCCCTTCAAATCAATTTAACATGATATTAACTAAGGGACCACTTCTGTAGGGAGTGCTCCTTGAAGGAAAATAGGTAATAAATACAAGTACTTAATCATTTAATTTCTTGGTCTGTATACGAACTTGAGGGGTCAGTAATAATCCATGCTTTTTACTCACTGAACATCTAAAATCTTACATTATAGCCAAAACATTACTCATTAATTTACAGCACATTTTTCTGAGGGCAAACACAAGGCACACAAAGGGTTTGCACTAGCAGCCATAATCAGGTGCAAAAAGTCCAGAATGTAGGTAATAGAGGTCAATGACAGTCAAAGAGATGAATCTTTAACTGAGAACTGAGACAAAAATTAGTTAGCATAATAAATGCCAATTTGAACTACCCTCTCCTGTCTGTGATATTTTTAAACACACAGAAAGGACAAAGCCATTTGTTATCCAAGCAGTTTCTAATAACTAGGTTCAAAGTCTCAAGTCTCAAACTACTAATAGAACGCTGTCCAAGGGGGGGCCCTTGATACTGATGTGGATTCTCCCAATTTGCTTAACTCTCTTGAGTCGTTCCTTTCACTTTTCTGCTACACTCTGCACTCTGCACCTCCCTTTCTCTCTCTCCCTCTCTACTTGTTTGCTGCCAACACATCTTCCAATTTATGTACCTCTCTTCTCTTCCTTCAGGCTATACGCCATGGCAAGAAAAGCACCACTCTACTCTGGAAAATAAGCAAAACCCTTCTTCCTTTTTTCATCTTTTCGCTTTCTGCTTCACTTTGCTTCTCTCTCTCACTCTCTCTCTCTCTCTCTCGCTTTGCTTCTCCACAAGTTGATAAAGTTTCTTCAGAGGACTGCCATCCAGATCTCAGTTAACTTTCATTAATTTCTGCCACCTAGTTTTCTCTTTCAGATGGGGAATGACTTTAAGGGGTGATATGATATGCATTCATGGCTTCACTTAATTCATATCATTACTACACAACCACCTCCTTGCTCATCGTACTTTTGCTTCACAATTTTCTATCTCTCGTTTCTGCCTCCAATCACCCTCGCACTGCAATCTCTCCAAGAGTAAGCTCTAATCTTAGCCATCTTTGTTTTGGTTTCCTTTCCACAACATCACTGCTTCAAGTATGTGTAAATGGTCTAACAAGAATCTGCACAAAATGTGTTTTCCATGTACAGGAACTGTTATTTGAGGAGAAAAACAGGCTAGGTTCCATTCCTCCAAGCTGTCACAACAAGTGCAATGATTGTCATCCATGCATGGCAGTCCAAGTGCCCACTTTGCCTAGTCATGACTCTAACCGTCCAGATCTTACCAAAACTTCTGCCATGGCAACTTTTTTTAACCCTTCTTCTCCCCAAGGTAACAACAGGTACTCCAACTACAAGCCATTGGGGTGGAAATGCCATTGTGGTGACCACTTCTTCAACCCTTAAAACTTCTAAAATGGATATTGGCACTCCTATTTTTTGTTGGTTAAATTCATATTTTCTTGTTTAGGGGTCAGCTAGGGTAACAGATTTGCTATCACTTGCGTCAGCATGGATAGTATACATTGGAGTTTGATACACTTGTACAGAGTTTGTTACAGACCTGAATTCCAACTTTTATTATTATAATTATTATTATTATTATTATTTTGCCCCTGAATTTTGAGAAAATTTTGCTGTTGTTGCTTTTGTGTCTGTTTCTTGAGGGGTTCCTTATAATTGGCTAAGGATTAATTGCTAATTTTGTGTCCAACAAGAACAGACAGGAAGTGGGGTTTGTCTTGTCCATTGCTAAGGTGTTTTCTACTCTCTCATTTCTTCTGAATCTGTCTTATAAACCTTTTTTTCTCTTATCTTGGAATTTTCGTTGCCTACTTACTAGACACAACATCTTCATTCCTATGCAAACTTTGGACTCATTTATCTGTACATTGTTTAGTACGTTAACTATGATGTGTCGAACTTATTGATTTCCATGTTTTTGTTTTAATAATACTTATTATATGGTACAGATTAGATCAACAACAAATTTCCACTCATTCTTCCTTATGTCCTAGATACTGTATTAAGTCATCTCATATACACTTCAAAATAACTAGACAACTATATTTAACTTGTTAAATAATTTTGACAATTTTACAGTTCATGATCACGTGGCAATATTAAAAATACAATTTTACAGTTCATGATCACGTGGCAATCTTAAAAATACAATTTTACAGTTCATGATCACTAAGTTTTCACTTTGGTTTTTCTTGGACTGCCTAGTTGTATTCGATTTTTAGTAATTCATATTAAATTAAATTGTTTGTGTTTATTTATTAAAAGAATTCGATTATTTTAAATCAATATTTTAAGCATTCATTGTCCATAGGTCTAAATGCATACTATGATGAAACAAAAGTATATTTTTTCATTAAAAAATATATATTGTATGAACAGTTTTAAAACAAATTAGTATCTTCTCTGAGTAACTAAGATCAATGATCTTTTTTTAATTTTGTTTTAATGGTAGGAACAAAAATTCGGAAACAAAAGTAATTGATGGATAGAGTATAATTTATATTAAATTTCTCATATTATATTCTCAAGCTTTTATCTTAAATAATTATGAATACGATTCTTTACTGAAAAAATTAGCTAAAAACATGATATTGAACAGAAAACTTACATAATTTTATTAATTAAAAATTAACCTGATAGTAATAAAATTTTGTCCACGCATGGATATGCTTAATCAAAAAGAAATATTATAAATGTATATTTAAATTTTATCGGAACATTTATATATAATAAAGGAATTATCATAATGTTCTCAATTATTTACATTAAGATATTTTATTTATTTATTGTATTTTCCTGAAGTTTAATTATTTTAATAATTCGTTTTAAATACTTTATTAGTCTTTACAACTTATCTACTTCAAGTATTTTATTTTGAATTATTTACTTTGTATACATGTGTCCCCCTCTTATACTTCCAAGTAATATATTTATAGTTATCTATTTATAAAAATTTAATCATAAATTTATGACAAAATACCTATTATATTATTTAGAAATGTTGATTCTTAAATAAATATATTTCTTGTTACACTAATATTTTATTATGAAACTATATTTATTAATGAGATACATTATTAACACCCTCATAATTTTTTATACCTAAAATGATTATTAAACAAGGTTGAATCATAAAAGAATTCGATACTCTGATACTTCTTTCAATTAATATTAATTACTAAACGAATAATGTAACATCTTAATTATAGAAGTATATAATATAATAAGTCTACATTTTAATATAAGAGAACAATTAGAGTAGATTGTAAATAAAGTTATTAAGCTTATAGTCATTCCAAACTGAGTCATAATTTAAAGCTTAAACATACTAGAGTATTTCAAAATAATAAGGACAACTGAGAGTTCTAACTAACTAAGCAATATCGTTAACTTCCTCCAAAGCCTGTTCTAAAGGCACCTCATTCATCTCTACTCAAATCCAAGTGGATGATCATTGCAAAAGAGAAGCATACCAAGCAAAACACAAACATAGAAGCAAGGGTGAGCTAGATATACAAAAATCATGTTATAATAGTCACAGGAAACATGCAAGTAAAGATAGATACACTACACAAACATGACTTGTTGCACTTAAACTTGACTCGTCCGGACTTAGAATGATTGTCGAGCTATGGCAGATCATGCAATCGTGGTGGTCTCTATTGCTTTGCAAAGTCATTGCCAATGGGTTTCAACCTACCACACTCACGAGGTTAATCCATTATCACTCACCTTGGACCATACTGGAAGCACCCAAGACTATAACCTCCTACTACTACTCACGACATGGTTCAATCATCTTTACTTGAGAATGATTGACCATTGTAGTTTCAGGATAACCCCCAAGAGTGAGCTTCCATGCAAATCATTCTAAACATACTAAAAGGGCACCACCGTGTATCCCTCCCTTGAGGATCATGGAATTACGTCCAATACTGATACTTTTCACTTTCAACACAACAATACATCATACCTTCCCATACTTTCAATTTAACCACATTACAACAATCATACTTTACACGAAAATCATCACACACACATAATTTACCCAAAACAATAGCTAAAGAACTTGAACCGAACGCTAGGAGCTTTGGCCGAACACTTAGAGCTTTGGTCGAATGCTATGAGCTTTGGTCTAGCACTTAGAGCTTTGGCTGAACTCTATGAGCTTTGGCCAAGCACTTAGAGCTTTGGCTGAACGCTATGAGCTTTGGCCGAGCACTTAGAGCTTTGGCCGAACACTTAGAGTTTTGGCCGAACACTTGTTGCTTTGAGACCGAGTGCCAATACAAGACCGAACACTCATTAAGAGACCGAGTGCCAGTACAAGACCGAACACTCTTTAAGAAACCGAGTGCGAGTACAAGACTGAACACTCTTTAAGAGACCGAATGCCAGTACAAGACCGAACACTCTTTAAGAAACCGAGTGTCAGTACAAGACCGAACACTCTTTAAGAGACCGAGTGTCAGTACAAGATCGAACACTCTTTAAGAGACCGAGTGTCAGTACAAGACCGAACACTCTTTAAGAGACCGAGTGTCAATATAAGACTGGACACTCTTTAAGAGACTGAGTGCCAGGACAAGACCAAACACTCTTTAGGAGACCGAACGGTCATGAACTAGTAAGACTCAAAAGAGACCAACCCAGTTATGATCGAGAGCAGCACAAGACCGAACGGTCAACTGCAGCGTTCTGCATAATTCTGCAGAATGTTGCATAATTGCGAACATAACCCAACATGACCATTTCTAACCATTTTTACTAACTTCTAACACCCTTAATTATTGTTTTATACTTAATTAAACTTATCTAAATGATTCTAAACATTCCTACTACCATTCTAAAGTGATTAAGACTCAATTTCAACTCTAAAACACCAATTTTCCCAACTTAGGGATCCAAAACCCAATCCTACTGCTTTGCACCTATTTTGATCAATTTAGTGACTGAAATAAGTCACAATACACTAGCTAAGATTGCCCTAACACCCCAATTGCGCTTTAGGCCTCAAATGCCCAAAATCACTACCTCACTTCCCCCAATTTGCCCTAAAACACTAAAATTTCACCTAACTTTCCATTTCATTCAGGCTATAACAGATTTATCACTCCAAGCACTTCCAACACGCCCAATTACAGCAGCTAGATTCAACCAATGCAGTTTACAGACCTCACGTTACAATTTCATACATCACACGCATCAACATGTATGACCAACTTAAATTAGAGCTTAAACAAACAAACCAAACAGCACACCCATTAAGGAATATAACATACATACAAATACTGCAAGTAAATTGAAAATAATATCTAGCTCCCCTTACCTTAGGGTTTCACAGCTAAGCTCACAACTTGATTCAATAGTGCTTGACTCCGCAAGAACTCAACCAAACCCTACAAACTACCCAATGGGTGATAGAACAACTCTTTAGAGCTAATTTTTGACAAGAAATTGAAGGAGAAAGTTTCTATTACATGCCATAGGTTCCCAAAAGAGGAGGAAAAAGGGGAAACAACTTACTCGCTGAAGAACGAGAATATAATCGAATGGTTGCGAAGCTCTCTATGCCGCGATCACTTGAGCACCACCTAATCAAACATGTAATGACTGAATGTGAGGGAATGGTAGAGAGAAGGCAGAGAGAATAGGAAGCAACTTTTTAGGGAGAGAGAGTGTGGTTTTAGAAGAAGTGAGCAGAATTTAGTAAAGTTGCTAAGTTGTACGCTTTTCAGAATAAAAGAAAAAGCTCTTCTCTTGATTTTAATCCTTTTTTTTTATTTAATATATATATATATATATATAATATATATATATGTGTGTGTGTGTGTGTGTGTGTGTTTGAGGATCCTTACAAATAAATTAAAAGGGTAGTAATAATTTTTCAACTTTGAGGATCCATATATTATATGTAGTTTCTATGTTTTTGGATTTTTTACAAATTAGTTCAATTTGGTCCACACATGATATCTAGGTCTAATTGAGTCTAATTAAGTTTATTAAAGGCAAGTTGGACTAATGTCATGTCCAATTGAATTGGGCTCACATTAAGTCAAGTAAAGTTAAATTCACGTTGGTTTAAGTTAAGTTAATATTAAGCTCACATTAAGTTGAGTCAAGTGAAACTCATCTCATATTGGCTTAGCTTGGTTCGATTCATTTCGGCTTGTCTCAGTTCGCTTTTGTTCGGTTCGACTGGGTGTGATTTGGTTTGGTTTGGTTCGGTTCAGTTTGGTTCGGCTTAGCTCGGCTCGATTGTGTTATGCTTGGTGCAGTTCAGTTTTGTTCGGTTCGGCTCGATTAGGTTCAGCTCGACTAGGCTTAATTCAATTCGCTTCAGTTCGATTTCGCTCGACTTGATTCGGTTCGATTTGGTTTGGCTCGGCTATGTTTTGTTTGTTTCGGTTCAACTCTTTTCAATGTATTTCGATTTTGTTTGGATTAGTTTGGCTGGACTCAACTCGTTTTGATTTGGTTTAATTTTTCTCGACTCAATTCGGTTTGATTTAATTCAATTTTACATAAAATTATTCACTGTTTGTTTCTCTGCGTGAAAAATAAGCCAAAAGAAAGAAATGTAAAATGTGGTATGAGAAACCAATAACTAAAATGGTTCCAAATGCAATATCAGCAGGTTAGTTAGTTGAGATCTGCATGCACAATTAACACTTGGTTTATCCAATTTAAGCATTTTGAGTTTGATTAAACTGAAGTTTTTGTAAGGGGCACTTGGATTATCTTTATAGGTTGAATTTCAAAAATGTATGTTCTTTTCTAGGATACTTGAACTGCGTAACATAAACTTTGGGCGTAGAGTTGAAGCACATGTCTAACAAAATTTTAATTAAGATTTTAATTACATAATAATATGAACATTTTGCTTTATTATCATAAAATATTAACTCACTATATGAGAGGAGCTTAATGTAAGAATATACACTTAACTAAAAACAACTTAATTGAATTCTCCATATATATATATATATATATATATATATATATATTATATATATATATATATATAAAGGTTTTTACCTTATTTTTATATAGTACAATAAATACTAAAAAAAGGAAAAGGAATAAATTTGTTTAAATGAAATGAAAGAATAGATAAATAAATAAAAAATTTGATATTTTATTTGTTATAGAAAAATTATTTAACATTATTACAATAAAAAACAAAAAAGTGTCCATAATTTATTATGGAAAAAATACATGCAATTACCCACTTTTTTTTTCATAAAAAAATGCAAAGGTGGTTGAAGAAATTAAGAAATTAAACTAGTTTAAAAACTAACTTCAAATAGAATATTTGCAAGTTAGTTAGTTGAGATTTTTAGAGCACAATTAACACCTGATTTATCCAATTTAAACATTTTTAGCTTGATTAAACTGAATTTGTGCGATAAACTTCTTTTGAGGAGCAAGTTGTATTCGAAAAATATGAACTTGATACCTACATTATTAACTCGAAATATGACTAATAAAATAAATTTTATTACTCATTTCAATTTGATTTAATTATATATGGTGGGAAACTATGAAAAAGGTTGATTCCTCGACTGTTTCTTTGATCATACGTAACATCGAAGTTTCTTACCACTAAATTTGCCGTCTTCTCCACCATATAAGTTAATGGTAACCACTCAAATTTATCTTTGAAATCAACTAACAAGAAAATATGACGTAGCTGGGTTTTAAACAATGATCTTTTCAAAGCTTAAAAATAAGAGTTTCATACAACAGATAATATATTAAAAAAATTACAACTAATTCGTTCATTAATCCTCGTAATTTTTACATAATATACATTAATTAAAATAACCATTTTAGGTCAAACCGAGCTGAATCCAATGTGGAAAAGGTCCAAATTACATCTCTGAATTGTAAAAGACATCATATAGTTGGTTGAGTCCCAAAATAGTTGACTATAAACAGAACAAGTTGAAAAAAAAATATGTATGTATTTTAATTAAGATATAAAATTTGATTTTTAAACAAACTTAACTTTTTCTTTTAGTATTAACAAACTTTTCTTCTCTTATATAAGTCTTGACGATGGAAACTTACAATTAAAAAAGATAATAAAAACTAAAGTTTTGAAGCATAATATATTGCAAAAACCTCTGACATAAACATCTTGCTCTCGAATATTTGGAGTCATAAAACGTTAGGCACCGACAAAAAATGGGTGGCAAAGGTGTTGTTGGTCATTTCATTTAAATAAGGAAACGATTATTCAAAGTCAAAGTCTTCTGAAAGTGCAAACTGTGTATTTCCACGAAAGTAGAATGAAGAGGAAATATCTGTTTATAATGAGAATACGATAATATGCAATCAGAATTGAAGTGAGTGTTGAACATGGAGAGTGAGAGAGAACAAGTTAAGCAGAATCTGGGAGTCTTTGATATCCTCAATGAAGCTGTAACATTCTATGTCAAAAACATCAACTTTATCATCTTCACCTGTCTAACTTCCCTTCCTTTCTTTCTTCTTATGGTTTACTTTGAAACCTTGTTCCAGAAAATCATAGTTGAGATCCCACAAATTATATCACTCCTACCCTTTTTCGAACCAAGATATGCATATGTCTACTATATATCTGAAAATGGTGGCTTCGCCCGCGTAGACACACCTCATAAAAGTTTTAGTAATGATTATTTGCCTGTTTTGATTCAACTTGGATTGATTTACTTGGTGCCTCTTCACGTTCTAGATATCTGCTCTGCGGTTATAACTATGGATTCGGCTTCAAAGCTAAAGTCAGAAGGGAATTACATGAGTCTGAAGGATATGTTTAAAAGTTCCATTGACATGTCAATAATGAAAGGCACATTTATCACTTCTTTGTACGTAATGTTTTGGTCAACCTGTTTCTTGATTGCATTCCCATGGATACTGAATAACTGTTATATGCTCTTCAGGGATTTTGGGTATTACATATTTTTTACAGTAATCTGCTTTGTAGCATTTACAAAGCTGTTGATGGTGTATTTGGAATGGAGTGCTATTTGGAATATGAGTTTTGTGATATCGGTTGTGGAGGGTATATATGGTATTGGGGCTATACGAGTTTCATATTTCTTCAGCAGAGGAAATCAGCAGAGAGGATTACTTTTGATGTTTGTTTTCTTTGCCTTGGGGCTTTGTTTAAGGTTGTCATGTGTCTCCCTTCAATGCTATAAAAGAGGGTATGGGATATTTATGCAAATTGGGCTATTCACTGTGGTGAATACGCTCAAATGGGTGTCGTTTATGATTTACTTCCATGATTGCAAGGAGAGAAAAATGGAGAAGAAAATAGATGAGGAATCGGGTAAAGATCTTGAAAAATGATTCATGAAATAGTGAAACTTGGAGAATGGAGATAACTTGTTGCTGCTTCTATTTTGGGTCCGAAATATGTAGCACTATTATTATCTCAACTTTTTATCAGAAATAAATTGTGAATAAGGATTTTCCTCAATAAATCTATTTTATTCTTCGGTGTACTTTCTATTTACTTTATAAGAGTTAAATATATTTTTGATATTTAAATTTTGATATTTAAAAGAAAATGTATGATTGATGGAAAATATAGTAAAAGTCATAATTTGTGACAGGTAAAAATGGTAAGAAAATTTGGAAGATGATGGTTAGAAAGAAAAGAGAGTAGAAAGTTTGGAGAATGGCAATGCACAGAGAGCCACACAAAATATATTAGAATGATGGATGTGATGAGGAACACCACTTCTTCACATGGCTTCTTCTACTCTGGCACTCACTCTCACTGCCACCACAACCACCACCACCACCACCACCACCACCAACTCCTACTCCTTCTTCCCCAGAACCAAACACGCCTTTGCATATCCCAGAATCAACTTTTTCTCTTCCAAGAACCGCGCTTTATCCGTCTCTGCTTCCGCTTCCTCTTCTTCACGTTCGCTTCAGGCTCTCATCTTCGACTGCGACGGCGTCATCCTCGAGTCTGAGCACCTGCATCGCCAGGCCTACAACGATGCCTTTGTTCACTTCAACGTTCGGTGCCCCTCTTCTTCTTCTCCGGGCCCTCTCAACTGGGACGTCCAATTCTACGACGAACTCCAGAACCTCATTGGTGGAGGCAAACCCAAAATGCGATGGTTCTTTTTCTTTTCTTTTTTCTTCCTTATTCCTTTATCTTTTCAATGCTTCTTTACTGATTATACCGTTTCGGGGATTTTAAGGTACTTTAAGGAACACGGGTGGCCTTCGTCCACGTTGTTCGAGACGCCTCCGACCAGTGACGAGGATCGTGCCAAGTTGATTGACACTCTTCAGGTTTTTGTTTGTTTGTTTTCTTTCTTTTATTACTTGTCTGTCTTTGTGTCACATTGCTTCATGACATGGTTGTTATCGTTCCGATGAATTGAGTTGCCATGTTTCTCGTTCTCCGCGAGCTCAGACTCGGTCTACTGAACTTGGCAGCCTCCAAGATGGATATACTTAGAATTTACTTAGAATGCTTTTAAGGTGTAAAATTTAAACTGACATCTGACGGTAGATTACTTGTTATGGTAAGATTGTTAGATTTTGTGATACTTACTTTAAAACTCATGTTGAACATGTTTTCTAATTGGTTAATGGTGGAAATATCTTTACCTTACTCTTATGGGAACATTAAACTCTACTTATTTTGTGTGCCTGTGCTGCATTCATGGAATAACTGGTCAAGACCCTTTCAACTGTCATTTCCTTTTTTGTGGATCGACAAATATTAGCCCTTAACACGTTAGATTCATTAGTAACGACTCAAACCCTTTCAACTGTCATTCACTGCTGTTATGTAGGATTGGAAGACTGAGAGATACAAAGAAATAATCAAGTCTGGAAGTGTGAGTGGACTTCCGTTTATTTCTTGTCCTTGTGTTCCACTTTCCTGAACTGTGGAATTGGTGTTTGTGTTGTTGTTGCTAAATACTTGTACATTTTGACACAGGTAAAACCCAGACCTGGAGTTCTGAGATTGATGGATGAGGCCAAAGATGCAGTAAGATAAAGATAACGCTATATGTTTTCTAGCATTGTACTGATCTATTGTTTTTCATTACCTGAAGTATTACTTTATTTACTTGTGATGGGATTTTTGTTCTATCTGATTGTTGTTCTAACTAATGTTATGTTGGTTAGAGAGATGTTAGCTTTCAAGTCTGTCATGTTTTGCCCAATTTCTGTTGCAGGGGAAAAAGCTAGCTGTTTGTTCTGCAGCAACTAAAAGTTCAGTTATTCTGTGTCTTGAAAACCTTATAGGACTTGTAAGCCCTTTTTCTTTATACTCTCACTATTGGTAGTAAAAATTTATTTATTAATTTGCATTCAACCAAGTTATTATCTCTGTTGTAGGAGCGCTTTCAAGGCCTTGATTGCTTCCTTGCTGGTATACTTTCTTTGATTGATCATATAAACATTTCTGACTATTATTTCCTGATCAAGAATAATGAAACAAAACTTATACCATGCTGCAGCGCCAGCTGAGGCTTCAAAACTCAATTAATTTGCATCTAAATTCATTTTTCATCCTATAAGAAAATTGGATAACCCTTTTTCTCATAAAGTTAGTCCTAATATGTATGTGCAGAAAAAGGTTTCCTAGTCGACAGCATCCACTTTGCTTATCATCTTTTTATCTGGCAATACTTTGCTACTCAAATTTAAATGCATCTGTTCTTTTATCTGATCTTTCAGGTGATGATGTGAAGGAAAAGAAACCTGACCCATCAATATACCTGACAGCTTCCAAGGTTTTAAATCTTTGAAACCTGAAACTCTAAAATTTCTTTTATACACTAACAGAGTGAGCATAATTTACATGAGCATTGCAGAAGCTAGGTATATCAGACAAAGATTGCTTGGTGGTAGAGGATAGTGTTATTGGATTACAGGTACATTTTCTTTTTAGTGTCAATTTTCTACTTCCTTTGAGATTTAACCAATCTCAAGAAAAGAAGATTAACTGAATGAGCTCAGAAATACCACTACACGAGCTTTTAGACATATGGAATTTCGTTTTGTTCCTTAATTTGCCAAATTACATTTAGACAAAATGCTCAAACTATCATCTGGTCTAAATTAACCTCTGCAGGCAGCAACACAAGCAGGGATGTCATGCGTGGTTACCTACACACCTTCCACAGCTGATCAGGTGAGGCAATTAAGTAAACGTTGAAATAAGTTTAACAGCAAAATGCCAATAACTATCCATTCAAACTAGCTGCATGATGATGTACCTGGATTTTATTTTGGATGTATTGTAGGATTTCAAGGAGGCCATAGCACTCTACCCTGACTTGAGTAACGTAAGGTATGATACGTTGCTGCTAACAACTTAAGATATTAGGTTTTGTTCATTTATGATCAGATACTAAAATTGTGTGAACCATCATGCAGATTGAAAGATTTGGAATTACTGCTTCAAAATGCAGTACCTGCAAAATAAAAGATTTGCGTGTAAATGTTACCGTTTCTGCTGACCTGTAGAGGTTTCTATCAGGAAATTGGTATCTCTCTAAAAACAGACATTTTTCATATATTTCACAGCGGATGTATACATGTAAGTTAAAATATGACAACAATTCTTTGCAAAATGTGGTAAAGATCACAATGTATTGTTTATGTGTTGTTGTCGTTAAATTGGAATGGTTGCCATATATTTTTTTATCACGTCCAGTGCTACAAAAATTGAGATATTTTGGTTAGGATCAGTTTTTTTTCAACATAAAAACAAGCAAGGAAAAAAAATAATTGGGGTGAGAGAGGCTCGAACTCTCGACCTCAGGATCACTCAGAAGCTATGAGACCTACGCGCTAGCCAACTGCGCCACCACCCCATGTTGTACAACTACTGTTTTTCATTATAAATTTTGTAAAATATTGATTAATTTTGCATCAGACTTTCTTAAAAAGTTTACATATTTTAACATTATCTATATTTCTATTTCATAATCCTAAAATTTATTATTTTATTTTATAATTTCGTTTGTATTTATTTTTATTAGTTGAATATAATATTTTATTATGAAAAAAGGTGTAACATCCCAATAAATGATAATTACCATAAATCAGAATACAAATTACATTTACAGAAATTACAGTGCAGTCTTAAGATTTACAGTAGCTGCTCAAAATTTAAAACTGAACATACAGCACTTTACAATGTTCAGAATTTCTGCAAAATGCAAAACAGATCTGCATGAACAATTCTGCAGAACTATATATACAGACTACCAAAAATACAGCACATAAAACTAACTAATGCTGCTACGGAGACGAGCCTCTACTGTTCAGCTTTAACTTCAACTTCCACAAGATTGGCATCCTCCAAATTTTCTTCTTCCAGCATAGTTTCAAGGGGTGTCTCACCATCTGCTCACATCCACAACGGATGATCATTCCATTGACAAGACGGACATACAGAAACAGTAGACAACACAAGGAAATTGCAAGGGTAAGCTTAGGTAATTTAATTCAATACAATCAACATGATTTAACATATAAAATCAGTCATATAATTCATACAATATTAAACACATATCCACGCATACAGTAACTCATCCAAATTCTCATAATTAAAGACTGTCCGGACTGTATGATCCATGTATCTACAGGCGTTCCTGCACCCGGGTGATGTAGTAACTGGGATACCCTCAACAGCTGCCACCCGAGGTTAACCCTTATCAGCCCAAGTACTATAAGGACTAGGGCCTCCTGCCATTCCCACGCATGAACTACTCTCCTCTACCTAGGATGAGCAATCACGGAATATCAGGATGAACAGCCATCAGTAGCTTAATCCATGGTCATACTACACTACTTCTCATATTCACATCATGGAGACGTTCCTCCTTGGAACGCTCATTCACAATCCAAATCTCATAAATCCATTCAAATCATCATTCGTACACATTCACAATTTCTCTTAATCAAATTTTCATTCTGTGATCCACTCTCTTAATTTAACTACAAGTTACTCTTTAATAGATCAAGACAACTGTATTACAGTGCACTGCAGCCTCGTTTCTGAACGAAAGAAACGAATCTTTATCCATTCACGTAAGTTAAGAACACTTAAGAATTTAATTGAGATTGAATCAAGAAGATCTGAATAATACTTAGGATAATTCTAAGTATAATACTGGAGATTGAATAAAAAGGATCATTATAATTTAGATATATTTAAATAAATAACCAGAATATGATAAGATTCAGATACGAACACTGCCATTGAAAAACCGAACGTTAAATAAGAATTTGGACGAACACCATATACGTTCGCTCACGAATCAATGATAGGACGAGCGTTCAATTATAAAACCGAACACTGCTTAGGACGGACGCCAGTCAATGACCGAGCACCAAATAGAACGAACGCGCATGGGAACGAACGCGCATAGGAACGAACATTCAGTATCAGACCGAACGCTAACTGGAACGAACGCTCAATCTAAGATCGAGAGTTCCTTTGGACGAACACTCAGTATAATACTGAGCGCCACTTATGACGAACGCTGGTGAACAAAACCGTGCGTACAAATACTCTTCAATTTATTTTTAAATGGTTGGACACGCTAAGCTGAGCCGAACGCTCAAACCTAACTCTGCACACAAATAACGCTCGTTCTCGATCCGAATCCTCTCCAAATGAAAGAATTCTTACTCTAAGTTATTTTCCAGTGAAACCGAACGGTATAAGACCGTTCGATGACGAGCGTACACCATCAATCAGAGAAGATCAGATTTTCCAGATTTTCAAACACGGGAATTTCACAGTTTTACATACGATTCATAACTTAGAATTTATCTTTAACATAAATCTCATACATTCCATAATTCATTCTATCAATCCATAAATACAGAATCTTCCATGTTCCAGTTTCAAACATATCATTATCAACATACAATTCAGATCATTATCATTCCAAAATTATGCAGAAATCAATCACATTACAACTCATACATCTCATTCACTGCATAATTTCACACAACATTCCTGATATACATCCATTTCAATTCTGCTCAATCACGCATATTCAAAATTCATATATTGCATACATTTCAGACATCCATCATAATTCATTACTGTCATACAGGTCAAACATATATTAAATTAAATTACTAAAGCTTCCCTTACCTGTTATTGCAGTGTACTTCCAATTGCTTAGAATTTCACTCTTGCACTCACGGCTTTCTATCCAGAAGTTCACTCAACCACTTCCACTAAATCTAATAAACCAAAATCATAACAGATCAGATTTCTAATCATGCATGCAACCAGAATTTTGGTTCGCATGAACTAAATGGATAATTATGCAGAACGAGAACTTACCAGCTCAGTTCTCAGTTCTGTTCGGATCAAATTGATGCTCACGGTGCAGGGAAAGTTTCTACTGGGTCTGAAATGAGATTAGAAGAGATTATGGTGAGTTACTTCGGAGAGGAGATGAAAGAGTTCGAAGAGAATGCAGAGATGGAGAAGGCTAGAGTTTCGTGAGAAAGAGAGTGATTGCGTGCAGAGAATGGGAAGAGTTTTTCTGAAAATTCACTCCCTTCCTGCACAGAAACTAACTCCCACTCTCCACAAACCACTTGTCTTCCACTAACGTCCTCAGAGTGCTATCACTGTGACACTTGGCAAACGCATGAAGTGGGAGTGTGAGTGGAATTTGACGTGTCCAGGTGCATTAATAGTGTTGATCAGAGAATGAATTAGTGTATTAATTATCAGGTTCTCACATTCCCCCTAACTACAAATATTTTCGTCCTCGAAAATTCTAAAGCTTACCAGGGAATAGATGTGGATACAATTCTCTCACAGCCTCTTCAACCTCCCATGTTGAGTCACCAGTCTTTGCATTCCACACCACTTTCACGAGACGAACATCCTTTCCCTTGTAGAGTCTGGTGCGGCTGTCTTCCACACAAACAGGTTGCATCTCCAGTGTTCTATCTGGCCNTATTTACCTTGGATTAAAGTAAAACCTATACTTCGTTATCTTAAGGGTATGAGTTTATTTTATCTAAATGATTCAAAATTGAATCTAATAGGTTATGCAAATTATTTATTAGATCCTCTCAATGGTTGATAACAAACATGATATTTTTTTCACATGTGGTGGCACAGTGATTTCATGACGATTTGTGAAACAAATCATAACAACAACATCCTTAAATCATGTAGAACTTTTTGCATTACATGAGGTAATTCGTAAATGTATTTGATTAAGATTTATAATTCAATATGTACGACAAACTTGTAGTCTATCTTTAGAAAAAATGGAATCAACAACCATATATGAAGGTAATAGTGAATTGTTCAATAAAAATCTGGCGTATCTATTTACAAAATCTTTGTCCATTCGAGTTTAATACATAAAAACTTGCACTTAAATTTAAACGTTTATGCTAAAAAGAATTATTTGATCTTTCTTTCTTACACCTTTAGTTACCCTTTCTTACTAAGAGTGCTTGACAATCTATATATATTTTTTCGGTGAGTATTTTTGTTGCAAATTAAAATAAAAAACTGTGCAAGTTATTATTTATACATCATATAATGATATGATTTTCAGAATTTTTTTTGTGATTTTTAACTACACAGAATTACGTGTTGTTACATTAAAATATTTTCCTTACTTAATAAAATAAAACACATAAATATATATTTTGTAACATCCTAAAAATATAGCTTTAAACTATATTCAAGAGTACTTACATTTACAATAAAATAGAACAGTTACAGGAAGATAAAGTTTAACTTACAGTTATCCTAAAATAACCATAAATTAAAAACTTTACAGAAACCTACACTTATACAACCAAAAAGGGCAGACCGATCGGTCATACAAGAAGTGTATTAACCGAACGGTCCTATACTAAATACCAAAACAAAGTCCAGACCGAACGGTCTTACACTTAGCGGAGACCATCCTCTTCTGCCAACGCCTGCTCCAGAGAAGCTTCTGCACCATCTGCTCACACCCATAGGGTGATCATCGCAAAGACAAGGACGACCGAACGGACAACATGACAAGACAAGAAAATAAGGGTAAGCTAGTGTAATTTAATTAACTATGCAAATAGATAACTAACATAAATATGGTATAAATCAATAATTCCCTCATGCAACAAACAATCATACATTTCCAACCATAATCATACAACAATGCATGCCTTGACTGTTCATTTTACTCTGACTGTCCGGACTGTATGAATTATGTAGCTACGATGCTCTTGCACTCGTGGAAAGGTAATTTGGAAAATCATCAGAATTACCATAGCTGGAAACCCAAGCCGCCACATGAGGTTAGCCCTTCATCCCTCACTGTAGTTGGAAACCCAAGTCTACACATGAGTTTAGTCTGATATCTGGAACCCCAAGCTATACGCAACCAGGCCTCCTGCTATTCTCACCACATGCGCCACCATTCTCTACTTGAGACTCGGTGACCATTAGAATGTTAGGATGAACGACAACTTAGTCTGACCATATTCATACTTTACCATTCAATAACCAATCTTGAGATATTCCTCCCTGGAATACTCTTTCATATCCATATGATTTCATTCATATCACAATTTAAATACCATACCTCATTAACAACATATTTCCTCATTCATCATATCTTTAAATACATATCCCACATCACAGTGAAAGGATAATTCCACCATTGAAAAGGACCGAACGTGAAAGCTCAACATAACTTATGAATAAGACCGAACGTGAAAGCTCAACATAACTTATGAATAAGACCGAACGTGAGAACACTCCCAATATGAGAACATGACCGAGCGATCATTTAGAGAATAAGACTCAAGCAGGAGTCGAACACTTGAACTCACATCATACACTTATGATTTAGAACGAACAATATTGGCTTAGACTGAACACTATTAACTTTGTACAAGTACGATATCGAGCATTGGTCCAAGACCAAGCACTTACCAAGAACGAGCACTAACATTAGCCTAACGGCTAGTACAAGACCGAGCGTTATCACTAGCCTAATGGCTAGTACAAGACCGAGCGCTTAGTGCATCACTGAGCACTACTAAGACCGAGTGTTGGCATATGATCGAGCACTAACGTCGAACGGTCATGAACTGGGAGGACTTCAAAGACACGAACCCAATTAATAACCGATCACAGAAGAAGGCCGAACGGCCAAATCAGAGCATGGCCAAGTGGTCAACCATGAACCCTCAGTTTCTGCATAATTCTGCAGAAACTTCTGCAGAATTATGAACACATCAAATTTTACCAAAACTAAACGTTTTTACAAACTCCTAACCCTCCAAACATGAATCATACACATTTCTAAACTAAATTAAGAATACCTAAACCTTTCTAACATCATTTAGAGAGTTTCATCTCAGATTTGAGAGTCAATTATGCAGGATCATCAACTCAAGGACCAAAAATCATATTTCCTAACTTTATTATAGTTTTAAGTAACTCAAGGGTTCTAACAAGTCTTATACCACTTACCCAAATTCTATATACCGACCACATTCACAACGAACGTTATTTCTCAAATTTTACTATCCCACTTCTTCACAATGCTTTCGGCAATGAACCAGAAACTCAATCATAAATAATCATCATGAACATATTCATTTAACAGTCCACATCAATTCAATCGAACACAAATCATTCCCTTTTACATTCATACAGAATCATCTAAATCAATTTCATTCACATGCATAATCATCAAACAATATATTCATACATCAAACCAAGTAATTAAATTAGCTAACTTCCCTTACCTCGAATTCAAGAGACCACTTTTACACGTTTCAATCCAAGAACTTCTACAACAGCCACAATTTCTGGTTGGTGCAGCGAAACCAACCGAAGAAACCAAAAGAGAAAAGACTCAGGAATAATGCAAGAACACATGCAAGTTGATCAATTCTTGCATGTACAGAAAACGCAGAGAATTCTCAGGAAGAAGGTTTGGACCTTACCAGCTTCAAGAGAGGATTTTGATCGATGAAAAAATGAAGTCCTTTATACCAGAAGTGCTCAAGCACCAACGGATTGCTGATCGGAAGAAGAAAGAAGGAGAAAATTTAAAGAGAAGATGGAGAAATAAAAGAAAGTAGAGAGAAGGAGGAGAAAAGAAAAGGTTTGAGTTTTTAGAAAGATGTAGATTATGAGAAAATGGGATGAGTTGTGGTTTGGAAAATTCTATAAAATGTTCAAACTCTTTTAGTTGAGACACCTCTCCCTCTTTTCCAAGTGTCATTTTTAGAGTTTTACATATTTTTTCAAACTAAGGAGTAATTGCATAACAGGTTAATTAAAAGCAACTGTATAATTTCTTAATTTTTATCTTTATAAGATTATTTCTATTTTATTTTTTAAATTGTTTTTTAAGATAAAAATGTGGATAGATACTCACAATTATTTTTTTTTTGCATTGTGAATATTATTAAGAGAAAATTGTTTTCAGCAGGGACATTTTTTGAAATAAAAAATTACAAACAATATTTAGATTAAAAAGAATAATAATTACGATGAAAATAACATTATCTTTTATAAATAAATTGTCTATCTCACATTATAACTGGACGACTTGGTTAGACGAATCAGATAAATTTAGGCTGATTGATTCACAAAATAAATTTAGGTTGATCGGTTCATAATATATTTGCATCATACAAATAAAAAAAATTAGCTTCTGTTTTATACTTTTATAGTTTTAATCATATTTGTAACATCCCAAAATACAGTAATTACCATAATTGAGAATTAATTACAATTAACAGTAACATAAACAGTCTTTGCATTAAATCAGGATTAAAAGCCGAACGGCTTCAGTACAAAAGAACGCGCATAGCGCATACAAGGGAAAACCTGGAACGAACGTTCTTTGATATATAAAACAACGTACGTCAAAATAGAGGAATATAAGATTAAGACGAACGGCCTAACAAAATACTTGGCCGAACGTTCAAACTACACTAACATTTACAGTCCTGATCTAACGAGCACTCTAAGGCTCTGCCTTTACTTCAACTTCCACCAGATTAGCTTCATCCAAATTTTCTTCTTCCAGCATTTGCTCAAGGGATGCACCACCATCTGCTCACATCCACAACGGATGATCATTGCATTTTGACAAGACGAAAGTACATGGACAGTAGACAACACAATGGAAATGCAAGGGTAAGCTTATAATATTTAAATTTATAAAATCAACACATACATTTACATTTCAATTCACACATACAACATGTAACTTATCCAATAAAAATCACAGAAATACGTATATAAGACAGACCGTCTGGACTGTATGAACCATGTAGTTACAAGCGTCCTTGCACCCGAGTGGTGTAGTAACTGATCAAATCTCCCAGCTGCCACTCGAGGTTAACCCTATCTGTCCGAAGTACTCAATGGACTAGGGCCTCCTGCCACTCCCACGCATGACTACCCCCTTCTACTTGAAGAGGAGTATCACGGAATATCAGGATGGACCGCGAGGCTTAACTTATCCAGGTTCATACTTTACCAAATTTCACATTCAACACGTCTGAGACGTTCCTCCTTGAAACGCTCGTTCAAATTCCACAATCATATAATTCATTAATACAGTGTTCGAACCTCTTAACATTTCATGTTTATAATATTCTCATTCTTTGTTCCACTCTCTGAAAAAGACGGACGTTCAACTTTCTGAAGGAAGAGGACGTACGTTAAAACCGGATTTAAAAGAACTTCTTAAAATCTCAAAGACTTCAGAATCAAAAGATCAACTCCAGAATATTTTTAAATACTAAGAAGTCAGATTATCTCAATTTAGATGTATAGACATTAAAGAGAATACTTGAATATATAAGGAACTTTGTATTCGGAAGGAACAGGCTACCAGTCAAAGACCGGACGCGCAAAATATAAAATTTTCAAATGTTTGGACGAACGCTATTTACGTTTGGTAAGGAATTAAAGAAAATGACGAACGTTCGGTTTAAGACCGAACTCTTTATTAAAGCGAACGCTCGGTATATGACCGAGCACAAATCATGACGAACGCTTGGCAAAAGGCCGAGCGCTCTTTAGGACGAACGCTCAATATGGAACCGAGCGCTCTTTAGGACGAACGCTCAGTATAAGACCGAGCGTTACTTATTTATAAAGTTTCAAATATTTATAAACATCTAAGCTGTACGAACGCTCAGACATTCAATTGGGGACGCTCGTTCACGAGCAGAATTCTTTCCAAATGAAGGAATCCCATTCTAGTTATTTTAAGGAAAACTGAGCGGTCTATGACCGTACGATGACGAGCGTCATTTATCAAAGGGAAGATTTAAAGTTTCAGATTTTTCGACCTTAACAGAATTTTCCAGATTTCAAATTTATAAACTTTATAACTTTCATTCCAGATTTAATTCACCTTAAATATCATCATCATATAGATCTCAACATTTTAATCATTCCAACTATACAATAACCATACTCCATTCATACGTAACCAAATCAACATGCATTTCAATCAAAATCAACACATATATAATACATACAAACAGTGCTTGTTCATGACAGATCAACCAAAACCAGAAATCATATCAGATATCAGAAATCTTCCATAACAGCTCAAACTTCAGATTTATCATACATGCAAATCAGAACATATAACATACAGTATAAATTAAACATATAAGCTCCCCTTACCTGGTCTAGCAGTGAACTCCCTACGCGAACGTTTGTTAACTTGTCCAAACAAAATTTCCTACCCGCAACGTGATTCTCAAGTGTTTCACTAACTCTAACCAAAAAGAACGAAGGAGAACTTAATGTATATTCTAACATGCAGCTGCATCAAGTTCGCATGCAACTCAGAAAAGGGTTTCTAGGTTTTGAAAGCTTACCGGATGCAGAATTCTAATATGTTCGGTTCCAGTGAAAGCTCACGACGCCGTGAACGTTCCTACGGTTTCAGAAAGTTGATTGGAGTTGAAAGAAATGAGTAATGGTAGAGAGAAGATGAAGGTTCTTAGAGAGAAGTTGGAGAAAAATGGAGGTTTTAGGTTCTGGGGAAGACGAAGTGTGCGTGCAAGTGAGAGAGAGAGTTTCTCAAAACTCAGATTTTGTGGATTTCCACGTCAAAACGGACGAGCGTCTCCCAGCCTGCCACCTGCACACCAAACCCTGCTTTGGAAGCTTCTCCCGCGACACGTGGCGTGCTTGCATGCAAAGATTGGTGTGTTTTTAATGTTTCCAGAGAAATGATTTTTGGCTCAGCTTTCCGTGCACAGCAGAGATGAAATCAGAGTTGGGAGTGGGTTTTTAAGGGGATTAAACATTGATTGTGGTGTGAATTAATTTGATTTGACACAGAATTATTATTGCTAATTATAGAGGGTTTTACAATATTAAATGTGAAAAAAAATCTATAAATTTAATCCAATATTTAAATTAAATCTATTAACTGAGTTTTAATTAAGGTAAAAATAAGTTATTTATGACTCTTTCTTCATATAGGTAAACTAAAAAGTCCCTCTTATTATGTAGTAGCTTAAATGGGCACTCAGTGAATTTGTTAGCGTTGTATTTTGGGCACTAATTAGGCTAATAGAGAGAGCCCCACGCCCTGTGGACAATGAATTTAGAGAGGACAAGAGTGACAGAAACAGTCGAATTTTGAAACTTCCTTGAGTCTTACACTAATAATTGATTAGGTATGATCCATATATAACACAAACTTGTAGGTCTACCTTCCCTCTTTTTGACTCCAGAAGTGAACACTACCAACAATCTTTATACCAAAAAGAACATGTAGAAAAACTTTCCCTCTCTTCCTTTAACCATTGGATTCTTCTTTCTGTGCCTTTTTTTGGTGTGTGGCATCACAACATTGCTAAAGTGAATTTGTGCTCTATTTTTCCCATTTTGTTTCTCGTTCCTGAACTCCGTGTCACTTGGGATACTTCACCTACTCTACGCACTTGAGATTTCAGATTAGATTAACTTGAAAAGGTGACAACAGACAAGATTTCAAACAACTGTCAACTTCTAAATTCTTCTTTTAAATCACTCACTCAATTTGTGCTCTATAAGAAACCGCAAATCATGTCCAATTTCGACAAATGCCCTGTCTCTTAATTAACTCACTTCTACTCTTTCTTTTGTCTGCAATTTTATTTTTTTAGTTAGTGTCAGATTAAAGGTGTCTATAAAATATTAATAAGTAATTTAATAGTGATTTAATAACAAATGAAATCTCTAATAAATATAAATATAGTAATGATAAACGGTAACTAATAACTCTGATACTTTATTGAAAAATAAATTTTAAACTTTAAGTTAATTTTACAAAATTAATTTATAAAGTAAAATCTACGTCCACTTCTACATGTATTATAAATTAACTTTATTTTGAAACGATGTGAACTTTTAACGTAGAAATTTATTATACTTATAGTATTTTTTTTTAATCTTAGAATCAACAATAAAAATTCATAGAGAAGCACGTGTTTGGTGACTTCTATTCCGAAATATTATATTTGTATGACTTGTTTGATAAGGATGTTGACGTTACTGTGAATATTTTTTTTAATATTATTATTAATATTCAGGTAAATAGTTATTTCAAGTATAATTAGTATTATCATATTTTACTTTTAGAGTTATAAAAAAAAAATCAGTGTAAAATTTTTAATTTTATTAAATTTTTTTTCAACTCTTTTGATGATTAAGATAATTAAATTCTTGTTTTAACTTTTAATAGTTGATTGTTAGAGGAGAAAATAATGTTAATACGTGATTAAATTTGAAGAAACATTTATTTTTATTTTGTAATTAAAAATATTTAGTGATTCGTTTTATATTAATTGTGCATTAATATTAAATATTTCGTTCCAATAAATAAATGTGACCATTAGTAAATATCTTGCAATAAAAACTATTTGCTTTTATCACATTATAAACAAAATATATGTCAATATTGATTATATTAAATGAACTATTTATCTTTAATATTTTCTTAATAAAATATAAATGTTTTGATAATATGTTCACATTATTTGTTATATAGAAATATATTCATTTGTATTATTTAATTATTATTTTATGAAAACTTATTTATTTGTGTGATTTACTATTATGACATTTCCCACTCATCATCATAATAAAACATGAGCTGGAAGATGAAAGCCACAAAAGGTATCCTTGCTTTGCCACGTTAATAGCAACATGGAAAAAGAAAGTATTATTTAATAATAAAAAATAATATTTTGATATATATATATATATATATATATATATATATATATATATATATTACTTTTTCTTATTTTATATTTTTTCTATTTTAATTTTTTTTAAATTATTCATTTATAATCATGTTACCTTTATATTATATATAACATGAATATAAAAAAGTATCACTACTCTTAATAACATATGAAAAACTTTGGTCAGTTTAAATACTGGCAATAAAATATTATTTTTTTTTACAAAATGTAAAAAAGAGGACTTTGTTTTCCAGAAAAGAAAAATGTTATTTTCTACACTCTATTTACTTTATGTTCGTAAACAATTAGTGCATTACCATCAAATATTATAGTTATATTGCAAAATAAGTAGATTTAATCATTTTATTTTTTAATAAATTTTCTTGTACACAATCCATAAGCTTTTATTCTGTACAATACGCTAAATCAAGATGATTATTGTAGAAATTTTAATTTATACATAAGATTTTTCATCAACAATATAAAAATAGCAAATATTCCTTTTGCTCCTACAGTAATAATTCTTCCAAAATTTATTTATACATACCACAAATTTATACAACAATGCAAAAGTTTATCTCATCATTATTATTATTATACAGTAATTGATGTAATTTTTTATTAATTAAAAATAATACCAATTTATAATATATAAATAAATATAAATCTTATTTTATAAATAAATTTTATAAAATTAAATTTGAATTAAAAATATATTTTTTAATATGTTATTTAGTGTTAATAACTTAACTATTCCAAAGATTTTTCTTTTTCAAATGTTATATTTCATTTTGATAATAAGTTATCTTGAAACAAAATATAAGCTTATTAAAACGGTGGTTTTAGCTTGTAGCATGAAAGGAACACGATGTTAGAGAGTAGGGAAAGGTTGTACCTAATAAAGCAAGGGAAAATGACTTGTTTGAAACTTATGGCCCAAATTAGACGACTTTTTAAGTTTCATCACATTCAATAAAAAAAACCAAAAGTTATTTAATTTGAAAATGAAAAAGAAGAAAATACATATAAATGGGAATAAAAATGGAAAAATAATATGTGATGGGTCCAGTCGCTGAATGAGGACAATAAACACTCATCAAGATGCAACAACTCCAGATTTTATTGCAGGCAGCAACAACAACGGTTGGGTAGAAATTGTAGCTAAATGTGACCATCCATAAGCAATAAAACAGGTTGTGTGGATGAAAAATAGTGTAGTTTAATCTACGAGACACGCACAGCAGTAATTGAATTTAACCACTCAAAATAATAACACATTTTGCAGATTATTTAACAACCAAGACAGCTGGGAAAATTATGAGATCCAATTATCGAGACGGTTGAATTTGGAAACATAGAAAAAGGTGAATTATTTGGTCGGACATAACTTAGTGGTCACATTCATGTTCATAGATTTCTGGCTCCTCTCCTTCCTTTTTCTATCAAAGTCAACCCATTGAAAAATGCTTCCATTACAACTAAGAATATCAAAAGTAATAGATCCTATTTTCTCTTTTTTTGCTTTTACCAAATTCATAATCCAACTTTTCAACGCAGAATTCAACTTCTATAATTCTGCGATTTTTTCATCATCGTTTTTTCTTGTACTATGATGATGTGGAATTTATATTTCAAGAAAATTCAGAAAAATGTTTAATGCTTCATGTATATTACAGTGAGTCATAAATGAATAATATAAATGCTTGAATGCTAAGTAACTAGCAACTATAAAATCTGTATCTAGACAATTACTGACTTTTAATGTCGTCTTTTATTATATAAGTTAATTAGCTAAAACTTATTGATTAACAATCAACACACAAATATTGTAATGCACTTAAGTTTTGTAATTTAATTAATTTCTTTTTAAGAGAGAGTGCACTTTACAAATTACACTATTGCTATGGTCCTTCATCAGAAAAATCAATGACTAAAAATGTAATAACTCTATAATTTATTACACCTACCAGTTTTCATTATATATTATAGTAATTGTCTTGGTTATGGGTCAATGTTATAAGTATTATAGATTATGTATTTTCAAGTGTTTGTTTTTGTATCATTTGTCCGTCATTTTTATAGTAAAATTGGAAGAAGATACTTCAATGTTAAAATTTATTTCTACTATTACGTGAATATGATCATGCACCTATACAGTATAATAATTTATAATTATCTTTAGAAAATTAGTTAATAGAACTATGTTTTATCATTTATAATATACCATGATGATTTAGATTATTTTGATATACAAATATTACAGAAAATAAAGAAAGAACAAAATGGATTATAATTTCGATAAATTAAAGTATTCTAAAATAATTTTAAACTATCATGGACAAACATATTATTTCAAAGCATGCTTTCAATTTCATAAATTAAAATTTAATTTAGTTCAACCAATTTTATTTAAGAGAAAATTAGTTTAATTTATTTAAAAATAATGTACTTTTTGCTCATAATTTAGCTAATTAAGCGCCACTTATTTTTTCTTGACAAACCCAAACGTACCATAGTTGATTATTAATTTACCGAAACTTTTCATTCCTTTGTTTCACGAGTTCCAACCCAAATTCTTATCAATTTAAAAAATAAAAAATGTCATTATTTTACTTTATTTGTTATTTGCAAACAGACGATAAATAGTTACAAGTATTAAAATAATATTGTTTATTTGCGTAGTATCAAATATACATTTTGAAACTAAAGAAGATCAAGACACTAATTACAGTATAAAACTTTAAATTAATATATTTATTGATTATTTTATTCAGATATTGATCATCTTTCTTATTTGTATTTAGTGGAAAACTTCCTAACTCGTGATTTCTACGAATTTTGTACAAGATAGTAACCATCCGAACTGCATGATGTAACTTGGGAGGTGGTGGCTATCAAGGTTTGGTTTTCGATTGTGCTAGGGATACAGAATAATGATGTCAACCAAGTCACATGATGCTTGTCCACTTCTCAACTTGTGCTAGAGATACAGAACAATTTTGGCACATTATATAACCACAATTATGCATATTTCTGACTATTATTATATTTTTTAAGTGAAGCTACAAAATAAAAACACTTTACTAGGTAATTTCTATATATGTCATCAAAAACCTTTTTGGCTACAATCAAACACACCCCATTGCCATTTTTCAATCTCATTTTCAAACGCGTCAAATTAATAAATTGACTACTTTAACTTGGACTTCTTCAAAACTCATGATTCACCAACTGAAATAGGAGGAAAAAGAACGAAAGGCAAAAGATAGATCATTACAAGAATCCCAGGTCCAATGTCGAAGTTCTTCTTCCCAAGTTCCAATCTCGGATTTTTTTTTCAGTGGTTGGACATGTTCTCGATTATTATAAGAATTTTCCAATCTGGGCACGTTGAACCAATCAAAACAAAACCAAACAACACTGTGAATGGTGACATCATTCACCAACTGCTAGGGTGTATTCTACTTCATAACCCAATTATTAACTCATATATATGCCTTTGCGAGCAATTAGAGAATGATTAACATTTTGTTTCATATCATTGGCCACATTATGCACAAATCTTTACGCACCACCACACTTAACAACACAAGTTTAAAATTTTACACTAAAAAACACAAACCTTTCAAATGCGTGCCAGTTAAAAACCTCAACTTTTACTTTTCAATTTAAAGGTTTTGTTCATATTTTTCATAATTTTTTTTCAATTTCTCTTACATCAACTATTAATAAAGTCAATTTATAACATATAAATAATTACAAATATTATCTTATAAACATGATGATGTAAAATTAAATTAGATTTTAAATTCAGTATCATATTAAAAGTGTTATAATATTAACATCAATTATTAATTTTTATATATTCGATGTATTGTCGTTTTAACTTTAAAAAGTATCTCAAATAAAAAAAATATTTAAAAACTATTTTAATCTCAACTCATAAACACTATAAAAATTGTTGTGTACAGTAAGAAGAAGAACTATAAATATATATACTCTAATGTGAGGTTTCTATCAATTGTAATTGCTACATACTGAAAATGACATATAACTAAATTCCAAATTAATGGATATCATGATGAATGAATCAAGGTCCACCACTCAAAAACTGCATTTATGGTGCAACGAATGGACGATGCATCAATTTAATACGAGCCAACGCAGCCTGAACAGATATATATTGAGAGAAGAAGGTTCGCCATTAGTTTGACACAGCGAAAATAAATAAATTAGTTTCATTTGGTGCCAGCAAATAACTTCAAACAAACAGTCTCTATCTTTGGTTTACCAAAGCAGTTTTTCTTTATTCAAAAGCATACCTGTATTCCAAACTTTGACTATATTTTTTTTCGTAAAAAAGAAAAAAAGACAGTACCATACCTACGAGTAAAATAAGGGTAATAATTAAGTTTAATGTTTTAAAAATTCTGAAAAAGACACCAGACACAAATGTTTTTCTGAGCATATTATTCCTTCTCTTACTTAATCTGCTACAAGTAATTAATTAACTGGTTATAATAAAATAATTTCTGTCCCCAAACACGAAAGAGCCAACCCTATAGCAAAGTTTGTTTTGGCTGATGTTGTTGGGATTTCATTTGTAAGGTCGTGATTTTTCCAGTTTTGGTCCTGGTTTTGCCATTGCTTTCACCTCTCACGTAAAAAAAGAACAAAAATGAAAATGAATAAATCGGTCGCTCCTCAGTACAAAAGCCAAAATAAATTGGCTGGAAAGAAAGTCCCTTCAGCAAATAATCCAAAATCCAAACACTATCATTCGATTATCTCTCAAACAGCGAAAAAGCAAAAGCGAAATAAACAGTAAATTCCATTTTTTTTTCTCTCTCGGAATATTCTAACATCTAAGATATTATAAATATATGTTAGAGGCATACACTTTCTATTTATAAAATTACACGTATCTCTCGTTAATCATAATTATTTTTCAAATTAGATATGATTAGATACAACTGCCACCAGTAATAATACACTTCTCATTTCAAATATTTAATACAATCACAAGTTTAGAATTCATTAATTAACGAAAACCAATTTTATGTTATTGTTTATAGACAGGTTTCTATTATTGTTATAATTTTTAATTTTTTTCAAAAGAATAAGTCAAGCAAAATGCTGTTTTTTTAATTATGAAATATTCATTAACTTTGTGGATAATTGATATCTATGAATAATCTGAGTGATAGAATTTCTTCCTCAGACCCATTAAACATGAATGAGTTATAATATTGCTAATTTGAGGAACATTAAATTATAATGTGATTAGAATATACATTAAGACGATAAAAGAAATATATAAAAAAAGTTATTAAAAATGGTTAATTAAATGTGGTTTGTAAAATTTAACCATTTGTAAAACTAATAGATGTATTTTGTAATGAAAAAATGAACTTACAAATAGTCATTAACATGAAATTTAATAAAATGTTAATGTTTATAATTAATGCAGTGTAATAATAATAAATAAAAAAACACATGCACATAGCGTTATTTATAACATTAAATATTAAAAATTATATTATATACTTTTCTTACACAGTCTTTGGCAAACGAAAAGCGTAACCGCCCTCTTGAGTGTTCACCGTTTCTCTCTTTTTCCGACGCCCACACACACAAACGCGCATTTCGTTTCTATTTTCCGGTTAGCACTACTTTCTCGAATTCTCCGATGACCGGCGGCGAGGAGAGTCACCGGACGGGGACCTAAGAAGGCTCTCTCTGTCTGATTCTCTGGAAGGCATGTCCGAGGACAAGGAGCGGGCGCTGCAGACGTTCCGCGCGCTGGTGGAGAGCGCGGACAGGAAGTTCGGGCGCGTTCGAGACGTGGCGGCGTACGGAGGCGGCACGAGCCGACAGCAACAACAGCAGCACGCGTTCCAGAAGGTGTTCAAGGCGTACACAAGGTTGTGGAAGTACCAGCAGGAGAACCGCTCGAAGCTGGTGGAGTGCGGGCTGAAGCGGTGGGAAATCGGCGAGATCGCGAGCCGAATCGGACAGCTGTACTTCGGGCAGTACACTAGGACGAGTGAGTGCAGGTTCCTCGTCGAGGCCTACGTCTTCTACGAGGCCATACTCAGCAGAAGGTACTTCCAAGGATCCGAACCCAACGCCAAAGATCTCGGTGTTCGCTCCAAGGAGTTGCGCTTCTACGCGCGCTTTTTGCTTGTTTCGGTCATTCTTAACCGGACCGAGATGGTTAACCACCTCGTCGAACGCTTTGGGGCTTTGGTTGAGGATTGCAAGAGCACCTTTCGGGTAATCTATGCATTTTCTCGTTCGCTTCTCAATTTGCTTTAATTTCTTGTTTCAGCTTTTGGAGAGGAAAGTGAGCTGATAATATTCATCTTCTTTTTTTATGTGCGTGTAGTTATTTTATTTTATTTTGTTTCTGCCAATGAAGTAGTTAGGAGTGAAGCGATGTGGGTTGGTGTTTCCTTTCTTCTGAAAAATGAAAATGCTTTTATCTTAGGGATTAAGTTAGAAGCTGCTCCGTGCAGATCAATTGTTACTGGTCATTGTGTGATACTTGATTTAGATTCCGTAGGTGAAAACCTGAGGATGATTAGATTAGCTTCTTGTGTTTTGGGCTATGTGATAGAACAGAACAGCGATCATATGCTGGCTTGATCTGTGTAGTGTACCGGCCCCACCTAACCTTGTGTGTTTTTGCATGTAATATGGTAGAATTCACGGTTTTTGGGATAGAATCCGTGTCACTAAATTACGTTAGTTTCATCGTTTGATGGCAATCCCACTGTAGGAGATTTTTGAAATAAGTAATTCAATCTTTGTTTCATTGACATCTGATTCCATAGGATAAAATCGATGGGTTATCTAATGGATATTAATTTAAGCAAAATTTTGCTCCCTTTGTTTTACGATAGGTTATTTTCATAGCTTAGCCGCAAGATTCAGGTTTTTTTTTTTTTTTCTGTTATAGCTGACCTGACTATTGTATGAACTGTGGAAGTGATCACTATGGTGTTCCGGAGTAGGATAAATATCAAGGTTATTGAAGGTTCTCAGTTTTACAGTACTGAAGAAAAGCAAGTTGTAGTTTTTCTAAAGAAATGGCCTCCCATTATAGAACCATAGTAATGCTCTGGATCAACTGGATTTCAAGTTGTACATGTGGGGGCCAGTTTTTTTTAGAATAAATTGTTGGTGCATTGATGAAATTACTCTCAGATGGCAAAACAAAAATAACGATTCTGAAGATCCTTAATATACATATGTTGATCAATTTATTATACTGATTGCAGGGGAAATTTTTTGTAGAATAACATTGTTGGTACAGTTGTGATTTTCTTCTGAAACCATATTTATAGAGTTATTTAATGAGAGCGTGAGATGTTGGAGTTAATCTGGACCATACCACTAAACATGGACAGTCAAAATTGTTTTACTTAAATCGAATATTGATTTTTATTTATGATTTTATGGTCAAAATCAGTTTGTCAAACAAGAGCATACTAATAAAATTTCTGTCAGTTTTGCAAAACAAAACACGAGGTTCCGAATTTCCTAAATGCATTTCATGTGTTGATTTGATAAGTTTATCAAATGATCAGGATAACAAAAGTGTTTATGCAGAAAATAATGATACTTTATTATTCGCATGATGACAACAGCCCTATAGACTATGATTGGTATTTCTTTGTAAAATTACTCTATCTTTTTTATCTCTGGCCCGATATCATGATCATCACTGCATTGTTCTGCTTCAGGTGTTATCAATTACCTATAACTTTACATCTTTGGTTGTTGTTCTTTAGGATTGGAAATCAAGCCTCCACTTCTCAATCTGATTGTTTTATACTTTTTAATTCATATTGTTCAATATTAATATTTAACTTCTGTTTTTTCTTTAAAAATAGATCTCATTAATTTTGTTATAACAGAACTTGTTGATGCTTTGTATTCCTTTATTCAACCTCGAGAAAAAATTATATGTACTATATTGCATGCTTGACTTATGAATGTGAATAATTTCTTTTCAGGAAACTAACTTTAAGGAATGGAAGCAAGTGGTGCAAGAAATTAACCGTTTCACAAAAGTTGATAAGGGCTTTAATTTCAGACCCATGCGATATTGTGCCACATTTGATACTCATCGAGCATCTCTTCCTTATGTAGCTCGTTTTCATGCTAAGAGAGTTTTAAAATTTCAAGATGCCCTGTTGACAAGTTATCATCGAAATGAGGTTAATACTGGTTCACATTACTGTGATGATTCTTAAATTTGGATTGTTGATTTACTTTAGTGGCTAAAAAGGAACTGGAGCTTATGAATCTTTGTATATTCTCTCTTTCAGGTCAAGTTTGCTGAGCTTACATTGGACATGTATAGAATGATACAGTGTTTAGAATGGGAGCCTAGTGGAACATTCTACCAAAAGCATACATTTAAACCTAAGGAGAACGGTGACACAATTGATCACTCAGGAGCTTCTGGGATAATAGACATGAATCTCACTGCAGATATGACGGATCCAAATATACCTCCTAATCCTAGAAAAGCTACCCTGTACCGTCCATCTGTGACACATATGATAGCAGTGAGTTTTCAAGTGTACTGGAAAGATTATATTACATACTTGCTTGTCTGCTTACTAAAATTAGTAAACTGTCATGTTAACTAGACCTTGTCAATATCAGATGATATTGCATGACAATTTTATGGCTTCTCCTATCATCACTTGGATATTTTGGTTTGCCTTTGGTCTGCTTCGTTAGTTTAGTGATTTTTATAATACACTCTCTTATCTATTTGTGCACACATACATTCGGCATTTCTTTTGTGTTGTATGATCTGATTTATGAACCAATGCCAAAAATTTGACTTGTTGAAAACAAATGGCTTTTTACATCCTATTTATACGCAATCTTTCACTGGCCGTTGAACACAATTTGTTGTTTCTTATATAAGCTTCATGATGTTATGCAGGTAATGGCTACAATTTGTGAGGAACTGCCACCAGACAGTGTCGTGCTAGTATACCTTTCAGCCTCAGGTTTACATTTTCTCTTTCTTTTTCAAGTATAAATAGTCTTCCTCTCATGCCTGTTATAATAGGTAAGTTATCTTAATGATCATTCATGCAGGGAACGCTGGTCTTAATAATGTCTCTCAGGTAGAAAATTCTGGAGGTTCATCCAAATCTTCAAGACACAGAGTCTCTTCTCAGACTTCCCATGGACAGAATTCTGGACTTTCTGAAACTCAAAATAATGGCAAGAGAGAAAGTGGCTATTATGACAATTATCTGTGGTTTGGTCCCAAGGGAAATAGTGGTAAGTAGATGCTCTGATTCTATTCTCTATAAAATTTCTGTTCAGATTGTTCAAGGAAACGTTAAAAGAATTTTATATTTTCTCAATTTTTGGGTTAGTTTAAATGAAATGATATATAGAATAAGGTATATCTGATGATGCTGCATTTACATGTGCTTTATTCAAATTATCAGGTACAAATAATCTCTACCCTGGCGATCTTATCCCCTTCACTCGGAAACCTCTTTTTTTGATTATTGACAGTGATAACAGCCATGCATTCAAGGCAGGTTTGTCATAACTCAGAACTTGTGTATGAGTTGCGTGAGAACTTTGTTAGGTTGAGCTGTTCAGGATATTCCCAGAATCTAATTGTACTTTTTAATGGCTTAATAAAACTTGTAATTAGTTTATTACTGTGTAGTCCAAGGTTTGTCAAAATCCTTGAAATTGAATTTTAACTAACCAACCACAGAAACCCTGCCTTGTTGAACTTCTACAATTTGAATATGAATGTTTAACTTTCTTCAAGGACAGAGTTAAATGGATGGAAAGAAAGGACCACTATCAATGATTCGTGTGTGCTTACCAAAAAACTGACAAATACAGCATCTTTCTGGGTTATATAATGATTTTATAGTTCGTTTTAGGCGTAGGATATTTGCTTGTTGGCTTCTTCCATAGCAAATGTGTTGGAAGTTGGAATTGGTAGGAAATTGGATGCGGTTAATCTTAGGCTTGAGAATTGATTGACCCATGGTATTTTCTTTGACAAGCCTTGATTGATTGTGTACATCACAAATTTTTGCAGGTTTTACATGGCGCTGAAAGGGGTGAAACGGCTGCTTTATTCCTTTCACCCTTAAGACCAATTTTCAAGAATCCATCTGATGTAAATTCCAATAATGGAAGCCAATTTACCTTTTTTTTGACTTGTCCTTTGTCAGCATTCTGCCAAATGATTGGTGTCTTCCCTAATGAGGCTGATACAGTAAGCAACACGAGTAATCTTTAACATATCTGTAGTTAACTTCAATTATCGTTGGTCTAATTGTGTTTTGTTAACCTGTAGGATGTGTACAATGAAGCAGAGAACATAATAGATAATGCTTTCACTGAGTGGGAAATAAGTCTTTGCTCATCAACTACCATGAATTTAGTATGGGCGCAGGTTATAAGTGATCCATTTTTGAGGCGGCTTATTCTAAGGTGCTTATTCTTTACTTTTTAGCCTATGTAGTTTTTTCTTTTTTCTTTTAATTTATAATCGGTGATTGATTGGTCTCGGGGGATGTCAACTGCTATTTGGACTTTAAGCGCTATTAAAATTATTGAATGGACATACTGTGTGACATCTTGGTATCATTTATGTACACAGATTCATATTCTGCCGATCCGTGATCTCTTTTTTCTGCCCGCCTGAGGAAAGTGAACAGTATCTGCCAATTTGTTTACCCCATCTACCCACTTCTGTTGCACCATCGTCTGAAGCCGTGCGTTCAGCTGTCGTGCAACTTGCCGTGCACTTTGACGTTGCTGACTCCTTTCACTTTACTGAAACATAAGATTGGATCTTAAAAAGTAACGACTAAACTGTTAGGGTTGCATGCAGGCATTGGAAGCTAAGGATCCTCAGATCAAAAGCATAATGAGTTGACCTTTCGGGCGACAGGGCAGAGAGTATTTATGTGGGGTCCTGGGCTGTCTGGTAAAAAAAGTTGTTGGTAATGGTTGCCTCTGCTTGTTGTGTTGCGTACTTCGACCCCACCTGCTTCATTGATCTCTCTCTCTCTCTCTCTCTCTCTCTCTCTCTCTCTCTATATATATATATATATATATACTGTATTTGGTGGTTTGCTCTTTACTCTGTCAAGGTTAGGTCATCATGGATGCCTGGTGATTTTTCATTTGTTTGGCCGTGGCAAGATAATTTTGTATTTTTAGTGTGGCAAGATAGTTGTTAGTTTAAAGTTAGTTGTATTTGTTCATACTTCATAGCTTTGAAAAGGAAAAGAAGAAAACAGAAACTCATTGTTAATTTTATCTTTTTTAGCAGAATTGGACGGTATTTGAACATCATCATTGATCAAGGAGGATGTATTTTAGGAAGAACGAATTCTTTCAAAATTCCAAAGTAGATTACCTATCTTGTATATTCAATTTCAGAGCTCCATCATACTTACATAGAGAAATGTCACACGAAATACAATAACGTTATTATGATAATACAATCTGATAGACGGAAAATAACTATCTCATGTCGCAAATTCTATTTCACCGATATTTTTCAAAAGAAACAAATAACAATGTTTAAAATACTAACAAGGGACAAGTCGAAGTATTAAATAACAATCTTAAAAGTGTTATCATCTTGTGTTCAGAAAATCTTTGAGAATCAAAATCAAATAACATACTAATGTAAGTCTAAATCAAATTATTTTATTTCTGTTGGAGCCCCAAGGCCAATCTATCATCATCCTGTATAAACGGTTACTCTAAAACATTTTTTAAACATTGTTATTTTCTTGTTAGGACTGAAAATCAAGAAAGCACCAAAGTTTTTATTAGGAGAGAATTTTTGGTAATATTGAAGGCCTTTTTCTGATTAGACAATGCTCATTATTCTTTAGTCAAATTAGAAAGAAAAATAAAATTCAAAAGCTTAAACCCATGTGGTTTATTTTACTAAATCACCAAAAAGAAATTTTATAATATCTTGATTAGTGAATGAAAAGACCTTGGATAATTACTGTAAGATATATTTGGCAGATACAACGATATAAAACAAAAGGAACTACAAAAGTTGGAGTTGCAGAAACTCCATGCTCACTGGTATAGTCTCAGTTTCGCTGACAAACCCAATCTTTGCACGACGACACTCCCTCTTTCTGCTTGCCACGCTCTTCTCCTCCACTCGCGATGTCTACCTCGCCAATCTCAAGATCACATCCCTCTCACGCGCTGGAAAAGTCGACGCCGCGCGCAAACTGTTCGACGAAATGCCCACCAAAGACTTTGTCACGTGGAACTCCATGCTCTCCGCCTACTCACAAAACGGCCTTATCCAACATTCCAAAACACTCTTTCACTCCATGCCGCTGCGAAACGTCGTTTCCTGGAACTCCATCATTGCCGCGTGCATCCAAAACGACGACCTCGATGACGCTTTTCGCTACTTCGCCGCGGCGCCAGAGAAGAACGCTGCCTCGTACAACGCCGTGATCTCGGGACTAGCGAGGTTCGGACGCGTGAGGGATGCGCAGAGGCTCTTCGAAGAGATGCCGCATCCGAATGTCGTGTCGTATACCGCCATGGTCGATGCGTACGCCAGAGTGGAGGGTGGGATTGGGCGCGCGAGGGCACTGTTCGAAGCGATGCCTCGGAAGAACGCGGTGTCGTGGACTGTGATGATCAATGGGTTGCTGGAGAATGGGTTGTATGAGGAAGCACGGGAAGTGTTTGGGAGAATGCCGCAAAAGAATGACGTGGCGAGGACCGCTATGATTACTGGATTTTGTAAACAAGGGAAGATGGAAGAGGCCAGAGCTTTGTTTGAAGAGATTCGATGCAGAGATCGCATATCTTGGAATATAATCATAACGGGTATGCGAACCTGTAATATTCGAAACATGTGTAGCATCCGCTAGTTCTTAGCTTGATGCCGAACAGTGTCCGTGATTTTAATAAGATAATTTATTATACCTTATAGGGCATATCATTAGGTGTCTTACTCCTTGAGAAAACTGTTTGGTTTTTAATTCAGTAAATAGATAGAGACACAAACGAAATAAGGTAGGTTATTAGGATTCTAGTTATTTTGTTATTGATTTCTTTTCTAGAACAAGATTAAGGAAAACTTTACCCTGCAAGAGCATGTATTCTAGCATGCCTTTGGTTAAGTCTGAGTTTGACTCTATAAGGTATTGGGAAAAAACCTACTCCTTCCTGCTTAGATTAGAGATAGAAGTTGAAAATAATCTAAAATCACATTGGATCAGGTAATAAATTTTAAGTATAAACAAACGAACCTAAGTCTCTGATGTAAAAAGTGTGTCAAAAAGTGTGTAAACCCCTAAATTTCAGTAAAGGCACCTAGATCACAATATATTTTTAAATTAAATCAAAGGGGAGTGTTCCTGGCTTGCTCTAAAATTAATCTCAATTTGAAAAAGCCTTATCAATTTATAGCACATTTTTTTATTAACTGTAGAAAAAATAAAATAATAACATGTATTCCTAGGAGAAGGAGGAGGTTGTTTTCTTCTACTCTGTCATTGCATATTTTTTCTTTTATTATTCCATCTTTTCACAATCGATTCACCGTTTGTAGGTTATGCTCAAAATGGGAGAGGGGAAGAGGCACTGAATTTGTTTTCACATATGATGAGGACTGGTATGCGACCAGATGATGTGACTTTTGTTTCAGTTTTCATTGCCTGTGCCAGTCTCGCATCACTTGAAGAAGGAAGACAGGTGCATGTTCTTGTAATTAAGCATGGCTTTGAGTCACACTTGTCGGTGAGTAATAATCTGATTACTATGCATAGCAAATGCGGTGGCATTGTTGATTCTGAGCTAGTTTTTGGACAAATTTCCCATCCAGACCTAATTTCATGGAACACTATCATTGCTGCCTTTGCTCAGCATGGTCTCTATGACAAAGCACGCTTCTACTTTGACCAGATGGTGACAATCAGTGTTCAACCTGATGGCATAACTTTTCTGAGTTTATTATCTGCGTGTTGTCGTGCTGGGAAAGTCGATGAGAGCATGAATCTATTCAGTTTGATGGTTCACAATTATGGCATTCCATCAAGGCCTGAACACTATGCTTGCTTAGTTGATGTGATGAGTCGAGCAGGTCAGTTGCGCAGAGCTTGCAAAATTATCCATGAAATGCCATTCAAGGCAGATTCCAGCATCTGGGGTGCTGTGCTAGCGGCCTGTAGTGTTCATTTAAATGTAGAATTGGGGGAACTGGCAGCTACAAGAATTTTGAATTTGGATCCTAATAATTCTAGTGCTTATGTTATGCTGTCCAATATATATGCTGCTGCTGGCAAGTGGAAGGATGTTCATAGAATCAGGGTTCTGATGAAAGAGCAAGGAATTAAGAAACAAAGTGCTCATAGTTGGTTGCAGATTGGAAACAGAGTCCATTATTTCGTTGGAGGAGATCCATCACACCCTAATATTAATGATATTCATGTTACTTTAAGGAGGATAACATCACATATGAAAGTAAAAGGTGACTGAAGATTTTTTATTGAGAAATTCTACAAGTAGTGATCCATATTAAGCTATCTCACCATAATTTCCCAAGTTATATTGTCTATACAACATTATTTAACAACACTATTTGTTAGTTCCGAATTATTGCATGCTACCCAAAAGGAGTGACATTGTCATTAACAGGATCTACATAAACATAACAACTGAAAAAGAAATGAAGAACAAAACATCAACCATAGATCAATTAAGCTCTTCATTTTTTTTTGTCTTGTTTATAATATTACTCTAGTTTATACTTCTCTCTTTTGCTCTTATTTTTCTTAGTTAAAAGCAATGAGATAAATTTTACAATTATTTCTCAAGCAATTTCGTAATTTGAATGTAGCAAAGTATTTTTTCATCATCGTTATTATTAAACATTTCTTATATCATTGAATGCTGAATTTCCCATTAAAAAAATTTGTTTTGAATATTCAATAGAACATACATTTTGTCTGGTGGCAGGGGGCAAATATCATTGAATTGTGAGATAAGAATACAAATTTTCTGCAAACAGCATTTCAAAAAATTGGGGGATCTTGTCTTCCAATAAGATATCATGCTCTCTTGTTCTCTCCTCTCTCTTGATAATTAATCATTTCTAGAATCAAATTGAAAACTGCAGGATGTTAATGATTTGAGATTATGAAATATTATCCCTTCAAAATATTAGCTGAAAGTGTGGCTCTGGTAGATGCTAGCAATTTTTTGTGTAACTGAAAAACGCGTTTTATTTGAGATGAAGAAGCTCTAGTTGAATAACACAGACTTAATTCATAGTTATAATAAACAGATAAATTTCTGATAACTGTTATAAATTTAAAATTTACTCTCTAAACACCCCATTAATTTAAAAAATCCAAATCCAACTAATACTACACTGGCAAAGATTAGCATTAAAAATTGAGTTAGTAGTCGTCATGACAAACTTCACTTTCCCCTTAATGAGGTTGGACAATCTTATTAGGCTTACCCAGTGTGGTGAAATTTTGCAGATTGTGTTATCACCATTCAAATGTGTTAACTTCCAAAAAAAAACGGCAATCAATCATTCATTGCAAACTCGACAAATTGAGGTTTGTTGGATATATGTTGCAGACTAAATAGTACAATATGATCATTGCAATCTACAATGAAATGAAGACGTAAAGAACTCAAAATTATTGGGAAAGATGTCATATCATTTACACCGTTATTTTTTCAGAAAGAAAGGAGAGATTTAGGATAAACTAATCTAATTTCTATATTTTTTTTTTGGGAAAAAGAAAAAAAAAGAGAGAAAGATAGGTTTTTCTTTAAGACCGACAGAATATCACCACCCCAGTTAGTATAAAATGATAAGAAAATCAACCTTTTTTTATATCTGAAAAAGAAATACTTTGTATGACGTCAAATTATTTTATTTAAATTAATTTGATGTTAAGAAAAAATAACATAATATATACTTTATTTCTTTAATTACTAAAATTATGTTAAGAAAATAAATACTTTTTTGGTTCTATTCATGTAAATAAAGTATTTTTATCATTGTGTTTTATTTACATTTTAATTTTCTTATTTCTCTATTTTTATTTCATTTTTCGTTATTTTATTCTTAATCTAAAGAAAACATTAGCCGTGTGTCCGTCTAATTTTATTTGTGTAGATTTTATGTCTAATTTATAAAAGTCTATTTTATAACTTTATTTTTCTAACGAAAAGCTAAAATTTATGTTAATAATATCCTTAATACCACTTTTGGTCCCTATTTTCATCAACTTTATTCAATATGAGACTCATTTTTTTTTATATTCAATGTAATTCTTAATTTTGTAATTTATGTTTAATTTGGTCCTTTTCGCTGACGAAGTTTAAATCATTAACAACAAAATGTTCGCAGCACCAATCAGTAAATTACATGGTAGTTATTGACAGTTATGGTTTAGTGTTTAAGATTTAGGGAATGTTGTATGATTTAGGGTTAGGGTTTCATGCTTAGGGTTTAGGGTTTCTAGAAGGATAAAAATGACTAAGTTAATTAGTATATAAATGGATGGAGACTGAGGGTCACAAATGGTTAGCTATGAACATTATTTTGAATTCCTACAACAAGTGTAGGGACATTGTTAGGATTTAATATGTGTCAAAAGTTCCAACAGGAAATAATGATAAGATCATTGATATATAAGAAAAAAATGATTTGTAAACCTATTGATGGGAAGATTGTTAGTATTCAATGAGTTTGAAATCTCATATCGAGTAAAAATGAGTAATATGAAAAATATATAAAGAGAAGGGTATACAATTAGGGGGTTTAGGGTAAAAGTGAGTAAGATGACAAATATATAAGTAAAAGGACTTGAAAACCTATTAAGGGAAGCTTTGTAGTATTCAATGAGTCTGAACTACTACACATAGGAAATATGAGTCAAAAGATTAGTACATAGGTAAAAAGGATAAAAAGAACCTATTGAGGGAGAGATTGTTAGGATTCACTAAGTCTGAAACCCCATATATGAAAAAAAAAAGTAAAATGACCAGGATGTAAGTAGAAAGACACATTGACTTATTTAGGGGAGATTAGTATGATTAAATGTGAGTCTAGAATCGCACATTAGCTAAAAATGAATAAGATGATTATTATATAAGTAGAGTGATCCCATAAACATAATGAGGTTTTGTAGAGATTCAACGTTGGAATGAAGTCTCACATCAGTTAAAAATGTAAAAGATCACTAGGGATTGGTAAGGGTTTAGGGTTTAGGATATCATAGAAGGATAAAAATGAGTAAGTTAACTAGTACATAAATGGATGGACATAGAGGGACACAAATGGTTAGGACTGAATGTGAGTTTGAATTCTCACATCAACCTTAGAGAGATTGGTAGGTGTCCAAGGTCCCACATAGAAAATAATGATAATATCATTGATATATAAGTAAAAAAGATCCATAGACATATTGATGGGAAGATTGTTAGTATTTAGTATGAGCTTGAAACCTAAAATGGGGTAAAAAAGAGTGATATGAAAAGTATGTAAGGATAAGGGTTTAAGATTAGGGTGGTAAAAGTGAGTAAGATGGCAAATACATATGTAGATGGACTCGAAAAGCTATTAATGGGAGAGTTTTAGGATCTCATTTGGGTTTTTGAACTCTCAAACCGGGTAAATATGAGTAAGAAGGTAAAAAAGAATGAATAACCAAATGAGGGAGAAATTGTTAGGATTCACTAAGTATGAAACCCCACATCGGGTAAAAAATTGAGTAAGATGACTAATTTATAAGTTAAAAGCCCCCACAAACCTATTTAGGAGGAGAGTGGTATGATTAAATGTGAGACTGAAGCCCCACATCAGATAAAAGTCTATAAAAACTAGTATATAAGTAGAGAGACCTCATAAACTTATTGGGGGGATTGTGGAGATTCAATACTAGTATGAAATCTCACATTAGTTAAAAAAGAATAAGATCACTAGTTGGTTAGAGTTAGGGAGATTGTGAGAATTCAATGTTGGTATGAAACCTCACATTAGTTAAAAAAGAGTAAGATCACTAGTTGGTTAAGATTAGGGATAGGGAGATTGTGAGAATTCAATATTAGTATGAAGCCTCACATTAGTTAAAAAAAAAAAAAATCACGAGTTGGATAGAGTTAGGATTACGGGAATTGTAGGGATTCAACATTGGTATAAAGTATCGCATTAATTAAAAAAGAGTAAGATCATTAGTTGGTTGGGATTGAGATTAAGGTTAGGATTGATGTTAAGACTATCTTTTTTAACAATTATAGATTTATAGATTTATGTGTGTAGATATCTTGTGTTTAAAGTTAATTACTTAATTAATTAAATTTTAATAACTATAATAGAAAAGAAAACACAATAATATATAAAAAAATTTAAGTAATGACGATTATAAAAAATTTCGATGTAAAATAAATTCCAATTTACATAAAAGAGTGAACATTATTCCTCCTACCTTATGAAGTGAAGCATGATAATGAATAGTGATGAAGATTTAAAAGAAATAGAGACTACTTCTCTTATTTTTCTCGGAAGAGAAGTCACGGTTCTTCATTCCTTTGTTTTAAAGTTTAATTACATTACTTAAGTGTATATTTTTATGAGTTCCTATAAATGTTTTGGCTCAAGATATGTTAGTTTAATTTGTTTACCCCAGTTTAAGATTTACGATCCATTTCACCAAAATCATGTAAAGTAATTCTCAGAAAATTTACAAAACTTATTATAAATAATTTAGAATGTTTTTATAATTTAAAAATAATTTTTAAAACTCTTTGAATATCAGTCCATTTCATCATCTATACGTGTTAAGTTAGTGATTTTCCGACATTATCTAAATCTTTTCAATTGCGCCGTCATTGACGAAAATTCAGTTGAACCTGATTCTGAACTTTTCAAAAGCGACAGAACAACTAAGATTCATGCACTGGAGAACGTGTTCAAGTTTCATTCATTATATCTTATGACGTTTTCAACATTAGTTATCACACTTGTTAACAATCAATTACAGACTTTAGAAAATCAAATATTTAAATTAAATATTTGTAATCCTTTTAAAAAAATTAATGAGACATTTCTATTTTCTATTTCATTTTTTTATCAGTTTTTATTAATTTCCTTTTCTCCCTTACTGTTATCCATATTTTTTTTATCTATATTTCCTATAAAAACACTCCGGTAACTAACTAATATCAACTTTGAGAAACCCCTCATTCTTGTTTGAAAGGAAAAATAATATTCCATAATATACGATACATCTTGAGTAGAATTTCTAGCATTCCGTTCTATCTCTGATTTTGTTAATCACTCGCATTATGTATAACTTTACAAAATATATTAAACAATTTTTTTTTTAAATTAGATAAGACCATGTATGATGCACTACTACTACATAAATATTTATGATAATATAAAGGCTAAAAAATCAATACGAAATTAAAACACAATAAAAATATTTAAATTAAAATATAAGATAATATGGAGAGTAAAAATATAATAATTTTAAGTGTAATCTCTGATATTTTAATATTAAATTTTTAAACGAATTATATATAATATTTATGTAGAGGACACTTCACTCGTGTTAATATAAGATTATCTCTGAACTAGTTATATCGATCAATTGAATCGAAATGTATCTAGTCCACACGTATTTGGCCAAGAATGGATCATATCAGCCAAATTATCCGTTATGATAATCCACAATTAAGCTAAAGACAAAAGGATAACTTAAGATTAGTAGAAAATTAGGTCACATGACCTAAGTCTATCGAGGTAAGACCCAAATAATGGCCTAAGAACAATAGTATACATAACTATGAAATGTATTAATTACGTTCATTAATTACAATATTCATTACGATTTAACGCACTTGCTTGACTTGAGTGTTAGCAGAAATCGCCAACATCCCTTTGTTGATGGTATCACATATACCTCACTCCTCCAAGAAGTGGAAGGCCTTAATGATGGATCGGTATGATGGTAGCATTGATCCAGACAAGCATGACGATATGTATATAACTCAAGTCATTATATATTAGACTAACGATTACTTTGACAAGAGCCATCCTGGAGTGGTTTATCGCCTACCCCCGTACTCTATCGGTTGGTTTGACACCTTGACATTGTCCTTTATGACACAATTCGTCACTAGTCGACGTTATCACCTCATCTCCCTGACACTTCTCAGTGTTAAGGAAGAGACATGAGAATCTTTATGAACTTTCAATGACAGGATTAGTAAGGTAGATTTGAAGATAAGGAACCTAAATCTCGAAGTAGTTTTGCACTATATGATCACGACATTGAGGTTGGGACCCTTAACGGATGATCTATGTGTGATACAACCCATGAGCACAGACGAGTTAAGGCAACGAGCCGCCAAATTTATTCGACTAGAGGAGATAAGAAAGTATAGAAATAAGATCATAGTCGAGACCATACTGGCTAAAAATAAAGGGGTTAACCGAGATGCTAACCAAAAGGGAGGATTTCATTAGAAGGAGTCGAAGTCTATGTGATTCTCACGGTATACGCCCTTGAATGCCAAAGCTCTTGTGTCCTTGAGGAGGCTTTATAGACGGACCTCTTGCACCACCTAGGAAAGCCCAAACACCACCTAATATCTATATGGAGAAACATTGCAGATATCATCGCAATTACGACCACACAACATATGAGTGTGCTATCCTAAAAGACAATATTAAGGAGCTTATCCAGGTTAGCCATCTTAAGCAATTTGTGAGGCTCAATGATGCGAGAAGCTCATGTGCCAGGTATCAAAGGTATGACAATAGGAAATGAAATCATAGGGATCAGAATAGGGAGGAAAAGAAAGAGTAGATGACTCAATGTGACAAGAGACGTTCTGATACCAGAAACCCACTAAGGAATACCATCAATATAATATCTGAAGGGTTTGCCGAAGAAGGCTCATCGGTCTTAGCCAGGAAGTGACATCTAAGAGTTGTGTAGTGTGTTAAATCAATATTTAGGACATTCAGAAGGAAGAGGATGTCGACTTCCGACACATGGACCCTGAACAAGATAACTCTATAGTCATAACGGAGGAGATCGAGAACTTTACTGGAAAAAATATCTTGGTATATCAAGGCAGATCAGTAGATATATCGACCTGTATACCACCTTTGGAGAAGGGAAGTTAACAAAGACCATACCTATGTGGTATCTGGTGATAGATGCAAACACATTGTATACCATCTTGTTGGGTCAACCACCACTCAACTTGTTAGGCACAATTGTATCCATTCCCCACTTAGTCACGAAGTTCTCGTCATCGTTAAGAGATATCATCACAGTCATGGAGATGGAAAGACGACATAAGAATGCTACAAAGGAACTTTATGGCTCCCAACCCTATAACTTAGTTTTAATTATGCTGAAACTACAAAAGAAGATGACATCGACCCTAGGAGAGGCAACAATGCACAAAGGAAGCTTATTGGGGAAACCAAGATGTTCTCCTTGCAAGGGGACTAGGCCTGCAAATAGGGGTGGTAGTGGATGAAGAAGGAGAAAAAGTTATTGGCCACATTTTAATTGAAAATGTTGATCTGTTTACATAGATAAAAACTGAACTTCTGGGAGTTAATATGAAGACAACCTCTCATTGGTTGTCCATCTTCAATGAGGTCATGTCGTTATCACAAAAAGAAAAGGAAGTTGGAGAAGAGAAGGTTGGACGCTAAGGCTGAGGCTAAAAAGTTACTATAGATTGAGTTCGTTAAGGAAGCATGTTACATAACATGGTTGATCGATGTTGTCTTAGTGAAGAAGGCTAGTGAGAAGTGGAAAATGTGTGTAAACTACATAGACCTCAACAAGGCTTTCCAAAAGAATGCTTACCTGTTACCCAATATTGATCGATTAGTAAATGGAGTTGTCGGTCACATGGAGCTACCGATCACAACATGTTGAGTTTTTTGGATGCTTACTGAAGGTAGAATTAAATTCTCATGGCTGAAGGAGACAAGCTAAATATCACTTTCATCACAAAAGAAGCCAACTACTACTACAAGATCATGCGCTTTGACCTCAAGAATGTTGGAACAACCTATCAATAGCTCATGGACAATGTATTTTGGCACCTAAGTAGCAAAAGCGAAAAAGTATATGTAGATGACATGGTAGTAAAGTCTCCTACCCAACACTAGCGCAAATTATTTGTTCAACATTTTTTTGGCCTTCAAAGCTTACAACATGTTTCGTAACCCGAAAAGGTACGTATTCGGGGTTGATGGAGGAAAGTTCTTGGGTTTTTTTGTTAAAACACAATGGGATAGAGACAAATCCCAAAAATTTAAGCCTACAATTGATATGAGAAGCCCCAAGAATGTCAAAGAGGTTTAGAGGCTGAAAGGAAGATTGAAAAAGATATATTGTTTCCTGCCAAGATAAGTTGAAAAGACCAAGCCTATGGTCAAACTATTGAAGAAGTTGGCAAAGTTTGTGTTGGATGAAGACTATCAAGTTAAATTTGATGATGTTAAAGTTGTGTTAACCTTCCCACCATATTGCAGAAGCTACATTGTCAAGGTAGAGACCAATTACCCGATATAAAAGATTTTGCATAAGTCAAACTTGGCTAGAAGAATGTTGTTGTGGTCCATCGAGTTGTTAGAGTTTAATATCTACTACGTGCCAAGAGGACCAATAAAGACTCAATACCTAGCAGATTTTGGCAACAATCTCCAAGGAGATAATGTTTTAAAGTAAGAGTGGTGGACCTTGTATATGGACGGTTCTTCTAAACCCAAGGAAGCAAGAGCCGTATAGTATTAGAAAGATCAAATGATATGCTGGTAAAGAAATCATTGCACTTCATCTTCAAGACGTCTAATAAATAGGTCGAATATGAAGCTATAATAGCCAACATTATATTGGCTAAAGATGTTTAAGCCAATAGGATAATCTGCCAAACTAATTCTCGACTAACAATGGGCCATTTTACAGAAGAATATCAGGTAAAAGATGTCTTTCTACTTTAATACTACCATTTGGTCAAGACCATGATAATATGAGAGCATATGTGTTTTCCAAGTTAGCAAGCACCAAAAAGAAAGGACGATACAAGTCGCTACTACAACAAGTGTTTTTGTCACCACACACCAAAAAGAAGCACACAAATGCATGCAAGCCTGCAAAGAGGAAACAACCTGGATGACACCTTTTATTTATTATCTCAAGACTGGAGACATTCCTAAAGGAGAAGACAAGGGATGGGTAAGGAAAGTTTCCCAATACACACTAGGGGGTGACTAGTTGTTCAGAAAAGGTTATAGTCACCTCTTGCTTAAATGTATCACTTTAGAACAAGTTAAGTATAAAATAAGGAAGTTGCATGAAGATATATGTGGATATCATTCTGAGGCAAGAACCATGGCAACAAGAGTATTGAGGGTTGGACACTTTTGGTCAATTATGGAAGCAGATTGTGTCGAGTATGTTAATAAACATATACCTTGTTAGAAGCATGGCAATGTCATCCATAGTAAACAGGAAGAACTACATCATATTTTCTCCTTGTATCCCTTTGCAAAGTGGAGAATAGATGTCATTGGACCTTGCGCTCTAGGCAAAGGCCAATTCAAACTCCTTCTAGTTGGTATGGATTACTTCATGAAGTGGATTGAGGCAGAGTCCTTGGCAACAATTATTGCTCATCAGGTGCATATATTTGTCTAAAAAAATATAGTATGTCGGTATGAGTTGCCACATACTATCTTCACTTATAATGGTAGGCAGTTTATATACAAAAACCTAGTTAAGTTCTATATTACCTTGACATCAAGCACATTACAAGTTCGGTGGAGCATCCCAAGTCAAACGGACAGGCTGAGGCCACTAACAAGGTTGTACTATTAGCATTGAAGAAGAAACTAAACTCGACAAAGGGCAACTGGTTAGAAGATTTGTGGGCATAAAGGTGAACCCCTCAGTCTTTGACCAAAGAAATGTCTTTTATCCTTGTATATGACACTAACACCATAATTCTCGTGGAAATAGGAGAGTCGTCTCCTCAACGAGAACAGTGTGAGGAGGAGCGCAATGAAGATTGTCTTAATATTAGCCTAGACTTGTTGGTTGAAAAATGAGAAAAATCTCGAATTCATGAGACAACTACCAAGGAAAGGGTTTCCTGAAGATACAATTCCAAGTTACACCCAAGGGTCTTTAGGAAGGGTGATTTGGTATGACGTATGGCTAGAAACGCAAGGAAGAATGACGACAAGTTCTATACTAAATGGGAGGGACCATTCTAAATAGTTGAAGATATTCGTAAGGGAGCTTACAGGTTGGAACATTTGTCAGGACAACCTATTCCTAATACTTAAAATGTAACCTTTTTGAAAATCTATTTTAATTAGATGCTTGTAAGTAGTTGAATGCTTGTAATCTGCAGTGTACTCTTTCCTTACTCGGTCTTTTTTCTCTAAGGAAGGTTTTGGCCAAGAAGGTTTCAGTGAGACACTCGATCAATAAAATGAAGGGTTTTTACCTATACATTGGACTACTTTACATTCTCTTAACTTTTAAACATTTTGCAAACATTCAAATAGTTCCTTATTGGCTACCATGTCAGTCATGGTTGAACTCATCTTAATACTCCCCTATCGGCCACCATATTAGTCCTAATTAAAACTCATCTTAATAGTTCCTTATCGACCAATATGTCGGTCCTGATTGAACTCATCTTAATAGTTCATGTTGACGTCCATTCTGGTCCTAGTTGAACTTATCTTAATAGTTCCTTATTGGCTACTTAGGCAGTTCTGATTAAACTCATCAAATCTGTCAGCCACCATGTTGGTCCTAGTTGAACTCAATTTAATAGTTCCCTCACCTGGTAGATCCGGTTGAACTTATCTTTATAGTTTTATTGTTTGCTATCTGGCTGGTCCTGGTTGAACTCATCTTAATAATTCCATATCGGTTATCTAGCCGGCCCTGGTCGAATTCATCAAACAGTTTATTGTTGGCTACCTATCCGGTCCTAGTCGAGCAACTTGAAAATTGTTAAGAAATGAACTTTAAGCCTAACGCAACCTTACAAAACCAACTTGTAAGGTGAGGTTTGCACACACACACACACACACACACACATATATATATACACACATATATTATAAATTGATCTTATCTTTAGTTGATGTGAAACTTCCAACAAAATAAATCTGGTTGAGCAAGAAAAATTACAAGTCTTTACTTAAAGTTACTATCATGTTCATTATGGTTAAAATCTAACAAAAACTAAATTATGCTCGACCCAACACATGTCAACATCAACATTCCCATAATAGAAAAACTAATAAAGTATTCATTTTTAAAATCTCGTCATTCATCAATGTTCACACACATACACACATATATAAGACTATAGAGACAGAGTGGCAATTCAAAGTTCAAGAAAACTCTTTGAAGTGCTTATGATTTCTGACCAATTAAGCATTCTGAATCAGGGTTTAATAGTTTGATTTTAATTTATCATAGATTCTAGCCAACTAAAAGCAACAATAGACTTAATTTGGAATCTTGTTACTGTATGTATTTTCATCTGAAATATATTTGTCTCTATTTGGTTGAGGATAGTGAGTTTTGTTAAATGAGTTTTAACGTTGTTAGTAAGGTGTGTCACATGTCAAAATCTTAGCTATTATCTACCTTTGGACCCTTTTGTTTTTTTCCTCCCTCCACCTCCTACCACCTTTCACCAGCCTTTTCATATTTATCTTTTGTAGGATTCTGATTATTCATGGTTGTTGTTACTTGGGTTGGAGTAGAATGTGTTTCTAGAAGTTTGTTGATTACTATTTACTTAAAATTTGGGTTCATAAAATATGACATAAGATGTTTAATGAGGTTTTTGTTAGTATTTAGAAAGATAAAATGAGATGAAATGGTTTCTAATCAATGATGGTGAAAGGCAGTGAGATGTAGAGAGAAGTGAAAATGTAGTAAGAGACCGAAAAATGTGAAGGAAGATGGTTAGAGAAAAAAAAACATGAACTGCAAACATGACTTAAATTTTGACATATAACATGTTGAGAATAGACAACAAGATCATATTAATTCTATTTTGAAAACAATAAGATGTAAATTAAGTAAAAATACATATATAAAAACATATGTGCATAAACCTAAATATATATAAAAACTTGCTAATGTGAAATTTCTATAAAAATAATATTTTTTAATTAGTTTAATAGTTAAAATTTATAGCTTTTAATAAAATATTAAAATCTGAACTTAATTAACGCGACCCAGTCCAATTCAACTCTCACTCAATTAAGAAAAAGAAAAACAAGTGGGTATTTTTGAAGTAGATTTGGTTGAATTGAAGGCTGGAAAGGGTGGGCATGTGTTAGTAACTGAAATCCGGGTTATGTGAGAGAAATGTATGAAAAGGATATGTGAACATAAGAATGAGTTGAAGAAAAAATAAAAAAAAATAAAAAAATAAAAAAATAAAGGTAGGCACTGAGATTTCCTTCTTCTCATGACACTCACCACCACCGTTCCTTCTTTCTTTCTTTTCGATCCACACTTTTCCTGCGCTTTCTTCCACCAATTCCCAACACTAACAAATCATGGGCCCCACCACCTTCCCTCTCCTGGTCCCCTATCTCCCTAAAATATTCCCTTCATTATTATTTCTCAACTTTATTAATATCAATATTTCAAATTATTCTTCTACATTATTTTTTAACAAATAATAAATAGAAAAAATCACTCCCCATAACAACGTATGTAGCCTGTCCATGTATTTGATTGACATATCTCCTTTTTTAATGCCTAAATGTACTGCAATAATAATTAAATTATAGATAGTAAAGAATAAGAATGAAAATAGTATTGAATGTTTAAAATGTCAATAAATATAAGAAGAAGAAATTTAAAATGATGATACTTATATGGTTTTAATAAAAAATATTCATTTTTAAATCGTTAAATTTATAAAAAAATGGTCACGTGAAAGGTAAAATAAGAAAAAAGAATGAATAAAAAAAATTCTCTATATATATGAGTTTATGAGTTTTTATGAGTATATTCATAAAATATTATTTTTTTTATTATAATATGACCTTTAAACTGAGTTTCTTTTAACAATTGTGGTAGCGAATTTTTTAGAGAAATTTTTTTATCTTGATTTCGTTAGACAAAAACAAACTTGTTTAATAAAACTGAATTTATTATATATACTGTCTTTATTTCACTACTGCGTAAAATTTATAAAAATTGTATATTCATACTCATTATTTTTAATTCGTTAATTTGCTTAGTGAATTATCCAAAAAATTATAAAAAAAAAAATTCATCATTTTCGCTCCAAAATTAATCGTGCTATTTTCAATTCAAATCAATATCAGTTACAGAATATTTAACTTACGATACATATTGAACCAATACCATAACTTAAAATATAAATATCATTTAACATTTAAATTTTACCATACCCCTATAAGCAAATTCTTTCATAAATAACTACACCTTTGAAACAAATAATAGAAAAGGCAATAATACATTATTCATCTTTATCTTTATCTTCAAAGAAATTAGTCAGTGATTATTAATAAGGATGTATGTAACATACCTAAAATGCATTAGGAAAGGCAATGATTGTTAACCCTTTTCTCTTATTTGGTTTTTAAAAAAAGTGGAATAAAAAATAGAAGAAAAGAAAATAAAAAAAAGTAAGATGTTTTTTGAATTATCTAATATGAAAAATTGATATTAATCTTCAGTTCAATCATTGATATATTTTTTTTAATTCGATGTGATTTTATAACACTAAAACTGATCATTATAAGACCTAAAATTTTATTAGAGATAAAGTTTCAAATAATAAAATAATCATTTCATTGAAAAAATTATCTCTTTGAACTTTACACTTTAAACTTACAAGTTTTAAAAATTCTTTTTCTTCTGGGTTTTTTTTTCCACCAATAATGTAATTATAGTTTCCTCTTCATTCATCCTCTTCCATCAATTTAACCACCAAACAAATGTAAAAGAAAGAATCTATGAATATACAATTAGAGCAAAAAAACAAAAAACATTGTTGTTGCTATTGTAAAAAAGAAAAGTTCTGTTTATCTATTTATGGAAAAAGGATCCTTTCAAGATTCTATAGTCAAAAACCCACGTTAAAACCTAATTTTCTTCTAAAAAAAAGCAGTTCAAAGATATTTTCGTTTGACACGTTAGACAAAACATTAAAACTGAGGAAGACATGAACCGAGGATTGATAAAGTCCAAAGTTGGAAACATCTTTCTCAACAAAAACGCAGATACAATCAAATCCAGATACATACACAATAAATACACACCTTCTACCAACTATACAAGTTATTGTCTTCTTTTAGTTACATCTAGTATCATGTGAATATTTTTAAATCTAAATAAATATAAAATCATAAATTGGAATAATTTGAATTAATTAAATATAAAAACCAAATGAACTTTAGGAAGTGTAAAACCGTAAATATTAATTTTATTGATTATTATAAATATTATTAACTAAATCAAACATAGTATAGGGTTTTGAAAAATCAACCTAGACCTGCCAACCAGATACGACTTAGCTTTTAGGAAATATTTATTAAAATAATTTTTAAATTCTAAGAAATTCAAAATCCGTGAAAATTTAATTGCTTCGATTTTTTTTAAATGTTTCATTTCAATAAATCAATTAAATTTCTTATGTTCCAGATTTTTTTAAAAAGTGATGTAGTTTTCATCATGTGAAAATTTACTAGTATGTATTTATTTTGTTACAATTTCTTTACAATTATATGATGTGTATAAAATTTTTCAAAAAAACATCACAACTATAAGAGGAACTACCAATTACTAAATATGTACATATACAATTTAGACTATCATTTCAGTGAGTTGTAGTCTTACTATTGCTCACTATTATAATTTACATGATCACTACTCACGTGTATCATAGGATTAATGTAAGTTAAAGATCACTAACACAAAAGAAAAGAAGTAAATTAATGAAAATTAAAACATATATACATATATTATCCTCATCAAAATCAATAATTCGTGAATTAAATGTCTATAAGACAACATAATCTTCTTAGTTCAATCCTCATAATTCAATTATAATATAAATATCTGACTCTACTTTCAAAATATATTATATTTTTTTCAAAAAACTCATATATTGAAAAAACTGAAAAACTTTACACTTATCATAACTCAATTATAATATAAATAAAATATAATATTTAAAACACGAACATTAAAAAAATTATAAGTAGGGAATTAGCAATTAAAACACGTTATGAAATACATCAATGCTTCATAATTTAAGTAATATTTTTTAATAAGATAGAGTAATTTAATGAATTGAAGGGGGCTAGAATTGGTTCTACACAGAAAGAGAATAATTGTACTTCTCGTGCTGCATGTGCACTGAACAGCAAAACTAAGCAATACAATACAGCTTATTTTAAGTTCACCAATTCCATACTTAATCATCTCAAAAGTATACATTGTACCATCAATTCAATTTTACAAAATTACTTTTTTTCTCCTCTCTCATTTTTGTACTATCTAAAGGGCGAAATAGAAAACTTTAAAATACCTAAAATACTTTACCTTAAGGTTCATGTCTCTCACTTTAATGTCTAGCTTAAAGGAAAAAAAGCACAAAGGAAGGAGAAAAACGTTTTTTTCTTTAAAGAGGGAAAAAAGACAATAAAGAAATATTAGGAATGTTGGGTTTTCAAAAAAATAAAAGAGGAAACCTTTTTATATTTAGCACCCTTTGTTGTCTAGCCTCATACCTCCACTTTTGATTTTAGTTAATAATTTAATCATCACTTTTAAAAACTATTCACACTCTTACTTAAAGTAAAAACACAAGTATTTAAATTTTAACACCGGTTACTAAACAAATCATTATTCATATAATAAACAATATAAAAAGTAATTTGATATTCATATAAAAAATAATTAAATAGTCCTAAATGTGATATTTGAAGTTGTGATGAGGTGTCAGATAAGCCTTTCTCCAAATTTGTGTAAGCAAGGCATGGCTCTGACCTGACCTGTCCATGCTCCTCCACCTCGTAACTCGTAACTTCTATCCCATTCATTCGCCTCTTTCTTCTCTTAATTGCACACTCATAACCACCCTCCGCGACTACCAAACTTCTCTACTCGCCTTTCTCACGCTCAAAATAGTCAACCCTCGTTGACTCCCCTTCTCTGTTTCACCACGCCAACGGAAGGGCGAGTACGCATCGTTGTCCTTACCCGACGTGCTTCTCGGATCAAAACCTTCCTACCACTTCAAACCAATTACTTCCTGCCATGTGTCACTTTCCATCTTCTTATATTATTCCTATATATACTAATTCTTTTTTCATATTTAATTATTTCTCTTCTTCTTTTTAATCTTTTTTATGTGTACCCAAGAAAAACAACTCTGGGATTTTTCATGTATACACTGTTCAGCTCGCACGTTGTTATTTAAGTAAAATTTAGTAAAGAGAGTGATCATCAAAATCCATAAATTAAATTCATGAAACTATATGATTAAAAACAATTTAATGTAAAACTACATACATTCTTACCATTTTTATTTATTTTTTCTCAATTATATATTATATCTATACTTTTTTTTCTTTCCAAAAGTATGTTTGATAAGGAGAAAAAAGGTAACGACATTTCTTTTTTTATTTTATGAAGAAAAAAATATACTAAATATTTCTTTTTCAACTTTTCTTTCGCTTCAAATTTAAAATTTCAGTTTTTCCTTCCTTCGTCACCTTTTCCTCCTCGTCTCAAACAAGCTTGATGTAACCCATATATATATATATATATATATATATTATATATATATATATATATATATATATATAATATATATATTAAATGTGTAAGTCTTATTATGCTTAAAACTTTTACGAATTCCCTTATTTGTTAAACACTTTTAGTTTTAAGCTTTGACGTTGTCATATCTCAATAAAGTAATTTTTCTCTAATGTATATGAAATTGTACCTTTTTTTTTCTTCTTATAAGTCAAACTAATTTATTTATCAGAGGAGTGAAATTATTTTAATACGTATACATGTATTGTAATTTTTAATATGTGAGACAATTTTAAAGTGTGTAATCATGGTAAAGAGGAGGAGGAGAATGAGAATATAATATTTTTACATATAAAATATGAGTTCAATGACGTAAAATAAGACATAATGATATATAAATCATTATTATTGGCAACATTCTGTAATTGTTAAAAAAAAACTAATTTTGAAAATACAGTATAAAATAGTTTTTTTTATAAAGATTGTGGTTATGAAGAAAAATATGTTATGTCATCCCTCATAAATTATACCTACCTAAACTAAATATAAATTTCTGACATACAAAAGTCCTGTGTCTGAGGGCATAGTGACAGTCCAATTGTAAATTGCAACAAAGGCATCAAAACCCAGAACCCAATCATCTTTTATTGCAAGCTTTTGCGCATTGGAATTTGGAGGCCTTAAAAAAGATGCGATGCTACACGCAAACTAGTAGTACAAGTCCAATAAGAAAAGCAACATAGAGAGATTGGCCAATTCTCTGGCTAGCTCACATCTCATTTAACACAATTCCCTGTTGCTGATACTTACACACACTTCAATTCAAGTTTCAAACTTGCTTAACCATGGAACGGTATGAGATAATCAAAGATATTGGGTCAGGGAACTTTGGTGTCGCAAAGCTCGTCAAGGAAAAATGGACTGCTGAATTATACGCTGTCAAGTTCATTGAGAGAGGCTTCAAGGTTCTTTTTTCCAACATCATTTCTCTCCCTACCAATCTTCTTTTCTGCTTTCATATTTTCTTTTTCTATTGGGTTCTGCAGATTGATGAGCACGTGCAAAGAGAGATTATAAATCACAGAGCTTTGAAGCACCCCAATATCATTAGATTCAAAGAGGTACCAAATTCCAGACTTTTTGGTTTCAATGAGTATAATATCAAAGCTTTTAGTGCAGTTATTCTATATCCTTTCTCCAAAACCAAATCCTTTGCTTTCTTTAGCTACTTCTTACCAACTTTTGCGAAAATGAATATGCATCCAGTGCTATATGCTCCTGAATTCAGTTTTGTCCCAGAATGGAACAACTATTCCAGGCCAATTATGGGAGCATGTTTTCTTTCATTGTCCTTCGTAACTCAGCTTTATTCTCTACCATATATACAGTTCCCTCAGGCATCTCAATATTCACTCTCATTTATTTCTGATTTTGCTTATTCCGGAATCTTTTAAGGAACTAATCAACAAATCTTTTCAATTTGATTTGTAAAGATCATTTTTTTCTTACAAAAGTAATGCATACAAGTAAAACTAATATCTGGAGAAGAGGAACAGTCATTGCTCCTTTTCAATTGCAAGAGGTAAAAGTCATGTTCTTTCTTCTCCGTATATTTGTTTTCATTTTGCCATCCATCGTTTATATACATTGTTATTACTTTATTATGAGACCATTTTTTGTCTGTAACAATTGTTTCTTGCCTTTCACTCTGGTTTGAGACATCAAATGGAAATTCAATGCAGGTGTTACTTACTCCAACTCATCTTGCAATAGTCATGGAATATGCTTCCGGGGGAGAACTGTTTGAAAGAATATGTAGTGCTGGGAGATTCAGTGAGGACGAGGTAGTGCTTTTGTCCAACATGGCCATTGTATTACTTAATTTTTTAGATTCCAAAACAGTAATAAACTAAGATTGTATCAACTGTACACTCTGCATGAAACAAAATAGGAGTACTGTTTCTTCTTTAAACAAATACATATAATTCTAGTGCATGAACTTTCCAATGGCAAGTTGATGGCATGTTAGCTGCTTTTGATAATTAACATATTTTATTCATACAGTTTCGATTTTTGCATTTAACACACTGTTATTATCTAATTACTTGACTTTGTTCCTTTTATCTTATTTTATGCACAGTATTTCGAATGCTAGATACTTTTAAAGAGAATAAAATGCTGTCTTAATTTCTCCTTTTCTTTGCACAGGCAAGATATTCTTTCAGCAATTGATTTCTGGAGTCAGCTATTGCCATTCAATGGTAACATTTTCTTGTCCAATCTGGATCTGAATGGTTTATTTCTCAACGACTGTTTCAAATTCAGTCTGATTACTTTCATCAGCTGAATTGAAGAAGTAATTTTGTTGCAGGAAATTTGCCATAGGGATCTTAAGCTGGAAAACACACTTCTAGATGGAAGCTCAGCACCACGACTTAAAATCTGCGACTTTGGTTACTCAAAGGCAATAAATAACTCATAACTTAAATTTCATTCAATATTTGAGAGTCTGGTTCATTACTCAATGTTGTTCCTTTTCTTTTTTCAGTCATCAGTTCTGCACTCCCAGCCAAAATCTACTGTAGGAACCCCTGCCTATATTGCACCAGAGGTTTTGTCAAGAAAAGAATATGATGGGAAGGTAACTTAACTTTACATCTAAATTTCCCTTTCCAATCATGTAATCGTGTATTCACTCATTTGGAACTAATTTTTTGGCCACTGGTATGTTCTTATCCTCGAGAATGATTAGGTTGCAGATGTTTGGTCTTGTGGGGTGACCTTATATGTGATGTTGGTTGGTGCATATCCTTTTGAAGACCCAGAAGACCCAAGAAACTTCAGAAAAACACTTCAGGTTTGTTCGACCAATAATAATAGGAGTTACCTTTATTTGTCCAAGTGTACACACTTAATTGTCACTGATTATCACTAATTAATCACACAATTTATTAATTCAGTTTGGATAATTTTGACAGAGAATTCTTAGCGTCCACTATTCTATTCCAGACTATGTACGTATCAGTAAAGAGTGTAGACACCTTTTGTCTCGAATATTTGTGGCCAACCCAGAAAAGGTACCATCGGTTGAATGTGTTAATAGCATATATATTTGAGTATCCTAACTATGGTTTCATCGTTTGAAGCAGAGAATTACCATACCAGAGATAAAAATGCACCCTTGGTTCCTGAAGAACTTACCAGTAGAATTTATGGAGGAGGGAGAAGGAGTGTTGCAAAATGACATGAAAGAATCGTGTGAGACTCAAAGCATTGAAGAAATACTGTCCATAATTCAAGAGGCTAGAAAACCGGGTGAGGGCCCAAGAGTTGGTGAGCAATTTGTTGGGGGCAGCATGGACCTTGATGACATCGATGCAGATGCTGACATCGATGATATTGAGACAAGCGGTGATTTTGTCTGTGCTTTGTGAACAATGATGCCTGCAATGTTTTTGCACTCTGCACACCAATTCTCCCTGAAAAGCAGTTTAAGATAAGATGTTCATTAACGAGATGGATAGGGAATCAAACAAAACCTCTCTACCATGGCTTTTGATTTTCCTTTCATTGCAAGTTAGCTTGTCTTCTTCTTGCTTTAGTGTTTTCGCACTTGGCCAAAATAATCACACTGTAAGATATGTTATATTCACTTTCTCTCTTTATGTATAAAAAATAATTTTCGAATGCGATGTCTCTTCTTTTCAATTATTATAATCCTCGAATGCAAATTCACGTTTGAATATTAAGTGATCTATCGTTGTCACTGTATCGGCATCCGTTAAAAGCTCCGAGCGATGCTGATGCATCATGCTCTTCACGAACCTCAAAAATTAAAATATTATATTTTTCTTCATTTTTTTATCTAACGTATATTAATTCAGGTTAACTTTATCTGTTCACGAAGGATGGGACTGTTAACTTTATTCTTTTATTTAACGTATATTTACCTTTTGACTTTATATTTACTAAATATTTTTAAAGTGCCTTGAAATTGTTTTACTTTTTAGTAAAGTTTGTGAATAAAAAATAAATGGTAAAAAAGTTATATGCCTTTAGGTTCAATCGATTTAAATTAGTCGAAGTTTACTATGATTTGTAAATACTGAGAATCTTGCGATAAACTTAACAAAAATGAAGGGATCCTATATTTTTCGTCGGGTGCATTAATGAACGGTAATTAATTTTGTTAAGCCACTCTGTTTTTAAATATATGTTTATTTTAGGGTTATATATTTCTATTTATTTTTATCATGAGTTTAATATGGTTCTCCATGTCCATATTTTATATTCTTTTATTATTTTGTAATAAATTTTCATATGATAAGAAATAATTTATGAACTTTTGAGTGTTACAATGAGATGCCTGACCTTATTTGAAAATATATCTTTATTATTTATAAATATAACTTTATTTTTTAATTGTAATTTATTTAACACAAAATAAATGAAAAATTAATATTGTGTGTGTTTCTTAGTAGGAAGTATTGGAGGTGAAATGTGTTTAGGAGGAAGTATTGGAAATGAAATGAGATATTAAGAGAGGTGAAAATTATTTTATAGAGATGTTTAAACGCTATTTCTAAGAAGAGAAATAAAATTGTTTATTGATATGAATAACAATATAGATTTGATGTTTTTCATTCTAATTAAAATTCATGAAAAATACGAATAAATTTTATATTATTTTGTCAAATATTCTAAGTTTATATTATATATAGAGATTTATCTTTTGATATCTTCATTTGTTTTCCAAATTTATCTTTTAAATTAAAGTTTTTCAAATTTAAAATAATTATTTTATTAACTTTATTATTTTTTAAATTTTACTTTTTTTTTTTCAATTTGATAGTTTATAAACTTAACCACTTTTTTTAACTATGAAAACTACCTATAAAAATTATTTAAAATAAAATTATAAAAATTATTTATATTTTATATATTACTCCTCTATTCCTATTCTACAAGACTCGTGTAGTTGAACGATTCATTAATTATTTTGTAACAATAATTTCAATTAATTGAGATATTTTTACTAAAAATATTATCTAATGTCATTACCATTTTATGACGTTAAATACTCATTTTTGAAAAAAGAAAAAAAAAAAGAAAGTTCAGTGTGTATGGGAAGGAACTTGGAGATAAAGAAGTTGGGGACGGTTAAGTGCATTTGGGTCAAGCGTTAAGATACAAAGCCCAATAAGTGTTAACCGCAGGATTTGCCAAAACCCTACAAAAAACTGAACGGCGTAACCGCCCGGCGAAGCAGAAGCAAGCGGAGACGACAACCATGGGGGGTGGTGGGAGAGGAGGCAGGTCCCGCACTCAAAGAAAGCATTTCCGCCAGAGCAGAGAGAACGTGTGGAAGCGTTCCAAATCTGATCCTGATCCTTCTTCAACAGAAAACAATCCTTCATGGACTCCTTTCGCCACCGAGAACGCCGCTTTCGATTTCTACTACAAAGAGCAGGGAATAGTCGAACCGCAACAGTGGGACCAATTCGTTGCTGTTCTCCGAACTCCATTGCCTGCAACCTTCAGAATCAACTCTAGGTAAACCAACACTAACAATTTCAAACTCTCATATTCGACTATGTTCTTTCTTTTGTATTCTCTTTCTCATTCAGATGCTGTTCTCTTTCGCGATTGCAGTAGCCAGTTTTCCGACGACATTCGTTCTCAACTGGAGAATGATTTCGTGCATTCTCTTCGCGACGAGGTATGTTACCTCATACAGTTTTTCTCGTTCTTTTTTTAGTTTTAGTGTTTATTGTTTTCTTGTGGATTATTCCCTGTAGGTTGGTGAAGGGGGTGAGACTGAGGCTATTCGGCCGTTGCTGTGGTATCCTGGGAATTTTGCTTGGCATTCAAATTTTTCTAGGATGCAGCTTAGGAAGAATCAAACGCTTGAGAGGTGAATGCAATTTCTGATGTTCTATAAGTTACATGCTTTTTTTTCCTCTAGGGAAGTGTTTAGGGACCAATCAATACACATTCTAAAATTAACAAATATGTAACTTAGTTGGTCTTGTTACTCTTGAGGAAATGATTGGGCATTCTTCTTCTTGTATTATCAAAATACATGAAAATCCTACTGCCAAGCCAACCAATAAATTGAAATTTTATGTCTATTGCTGCTCTGATTATGTTGATTCTTGCAGGTTCCATGAATTTTTAAAGCTAGAAAACGAGATTGGAAATATCACAAGACAGGAAGCTGTCAGTATGGTGGGTCTCTTTATATACTCTTCCAATCTTAATGATCATACAGAATAATTTTATTTTATTTTCAGAATTTTGAATGCTTTAGTACCTGAAGATTACCATTGTTCTAACCTTTCAAGAGTTTAACTAATGTCAGTCTAATGGTTGTTGGAAACTTAGGTTCCTCCTCTCTTCTTGGATGTGCATTCAGATCATTTTGTGCTTGATAGTAAGCAACTTCTAGTGCATAAAATATTTTTTGTTGTTTTACCTACCCATTTTTTATATTGTTTAATCTGGAATTCAAACTTCAGTGTTTCTTATTGTTTAATCTTCCCTTCCCTTTTCAGTGTGTGCTGCACCAGGTTCAAAAACATTCCAATTGCTTGAGATTATACACCAATCAAGTAAATCAGGATCACTGCCTGATGGAATGGTTTGTATCATTTAATTACAAAACGTTGCTTCTGTTTCTCTGCCCTTATTCATTGTTTTTATCACGTAGTGTTTAGCAGCAATTTGAGTTTCTGGACTACAAAGTTATTTAAATCTGACCTGTAATGATTGGGCAACTACATATGCAATACTTTTATTGTGTTTTTTATTACTTTATAATTAGGTTACAGCAAATGATCTCGATGTCCAAAGATGCAATCTTCTCATCCACCAAACAAAAAGAATGTGCACAGCCAATCTGATTGTTACAAATCATGAAGCACAAAACTTCCCTGGATGCCGATTAAACAGAAATTATGAAAAGATCGAGTTAGATCACAATATTGGCCAACTATTATTTGATCGTGTTCTTTGTGATGTCCCATGCAGTGGAGATGGTACCCTTCGCAAGGCACCTGATCTCTGGAGAAAATGGTAGTTTTTATTTCTTTCTGTGGACTCTAGCTCCACTTCATCTTCTTTTCAATCACTAAATTATTTTCTACAACTTATTTTACCTTTCTGCAGGAACACAGGGATGGGACATGGTCTTCACAGCCTACAAGTTTTAATTGCTATGCGAGGTGCTTTTGAATTCTTTTCTCTAATTTGCTGTTTGGTGCTTGCCATCATTAGTCTTACATTTTTGTTTCCTTGTATTGTGCAGTCATCATTCTCATTTTACCTTTTCAGCGAGAAAGTTATTGATAACCAAGAGGGGTTGTCTCACATTGACCATTTTCTCGAAGACACTTGCTTTAGGCATTATAGTATTTCTCTAATCGCTACCTATCTCTGCTATAGTTGGCAGTCCGTCCTTGCAATGGATTTAGGATAGCCTCCCTTCACCCTGAAAATTTTGTTACCATCATAAAACAAATTGATAATAAGATCACTTAAGTCTATGATATGCTTGTTAAAGTTTTGTTAACTAGCAGATGATTATAGATTGAACTCACCTAGATTTATCTAGCTTGGGCAACTGTCAACTAGTTTGGGTTACAACTTGTTCATTCTGGGTTGAACTACTCCATACATATTTTTAAAATATTTGACCAGTATCATTGAGTGAAATTTTGTGCTTATAGGTTTAGTTTACTTTTAAAATGATTGTCATATGCTTTGTCTTAGGAAGTGAACGCCCTATGTTGGGCCTTAGGGATCAGACTAGTAATTTCTGAAGAGAAACGAGACACTGTTGAACTCAAGAATTTAGAAACACAATAGATTTTGTATTTCAGAAAATCTGGTTTTGATGATCAGATTTGTGGGCACTCAGCAAGGTGTTCCCTCCAGAGAAGTACTCTAAGCAAATAACAACTACATTGAATATAATCCACCTTCATAACTGGAACACAAACGAAATACTTAAGATTGAAAAGAAATAATTCTTGAGGGCTTAATTGATCCCTCTCACAATCTTCTATTTATAAGAATAAATTGATACACAAATACATGATAAATAGGGTAACCCTAGACACAATATAATCATGATAAATAGGGTAATCCTAGACACAATATAATCATGATAAATAGGGTAACCCTTGACACACTATAATGATGATAAAATAGGATAAATATCCTAACACTCCCCCTCAAGCTGGAGCATACAAATTGTATGTACCAAGCTTGGAACAAATAAACTCAATCCGAGGACCCCTTAATGACTTAGTCAATACATCTGCGAGTTGATCGTTTGACCCAATAAACTCAGTACATATTTCTTTGGTCAACAACTTTTCACGAACAAAATGACAATCAATTTCTATATGTTTAGTCCTCTCGTGAAACACTGGATTTGATGCAATGTGGAGAGCAGCTTGATTGTCGCAATACATCTTCATAGTATGGATGTCACAAAATTTAAGCTCTTGAAGGAATTGTTTCACCCATATAAGTTCACATGTTAATGATGCCATTGCCCTATACTCGGCTTCCGCGGTTGATCGAGCTACTACATTCTGTTTCTTACTTTTCCATGAAATAATGTTTCCTCCCAGAAAAACACAATATCCTGTTGTAGACCGTCTATCAATAGGTGAACCTGCCCAATCTGCATCACAATACCCAGAGACATGAATGCTTCCTTTATCTTCATATAACAATCCTTGCCCGGGAGCCTTCTTTACATACCTTAGAATGCGAATGAGAGCATTCCAATGGTCAACACATGGAGCCTGCATGAACTGACTAACCACTCCAACTGCAAAGGATAGATCTGGCCTTGTAATAGTGAGATAAATCAGTTTGCCAACCAGCCTCCTATACCTCTCTGGATCGGAGAATAATTCACCTTCTTCTGTCCTTAATTTCTGGTTTGGGTCCATGGGACTGTCTACCGGTCTACAATCAATCATGCCTGTTTCTTGTAATATATCAAGAGCATACTTCCTTTGGGAGATTACAACTCCATCTTTTGATTGCGCTACTTCAATGCCTAAAAAGTATTTGAGACTTCCAAGATCCTTGGTTTGAAAATGTCTACACAAGTACTCTTTTAGTTGAGATATTCCAACAGCATCATTTCCTGTAATGACAATATCATCAACATATACTATTAAGTAAACACATTTCCCGAGAGAAGAATGACAATAAAAAACTGAATGGTCTGCTTCACTGCGTTTTAGCCCAAATTTTTGAACAATGGAGCTAAACTTTCCAAACCAAGCACGTGGGGATTGCTTAAGGCCATATAGAGATCGATGCAATTTGCATACCATACCAGACTCCCCCTGAGCAACAAACCCAGGAGGTTGCTCCATATAAACTTCTTCCTCAAGATCACCATGTAGGAAGGCATTCTTGATATCCAATTGATGAAGTGGCCAGTGACGAATGGCTGCCATGGCAAAGAAGAGACGAATAGTAGTCATCTTGGCTACAGGAGAGAAAGTGTCACAATAATCAAGACCATAAACCTGAGTGTAACCTTTGGCAACAAGCCGAGCTTTGAGCCGATCAATTTCACCATCAGGGCCAACTTTAACTGCATACACCCATCGACAACCAACCGCCTTTTTTCCTGGGGGAAGGGGCACCAGCTCCCAAGTATTACTGTGCTCAAGAGCCTGCATTTCTGCAATCATAGCTTGTCGCCATCCAGGATGATCAAGTGCTTCTTTCACATTCTTAGGTATAACAACAGAGGACACTGAGGATAAAAGAGAAAAATAGGAGGGCGACAATCGATGATAGCTTAGAAAATTATAAATGGGATGAGGGTTCCGAGTGGAACGAGTACCTTTTCTGAGGGCAATAGGCCATGCTGAATCATTTGCACCAGGAGGCGTGGGAGGAGGTGACGAGGGAGAAGAATCTGAAGTAGGAGATTCACCATTGTCTTGGGGAGGTGGACTATCCATTGAGGCCCTGTGTGGGATGATCTCAGTATGTGGAGAAACAGGTGTAGAAGGATTGTGATCAAGACTTGGAATGACAGAGACAGTGGAGCTATTTGACTCAACCATTGGAATAGGAAGGACTTGCTGGAGGATAGAAACATCCTGAACAGATGGAGAGAAGTAAGGAGTCTGTTCAAAGAATGTGACATTGGCAGACATGTAATACTTCTTAGTTTCAGGAGAGTAACACCGATATCCTTTTTGAAGTCGAGAATAGCCTAAGAAGACACATTTGAGAGCGCGAGCGGAGAGTTTGTCTAGACCTGGAGACATGTCATGAACAAAACATACACAGCCAAACACTCGGGGAGATGTATGAAAGAGAGGATCATTAGGAAACAAAATGGAGAAAGGGACTTTATTATCAAGAGAGGAGGAGGGCATCCTATTAATAAGATAACATGAAGTTAAGATGGCATCCCCCCAGTGATGGACAGGAATATGGGCACCAAGCAAAAGGGTACGAGCAGTTTCAACCAAGTGTCTATTTTTTCGTTCTGCTATACCATTTTGTTGTGGTGTATGAGGACAAGTAGACTGATGTAAGATACCATGGGAACTCAAGATGGCAGAAAAGGAGGATGAGAAATACTCTTTTGCATTATCAGTTCTTAATATTTTGATTACTTGACCAAATTGATTCTTGATTTCATTCAAAAAGGATGTAAAGATAACTAACAATTCAGAACGATTTTTCATAAGATAAACCCAAGTACATCTTGAATATTCATCAATAAAGGTAACAAAATATCTAAAACCAAAGGAGGAGATACGACTAGGTCCCCATATATCAGAATGGATGATGGAAAAACTAGAATTACATATTGATTGAGACCTTTTAGGAAAGGAAGATCTAACATGTTTTCCTAATTGACATGACTCACATTCTAAAGTTTGGAGACCACTAAGTTCAGGACACATCTTTTTTAATTTGGACAAATGAGGATGGCCAAGTCGATCATGTAGCACTTTAGGATTAGGAGCAGCAACACAAGACACCCTTGGACGAGATCCAAAATGGTATAATCCGCCAGCTTCATATCCTTCTCCAATCTGTCTCCCCGAACCACGCTCCTGTATAACAAAAGATTTATGATCAAAGGTTATTGAACAATTTAACATTTTAGTCAACTGGCTTAAGGAAATTAAATTAAAAGGACAATTAGGGACAAAAAGGACTGAGTTGAGATTGAGGGAGGGAGACAAAGAAACATGACCGACTCCTTTGGAAGAAGTTTTAGATCCATTTGCAAGGGTTATGAAATGAGGTTTTTCTCGAAAGGAAATAGATGAGAACAAAGAGGTATTACCAGAAATGTGATCAGAAGCACCTGAGTCAATTACCCATGAATTTTGACATTCCATAGATTGAGAAACGCAGGCTGTTGATGTATTGGGAGATTGAGATGGTTGTGCCAAGCTGTTAGACTTTAACCTTAAATACTCTTGATATTCATCCTCAGAAAACATAGAAGTGGAGGTTTCAGTTTTCGAAGTGGAAGTTTCAGTCTTCGAAATATTGGCGGTTTTGGAAGGGAAACCATGTAAGGAGTAGCAATTCTCTTGAGTATGACCCATCCTTTTACAATATGTGCATTGAGTACGTCCCCGACCTCCTCGTCCTCCTCCGCTAGTGCCACATCCTCCTCTTCCTCGTGTGGCAACCATGACAGATGGTTCCACTAGTTCATGCGCTTCTTGAGTTTGAGATACCGGGACACGCAGAAGGCGAGTGGTCAATGTTTCCATAGAGGGAACCTCATGACTAGTTAGAAGTTGATCTCTGAGATGATCAAAATCGGGATGTAGGGCACGAAGGATCAACACCATGTAAAATTTGTCTAGTTTCTTTTTGATATCCTCTAATGGATCTACTTCCAAAAACATCCTAAGTTCTTCGACAGCAGATTGGGCTTCAGCCATGAAGGACACCATATCATGGTCTGCCATTTTAAGAGATGCAAGCTTGTTCGTAGTGTCATAGAGACGTTGAATATCGTTGGCATAAATGCTTTGGGCTTTCTTCCAAAAGGAGTGACAAGTTTTGAAAGCCCTCAAAGATACAAGAAGTTTGGGTTCCACTGATTGCCATAACAGGGTACACAACTGGAAATCTGCTTGTTTCCACTGATCAGCTTTTTCAGTAGGCACATGGCTTCCATCTCGCTCAAGGTGGTCATAATGCCCTTGGCCACGGAACCACATTTCAACAGCAGCAGACCATGATAGATAATTTTTTCCATTTAGCTTCTCGGAGGTAATTGATGGACTTCCAGAGAAGGAAAGAGTACTGCCAGACGCCATCTCTGAAGAAGACAAATAGTACTAGCGAGGAACAAGAAAACCCTAAGGGTTTAGACGAAGGAAACTGTGACAGTGATGGACGACGGTGGCCGGCAACGGCGGGCGGTGAACGGCGGCCGGCGACGGACGACGGTGGCCGGCGGCGACGGTGGCCGGCGGCGGCGACGGTGACCGGCGGTTTACGGTGGCCGGACGGTGGCCGGCGGCGGCGACGGTGGCCAGCGGTTGACGGCGGGCAGCGGCGGGCAGCGGCGGGCGACGAAGAGCTATGGCGCCGGATAGATATATATTACGAGACAGAAACCAGAGCGGGATCGACCCGCTCTGATACCAACTTAAGATTGAAAAGAAATAATTCTTGAGGGCTTAATTGATCCCTCTCACAATCTTCTATTTATAAGAATAAATTGATACACAAATACATGATAAATAGGGTAACCCTAGACACAATATAATCATGATAAATAGGGTAATCCTAGACACAATATAATCATGATAAATAGGGTAACCCTTGACACACTATAATGATGATAAAATAGGATAAATATCCTAACAGAAATAATAACTGTCAAACCCAAATGCAAACAACTACCAAATAAGCCACACAAATAACTGCCACATAAACCTCTTTTAACAATTCAGCAATGAAATGGATAATATATGCTGAAACCAATTTCTTTTTTCTCCTGACACATACTTCCGAGTTTCAAAGGCTCATGTCCCTCTATCAATCTCTCTAACTCATTCTATTATATACTGAAATTTATTGGAAACAATGAAATTTACTTGGCCCTTAGTCCTTAATGAACCTTCCTTTTGATTTTGGAATTTCTAATTTATTGCAATCAATAATGTGTGTTGCCTACACTTCTCATTTCTACACGTGTTATGTCTGTTATGTGTCTTCTGAAGAAGAAAGACATTCTTACACTAAGCAATAATTTCAAATTATCACTTTAAACTGATTTCTCTTTTTGCTCATTGTAACTTTTGGAGACAAATTACTGGAGTAAGAAAACCTACTCTTGATTGGCTTAGCGAATAGAAATGAACTGGGGTTTGTGATATACTGATGTTTGTTTAGGATGATTTTGTAAATCTCAACAGAATATTCATATTCTCAGGTATATCTTTACTCAAAATTGGTGGAAGAATGGTTTATTCAACTTGCTCAATGAATCCTATTGAGAATGAAGCTGTGGTTGCTGAGGTAATATACCTTGAATGCTCTTTACTTAGATAATCTGTGCTAGTTCTTATGTTTACTTATAAAATTACTTTGATATATATTAAGATCAGCAAAATTGACTTAGATACTTGCTTTCAGAAAAATGACTTGAATATAGACATGCAAAATTTGCCCAAACAGCGGAATATGGCCCAAACAGTTCTTTTCTACCTTTTCTTGTTTCTTGTCCTCTCTACATCGAAGGCATCCTATTCCTCATTGAGTAACATGGTTGTTTTTATTCTAGTGTCAACAAGCACTTGTAATGTCAATTAAGTCCATATTTGAACAAAGTTGATGGAAGAACTTTTGTATTCACGTCCTCTAGATTATTATGGGTATCTTTTGCTACCAAAACATCATCTAGTTATTGATTAACTAAATTGTTATTGATTAACTAAATTGCACTCTAATTGTCATAAAAAAGCACAATAAAGTCCTCTTGACTTACACCAATATCACCAACTAGACTTCTAAGTTACAGAATTTCTTTTACTACTTTTATAGCAATTATATTTACTTTGTTTCCACAGTCTTACAAGGCTACAATAAATTGCAAGGTCGGATGCCAAATGTTAGTACTACTTTCAATTGTCTCAAATAACCATTCAAAGACCACTTCCACTGAAAGATCATTAGCATAGCTAAGTGGCAAACTCTACTAACGTGATCAATAACTTCATTCCCTGACAAACACTAGACCTATGATATTTGGACCTCTTAATTGTATGAGAATCCACTTCACTACTTGTTGATGCGCCTTCCCTAGATTAGTCATGAGTTGACTAACAACACTCATTGCGTATGCAAAATTTGATTTAGTACGAATCATGACATTCATTAGTCTTATGGTTGGATTAGAGTAAGATACTTGTGACATGAAGTCTGCCTTTATTTATGGTGACATTTTTGTTGTTAACTTAAAGTATGTAGCCAGAGTATCATTTGGCTTTGTATTCCAATTTTTTCTTTTTCTCAACGTAATATTTTTTATATGAACATGTCCTGAGTTTTTCAATCTCACATTATCTCCATAGTCAGTATTCTTCTGTTGGATCTAAATTCTTCGTTTCAAATTCATCACTCAATTGTGCCATCACCTTGTTGATCTCAATTTAATGTTTATGTGCGATTAACATATTAACAACAAAAGGAACCAAGTAAAGGAGTTGCCAAACAAATTTTTATGATAAATAGAATTTTCTATGAATTGAATTGTTTATATCATTGTTTGAATGACTAGTTCAACCCATACAATGACTTCTTAACAAACATACATGGTCTTGTTTTTTCAGTATGAGGAACCCTTCTAGTTGTTGGGTAAAATTCCTTTACTGCAAACCACTATGGGAAAAGGTTGTTTTCACATCAGTTGTTCTAATTCCTATTCAAGTAAATGTTTCAAAGCAAGGAACACTCTAAAGTTTGATCTATGTTATCCTTAGGAGGATTGAAAGGATCTATGAAATTTCAAGTGTCTTTTCAACTGCAAAACTCAAAAGGAGCTCTTAGAAGTACCATGAAGATCACAAATCATCAAGTGAGATAAGGAAATGCAAGGGTTAAACTGAAAATGTTAAGGAGATTTGAGATGGAGGAGAAACACACCACCTTCAATGGGAGGAAGAAGGATAGGTGCCATTGTAGATTCCCTACTAGAAAAGATTCTTCAAGATTAGAACCAAAGTGAGAGAAACAAACTCTTAAAAAGACTCTAATATCACTCTTAAACTATAGGAAAGAGAGAGACATGTGTTTCCGAGATAACACAAATACTTTATTTATATTGAGAAAAAATGGAATCAATACAATAATAGAGGACATCTGATATCCTCTAGTAATAAAGATGTTATACGGGAATAAATAAAAAATGTTTCTAATAATACATATATAATCTAGATATTCTTGATTATGTAGGATCTGCTTCTTATTTTTATGATGAACATGTCCTCTCAAGTTGAAGCATATAAGTTGTACGTGCCCAATTTGCTGCAAATATGATTGATCCTTGATCCTTTTAGAGACTTGGTGAATATGTAAGGCAATTGTTAACTAGAATTGACAAATCTAGTGGTGATATCCCTAGATTCCAGTTTTTTTATGAAATTACAATTCACCTCGATATGTTTTGTCCTCTCATGAAAGAGGATGAGAGGCAATGTGTAATGTTGCTTGATTGTCACATGCATTTGGGAACTTTCTTCAAATTGAAAATCTTTGAGGAGCTGTTTTAGCTATATCATCTCAAAGTGAGCAATGTCATCCAAAAGATTTTGGGATCAAGTCAAGATTCCAAAAATTGAAAAGAGAAATGGACAGGTCATTACAGCATTCTGCCCTTTTTCGAAGTATATAGTTGTAAGCTGTGTCGAGCCACGCTCTTTGAAAATTAAAGAGAAAACATGTCAGACATGTAATTGAGCACTTCCATACCTGTAACTTGCAGTGAAGATTACTAACATTTTGGGCACATTTTGATAAGCTTCTTAAGAGAGAACTTCTCCAGAATATGCTTTTTAGCGTTTTCAAATCCTACTCTTTCTAGTTTCTAACTAATAGAAAAGGTACTAAACTTTTAGGGACAATTTTTTCCATAACAAAGCTTTTTTTTAGAAAGAATGAATGAGAATATGAATTGAAGCTCTGCATAGTCTTTTTTATCTTTCGCCCTTTTTGTCATGTTGCAGGTTTTGCGGAGGTGTGGAGGTTCTGTTGAACTTGTTGATGTCTCTAGTGAGCTTCCACAACTTATTCGTCGGCCAGGTCTCAAGAAATGGAAGGTGTGTTTGTCGTGACTAACTTACCATTTATTTATTTTTAGGAAGTTGGAGTTTTGGAGAGAACATGTAAATTTAAGAAAGAAATTTGTACCATACCTATACATGCCAAAGTTTTAGTGCGTATCTCATCTTTTGTGGATTCTCCTGGAGACAATGCCCTATAAAATTATGTGAGTTGTCAATATGGTGGTTAGCTTGCTTATGTTTCTCTGTTCCATTGTAGTTTACTTTCTTATGGTAGCCATGGGTAAAAGAACTTGGTGTGGCCAAGCAGCTGTCTCTTCTAATACCCATTCCAAACTGCCATGCTGAAATTGTTTGCTTCATCATTTATAGATGTCATTACTTGCTATTTGAATTTTGATGGATTTGAAATGCTGTTTTACTGATTTGTTGTTTGGAAAATGACTGAAAGTGATTTCTTTCTAATCAAATTTCTTCTATTTGATTTTGATCTGTTGGATGTTCTGTAAAGTTATTCCCTCCATCAAACCCATGGTATAAAATCAAGTTTTAAACTTTTGAAACCGAAAATTTGAAGTTTATCCTACTTGAACATGTATTCTAAATAAATGCTGTTGGTTCTGACTCTGATTGAAATATGGAAGGGGTTAATTTTGTTTGTAGCTGCATGCATTTAAGGTTTTCTAAATGTGTTTGATTTTTGGAGATGCAGGTATATGACAAGGGCTCCTGGTTTGTCTCGTATAATGGTGTTCCTAAGTTTCGTAGAAGTGTAATTCTTTCCAGTATGTTTCCTTCTGGAAGAGGACATCCCGATGTTGTGGATAGTAGCTGTAATGTTAACGTAGAGGTTGGTACTAATGGTATTAATGAAAACGTTGGAGATATTAATGAAGACGCTGGAGATGGTGTTCAACCAGTACTGAATCCTGTGATGTCTGAATCTGTTGAGGAAGTTTCTGATTTCCCTCTAGAGCATTGTATGAGGATAGTGCCTCATGATCAGAATACTGGAGCCTTCTTCATTGCTGTTCTGCAAAAAGTTTCTCCTTTGCCAGGTAGTATTCTTATTATGATTTATGATTACATTTGTTTGACTCTGTCTCCTACTCTTTTATAAGTTTTCGTTTCTAATAATTCCAAGTTTTACCTTTCTTCCTTGTCTATATTCATTGTCACAGACCTTTCTTTGCTTGCCATAACAGGTTCTTAACTGTTTATTTTCTTTCAGTAATTCCAGAAAAACCAAAAGTAAAAATTCATGTGCAATATGTAGATCCAGCAAGCCAGAGTCTTAATGATGCGCAAGTACAACAGATAACTTCACCGGAAAATGCACATGAAGAAGACTTCAAAGCAGTTTCAGAGGAAAATGCAGATGACAACGAACCCAATACCCAAGATATGGAAGATGATCCTGTTGCATGTGAAGAACAAAAAACTAAGGAAAATCTAGAGCCTGATAATGTGCAAAACACGATGAAGAGGGTTCCAGGAAAGAGAAAGCTACAAATTCAAGGAAAATGGAGGGGTGTTGACCCTGTTGTCTTTTTCAAAGATGAAATAATAATCAATAGTATAAGGGATTTTTATGGAATTGACGAGCGTTTTCCATTCAATGGTCACCTTGTTACAAGAAATAGTGATACAAATCATGTGAAAAGAATTTATTATATCTCGAAGTCAGTCAAGGATGTTCTTGAGTTGAACTTCAAAGTAGGGCAGCAACTTAAGATAACCTCAATTGGCCTGAAGATGTTTGTAAGTATATTTTGTTCTGAATTGAAAGATATTGTTTTTGTTCGTACTTTCACTTTATGTGATTGATTTATTTATCTTCCATGCTACTAATTGTATGAATGATTGATGTTGATGTAAATATTTTTTATTAGAAGCTATCCAAAAGTATAGGTAAGTGGATAATCGTTGGGGCATAGGAGATCAATCTAGTCCTGGGAGACAGATTTAGTCAGAATTTGATTAGTAAAAGTAAATTGTATTTTATTTTACTTTTGATGTTAAAAGAGGGAAATGAGATTTCAGTACCTAGGCTTTTCTAGTTTTGTTTTGTTGAGTCGGTTTCTAAGTTCATGTGATGTTGATTTATTGATCTGAATTATAGTCATCTGCTTATTTAATTTTCACATATGCTAAAAATATATTTCGATATAATAAGTACATAATGCATGTAGAACTGTTTTACAAACTTAATTTCTTCTTGTGGATCATTCTAGAATGTCCCAAGCGGACTGTATTGGCACGATCTAGACCATTTTGTGATAAAAATGGTCAGTCCCATTGATTAATTCTTATGACCCAGTGATTTCATGTTACAGGAAAGACAAACAGCACGAGAAGGTAGCTCTGCACCATGTGCTTTCCGGATATCATCTGAAGGATTGCCCCTTATTCTCCCATACATAACCAAACAGATTCTGCATGCATCTCCCGCAGACTTCAAGCATCTTCTGATGAACAAAGAAGTAAAATTTGAAGATTTTACTGATGCCAAGTTTGGTGAAAAGGCAGCAAACCTATTGCCTGGCTGCTGTGTGGTAATTCTGAGTTTAGGTATGTATCACCACGCCATAGAGAAGTTTCATTCCCATTGGCATCGACATATTTGTTTATATGGCCTTTTTGTGCAGGAAACACAGCTGCTGTAGAGTCTCTTCAAGTGGATGAGTCAACGATAGCCATTGGATGCTGGAAAGGAAGAGCGAGGTTGTCTGTGATGGTTACTGCAATGGACTGCCAAGAACTACTTGAAAGGCTTTTAATACGTTTTGACAATGTAAATGGTTCCTCTGGGCATGTCCACAAATCCTCTGATGATGAGGAAGAAATACGACCTGTGCAAGATTAAAGCAGTAAAATGATGACAATGATGGTGTGAAAGCTGCTGGGTTAACAGATATTCTTCACTCTGTTGTAACCAATATTTATGTTATTTATCACTTACAGAAATGGTGATTTGTTCTTCACCTATGAAACGTTAGTGAAAATTTATTTGTTTTTTAATTTAAGCCCGTCATTATTTCAAAGATAGATAGACGTCGGCCCATATTTGTATCAATAGAATTATTCTATAGTTTTGGTTTCATAAATTGTTTCTTCGAACTTTTTGGCTATACGGTTTAGAGCCTTGGGCTGTTAAACTTTTGAAATGTTATTCCCTGCGCGATCATGTAACTGGTCAATTTTAGACGAACTCATGCAATTTATACCTACGGGTAAAATTCAAAATTATTTAATAATTTTTCCGTAAATATTTATAGAAGAAAAGTAAAATGTTTTTCTATAAGCTATAACTTATGTACTTTGTAAAAGTTCTTTTATGTTGAGTTCTCCAAAAATTGAATTGTAATTTATATAAAGTTATTAATTTTAATTATGAAGTTTATTTCATTTATAGTTTTGGAGAACATGTCGAAAATGCATGCACCATATTAATTTATATATTGTTTTCCTGGTAAGTTTTTAAAATGCATTTTTAGAATCTAGACTTGTGTTACTCTTAGTTAAAATCAGTTAGTATTTTGGTTAAGCAGTGTAAGTAGGTTCAGTAATTTAATCTAATTATTTAATCAGAGTTTATGTATTTCTTAGTTAGCAATTACATCCAACTCAACCTAATTATAAATAGGTTAGACTAGGTTGGATAATCGGATAGAACCATTTAAATTATAAGACTGGATATTTTTTTGTAATATGTGTAAACAAAATCAATTTTTGTTTTAATCTCTTAAAGAAAAGTTTGTTTTGGTCCTCATATTTTTTAAAATTACAAAATTTGAACATTTTGATCAAATATATATTGGCATTTACTAGTGTTATTAACTTCTAATGGTTATGTTATAGTCATTTTGAATAATTTTGATTGATTTACTCATTTTTTATACCAAATGAAACGTAAAAGTTAAAACGATCTCTGTTATTGGTTAATGATTCGATATATATTGAGATATACCTAGCCTATGTTATTATTTTGAAATAACGTGACATAACACATTTAATTGCATGTCACGTTACCAATAAATGAATAATATTGAACAGAACTAAGAAATAATAATTTAAACTCATTGTATTTAGTAAACGGTCAAAGATATTAATTCTAATTCAAATTAAATGACTACGTGTTTTATTGCAATAACTGCCTTTTTAAAAGTAGTCTCCATTTATATTTATTTGTACAAAATTATTTTAAAAACACAGTTTTCAACAAATAAATGTTTTTCAATTTCAACTCTTTCAACAATTAATTTATCAAAATCTAATTTTATGGACGGTTGAAGCTATAATTGAAAAACCCATTATCTGCACATACGTATCTCATGATCGCTTTGCCGTACCAACAAAATGTAGCCATGTCAAAACTACAAACAAGAGTGATGACATTATCAAATGCGAGAACGTTCCAAGTTCCACCAATTCACCTACAAAAATCACGTATATATTGAACCACGCAATTGTTCATTTTAGTGGTTTACTCGGCAACCAAAACAAATTAAATTTAAATGTACAAAAAGCAATGCGCCAAAACCTTTAAAATTTGGTAACAAGAACACAAGCATGAGATACACTATAGAAATTAATTATAAATAAGTCAAGATGCTTGACAACACATATTCCTCCTAGCAGGAAGTTCCTGTGCAGGGCCTGGAACGATAATCTTCTGGCCAGACAAAGATGCGGAGTTACCATTTCCCTGACTTTCATCAGCAGTTAGATTCTTCTTGTTGAGGATGTTGTATATTTCTGTCAAGACAGTTACGAAGGCTGTTTCAACATTAGTTGCCTCCAGTGCTGAGGTCTCTAGGAAAAACAACCCTTCTTTCTCAGCAAATTCTTTTGCATCCTCGGTGGGTACATCACGCTGGTTCTCAAGATCACATTTGTTTCCTATCAGAATTATCACTATGTTCTTGTCAGCATGGTTGCGCAGCTCTTCTAACCACCGGGGTATGTGATCAAAGGTTTGGCGTTTAGTGATATCATAAACCAACATTGCCCCCACAGCACCCCTGTAGTATGCACTTGTAACTGCTCTGTAGCTGCATCATAAACCATTCATATATGAGGCTAAACTGACATTTAATGTACTTGTAAGTCAACCATTCCAACCAATAAATAAATAACGAGAAGAAACACTAAATAGATATAATTTGCATGCAAGAAAATATATCTCTAATCTACATGCTTCATAACAAATATGTGAGAAACAGGAAAACATGTCCAAACTAAATATGTTGGTCAGTATAATTTATAAGTGTGGAAAATTTATGTAATACGGTACCCAACATTTGTTGTAAAAACCTGACGAAATCACGAAAAAAATAATACTTCCTGATGCGTACACACTTGTTGCTGTATTGTGCAATTCTATCAAGATACAATAAAAACTTCTCATTCTTTGAGATATTTAGAATCTAATAAGATAAACTCTTAAAGAATAAATATACCCAGAATATTAGAAGAAGAAAAAAAGAAATGAGCTATGTGAGGGAGAGATAGAAGAGAAATGAGTTGAGTGATTTTGAAGGAAGCATTAGCGGAGTGGTTCATGATTGTCCAAAATTCCCAAGGTTTGCTGGAAGAAAAATCCAGCAACAACTCAAAGTTCACAACTTGCAGAAGAAGAAAAGAATCCAACAACTGTTGGACTAAGGTCTTCGACGGACGTAGCTTCCGTGAATCACGACATCAAGAATAGGGGTTTTAAAATTTGCAACTAACTGTTTGTTAGCTTTTGCAATATACTCGCAGCCCTTTATTTTACAACAACATTGGCATCCACTTCCATGGATGGTCTGTCGCAGGTTCTTCCGTGTTTATGTATGTGGTAAATATCAATGTTTAAAAACTGAGGTTTGATGTAGTTCATATTGGAAAAATCAGTTGTTATTGTAAAAGCTCAATAAATGGAGAATATTGACATCTAGTTGACTAGTTGAGAGCGGGAAGTATAACGAGATTCTATTTCTATGTCTTATAAACAAATCTAAGCAAACGCATTTCTCTAAACTCTGTAAAACATGAGATCGTATTACATTAAACAACTTATGCAATAATTCATGCACTACAATCACTCCATTCAGTTGGAATCCCTCCCACAATAATACCAAATATGTTCCAAATTCAGAATTCATTTTCCTTTAGAAAAAATTATGGTTTTATATAGTTCGAGAATATAAAATGTTAGAAATGGAGTAAGAAGAAAGTCAGCATCTTTATGAAACTAACAATCAATCAAAAAAGGCATAACTATCAATTCCGGTGAAGTTGATCTATAAATTTATCAATACTTAGACCATAACAGCGACGATTGACCAAAATGAAGAAAGACAAAGGCAGCAATGAGAAACGCAGACTTAACTAAATCTACCAGGATTACATATAGCTTTGAATTTTGCATAATAACTACACATTCACAAAACAAATGCTGCAAGACTATGACATGGTGGCCATAAACTCGTTCCACAACAGTTTTTCACGAAAAAAATACCGTTGCAAATTTAAAAAAAAAAAATCACTGGGGTAATTAACTAACAGCAACCCCACAATTTCGGCGACCAATAGCATCAACACAAATAACTGATTCTAATGCACAACCAAAACTATAAATCTAGCCACAAAATCAAGAATTTTCAGGTCTTTGCAACCATATCACAATATTTGTCCATAGTTTTTGACAGTATCAACGAGAGTGGTGACCACACCGCAGCTACTATTGGAACCATAATTACAATCCCAATATCAAGGTTTTCCGAACATAAGTTAGCCTAACATAACTATAACTCCAAACTACCGGTTTAACTGATAATGTTTCACACAAGTTAATACACACTCTTGGTTATATTTTACATTTTAATATAATTAACTAAATTGGAAATTAAGTTTTCTTTATGATTAACGAAAATCACGGTGACGAGTTATGTCAAGTGTTCGTCCAACAACACAAATTCTCTCGAATAAGCAGTTTTCCTTGTTTCGTGGTAAATTCCAGATATTTATTAAACCTAGCACATGCTCTTGAATACGGCGTGCTATTCGTTTTGCTGCTTCTGTCACTCATCAATCAGGAATCCAGAACTTGATCGTGATGATAAGCTTAGTTAATAGAGGATCGCTGGCGGCGGTGATGAGATCACGCGCGAAACGAGGCGGTGGTGCAGATGACAGATTGAAAGCGAAGCTAAAAATGAAGAAAGTAGGGAAAAGGAAAAGAGATAGCTGGAAGAGCAGTTAGAGTACCGTTCTTGGCCAGCCGTGTCCCAGATCTGAGCCTTAACGGTCTTGTGATCGATGAGCAAAGTCCGCGTCTGAAATTCAACACCGATGGTGGACTTTGAGTCCAAGCTGAACTCGTTCCTGGCAAACCTCGCTAGAATCTGTGACTTCCCCACCGCAGAGTCACCAATCAGCACCACCTTGAAGACGTAATCTATCCTCTGGTTCGCGTCCCCATACCCTCCTCCTGCACCAGCACCTGCCATTTCCACTCTCTTTCTAACTGTCTCCTTCCCTTTCACCTCAAAACTCGAATAAAAGGTGACGATCTTTTTTGTTCTTTTTTTTTCATCAATCATAGGAGAAATTTATTTCTTCATCGTTTACATTTATTGGTATTTTTTGGAGGGACACGTGTCAGGTGACACGTGTTGGAATGAGGTGGAAGCGTAGAGACGTGTTTCCCCACACCAATTAGAAGTTAGTTGGTTTGGTTTCATAAAACAGTGTTTGAAGAAGAGTGAAACGGTTGTTGAGGACAGCTCCTTCTATCTTACTTTCCTCTGATCCCACCACCATTTTACGCGTTGCGGAATAGTTGTCTCAAAAATGCATACAAAAAAATAATAATATTTATATAATGTAATAAGTTTATTACAACATTATTTCTTCTAAATAAGTTAACTTCAATTTTGTCTGGAGTTGAATAAAACAATATCCACACTCATTGAGTTATTAAAAATATTGTCAAAATAAACATAGCTGTCGCTCCATGTATAATAGAATAATTTTTGTGTATATGTCCTTTTCTTTCTAAATCAACCGTGTAATATGAAGTGTTTGTTTTATTACAACAACGAGAGACACTAGAGATCAGGTTTATGATATGATATTTCTTTTGGTTTGTTAGTTTATATATAAATAGAATACTCTGGTATTGTTTTAATAGTAGGTTTAAAATTAAAAAAAAAACAAAAAGTTTGTACATAGATTATACATTATTTTTTATTGTATTTCTTTAAATGTTATAACTCTTGGAATATAAGTATAGTTTAATTTCCATAGGTTAAGGTTTTGATATGATAAAAATAATTAATTTTACTTTGATTTTATTTATTTATTTTCTTTATTGGATGGTTGAAAAGGAAATATTATTGATGTGGAGTTGATTTTTTGGATATTTACCTATATAGTTGGGATTGTGAGAAAAACATTATAAAGAGATCGTTGATTAAAACACTCTTTAATCCAAATAACTATAGTTAATGTTGTAATTTTATAATGTAATAATTGTATATATATTTATATTATACAATATGTAAAATTTGAATATATGTGAATTGTATACATTCTTGAATAAAAATATTGTTTTGAATATATGCGAATTGCATAAATTTTTATGATTGTTTAGTGTGACTTTTAGGTCAAGTAATATCTTATTCCTTATATTCGAGTGGTATGTAATAATTAGAAACAAACCAAAAGAAATATCTAAAATAGTATGAGAATAGATGTGATTTCTAAAATAGTATGAGAATAGATTAAAAAGGATTAAAATGACATTTGTAAGTAATAAAGTATATTTTTTTTATATAAAGGTAAATTTTGTATAATTATAAAAACTAAATAAATAAGTAAACCTAATTTTTTGAAATTCAGTATAGATATACTGTCTAACTACTCACAGTATATTTGTTTTAAAGGCCTCTACATTGTTTAAAAATGTTTAAATTTATTTATAGATCGATTTTCTTGAATTTAAACAAATAAAAATAAGATTGTTATTTAATTGAATTAGACTATATTACTTCAAAATAATTTAACTTCCAAATTTATGGTTACGGTATAACCACTTCTTTGATGATCCATTATAATATTTAATTTTTTCAATCAAAAGAAAGGGATTACACTGGAATTTTAATTTTATTTTCAAAATAAACTAGTATTTGAAAAATATTTCTAAAATAAACAAATAAATAAGGTTGATGAATTTATAAACTATTATTTTAATTTTGATCAATTTTTTGTTAGTTTTTTTTATGTGGTTAGTAATGTGTCATATTTTCAAGATACATGTACAACAAACTAATGTCACATGTTTAATTTTATTATTTTGAATTAAAATTAAAAAATGCGTAAAAGATTAGTTCCTACACCCTTTTCATATCTTTTATATATCTTTTGTACACAATTTGTACACTTTTTACAATTTTCTACATCCTTGTACACGTTTTGTACACTTTTTCTACACCATTTCTATACCACTTGTACACCACTTATATATCATTTATAGAAAGACGTAGAAAGCGTGTACGCCATTTTGTACACACTTTATACACCCTTTGTAGAGAGATGTAAAAATGGTGTATCCCATTTGTACAAAGGGTGTACAAAAGGTATATATCTTTCTATATCTTTGGTAGAAAGATGTAGAAAATGTGTATAAAGGGTGTACAAATGATGTACAAAGGGTGTATATAGGGTGTAGCAAAGGTATAAAAAGGTGTACGAAGGGTGTAGAAATGATGTAAAGAATGTGTAGCAGTGTACAAAGAGTGAAAAAAATGTGTACAAATAGTGTGGAAAGATGTAGAAAGAGTGTAAAAAGCACTATGCCAAAAGGTGTAAATGTGTAGAAAGGGTTTAGGATAGTGTTAGAAATGTGTAGAAAGGTTATTTGGAGGTTGTAAGAATGATATGGGAAGACTATAGTCCCGATTTATTAGGTTGTAGAAAGGGTGTAGAAATGATGTAGAAAAGGTGTAACAAGATGTAGGAAATGTTTACACTCTTTCTACAACCTTTATACACTCTTTCTATACCCTTCTCCATCCTTTATACACCATTTCTACATATTTCTACACTCTTTCTACATCTTTCTACATCATTCTACAACCTTTCTACACCCTTTTGTAAACTCATTATACATACTCTGTATACCCTTTCTATACCCTCTATACACTCTTTATAGACCCTTTGTACACCTTTTTTACACCCTTTCCATATCTTTTGTAGAAAGGGTGTGCACCCTTGGTTTTCTACAATTTTCTAAATCGTTGTAAATGCTTTGTACAACCTCTATACATCATTTGTATACCCTTTTAAAATTCTTTATACAAATCTTGTACACCCTTTCTACACCATTTCCATATCTTTTGTAGAAAGATATAGAAAGGGTGTTCACCCTTTGTACACCTTTTTTACACATTTTGTATACAATTTCTACACCCTTTTTATATCTTTTGTAGAATGATGTAGAAAGGGTGTACACCTTTTGTACATGTCTTTACACACTTTGTAGAAGGGTGTACATGGGGTGTACAAAGAGTGTAGAAAAGTGTAGAAAGAGTGTGGAAAATATATAAAAAAAGTATAGAAAGAGTGTAGAAAGATGTTGGAAAGTTGTAGGAAGAAAGTACGAATAATGTAATAAATATGTAAGAAGGTTGTTAGGAAGGATCTAAAATGACGTAGGAAGGAATGAAAGAGGTGTGTAAATGGTGTAGCAAGGGTGTAGAAACGATGTAGAAAGGATGTAAAAATGATTTAGGATAGTGTTAGAAGTGTGTAGAAAGCTTATCCGAAGGTTGTAAGAATGATATGAGAAAACTATACCCCCGATTTATTAGATTGTAGAAAGGGTGTAGAAATTTTGTAAAAAGGTTTTAGAAGGGGGCTAGAAATGTTTTAGATAAGGTGTTGAAAGGATGTAGAAAATATATAGAAAGGGTGTGGAAAACGTGTGGAAAGGGTGTAACAAGATGTAGGAAAGTTGTACACCCTTTCTACAACCTTTTTACCCTCTTCTGTACCCTTCTCCATCATTTTTACACAATTTCTATATCCTTCATACATCGTTGTACACCATTCTACTTCATTCTACACTCTTTCTACAACATTTGTGTATCTCCTTAGATCCTTTGTGCATCCTTTGTGCACCCTTTATACACCATTTGTACACCTTTTCTACACCCTTTTCATATCTTTTGCAGAAAGATGTAGAAAGAGTGTTCACCCTTTGGTACACTCTTTCTACAATTTTCTACATCGTTGTAAACCCTTTTTACATGTTTTGCACAATTCATGTACACCTTTCTACATGTTTTGAACAATTCTTGTACACCCTTTTTACACCATTTCCATATCTTTTGTAGAAAGATGTAAAAAGGGTGTTCACATCCTTTTTACACTCTTTTTATATCTTTTGTCGAATGATGTAGAAAAGATGGTCAACTTTTGAACAAACTTTTTACATCCCTTCCCCAAAGTGTGTAGGAAGGTTATTGAAAAATTAAAAACATAAAAGTACTAAGATAAAATTTGAAATATAAATAAAAGTTATTAAATCAACACTTGATAATAAAATTTATAAGAGTTTATACAACATTTTCTTTTTGTTTTTTTCTTTTATGTATACACCGTGCATACGGAATTTGTATATTATTTATCCGTTTTTATAAATTTTCCAATGGCTGAAAAAAAATATATTTTTAACAATATCTCAAAACTTATGTGTTTATCTTTTTAATTACTCAATTTAAAAAATATTTTTTAATTATTTGGTTATGATATATAAGTATATATAAAAATTATAATAATATGTATAAGTTGCTCATTATAAACAACTTTTTTATGTAATTGAGAAATATATATATATATATATATATATATATATATATATATATATATATATATATATATATATTTGTTAAGTTTTATTTTCAATAACAAGTAACAAGTTTTTGAATCTAAATTTCTTTCCACACGTTTTTTTCTAAGAAATCATTCAAATTTCTCTTCAACTCTCTATTATTTTAATTAATTTTTAACCTGATAAGATAAATATCTTGTGTCTCTTTATTCTATTAATTAATTAGACATTCTAAACATACTTCCCTTTACACATAAAAACTATGTATATAAGTAGTCAAATTAATCATTCTATTTATGTCAAATTATCTCATAGTTTATGTTTAGTTTTCTTGATATTTTTTTTAATTTACATTTTTAATTTGAATTTCCAAAGATTTTTTTAAAATTTATCAACGATAAAATTCAACCTCACATCACAAACTAAACTTTTCATCATATATAATTTTAATTTTTTATTATATATAATTATAATATCATATATTTGAATATACTATTTATTTTGACTTAATTATATGAAAATTAAATTTTATGATAAGTGCTAAAATCGTAGTAAAAGAAACACTCTAAACAACATAAGACAACACGGTGCTCTCGTGTAATTTCCCAAATCAAACACGTAAAGTGTATTATAATTATAAATAAATAATGAAGAAGTAGAAGAACCCTAATTTTCATTGCAACAATTGTGTTGTTGGCAGGGAGTGTATTTGTTGCATTTGGTTTTTCTGGAATTGTAAGATGGAGGAGGAAGAGCACGAGGTGTACGGAGGAGAGATCCCCGACGAGGGTGAGATGGAAGGAGACGTAGACATGTCCGCCGCCGACGATGACGCCGCCGTCAAGGAGCTCGACGAGATGAAGCGCCGATTGAAGGAGATGGAGGAGGAAGCCGCAGCGCTTCGCGAGATGCAAGCCAAGGTCGAGAAGGAAATTGGCAGTGTTCAAGGTTTCTCATCACATCTTTTCATTCAATTCATCAATTTTATCTCATCATCTTTTGATTAGCCAGTATTCTTTTTCATTTCGAACTGATCCTCGAGTTTTCTCATCTCGCCGTTCTCTGATCTTGTTCAATCCCTGTTATCGGTTTGGTCGCGCTTGAGAGTACTCCCATCATTATCGTTATGCAATTCTTTTGTGGAACGTTAAACTCTTTGGTTACCAGAATGCGTTTCTTATGAGCTTTGTCCACAGCTAAATACCAGTCTTCTTTAAACTCGTCCTTTATGATTATGATTAAAACCTAAAGCGTACCAGAACTCGAACAATAACCTCTTCCATCTCATCTATCGTCATTTTTCATAAAACCTAAAACTCACCAGTTTTTTTTAGTAAATTTGATGTATTGATAAACCTAAAAACACCAGAGCTTGAATAAAAATCTCTCTGAACTCGTAGTCGAGATCAAAGTTTCAAAATTGGAGTCGTGGTTCCGTCAAATTTCCTATAGTGTTTTTTGCGGTTGCCCCGCATTTCACTATTTGCCATTGACAACTGTGATTAATTCTTAGTTTCTAATCAAGTAATTTTATTTGAAGTATTCTTATTTGTATACTTGTCTTTGGTTAAAATTTTGGTAAAACATACAATGTCCTTTGCTGAACTATATTCTGTGAAATATATGGATTTTACCAAATCGAGTGACTATTGTCTAAATAGAGTTCCCACATATTGTTTTAAACTTCAAGATTGAATACCTTTTGCAGATCCTGCTAATGCAGCTGCTTCTCAAGCAAACAAGGAGGAGGCAGATTCTCGGTCTGTTTTTGTTGGCAATGTATGAATCACATCATATCCTCTTTTTTTATTTTACTAGTTTTTCAATTTGAATCATGATTTCCCTTCTCTGCCGTATTTATGTGGAAGTTTGCATTCGACTACTCTTTTTAGTTGGATACAAAATCGTTACCTTTTTCCTAATCAACTTAAATTACAGGACCTGATTTGGTTAATACGAACTGTATTTAGTACATATTTATTAGTCCTATTTAGCTCAAGTTGTGGAAGTTAAAACAGTCCGACTGGATTGATTAGTTGGACCAAAAACCAAAAACTGATCTGCCAAATCGTTAGCTCCAGCCTTTGAACTGATAGCTTACATATTAGATAATAAACTACCTAACTAAGTATAAATCGGTCAGAAGAACTGCAGGAACCGTTTACATTTTACTTATAATTTATGGTCTTTATGCATTGCTGCAAAAGAATATTAGTTTAGTTGGACACACACATAGAGACATGGTGTTTGTGAGTGGTTTAATTTCCCCATAGTGTTTTATGAAGCTTATACTGTTAAAAATATCCTAATCCTATGTTATTTGGTGCAATATAATATTCAATACACTCTTCATAGGTTCTGTAACCAAGTTGCACAATTGTGAAACACTTTATGTAATTGGGAGATTGTAACTTGCAATAACTTAACTTTCAGTTTGTTATTTATTCCCTTATAATCCCAAATTTGGTTATACATTTTCCACTTTAATTGTAACATTATTTATTTTAATCAAATTGATTAAGACAACGTGGGACGCCATGGCAGTGGTTATAATGTTTTTCATATCAAATTTAAATTTTCCAATTTTAGATATGGATGTGGTACACTAGGCATTACTCGTATGTCAGGGTCGCTTTAAATGTTAACCAATGTGAAATTGTGGAGATTATACTTGGTAATGGCATTATGTTTCAGTTTCTTTGAGCATTAGAGTGCTGCTCTATTGTGTATGATGCGTAGCAGTTATACATTGATTACATATTTAATATTTCATGCAATCAAAAAGGAATACTATTATCATCCATAACTGTTTAAGTTGGAAGGAATACTATTATCATCCATAACTGTTTAAGTTGGATAAACATATCTTCGTGCTTTTTCCTAAGACAAGTTATAGGGCCCATAAACTTTGGATCAAATTGTCCTGCCGATCCTTTGTGTTTGTATGTGATACAAGGAAAAAGTAGTGAAAAACATGCAAGAGATCTTGGTAGTTGGAGTCTATTAAATTGCAAATAGAAATAAGTCTATTAAATTGGAAATTTGAGTACCATTGAGTAGTTTCTTTAGACCTTACGGGGAATAATTTTTTTTTTCTTTCTAATCTTAATGTTTTACCAATGCTATGTTGGAAATTAGCAGTGATCTATGAAAGATTTCATATAAGGTATTTAGCAAAGCTTCTCCTTCATGCCCTTTCTGATTGACATTTGATAATTCTAAAATTTGAAACTTCTTGCCGTTGTTTATCACTGGGTATAACGCACATGTCATGTCTTGGGCTATCTATTAATTTGGCCGCTTTTAAAGCATTCTTTTATTTGTTTAGTTTTTTCAGTAGAAACCTTGGTTGAATGGGTCTTGAGTTTAATTCTAGATGTTCTTTCTTATGCATTGTATTTTTTTTATTATGATATATTTGAAAATGCATATTCTTTTTGTTTTGGAGTGTATACTGTTAATATTCGGAGACAGGGTTTGACTTTTGTCTGACTATCATCGCAGGGTCATTCTTATTACTCAGGTTCTATAATTAGCGCTGGGATGCTTGCATTGTATTTTGTGTGTGGGGCAATGTGATTGGTGTCTCTTAGGGTTGTTCTAGAGGGAAAAAAGAAAGTATGTTATGCTTATGAAATTTAATAAGATACATGAAGGAAAACAAAGACAAAAGATTGAGGAGGAAAAAACTAAGCTTCTGAAAAGAAAAAAAAGGAAAAGAATGAAAAATTATACAGAAAGAAAAAGATCATGTTGAGAAAAAAAGAAGAAAGAAATGAGTAAATAGAAGAGAAAAAGAAAATATGTTGGGGAAACTATTAGTGACATTTCATGGATGGCTGAAACTGGTACAGCTGGAGTAGAATGTGTTAAAGATGCATCAACTTCACCCTTGGAGGAGACAGCTTGTGGTTCTTTTGGAAGAACATTCTGTAAGTGCTGGGCATGCAATCCTAGTGTTAGAGCCCTATTGTTGATTGCAGTGTGGTCTGTAGTGCCTTTGTTGTGTTCCATTTGGTTAGCATGCCCATTGGCATGCAGCCACTGCTTACCTGCTGTCTTTTTATCTCATAATTGTTTTCATCTCTTTAAAATAAGAGTAACTGGTGTTTTAGGTCTTTCCTTTCTCATATTAAGTGTTTTCACAAATCATCGAGTTTCAAGAGAATGATTATTTTGCATTTTTTCCCCTTTATCCCTCTTCTAACATCATGCAAAATTCTAATAGTGAAATTTTTACATAAAAAGTTAGAATTATGACCAATATGTTTAGGCTTTTCTTGTACATCCTTTACTGGTGATGCATTACTACCTTGCCCATTATTGGGAGTAGCTTGTATGCCAGAGAAATGTTGGTGCTATTGTAAAGGCTATAAAGAGGCTGAAACCAAGGAGTAGAAGGAAAAGGGTTTTATCTAAAGTTTGAGAAGAGCCTGTAAAATGACTATGGACATAAATTAAAATTACATGAATACGGTGCATAGCTCGGTAAGGCTTTATGCTTTGGACGTCCTGTTGATAGGAATTGGTAGTTTATGGAGTTAGAAATTTTGAAATTCTTCTGATGTTTGAGGAGTTGGGAAGATGGTTGTCTCTGCATGTTGTAGTTATAAATAATAACTCTTGATCAGATTGAAAGAGTTTATGAAGTAAGAACTGGTGAGGAGTTGGTAAATACATATTTGTTAATGAGTTGCACTTACGTTTGTCACAGTAGGAAGGTGATCTGTCTGCCGTCGTTTTCAAGAGGTCTAATGTTAGATAAAAGTAGTGATGTAAAGGTTTCAATACACAAAGGTGATAATGTGGAGATAGAAATGAAGGATAAGAGAAATTATGCTCCAGAGTTTCTCAATTGAATTGTCCTTAGATTTATGCAATTCCAAGTTAAATAGATCATAATTCAGCTGTACACTTTTTTCATTTTTATTAGGACTGTTTTAACTGGATATATTTGTGTAATATTATAATTTTTTACTAGAACAATGTTATTACATATATGATGTCAGGATGTAAATCTGGAATCTATTTTATTTTTTAAGATAACTGAGTGTAAGCCCCTTTCTGATTAACTTGATACTATCGGCATCAAAATCCCTTGAAATTGATTTGGGTTTGTGCAGGTTGATTATGCATGCACACCAGAAGAAGTGCAGCAACACTTTCAATCCTGTGGTACTGTGAACAGGGTCACTATCTTGACAGACAAGTTTGGCCAGCCTAAAGGTTTTGCTTATGTGGAATTTGTTGAAGTTGAAGCTGTTCAAGAGGCTCTCGTCTTGAATGAATCTGAACTGCATGGCAGGCAACTGAAGGTACGCTGTGTCCATTGAGTTATTATTTGAACTAGGTTACTATTGTTTGAATCAGCCAAGTGATCATTAAGTTAATTTAGTAGTATTTAATCATTTGCATACTTGTATATATAGGTTTTACCTAAGAGGACCAATGTCCCTGGAATGAAACAACATCGTCCTAGACGGTTTAATCCTTACATGGCATACGGCTTCAGGAGGCCATATACTCCTCCTTACTTTTACTCCCCTTATGGATATGGGTATGTTGCACCCCTAATCTCAATTTGCACCTGTTGTGAACTCTGGTTTTGATTGATGTTTTATGTTTTGATTTTTTATTTCATTTTCATCAAATAACCTGCAGGAAGGTTCCTAGGTTTAGAAGGCCAAATCGTTACATGCCGTACTACTAGAAGTTTCATACGAAATGTGTTAAAGTATGAAGATGGTGCATCCTGGGGCAATAACTTTTTATTTTTTTTATTTGGGCATTGACACTGTCTTCATTCAGTATTATCTACTCTGCGATTGAGTGTCCATTTGTCTTAGTCTTAGGATGCTTGAACTTTTTTTACTTTTCTTGCGTAGTTATTGGATGATGGCTGACAATAGCCATTGAATATTATGTTATGTTAGTGACTTTTTTTTTCAGTCTTCATAGTTCATACTAACCAAAGATGTACCCTTTGGTAAACTTACCGGTCTTTGTCCGGTCGCTCGGAAATTGGATCAAATCACTAATTTAAATTTATATATAATCGTATTATAATTGTATTGTGAATGGCGTTTTCTGGAGCATTTTGGTTTACGATTTATGACGTATAGGTCATTAGACAATTTCTATATCTTCCCCCTCTTATACTGGGATGTTCATATTAACTGGTTTATAAAATTCAACAATAATTATATTTTTAGTATAATAAAAATCAATTTAAATTGAACATAAAACTAACAAATTCATTTTTTAAAATTAAATTTTGGTTATTTATTTTCTTGAAATGGTTGGATTACCGATATAATCAGCTATCTATATGGTATAGGCCCCTAAAAAGCCCCCAGTTTATTGTTTTCCTTCTTAGAATTCTATCTATCCCCGTAATTGTAATATCAAAGGTTTGAACCGTAGATCCATAATTTCATACCTTTCTATGGATTGGTTCTGGTTTGAACCGCTTTCTGATTAGTTCGTGTTTATCCAATAGAAGAGAAAACCTGTATAAATTGTTTTAACGATCTGTCTATGTGAAAACACGCTTCGTTGCAACTTCTGTTGGCTGTCGACATGCAATGACCTATTAAGTGTAATGACAATGAATTGTTTTCATTTGGGTGAGACTACTGCGAAGAAAGACAGATCCGGGGTTCTGATTTCACAGTTATAAGTTCTCTTATTATCCTGCTAATATTTCTATTTGCTAGTATTAAGTACAGTAAATATTAGACGTTTTTTTAACATGAAATACTATTTATGTTTTCATTTAATTCCTCCTTATAAATAATTAAAAAATCATTTAAATTTATGAAAAGTAATTAAAGACAACACTTTAACAAGCAAAATGATAAGCTCACACTAATCCCGAAGTAATATCAGATTTTCCATTTTCGAAATGGTCTTGAATGAAAGAAAAAAGCTAGATAAAATGATGAAATCAAATCCTAGTTCAGTTACTGAGGAGCGGTGATGTGGAGGTGCTGCATATACTGAGTCCTCGAAGGTATCGTCACCAAAACTCTTAAACCAACCATGATATGATATCTCTACTACTATAACTATACCATAATCAATGTTGCTTCTTCTACTCCATACACATTAACGAAATTTGCAACTTTCAACAAACCATGCTACTCACGTGTCACCACCACCCTTTCTTACTCAGCGCAACCACCACTAACAGAAACCACAACCTCTCACTCGCCCTCTCCATCATAACCTCGCGCCCCCTCTACCTCACCACCCCAAACCTCAAACTTACCGCTCATCGCTTCAATTCTCTCACAGTCAGCGCCGACTCCTTTCCCCTCCGATTCCAACATGTCACTGCCGATTCCAATTTTGACTCTCTCCTTTCTTTCCTCGAGTTCTCTTGCCTCCTCTCTTCCGCCGTCGCTTCCTCCGCTGCCACCGTAGTTGCGGCTTCCAAAAACGACCTACTGGCCGGGATCGGCACCAGAGCCGCTCCGTTTGGCGTCACGATGCTTGTGATCGGGGTTTTGATCGGCGTTTGGATTCGGAGGCGCCAGTGGAGGCGCGTTTGTGTGGAGAACGGGAAGGGTGGGTTGGAGGTTAACTTTCTCCAGAGGATTGAGAAATTGGAGGAGGATTTGAAGAGTTCCCTGACGGTTGTGAGGGTTTTGTCAAGACAGCTCGAGAAATTAGGGATTAGGTTTAGGGTTACGAGAAAGGCCTTGAAGGATCCCATAGCTGAGGTAACTAATCTTTCTCTTTAAGCGCGTGATTTTTTTGAACCTTTGGAATATAGTTGTTTGTTGAGTGAATTAGCTTGTATTTCATTCAGCGATCACTGTGAGGATCATATTTTTAATGCATAATTGGCAACTTCCGAATGGTTAAAATTTCTGAATAGTGACAGCTGAGCTTTAGAAAGTGTAATATGGTGTGAGTTTAGGATTTTGGTATGGTATGAAGTGAGTTGGTCGGGTGACACTAGCACATAGGTCTAGTAGTGACAGGAAAGCCCCGTGATACAATAAGGCTGATAGCATAATAGCTATAACGATTACAACAATGGTAATTTGCAGCAAACATTGAAGATTATGATTCATAACCAAATTTGCTACCCGTTCAAATTATTGTTCATGACAAAAAGACATAAATATCCTTCATTTTCTGGACGAAGTTCTTATTTGGAAATTAGATTCGTAGAATCATCGCTGAATTCAGTTCTATAGCTGCAGTCGAGTATCAACTCCTAAAATCTTAAGCTGTTCCTGATATGGTTTTTACATCTTCAACACTTGCTTATACTAAAACCCTTTGAGCTCTTAATGTGTGCTTGGGCAACTATGCACAGGTTTATTTTATCTTACATTGAAATTTAACCGATTTAGAGTTGGGGCGGGAAGGATTGAATTGCAATACTAATTACTTGCAGTGTGTTTGGTTGGCCATCAAAGATTAGAGAAGATTGATGACATCCTTTTGAAGGTAATTCTAATAGCTTTTGCTTCAAATTCATGGATTGGATGTTGAAAATACTGGCATTGTTGAAGCGCAAAAAGGCACACTTCTTTGTAGATGCTTTGGATAATGGGTGTTGTGGTAGGCCCAATCCAGACCCCCAATGCCGACTGGGATAACTAATTTAAATGCTTAGTGGGTCGTGTTGGATCTGGTTATTTATTGGACATTATGGTGAATGTTATAGAGAGTTAAAAGAGGTGTTTAAATGGAATGACCAGTGAGAGGCACGTAATAAGAGAGGGAGAATATTTGTTAATCTCTTAAATACGGGGACCAAAAGGTCAGAGGCCGATTAGGATAAAGGAGGCCGGATGAGGCAAAAGGATGACACTTGAATGCTTTAGCTGATCGGGGTCGTACACCTTTTGGCTAGAACAATTGCAACACAAAAACTTCTACCCAAACCTTAAGTTGTAAGGTGGAAGCCCTGTAATTGTCCAAATATTCATTTTCTTCTTCATTAGATTTGGGTCTTTCTTAAGCATCTTTTTATGTTTCATCCGAATTAAGCTTCATGTCTTCAGTATCCTTTTGCTCCTTACCGCGCCTGTGTTAGCCATTTAATTGAGATCTGAAGTACTTTTACTTGCTTCTTATCCCCAGCTGCCCTTGCAGTTGCTGTCAACCGTGTCAGTTCTTCATTGTCATCCCCCAAGGAGATCTCATCTTCAACACATTCATCAATATCCGTTGATGGTGATCCTCCACTGTTCTCAAATTTGATTTGTTTACAAAATCCCAGGCTGCTAATAGTCAGTGGGTGCTTGAAACCAATTATTTTTGTTTACATTATGTTTATACACCATAGCATCACAATTAGCAAGTTAGCTTGTCTTCTTGTCATTTTACTAGTATCAACAGTCAGCACTTAAGTTAAATTTAGCAAGGCACTAAAATTGACCAAGTGCCTTGGTGAATTTGATGGGTAGTGTGGTAGTACCTCAACCACCAAAAGGAACTGAACCTGTGTCTCTTGTGTCTCAGATGGGCCTTTGGATTCCCTTTAATATAGTGATTTACTTTGACGAAAATTATAGCCACACTGAGCAGAAAACAACAATTTACCGCCATATGGCCTGATCAGCATAGTAATATCGGAGTGGGTTGCTGAGGTATTTGGAAGTATTATTCCTGGTCATTGAAGTATAGCTGAATTTGAATGTCTTTGGTTCTTCTTAAATGAAATATATTGTAAAATATACTGTAATAACTATTCATATTTTAATTATTGTTAGCATTTATTCGTTATGCCTTTCTGTACACTTTTTTTCGTAAAAACAAATTTGCATTGGCATTTATATATCATATTGACACATGGAAATACCTTATTTTGAGTGAATGCTTGAAGTTTAATGTATGAAAAACATAAATAATTATTTGTTCATTTCTTGAAGACTGCAGCTTTGGCCCAGAAGAATTCTGAGGCTGCTAGAGCATTAGCAGTGCAATCAGACATTTTAGAGCAGGAACTTGGTGAAATTCAACACGTTTTATTAGCAATGCAGGTAATCCTATCCCCTATGTTATTTGAATTATGGAGGACAGTGTAGGCACCATTGTATATGACTGGACTTTGTTGTTTGAATTATTTTGTTTGTAATTTTATTATATAATAATAATCTAAGTTAAAGCGTTTTTGGTCTCTTTTGTGTACTTCAATTTTGGTTTTTGGTCTCTATTTTAAAAGTTTGTTTTTTAGCCCTTACAGTTGAAGTTTTTTTCTACACTTTGTTTGGTTCCTATAGTTTCTTTCCCTTTAGGTTTTTTAATTCTTATATAGTTGACTAGACATTGATCTTGATATAGCTATGTCTTGAAGGTTAAGTGGTATTTGCTGCTAGCAGAAACTAAAACCTAAAAATATTAAATTTATGTAGATTATAGGAACAAAAAATATATTTATATTTATGTATTTAGTTTATGCAGTGTATGTTAGCTAGCAACAATGGGGGATAAGATATACTCAAATTTTAGGGGTATGTTAGCAAACTTTTGGACTCCTGGCCTGTTTTTGTTTTACAGTTGGTAGAATTTGTTTTGGATCACCCAGTATAATTGGGACATGAATTCAATGACGATGTCTCAAATTTTGCAGTTGAAACATTTGTAGTGTGGACAATTGGGTGTACTTTGGCAACCTCGTACAAACTACTAAATCTTTAGCTGCGTTGCAATAGAACACCTTGTTTTTTTTTTTTTTCTGGTAATGTAAAGGTTATACTTTGACCTTGGATCCAATTTGACCTTAACTGGCTAATAAAAAACTTTCTTGACTATTTTACTTGCCAAAGTATCCTCATTCTTTTTGTCATCAGTTTGAATTATGTTGGTTATGTCTGATCGTTCACGTAGGAACAACAGCGAAAACAACTTGATCTGATTCTTGCAATCGGGAAGGCTGGTAAGCTATGGGAAAGCAAGCCCGAAATCAGTGATCGGCAAGATACATTAGAAATGTCAAACTCGGCTGAGGGTGTGGTAAAACAGGAGGTGCATCAAATATGATTGGGTTAAAATAGGAGGAAGTTCCTGAAATTTTGAAGTGGCAAATCATGGTGAAATATTGTATACTTTTTTCTGTGTACACTGAATCATAGATTTTTACACAATCGAAATTACCAAAATGTTATTAGCACATAATTAATGGTTACTCGTTTTTTCCAGAATACCTCAAATTTGCTGTGGATACAGGTGAGAGGAGATTACTCGAGAGGTAAGACATACTAAGGTAGGAGCATTTGTTGAACTCTGTCCAGTTCTGTTAGGAAAGATCCGCTGGTTCTTCGTGTCTGTGCATGTACTTTGAAATCAAATTTATAAGCTGTTCATCAATTTTGTTTTTAAATGCTTATATTGGTGGTATAAGGGTTCGGTACAACAGTTTTTGTCCCTTGCATGTTTCTGTGTCATATATTGAAATGAACCTTCAGTATTCGTTCATAATTTTTGAAATGTCTATTGGTCAAGGTGAATTACCCAAAACAAATTCTATTGGAGGCTTCGGCACCTCCTATACATTGAAATCTAATGTTGAGACCCAGAAAAAACTACGGATATTGTAAGATTTATAGGCCGAGGATCTTTTTATCCCTACAATATAAGATGTTTTCTGAAATCAGCATTTCAACGACTGCTCAACCTATCGGGGCCTGCTACTTCTAAACTGATTGATCCTATCTAGTTTATTTTCTGTGGTAATTTGGACGACTACTCCAATATGAAATCGTCCAGCGGTAGATATAAAAGTAACTGTGTCTTATCCCCACTCCCCTCCTTCTAATGAACAATTTCTGAAACTGAACTGTGATAGGGCTGCGAATTTGGAAATTCACGAGTATTCTTCAGTTTGTAATCCCTGGGATCACCTTGGCCATTTTATTAGTAGGTTAGTAGGTTGGACGTCATCTTTGGGATCTTGAACTGTCTTAAAGGTGGAATTTTAGGGTATTTATAAGGGAATGGGACTACAGCTCACAATCTACGGGTTTCAAGAGAATTTTAGGGGAGATTTATTCTCTGTTTTCATCATTCTAATTACCAAAGGTTGGCATCTGCCTCGTCCTTGCTTCTATATGGTTAGATCTATTTGGTATTTGCTAACAAGTTATTTAAATATCTTGGGCACACATCTATCGAGGCAAACTTTTCAGCTGATGTTCTTGCCTGGATGTTGTCCCTTTGAGATAGAAACCAGAATACCCCACTCACTTTTTCTTTTTCGTATATCCCCTTTCTAGCGGTCGGTTCAGCCTTACGTTTCTTGCCTTGTATGGTGTCCCCTTGATTTTTTTCTTTTTTTTCCTATTTCTCTTTTCAACTTATTTCGTTTCTATTTTCATCTTCTATATTTCTTTCCACTAAATCAAATACACTGATGATATTGGAGAAATAATTATTTGTTTTTGTTAACTTTAGAGTATTTTTAATGCCCTTTAGTTGAGGGAAAAATGAAAAAATAAATTGGAAAAAGAAAAATAAGTAAAAGATAAAGTTGAAACAAACTATAAAATAAATTATTGTCTAGAGCTTTTGAAAAATGTTATTTAAAAAAAAAAAACTCCACCCAACGTTCTTATTAATTAAGATAGTAAAATGTAATTGATTTGCTTGCGCTGTGAAATTAAATAAATAGTAGACCGATCTTGCCTATTGTATCCTCATTATAAGCCAGCTTGTCATAGTTAAAGCTCTTATGGGTGTTCTTCAAAGAACAAAATGGAATGTGGTATAGATGTTCTAAAATTGTAGACAAGGTCAGTCGGCAGAGAATGTTTTAGGTTTCAAAGTAATTCACGGGGATATGGTGTAGCCCAATCTGTGCTTTTGTCTATCTATGTTCTCACATTTCACAGGGCTGATTATAGTTTGGGATTTTATACTTATCTTTTTCTTTTTCTACGTTGTTTTTTATGTATTTAATTTAAAGACTCAAATTTACCCTGTATCAATTGATTCAATGATTAATTGCATGGAATGTTAAGACCTCGTTAATTATTTTTAAATCATAAAGCCTTATTTTAAAACAATGATAAAGCCTTATTAAAAAATATAATAAATCATAAAACTTATGGAGGCAAAGAATAAGGAGCTTTAAGTTTTAATTTAAAAACATGGCAAAACTGATGAGGACGTCAACTGTGGTTTTACCTTTGATCTGAATTTAACGAGTGAAAAGGAGAGGTTAAAATTCAGATACAAAAATAAACATTTTTTTCGGGTACTACGCAAAACTGGATTGGGTTACCTAGAAGGCTACAATACACTTTGCAATTATTCATTTCCTTGTTTGTGGTCACAATTGTCGAAACTATCAACGCCACTAAATCAGGGATTGCATGTGAATGTGAACCCAACTCATGGTACTTTTTTTTCAAAACAATAATAAAATTTATGTTCAGTATTCAGAGCAAGCAAGGAATTTGAAGGTACATTAAAATAGATGTAAGAGAAGCAAAGCGAGAGTGTCCTTGTCTTTTGCGAGACCTTTGTACTCCGCTAATGGTAAAAGTAATCGAATCCTCGATTAGAAACCTCGGGGGGAAAAAGCAATGAAAAAAGAGAAAATATCTCGAGTTGTTTTTGATGATGATCAGCACATCATTTGATTAGTGACTAGTGTGGAGTTTAGAAGAAAGGGTAAAGCTGTAGAAAATGGAAATATTTTTTATCTTTGCAGAGACATCTTTTTCCTGCTCAGTGGTAAGAAAGATGCGTAGGTCTGGTCACTCCCACAGTCACAATCCCTCTCACCCTCTCAGTGCAATGTCAATACTCTGATGGCAGCTTTGACTAATTGAAAGCTGTAGAGTCACAGCAAGGAATCCCGAAACCTCGAAAAGGAAACTGAAACGAGAATAGTTTCACATGCCCCTTAAACTTATTGGGTGTGAAATGCTTTCTTGATGCGTGCTAGATCAATTTTAGAAATCCACCTTTTAGGATATATGACAGCCATCCAATTCATTTCCAAAATTTTCACAAACACCTTCTGTTAAAATCTCTCTTTACTGTTTTTCGTTACAAAGTATGATAATTTTTTAACATAACCTACGTACTACAACGGACGGTGTTACACTAAAAGCATTAAGTCAAGGATAAAGGAAAATTATATTATCTTGCTCGACTCACATCATACAGTGTGTGCATAGTGCAGAGAAATACAGTGAAGTATTTGCTTTTGTTTTTCCAACAAAACTGTACTGCTTGTTGCTGTAATATCAGTTTTTGTGTGTACATAAAGCGTTGTTAATTGCAATTTGTAAAATGCCTGAAGTTATATTTAATACGAGTCCCCTTCAAATCAATTTAACATGATATTAACTAAGGGACCACTTCTGTAGGGAGTGCTCCTTGAAGGAAAATAGGTAATAAATACAAGTACTTAATCATTTAATTTCTTGGTCTGTATACGAACTTGAGGGGTCAGTAATAATCCATGCTTTTTACTCACTGAACATCTAAAATCTTACATTATAGCCAAAACATTACTCATTAATTTACAGCACATTTTTCTGAGGGCAAACACAAGGCACACAAAGGGTTTGCACTAGCAGCCATAATCAGGTGCAAAAAGTCCAGAATGTAGGTAATAGAGGTCAATGACAGTCAAAGAGATGAATCTTTAACTGAGAACTGAGACAAAAATTAGTTAGCATAATAAATGCCAATTTGAACTACCCTCTCCTGTCTGTGATATTTTTAAACACACAGAAAGGACAAAGCCATTTGTTATCCAAGCAGTTTCTAATAACTAGGTTCAAAGTCTCAAGTCTCAAACTACTAATAGAACGCTGTCCAAGGGGGGGCCCTTGATACTGATGTGGATTCTCCCAATTTGCTTAACTCTCTTGAGTCGTTCCTTTCACTTTTCTGCTACACTCTGCACTCTGCACCTCCCTTTCTCTCTCTCCCTCTCTACTTGTTTGCTGCCAACACATCTTCCAATTTATGTACCTCTCTTCTCTTCCTTCAGGCTATACGCCATGGCAAGAAAAGCACCACTCTACTCTGGAAAATAAGCAAAACCCTTCTTCCTTTTTTCATCTTTTCGCTTTCTGCTTCACTTTGCTTCTCTCTCTCACTCTCTCTCTCTCTCTCTCGCTTTGCTTCTCCACAAGTTGATAAAGTTTCTTCAGAGGACTGCCATCCAGATCTCAGTTAACTTTCATTAATTTCTGCCACCTAGTTTTCTCTTTCAGATGGGGAATGACTTTAAGGGGTGATATGATATGCATTCATGGCTTCACTTAATTCATATCATTACTACACAACCACCTCCTTGCTCATCGTACTTTTGCTTCACAATTTTCTATCTCTCGTTTCTGCCTCCAATCACCCTCGCACTGCAATCTCTCCAAGAGTAAGCTCTAATCTTAGCCATCTTTGTTTTGGTTTCCTTTCCACAACATCACTGCTTCAAGTATGTGTAAATGGTCTAACAAGAATCTGCACAAAATGTGTTTTCCATGTACAGGAACTGTTATTTGAGGAGAAAAACAGGCTAGGTTCCATTCCTCCAAGCTGTCACAACAAGTGCAATGATTGTCATCCATGCATGGCAGTCCAAGTGCCCACTTTGCCTAGTCATGACTCTAACCGTCCAGATCTTACCAAAACTTCTGCCATGGCAACTTTTTTTAACCCTTCTTCTCCCCAAGGTAACAACAGGTACTCCAACTACAAGCCATTGGGGTGGAAATGCCATTGTGGTGACCACTTCTTCAACCCTTAAAACTTCTAAAATGGATATTGGCACTCCTATTTTTTGTTGGTTAAATTCATATTTTCTTGTTTAGGGGTCAGCTAGGGTAACAGATTTGCTATCACTTGCGTCAGCATGGATAGTATACATTGGAGTTTGATACACTTGTACAGAGTTTGTTACAGACCTGAATTCCAACTTTTATTATTATAATTATTATTATTATTATTATTTTGCCCCTGAATTTTGAGAAAATTTTGCTGTTGTTGCTTTTGTGTCTGTTTCTTGAGGGGTTCCTTATAATTGGCTAAGGATTAATTGCTAATTTTGTGTCCAACAAGAACAGACAGGAAGTGGGGTTTGTCTTGTCCATTGCTAAGGTGTTTTCTACTCTCTCATTTCTTCTGAATCTGTCTTATAAACCTTTTTTTCTCTTATCTTGGAATTTTCGTTGCCTACTTACTAGACACAACATCTTCATTCCTATGCAAACTTTGGACTCATTTATCTGTACATTGTTTAGTACGTTAACTATGATGTGTCGAACTTATTGATTTCCATGTTTTTGTTTTAATAATACTTATTATATGGTACAGATTAGATCAACAACAAATTTCCACTCATTCTTCCTTATGTCCTAGATACTGTATTAAGTCATCTCATATACACTTCAAAATAACTAGACAACTATATTTAACTTGTTAAATAATTTTGACAATTTTACAGTTCATGATCACGTGGCAATATTAAAAATACAATTTTACAGTTCATGATCACGTGGCAATCTTAAAAATACAATTTTACAGTTCATGATCACTAAGTTTTCACTTTGGTTTTTCTTGGACTGCCTAGTTGTATTCGATTTTTAGTAATTCATATTAAATTAAATTGTTTGTGTTTATTTATTAAAAGAATTCGATTATTTTAAATCAATATTTTAAGCATTCATTGTCCATAGGTCTAAATGCATACTATGATGAAACAAAAGTATATTTTTTCATTAAAAAATATATATTGTATGAACAGTTTTAAAACAAATTAGTATCTTCTCTGAGTAACTAAGATCAATGATCTTTTTTTAATTTTGTTTTAATGGTAGGAACAAAAATTCGGAAACAAAAGTAATTGATGGATAGAGTATAATTTATATTAAATTTCTCATATTATATTCTCAAGCTTTTATCTTAAATAATTATGAATACGATTCTTTACTGAAAAAATTAGCTAAAAACATGATATTGAACAGAAAACTTACATAATTTTATTAATTAAAAATTAACCTGATAGTAATAAAATTTTGTCCACGCATGGATATGCTTAATCAAAAAGAAATATTATAAATGTATATTTAAATTTTATCGGAACATTTATATATAATAAAGGAATTATCATAATGTTCTCAATTATTTACATTAAGATATTTTATTTATTTATTGTATTTTCCTGAAGTTTAATTATTTTAATAATTCGTTTTAAATACTTTATTAGTCTTTACAACTTATCTACTTCAAGTATTTTATTTTGAATTATTTACTTTGTATACATGTGTCCCCCTCTTATACTTCCAAGTAATATATTTATAGTTATCTATTTATAAAAATTTAATCATAAATTTATGACAAAATACCTATTATATTATTTAGAAATGTTGATTCTTAAATAAATATATTTCTTGTTACACTAATATTTTATTATGAAACTATATTTATTAATGAGATACATTATTAACACCCTCATAATTTTTTATACCTAAAATGATTATTAAACAAGGTTGAATCATAAAAGAATTCGATACTCTGATACTTCTTTCAATTAATATTAATTACTAAACGAATAATGTAACATCTTAATTATATAGAAGTATATAATATAATAAGTCTACATTTTAATATAAGAGAACAATTAGAGTAGATTGTAAATAAAGTTATTAAGCTTATAGTCATTCCAAACTGAGTCATAATTTAAAGCTTAAACATACTAGAGTATTTCAAAATAATAAGGACAACTGAGAGTTCTAACTAACTAAGCAATATCGTTAACTTCCTCCAAAGCCTGTTCTAAAGGCACCTCATTCATCTCTACTCAAATCCAAGTGGATGATCATTGCAAAAGAGAAGCATACCAAGCAAAACACAAACATAGAAGCAAGGGTGAGCTAGATATACAAAAATCATGTTATAATAGTCACAGGAAACATGCAAGTAAAGATAGATACACTACACAAACATGACTTGTTGCACTTAAACTTGACTCGTCCGGACTTAGAATGATTGTCGAGCTATGGCAGATCATGCAATCGTGGTGGTCTCTATTGCTTTGCAAAGTCATTGCCAATGGGTTTCAACCTACCACACTCACGAGGTTAATCCATTATCACTCACCTTGGACCATACTGGAAGCACCCAAGACTATAACCTCCTACTACTACTCACGACATGGTTCAATCATCTTTACTTGAGAATGATTGACCATTGTAGTTTCAGGATAACCCCCAAGAGTGAGCTTCCATGCAAATCATTCTAAACATACTAAAAGGGCACCACCGTGTATCCCTCCCTTGAGGATCATGGAATTACGTCCAATACTGATACTTTTCACTTTCAACACAACAATACATCATACCTTCCCATACTTTCAATTTAACCACATTACAACAATCATACTTTACACGAAAATCATCACACACACATAATTTACCCAAAACAATAGCTAAAGAACTTGAACCGAACGCTAGGAGCTTTGGCCGAACACTTAGAGCTTTGGTCGAATGCTATGAGCTTTGGTCTAGCACTTAGAGCTTTGGCTGAACTCTATGAGCTTTGGCCAAGCACTTAGAGCTTTGGCTGAACGCTATGAGCTTTGGCCGAGCACTTAGAGCTTTGGCCGAACACTTAGAGTTTTGGCCGAACACTTGTTGCTTTGAGACCGAGTGCCAATACAAGACCGAACACTCATTAAGAGACCGAGTGCCAGTACAAGACCGAACACTCTTTAAGAAACCGAGTGCGAGTACAAGACTGAACACTCTTTAAGAGACCGAATGCCAGTACAAGACCGAACACTCTTTAAGAAACCGAGTGTCAGTACAAGACCGAACACTCTTTAAGAGACCGAGTGTCAGTACAAGATCGAACACTCTTTAAGAGACCGAGTGTCAGTACAAGACCGAACACTCTTTAAGAGACCGAGTGTCAATATAAGACTGGACACTCTTTAAGAGACTGAGTGCCAGGACAAGACCAAACACTCTTTAGGAGACCGAACGGTCATGAACTAGTAAGACTCAAAAGAGACCAACCCAGTTATGATCGAGAGCAGCACAAGACCGAACGGTCAACTGCAGCGTTCTGCATAATTCTGCAGAATGTTGCATAATTGCGAACATAACCCAACATGACCATTTCTAACCATTTTTACTAACTTCTAACACCCTTAATTATTGTTTTATACTTAATTAAACTTATCTAAATGATTCTAAACATTCCTACTACCATTCTAAAGTGATTAAGACTCAATTTCAACTCTAAAACACCAATTTTCCCAACTTAGGGATCCAAAACCCAATCCTACTGCTTTGCACCTATTTTGATCAATTTAGTGACTGAAATAAGTCACAATACACTAGCTAAGATTGCCCTAACACCCCAATTGCGCTTTAGGCCTCAAATGCCCAAAATCACTACCTCACTTCCCCCAATTTGCCCTAAAACACTAAAATTTCACCTAACTTTCCATTTCATTCAGGCTATAACAGATTTATCACTCCAAGCACTTCCAACACGCCCAATTACAGCAGCTAGATTCAACCAATGCAGTTTACAGACCTCACGTTACAATTTCATACATCACACGCATCAACATGTATGACCAACTTAAATTAGAGCTTAAACAAACAAACCAAACAGCACACCCATTAAGGAATATAACATACATACAAATACTGCAAGTAAATTGAAAATAATATCTAGCTCCCCTTACCTTAGGGTTTCACAGCTAAGCTCACAACTTGATTCAATAGTGCTTGACTCCGCAAGAACTCAACCAAACCCTACAAACTACCCAATGGGTGATAGAACAACTCTTTAGAGCTAATTTTTGACAAGAAATTGAAGGAGAAAGTTTCTATTACATGCCATAGGTTCCCAAAAGAGGAGGAAAAAGGGGAAACAACTTACTCGCTGAAGAACGAGAATATAATCGAATGGTTGCGAAGCTCTCTATGCCGCGATCACTTGAGCACCACCTAATCAAACATGTAATGACTGAATGTGAGGGAATGGTAGAGAGAAGGCAGAGAGAATAGGAAGCAACTTTTTAGGGAGAGAGAGTGTGGTTTTAGAAGAAGTGAGCAGAATTTAGTAAAGTTGCTAAGTTGTACGCTTTTCAGAATAAAAGAAAAAGCTCTTCTCTTGATTTTAATCCTTTTTTTTTTATTTAATATATATATATATATATATATATATATATATATGTGTGTGTGTGTGTGTGTGTGTGTTTGAGGATCCTTACAAATAAATTAAAAGGGTAGTAATAATTTTTCAACTTTGAGGATCCATATATTATATGTAGTTTCTATGTTTTTGGATTTTTTACAAATTAGTTCAATTTGGTCCACACATGATATCTAGGTCTAATTGAGTCTAATTAAGTTTATTAAAGGCAAGTTGGACTAATGTCATGTCCAATTGAATTGGGCTCACATTAAGTCAAGTAAAGTTAAATTCACGTTGGTTTAAGTTAAGTTAATATTAAGCTCACATTAAGTTGAGTCAAGTGAAACTCATCTCATATTGGCTTAGCTTGGTTCGATTCATTTCGGCTTGTCTCAGTTCGCTTTTGTTCGGTTCGACTGGGTGTGATTTGGTTTGGTTTGGTTCGGTTCAGTTTGGTTCGGCTTAGCTCGGCTCGATTGTGTTATGCTTGGTGCAGTTCAGTTTTGTTCGGTTCGGCTCGATTAGGTTCAGCTCGACTAGGCTTAATTCAATTCGCTTCAGTTCGATTTCGCTCGACTTGATTCGGTTCGATTTGGTTTGGCTCGGCTATGTTTTGTTTGTTTCGGTTCAACTCTTTTCAATGTATTTCGATTTTGTTTGGATTAGTTTGGCTGGACTCAACTCGTTTTGATTTGGTTTAATTTTTCTCGACTCAATTCGGTTTGATTTAATTCAATTTTACATAAAATTATTCACTGTTTGTTTCTCTGCGTGAAAAATAAGCCAAAAGAAAGAAATGTAAAATGTGGTATGAGAAACCAATAACTAAAATGGTTCCAAATGCAATATCAGCAGGTTAGTTAGTTGAGATCTGCATGCACAATTAACACTTGGTTTATCCAATTTAAGCATTTTGAGTTTGATTAAACTGAAGTTTTTGTAAGGGGCACTTGGATTATCTTTATAGGTTGAATTTCAAAAATGTATGTTCTTTTCTAGGATACTTGAACTGCGTAACATAAACTTTGGGCGTAGAGTTGAAGCACATGTCTAACAAAATTTTAATTAAGATTTTAATTACATAATAATATGAACATTTTGCTTTATTATCATAAAATATTAACTCACTATATGAGAGGAGCTTAATGTAAGAATATACACTTAACTAAAAACAACTTAATTGAATTCTCCATATATATATATATATATATATATATATATATATATATATATATATATATATATATATATATATATATATATATATATATATATATATAAGGTTTTTACCTTATTTTTATATAGTACAATAAATACTAAAAAAAGGAAAAGGAATAAATTTGTTTAAATGAAATGAAAGAATAGATAAATAAATAAAAAATTTGATATTTTATTTGTTATAGAAAAATTATTTAACATTATTACAATAAAAAACAAAAAAGTGTCCATAATTTATTATGGAAAAAATACATGCAATTACCCACTTTTTTTTTCATAAAAAAAATGCAAAGGTGGTTGAAGAAATTAAGAAATTAAACTAGTTTAAAAACTAACTTCAAATAGAATATTTGCAAGTTAGTTAGTTGAGATTTTTAGAGCACAATTAACACCTGATTTATCCAATTTAAACATTTTTAGCTTGATTAAACTGAATTTGTGCGATAAACTTCTTTTGAGGAGCAAGTTGTATTCGAAAAATATGAACTTGATACCTACATTATTAACTCGAAATATGACTAATAAAATAAATTTTATTACTCATTTCAATTTGATTTAATTATATATGGTGGGAAACTATGAAAAAGGTTGATTCCTCGACTGTTTCTTTGATCATACGTAACATCGAAGTTTCTTACCACTAAATTTGCCGTCTTCTCCACCATATAAGTTAATGGTAACCACTCAAATTTATCTTTGAAATCAACTAACAAGAAAATATGACGTAGCTGGGTTTTAAACAATGATCTTTTCAAAGCTTAAAAATAAGAGTTTCATACAACAGATAATATATTAAAAAAATTACAACTAATTCGTTCATTAATCCTCGTAATTTTTACATAATATACATTAATTAAAATAACCATTTTAGGTCAAACCGAGCTGAATCCAATGTGGAAAAGGTCCAAATTACATCTCTGAATTGTAAAAGACATCATATAGTTGGTTGAGTCCCAAAATAGTTGACTATAAACAGAACAAGTTGAAAAAAAAATATGTATGTATTTTAATTAAGATATAAAATTTGATTTTTAAACAAACTTAACTTTTTCTTTTAGTATTAACAAACTTTTCTTCTCTTATATAAGTCTTGACGATGGAAACTTACAATTAAAAAAGATAATAAAAACTAAAGTTTTGAAGCATAATATATTGCAAAAACCTCTGACATAAACATCTTGCTCTCGAATATTTGGAGTCATAAAACGTTAGGCACCGACAAAAAATGGGTGGCAAAGGTGTTGTTGGTCATTTCATTTAAATAAGGAAACGATTATTCAAAGTCAAAGTCTTCTGAAAGTGCAAACTGTGTATTTCCACGAAAGTAGAATGAAGAGGAAATATCTGTTTATAATGAGAATACGATAATATGCAATCAGAATTGAAGTGAGTGTTGAACATGGAGAGTGAGAGAGAACAAGTTAAGCAGAATCTGGGAGTCTTTGATATCCTCAATGAAGCTGTAACATTCTATGTCAAAAACATCAACTTTATCATCTTCACCTGTCTAACTTCCCTTCCTTTCTTTCTTCTTATGGTTTACTTTGAAACCTTGTTCCAGAAAATCATAGTTGAGATCCCACAAATTATATCACTCCTACCCTTTTTCGAACCAAGATATGCATATGTCTACTATATATCTGAAAATGGTGGCTTCGCCCGCGTAGACACACCTCATAAAAGTTTTAGTAATGATTATTTGCCTGTTTTGATTCAACTTGGATTGATTTACTTGGTGCCTCTTCACGTTCTAGATATCTGCTCTGCGGTTATAACTATGGATTCGGCTTCAAAGCTAAAGTCAGAAGGGAATTACATGAGTCTGAAGGATATGTTTAAAAGTTCCATTGACATGTCAATAATGAAAGGCACATTTATCACTTCTTTGTACGTAATGTTTTGGTCAACCTGTTTCTTGATTGCATTCCCATGGATACTGAATAACTGTTATATGCTCTTCAGGGATTTTGGGTATTACATATTTTTTACAGTAATCTGCTTTGTAGCATTTACAAAGCTGTTGATGGTGTATTTGGAATGGAGTGCTATTTGGAATATGAGTTTTGTGATATCGGTTGTGGAGGGTATATATGGTATTGGGGCTATACGAGTTTCATATTTCTTCAGCAGAGGAAATCAGCAGAGAGGATTACTTTTGATGTTTGTTTTCTTTGCCTTGGGGCTTTGTTTAAGGTTGTCATGTGTCTCCCTTCAATGCTATAAAAGAGGGTATGGGATATTTATGCAAATTGGGCTATTCACTGTGGTGAATACGCTCAAATGGGTGTCGTTTATGATTTACTTCCATGATTGCAAGGAGAGAAAAATGGAGAAGAAAATAGATGAGGAATCGGGTAAAGATCTTGAAAAATGATTCATGAAATAGTGAAACTTGGAGAATGGAGATAACTTGTTGCTGCTTCTATTTTGGGTCCGAAATATGTAGCACTATTATTATCTCAACTTTTTATCAGAAATAAATTGTGAATAAGGATTTTCCTCAATAAATCTATTTTATTCTTCGGTGTACTTTCTATTTACTTTATAAGAGTTAAATATATTTTTGATATTTAAATTTTGATATTTAAAAGAAAATGTATGATTGATGGAAAATATAGTAAAAGTCATAATTTGTGACAGGTAAAAATGGTAAGAAAATTTGGAAGATGATGGTTAGAAAGAAAAGAGAGTAGAAAGTTTGGAGAATGGCAATGCACAGAGAGCCACACAAAATATATTAGAATGATGGATGTGATGAGGAACACCACTTCTTCACATGGCTTCTTCTACTCTGGCACTCACTCTCACTGCCACCACAACCACCACCACCACCACCACCACCACCACCAACTCCTACTCCTTCTTCCCCAGAACCAAACACGCCTTTGCATATCCCAGAATCAACTTTTTCTCTTCCAAGAACCGCGCTTTATCCGTCTCTGCTTCCGCTTCCTCTTCTTCACGTTCGCTTCAGGCTCTCATCTTCGACTGCGACGGCGTCATCCTCGAGTCTGAGCACCTGCATCGCCAGGCCTACAACGATGCCTTTGTTCACTTCAACGTTCGGTGCCCCTCTTCTTCTTCTCCGGGCCCTCTCAACTGGGACGTCCAATTCTACGACGAACTCCAGAACCTCATTGGTGGAGGCAAACCCAAAATGCGATGGTTCTTTTTCTTTTCTTTTTTCTTCCTTATTCCTTTATCTTTTCAATGCTTCTTTACTGATTATACCGTTTCGGGGATTTTAAGGTACTTTAAGGAACACGGGTGGCCTTCGTCCACGTTGTTCGAGACGCCTCCGACCAGTGACGAGGATCGTGCCAAGTTGATTGACACTCTTCAGGTTTTTGTTTGTTTGTTTTCTTTCTTTTATTACTTGTCTGTCTTTGTGTCACATTGCTTCATGACATGGTTGTTATCGTTCCGATGAATTGAGTTGCCATGTTTCTCGTTCTCCGCGAGCTCAGACTCGGTCTACTGAACTTGGCAGCCTCCAAGATGGATATACTTAGAATTTACTTAGAATGCTTTTAAGGTGTAAAATTTAAACTGACATCTGACGGTAGATTACTTGTTATGGTAAGATTGTTAGATTTTGTGATACTTACTTTAAAACTCATGTTGAACATGTTTTCTAATTGGTTAATGGTGGAAATATCTTTACCTTACTCTTATGGGAACATTAAACTCTACTTATTTTGTGTGCCTGTGCTGCATTCATGGAATAACTGGTCAAGACCCTTTCAACTGTCATTTCCTTTTTTGTGGATCGACAAATATTAGCCCTTAACACGTTAGATTCATTAGTAACGACTCAAACCCTTTCAACTGTCATTCACTGCTGTTATGTAGGATTGGAAGACTGAGAGATACAAAGAAATAATCAAGTCTGGAAGTGTGAGTGGACTTCCGTTTATTTCTTGTCCTTGTGTTCCACTTTCCTGAACTGTGGAATTGGTGTTTGTGTTGTTGTTGCTAAATACTTGTACATTTTGACACAGGTAAAACCCAGACCTGGAGTTCTGAGATTGATGGATGAGGCCAAAGATGCAGTAAGATAAAGATAACGCTATATGTTTTCTAGCATTGTACTGATCTATTGTTTTTCATTACCTGAAGTATTACTTTATTTACTTGTGATGGGATTTTTGTTCTATCTGATTGTTGTTCTAACTAATGTTATGTTGGTTAGAGAGATGTTAGCTTTCAAGTCTGTCATGTTTTGCCCAATTTCTGTTGCAGGGGAAAAAGCTAGCTGTTTGTTCTGCAGCAACTAAAAGTTCAGTTATTCTGTGTCTTGAAAACCTTATAGGACTTGTAAGCCCTTTTTCTTTATACTCTCACTATTGGTAGTAAAAATTTATTTATTAATTTGCATTCAACCAAGTTATTATCTCTGTTGTAGGAGCGCTTTCAAGGCCTTGATTGCTTCCTTGCTGGTATACTTTCTTTGATTGATCATATAAACATTTCTGACTATTATTTCCTGATCAAGAATAATGAAACAAAACTTATACCATGCTGCAGCGCCAGCTGAGGCTTCAAAACTCAATTAATTTGCATCTAAATTCATTTTTCATCCTATAAGAAAATTGGATAACCCTTTTTCTCATAAAGTTAGTCCTAATATGTATGTGCAGAAAAAGGTTTCCTAGTCGACAGCATCCACTTTGCTTATCATCTTTTTATCTGGCAATACTTTGCTACTCAAATTTAAATGCATCTGTTCTTTTATCTGATCTTTCAGGTGATGATGTGAAGGAAAAGAAACCTGACCCATCAATATACCTGACAGCTTCCAAGGTTTTAAATCTTTGAAACCTGAAACTCTAAAATTTCTTTTATACACTAACAGAGTGAGCATAATTTACATGAGCATTGCAGAAGCTAGGTATATCAGACAAAGATTGCTTGGTGGTAGAGGATAGTGTTATTGGATTACAGGTACATTTTCTTTTTAGTGTCAATTTTCTACTTCCTTTGAGATTTAACCAATCTCAAGAAAAGAAGATTAACTGAATGAGCTCAGAAATACCACTACACGAGCTTTTAGACATATGGAATTTCGTTTTGTTCCTTAATTTGCCAAATTACATTTAGACAAAATGCTCAAACTATCATCTGGTCTAAATTAACCTCTGCAGGCAGCAACACAAGCAGGGATGTCATGCGTGGTTACCTACACACCTTCCACAGCTGATCAGGTGAGGCAATTAAGTAAACGTTGAAATAAGTTTAACAGCAAAATGCCAATAACTATCCATTCAAACTAGCTGCATGATGATGTACCTGGATTTTATTTTGGATGTATTGTAGGATTTCAAGGAGGCCATAGCACTCTACCCTGACTTGAGTAACGTAAGGTATGATACGTTGCTGCTAACAACTTAAGATATTAGGTTTTGTTCATTTATGATCAGATACTAAAATTGTGTGAACCATCATGCAGATTGAAAGATTTGGAATTACTGCTTCAAAATGCAGTACCTGCAAAATAAAAGATTTGCGTGTAAATGTTACCGTTTCTGCTGACCTGTAGAGGTTTCTATCAGGAAATTGGTATCTCTCTAAAAACAGACATTTTTCATATATTTCACAGCGGATGTATACATGTAAGTTAAAATATGACAACAATTCTTTGCAAAATGTGGTAAAGATCACAATGTATTGTTTATGTGTTGTTGTCGTTAAATTGGAATGGTTGCCATATATTTTTTTATCACGTCCAGTGCTACAAAAATTGAGATATTTTGGTTAGGATCAGTTTTTTTTCAACATAAAAACAAGCAAGGAAAAAAAATAATTGGGGTGAGAGAGGCTCGAACTCTCGACCTCAGGATCACTCAGAAGCTATGAGACCTACGCGCTAGCCAACTGCGCCACCACCCCATGTTGTACAACTACTGTTTTTCATTATAAATTTTGTAAAATATTGATTAATTTTGCATCAGACTTTCTTAAAAAGTTTACATATTTTAACATTATCTATATTTCTATTTCATAATCCTAAAATTTATTATTTTATTTTATAATTTCGTTTGTATTTATTTTTATTAGTTGAATATAATATTTTATTATGAAAAAAGGTGTAACATCCCAATAAATGATAATTACCATAAATCAGAATACAAATTACATTTACAGAAATTACAGTGCAGTCTTAAGATTTACAGTAGCTGCTCAAAATTTAAAACTGAACATACAGCACTTTACAATGTTCAGAATTTCTGCAAAATGCAAAACAGATCTGCATGAACAATTCTGCAGAACTATATATACAGACTACCAAAAATACAGCACATAAAACTAACTAATGCTGCTACGGAGACGAGCCTCTACTGTTCAGCTTTAACTTCAACTTCCACAAGATTGGCATCCTCCAAATTTTCTTCTTCCAGCATAGTTTCAAGGGGTGTCTCACCATCTGCTCACATCCACAACGGATGATCATTCCATTGACAAGACGGACATACAGAAACAGTAGACAACACAAGGAAATTGCAAGGGTAAGCTTAGGTAATTTAATTCAATACAATCAACATGATTTAACATATAAAATCAGTCATATAATTCATACAATATTAAACACATATCCACGCATACAGTAACTCATCCAAATTCTCATAATTAAAGACTGTCCGGACTGTATGATCCATGTATCTACAGGCGTTCCTGCACCCGGGTGATGTAGTAACTGGGATACCCTCAACAGCTGCCACCCGAGGTTAACCCTTATCAGCCCAAGTACTATAAGGACTAGGGCCTCCTGCCATTCCCACGCATGAACTACTCTCCTCTACCTGAGGATGAGCAATCACGGAATATCAGGATGAACAGCCATCAGTAGCTTAATCCATGGTCATACTACACTACTTCTCATATTCACATCATGGAGACGTTCCTCCTTGGAACGCTCATTCACAATCCAAATCTCATAAATCCATTCAAATCATCATTCGTACACATTCACAATTTCTCTTAATCAAATTTTCATTCTGTGATCCACTCTCTTAATTTAACTACAAGTTACTCTTTAATAGATCAAGACAACTGTATTACAGTGCACTGCAGCCTCGTTTCTGAACGAAAGAAACGAATCTTTATCCATTCACGTAAGTTAAGAACACTTAAGAATTTAATTGAGATTGAATCAAGAAGATCTGAATAATACTTAGGATAATTCTAAGTATAATACTGGAGATTGAATAAAAAGGATCATTATAATTTAGATATATTTAAATAAATAACCAGAATATGATAAGATTCAGATACGAACACTGCCATTGAAAAACCGAACGTTAAATAAGAATTTGGACGAACACCATATACGTTCGCTCACGAATCAATGATAGGACGAGCGTTCAATTATAAAACCGAACACTGCTTAGGACGGACGCCAGTCAATGACCGAGCACCAAATAGAACGAACGCGCATGGGAACGAACGCGCATAGGAACGAACATTCAGTATCAGACCGAACGCTAACTGGAACGAACGCTCAATCTAAGATCGAGAGTTCCTTTGGACGAACACTCAGTATAATACTGAGCGCCACTTATGACGAACGCTGGTGAACAAAACCGTGCGTACAAATACTCTTCAATTTATTTTTAAATGGTTGGACACGCTAAGCTGAGCCGAACGCTCAAACCTAACTCTGCACACAAATAACGCTCGTTCTCGATCCGAATCCTCTCCAAATGAAAGAATTCTTACTCTAAGTTATTTTCCAGTGAAACCGAACGGTATAAGACCGTTCGATGACGAGCGTACACCATCAATCAGAGAAGATCAGATTTTCCAGATTTTCAAACACGGGAATTTCACAGTTTTACATACGATTCATAACTTAGAATTTATCTTTAACATAAATCTCATACATTCCATAATTCATTCTATCAATCCATAAATACAGAATCTTCCATGTTCCAGTTTCAAACATATCATTATCAACATACAATTCAGATCATTATCATTCCAAAATTATGCAGAAATCAATCACATTACAACTCATACATCTCATTCACTGCATAATTTCACACAACATTCCTGATATACATCCATTTCAATTCTGCTCAATCACGCATATTCAAAATTCATATATTGCATACATTTCAGACATCCATCATAATTCATTACTGTCATACAGGTCAAACATATATTAAATTAAATTACTAAAGCTTCCCTTACCTGTTATTGCAGTGTACTTCCAATTGCTTAGAATTTCACTCTTGCACTCACGGCTTTCTATCCAGAAGTTCACTCAACCACTTCCACTAAATCTAATAAACCAAAATCATAACAGATCAGATTTCTAATCATGCATGCAACCAGAATTTTGGTTCGCATGAACTAAATGGATAATTATGCAGAACGAGAACTTACCAGCTCAGTTCTCAGTTCTGTTCGGATCAAATTGATGCTCACGGTGCAGGGAAAGTTTCTACTGGGTCTGAAATGAGATTAGAAGAGATTATGGTGAGTTACTTCGGAGAGGAGATGAAAGAGTTCGAAGAGAATGCAGAGATGGAGAAGGCTAGAGTTTCGTGAGAAAGAGAGTGATTGCGTGCAGAGAATGGGAAGAGTTTTTCTGAAAATTCACTCCCTTCCTGCACAGAAACTAACTCCCACTCTCCACAAACCACTTGTCTTCCACTAACGTCCTCAGAGTGCTATCACTGTGACACTTGGCAAACGCATGAAGTGGGAGTGTGAGTGGAATTTGACGTGTCCAGGTGCATTAATAGTGTTGATCAGAGAATGAATTAGTGTATTAATTATCAGGTTCTCACATTCCCCCTAACTACAAATATTTTCGTCCTCGAAAATTCTAAAGCTTACCAGGGAATAGATGTGGATACAATTCTCTCACAGCCTCTTCAACCTCCCATGTTGAGTCACCAGTCTTTGCATTCCACACCACTTTCACGAGACGAACATCCTTTCCCTTGTAGAGTCTGGTGCGGCTGTCTTCCACACAAACAGGTTGCATCTCCAGTGTTCTATCTGGCCGAAGTTGGATATCTTCTAACTCCAGTACGTGTGATGGATCAGCTATATATTTGCGGAGTTGAGAGACATGAAAGACTGGATGAAGGTTGGACAGTTGAGGTGGTAAAGCCAATTCATACGCCACTGCTCCAATCTTCTTCAGAATTTGATAAGGTCCAACATACTTAGGAGAAAGCTTCTTTGGACGAAGAACTCTTCCCACACCAGTGATTGGATTCAACCTCAGAAACACGTGATCTCCAGCAGCAAATTCTAAGGGTCTTCTTCTCTTATCAGCATACGATTTCTGCCTGCTTTGGGAAGTCTTCAAACGCTCTTGGATTAGTTTCACTTTCTCTGTTGTTTGTTGGATTAATTCTGGTCCGGTTAATGCAGTCTCGCCTTCTTGGAACCAGCACAAAGGAGTTCTACACTTCCTTCCATAAAGAGCTTCAAACGGTGCCATTCCTATGCTTGCTTGATAACTGTTATTATACGTGAATTCAACAAGCGGCAGAACCTCATCCCATACTCCCATATGATCTATCACACACGTTCTCAACAAGTCTTCAAGAGTCTGGATGGTTCGTTCAGATTGGCCATCCGTCTGAGGGTGATATGCAGAACTCATTTGCAGTTTGCTTCCCAATTCTCCTTGCAATGACTGCCAAAAACGAGATGTGAATCTCGTGTCCCGATCTGATATAATACTGGAAGGAACTCCATGCAATCTAACAATTTCCCTAACGTACAGTTTGGCCAAGTTTGTCATGGACATCTTCAAATTAACGGCTAGGAAGTGGGCACTCTTAGTTAATCTATCCACAATCACCCAAATTGAATCATGGTTTCGGACTGTGCGAGGCAGATGAGTCACGAAATCCATGGAGATGCCATCCCACTTCCATTCTGGAATTTCCAATGGCTGCAGCAATCCTCCTGGTCTTTGGTGTTCAGCCTTGGCTCTTTGACAGGTTAAGCAAGTTGACACAAAACGTGCAATGTCACTCTTCATTCCTGGCCACCAGAAGGATAAACGAAGGTCTTGATACATCTTAGTCATGCCAGGATGCATGCTAAGACGGCTGCGATGTCCCTCCTCCAATATAATTCTTTTCAGTTCCCCATCGTTTGGAATGCAAGTTCTACCCCTGTAACGTAACATGCCATCCGTTCCAGCATTGAATCCCTTAGCCTGATCTGTACCGAGCACGTTCAAGATTTTCACCAATTCTTCATCCTCACGTTGCTTCATCCAAATTCTGTCAAATACATCACTGGAAATTCTAAGATTACAGCATCTGATAACGTCCGTTCCTACATCAAACTGTAATCTTAGATCTCTAAAACTCTCCACCAAATTCCACTCCTTCACCATCAATGCCGAGACCCTTACTGCCTTCCTACTCAAAGCATCAGCCACCACATTTGCTTTCCCAGGATGATACAACAGTTCAAATTCATAATCCTTCAAGAATTCAAGCCACCTCCTTTGTCTCATATTCAATTCCTTTTGATCAAAGAGGTACTTGAGACTCTTGTGATCACTAAATACTTGGAACGTTGCACCATACAGATAATGCCTCCAGATTTTTAAAGCAAACACGACTGCTGCTAGCTCCAAGTCGTGTGTGGGGTAATTCTTCTCGTGAATTTTCAGCTGCCTGGAAGCATAAGCCACTGCCCTCCGTTCCTGCATCAGTACACAGCCCAAACCCTGATAGGATGCATCACAATACACTTCAAAAGGTTTGGCCGTGTCTGGAATGACCAACACAGGAGCACTCGTTAATTTCCTCTTTAATTCCTGGAAGCTCTCCTCACATTTATCCGTCCAAGCAAATGGCTGGTCCTTCCTGGTGAGGTAAGTCAGAGGGGCTACTATTTTAGAAAATCCCTCAATGAATCTCCTATAATAGCCCGCGAGTCCCACAAAGCTTCTAACCTCCGTGACTGAACGTGGACTCTCCCAATCCAGCACTGCTTTCACCTTGGCTGGATCCACTGCAATGCCGCCAGCAGAAACAACATGCCCCAAAAACTGGATCTCTTTCATCCAGAATTCACACTTTGAACACTTGGCATACAGCTCCTTCTCCCTCAACACGCTCAAGACAATCCTCAAGTGGTCTTCATGCTCTTCCAAGCTCTTGGAATATATGAGGATGTCATCAATAAACACCACAACAAACTTATCAAGGTACGGTCTGAAGATTCTGTTCATATAATCCATGAAGATTGCAGGTGCGTTAGTCACTCCAAAGGGCATCACCACATACTCATAATGGCCATAACGAGACCGAAATGCAGTCTTCTGAATATCCCCCTCTTTCACTCTAATTTGATGATAGCCCGAACGTAAATCAATCTTAGAGAACACACACGCACCATGCAATTGGTCCAGCAGGTCATCAATCCTTGGAAGAGGATACTTGTTCTTGATGGTCAGTTTATTAAGTTGTCTATAATCAATGCATAGCCGTGAGCTGCCATCCTTCTTCTTGACCAACAATACAGGTGCTCCCCAAGGTGAAGCACTTGGACGGATGAACCCCTTGTTCATCAATTCTTCAATCTGTTTCTTGAGCTCTAATAATTCCGCTGGTGCCATTCTGTAAGGTTGAACCGAGATGGGTGCCGCAGTGGTTACCAAATCAATTGTGAATTCAACCTCACGGATAGGAGGTAGACCAGGGACTTCATCCGGAAAAACATCTGGAAACTCATCCACTACTGTTCGTCCTCTGCTGCCATCATTGTTGGACGAACTCTCTACCCCATTATCTTCATACGTCATTATCAGAAAACAGCTTGCTCCCTCCATGATATCCTCCTTCAACTGACCGAGAGTGAGAGACAATTCTTCTTCTTCTTCATTGGGAAAAACCAACTCCTTCTTCCCGCAATCAATGAGGATCCGATTGGTAGCCGACCAATCCATCCCCAAAATTACTTCTAAGTCTTGCAGGGGTAAACAAATAAGATTGACCTTATATCTACGCCCCTCAACTTCTATAGGACATCTTACACAAACAGTAGATGTCTTAATCCCACCAGCCGCTGGGGTTGACACCACCAGATCGAACTGTAACTCGCTCTCCACTAGCCCCAACTTCTCAACACACGCCTTCGAGATGAAGGAATGAGTTGCCCCCGAATCATACAACACATCACACGGTTTTCCAAACAGTAAGCAAGTGCTGGTGATGAGTGTACCTGAACGAGCAGCCTCAGCACCAGTAATAGCATAAACTATTCCTGTGGCTTGTGCACGTCCACCTCTCCCTTGTGAAGTCCTTCCAGCATTTGGCGGTCTCATCACCGCACGTCCTCCCATATTACACTCCTGATCCGAGTGTCCATTCCTCCCACATTTGTTGCAATGCTTTACTCCAGCCAGTTGAGGACAAGCCCATCTCAAATGTGGTCCTCCACACTGATAGCACGTCAAACTCCTTTGATGTCCAGTTTGGCCAACAGTGACCAAGGCTTGTGATCCGCCAGGTGCAGGAGTTGGACGAACGTATGGGGACCTTCTTACGTTCGTATTGTTTCTGGATACAACCTGCCCCCTATTCAACTGCTGCTTCTTCTGTTGCTCGGCCTCAGCAACGTTCTTCTCCAATACCTTTGCTCTTTCAACCATGGCAGGGAAAGATCTGATACATAAGCAGGATATTAACACTTTCAAATTACTCCTCAGCCCATTTTCAAATTTCCTGCACTGCCATTCTTCACTGGTTGCCATGGTATTAAAACGGACCAGATGTTTGAATTTATTAGTGTACTCCGAGACAGACATACTGCCTTGCACCAATTGAAGGAACTCCACTTCCTTAGCAAACCGTACACTGTCAGGAAAGTACTCTTCATAGAATTTGGTTCTGAAAACTTCCCAAGAAATTGGACTTTGGGATTCTGTCAACAGCATCTTCACACTGGACCACCAATGGCTAGCTTCACCCGTCAACAAATACTCTGTGAATGCCAAACGGTTCTCATTTGGACACCTCTTGGCATCATAAATCCTTTCCATATCTCTTAGCCACTGATCCGCTTCATCAGGAAGCCCCTTTCCATTGAATTTGGCAGGATGGTGTTGCAGGAAACTTTCCAAACTCCATTCTGCATGAGGTGCAGCGTTAGAAGAAGAGGCTCCTGGTGTGCCTCTAGTAGAGGTCAGCAGGTCCATCAACTGCCTCTGAGTTGCTTCAGAGCTAATACGTGAGGCCTCCAAACTATTCAGTGCTTCCTGGTTTTGCCTCATTAAGGCAGCGTTCTGTTCTATCAAAGTGGTGTTCTGTTGTTGAAGCCTGTCAATGACTGTCTCCAACATCCTGGTATTACTAGAAGAGTCAGCCTCGTTTGGCTGAGGTGGGGGAGGAAGTCTAGGCGCCATTCGTTTTCTGGTTCAGAGAAAACGCACGTTAGTTATGTTCAAGAGTTAAAAATAATAACTCATCAACACACAATAAGCACACAACGAAAACATAGTGTACTCATACCCTACATGTCCTTAAAAGAACAAAACTGCTCTGATACCAAGAAATGTAACATCCCAATAAATGATAATTACCATAAATCAGAATACAAATTACATTTACAGAAATTACAGTGCAGTCTTAAGATTTACAGTAGCTGCTCAAAATTTAAAACTGAACATACAGCACTTTACAATGTTCAGAATTTCTGCAAAATGCAAAACAGATCTGCATGAACAATTCTGCAGAACTATATATACAGACTACCAAAAATACAGCACATAAAACTAACTAATGCTGCTACGGAGACGAGCCTCTACTGTTCAGCTTTAACTTCAACTTCCACAAGATTGGCATCCTCCAAATTTTCTTCTTCCAGCATAGTTTCAAGGGGTGTCTCACCATCTGCTCACATCCACAACGGATGATCATTGCATTGACAAGACGGACATACAGAAACAGTAGACAACACAAGGAAATTGCAAGGGTAAGCTTAGGTAATTTAATTCAATACAATCAACATGATTTAACATATAAAATCAGTCATATAATTCATACAATATTAAACACATATCCACGCATACAGTAACTCATCCAAATTCTCATAATTAAAGACTGTCCGGACTGTATGATCCATGTATCTACAGGCGTTCCTGCACCCGGGTGATGTAGTAACTGGGATACCCTCAACAGCTGCCACCCGAGGTTAACCCTTATCAGCCCAAGTACTATAAGGACTAGGGCCTCCTGCCATTCCCACGCATGAACTACTCTCCTCTACCTGAGGATGAGCAATCACGGAATATCAGGATGAACAGCCATCAGTAGCTTAATCCATGGTCATACTACACTACTTCTCATATTCACATCATGGAGACGTTCCTCCTTGGAACGCTCATTCACAATCCAAATCTCATAAATCCATTCAAATCATCATTCGTACACATTCACAATTTCTCTTAATCAAATTTTCATTCTGTGATCCACTCTCTTAATTTAACTACAAGTTACTCTTTAATAGATCAAGACAACTGTATTACAGTGCACTGCAGCCTCGTTTCTGAACGAAAGAAACGAATCTTTATCCATTCACGTAAGTTAAGAACACTTAAGAATTTAATTGAGATTGAATCAAGAAGATCTGAATAATACTTAGGATAATTCTAAGTATAATACTGGAGATTGAATAAAAAGGATCATTATAATTTAGATATATTTAAATAAATAACCAGAATATGATAAGATTCAGATACGAACACTGTCATTGAAAAACCGAACGTTAAATAAGAATTTGGACGAACACCATATACGTTCGCTCACGAATCAATGATAGGACGAGCGTTCAATTATAAAACCGAACACTGCTTAGGACGGACGCCAGTCAATGACCGAGCACCAAATAGAACGAACGCGCATGGGAACGAACGCGCATAGGAACGAACATTCAGTATCAGACCGAACGCTAACTGGAACGAACGCTCAATCTAAGATCGAGAGTTCCTTTGGACGAACACTCAGTATAATACTGAGCGCCACTTATGACGAACGCTGGTGAACAAAACCGTGCGTACAAATACTCTTCAATTTATTTTTAAATGGTTGGACACGCTAAGCTGAGCCGAACGCTCAAACCTAACTCTGCACACAAATAACGCTCGTTCTCGATCCGAATCCTCTCCAAATGAAAGAATTCTTACTCTAAGTTATTTTCCAGTGAAACCGAACGGTATAAGACCGTTCGATGACGAGCGTACACCATCAATCAGAGAAGATCAGATTTTCCAGATTTTCAAACACGGGAATTTCACAGTTTTACATACGATTCATAACTTAGAATTTATCTTTAACATAAATCTCATACATTCCATAATTCATTCTATCAATCCATAAATACAGAATCTTCCATGTTCCAGTTTCAAACATATCATTATCAACATACAATTCAGATCATTATCATTCCAAAATTATGCAGAAATCAATCACATTACAACTCATACATCTCATTCACTGCATAATTTCACACAACATTCCTGATATACATCCATTTCAATTCTGCTCAATCACGCATATTCAAAATTCATATATTGCATACATTTCAGACATCCATCATAATTCATTACTGTCATACAGGTCAAACATATATTAAATTAAATTACTAAAGCTTCCCTTACCTGTTATTGCAGTGTACTTCCAATTGCTTAGAATTTCACTCTTGCACTCACGGCTTTCTATCCAGAAGTTCACTCAACCACTTCCACTAAATCTAATAAACCAAAATCATAACAGATCAGATTTCTAATCATGCATGCAACCAGAATTTTGGTTCGCATGAACTAAATGGATAATTATGCAGAACGAGAACTTACCAGCTCAGTTCTCAGTTCTGTTCGGATCAAATTGATGCTCACGGTGCAGGGAAAGTTTCTACTGGGTCTGAAATGAGATTAGAAGAGATTATGGTGAGTTACTTCGGAGAGGAGATGAAAGAGTTCGAAGAGAATGCAGAGATGGAGAAGGCTAGAGTTTCGTGAGAAAGAGAGTGATTGCGTGCAGAGAATGGGAAGAGTTTTTCTGAAAATTCACTCCCTTCCTGCACAGAAACTAACTCCCACTCTCCACAAACCACTTGTCTTCCACTAACGTCCTCAGAGTGCTATCACTGTGACACTTGGCAAACGCATGAAGTGGGAGTGTGAGTGGAATTTGACGTGTCCAGGTGCATTAATAGTGTTGATCAGAGAATGAATTAGTGTATTAATTATCAGGTTCTCACAAAAGGGTTGTAAACTGAAAATAAGGGAAAATAATAAGTGTTAAAAATATAATTTTCCTTTTGTGCTTTTAGTTTTATGTTTATTGTGGTGTCAACTCAATTATACATTACCATCTCAAACAAGTTTGATAGTATTTGTTAATTATCAGATGGAAAATGGAATGACCAACTCAAATTTAAAATCCTTCCAAGTATGATTACTGAATTTGTGCAATTAAAATTTTCGAAGCTAAATTCGCACATCAAACAAAAGTACAAGTATGCATGTTAATAGACTCCTTTAAAAATCAATACTTCAGAAAAAAAAACTAATAAAATAAGGATATTAGAAAAATATTAACATTGTTGTTTAGCTGAATAGGTGCAAATGTGAAAGATAAAAAAAGGGAAAGAAAGATACTGAAAAATTTTAATTGTTTTACGACAAAACATTAAAAAAGAAAGTAAAAATACTGAACAAAAATGGTGGTCCTAATTTAATTACCCGTTTATAAAATAATTGTCAATAATGTGATAAAGTTAGTATATGTAATTTTGTAAAATAAGGAAATGTATACAAAAAAAATAGTAAAACAAAACCATATCTGAAAAGAAAAAAGAAACATGTCGGTCCCATTTCAAATTTCAACCCAAAAAGAGAATAAATGCTCAAAAAAGAGAAGGAATGCACAACTAGGTAGAAATACATAGTGATTTGCACACATGTCAATTATGTTGCTAAAGTGAAAAAGAAATAAGTGTTTTTACGACTACAAGAGCACCATAATTAATGATTGTCTTTTCTTTATTTTTTTGTTATAATTATAATAATAAATAATTAAAAAAATGTAGGATCCCGATATTTTGATAACTATATTTTAACAATTTTTTTACAAGGTCACGTGTCAGTGTCTCATTGATCAGTTTAGAATAAAATTAAAATATGAAAATGTGACGTGAAAAAGGTCACAGGGTTAAGAGATTGTTCATTCCAAAATTATCCCTCACCGTATTTGATCTCTTCCTTCTCTCATATTCTCCAATTTATGTTCTCTCTCTTCATTCTGGTTCTCTCTCCTCATTTTCGTTCTCCCTCCATTTTTGTCATCTCTCGAACCTTTGGTGAAGCTCGTGATTTGCGAGGTACAAACCCAAAGCTTCAACCTTTGGTGAAGGTCCTCATTTGCGTGGGACGAACCCAAAGTCCGCTCTCCTCATTTTGTCATCCATTTCGTTCGCTCTCATATTCCTCATTGTGCACAATGGCATTCTCCAGTGACCATGGTGGTTCGAGCAAGGTAAATGGGTTTATCCATTTTCTTCATTGTGTTTTGGGTTTGGCATTGGGTTTTCGCTATTGTGTTTAATTTTTTTTTTCGTTTTTGGGATTTCGCATTTTCTTATTTTGGTCTCTTTGATGCAATTGTGTGTTCATCATTCTTTTTCAACAAAGTATGTTTTGCTTTGAAGAGAAGAATAAAAGGAGAAATGTACAAAGTAAGTCTCGTGCAGAATCTGACATAAACACTGCCTTTGTAAGCTTGGGAAGCATGTACAACAACCAACCCAGTGTGCAGAGGTTTGTGAGGTTCTGATCGCAAAAGCGTTACAAGAGCAAGGTGCTTAGAACCCTATACACAGGAAATAGAGTGAAACACAAGTGATTTTTGTATTGAATTGTTATAGAAAGGAATACAAAATTGTACGTAGATGAACAAATAAGTTTATTGTACCCAATTTTTTAATGAAATAAAAGATGAAACTTTACTTTAGTTGGTTATTGTTAAAGTTAATTGAAGTTTTAATGTCTTTGTTATTCTCATTGTCAAATATGTTGTTGTTTGGAATGTGAATAAACAAAGTGACCAATGCGATTGAGTATCATCCATGAATAATGATATCACCAATTTTCAATGCATCTATGACATGCGTAGCCTATTTTGTCTCTTATAATCGATTACAATGAGCTTGTAAACGATTACACGAACAAAAATTTGGTTTTGTACAAAAACTTGTGTTATAGGAGCCAGCTGTGGGCACATAAGTAGTCAAAGGCAATTTGAGTGAGATAACATGTTGTTAACTTTGACCTGGTTATTTTAACGATAACTTTTTTCACCGACCTCCAAATGATGCGATTCTTTTTTTATTAAAAACTAAACTCAAAGCTCTTTCCAATGACTACTAATGTGTAATTTTTTAACATCTCAGTAGGTACAATTTATTCCTTAAAGTTAACGCTTTATATATTCCTGCCAACTCTAACCTTTGCTGGTTGTTTTGCTCTTAAATTTCTTCACCGAACTCCAAATGAGTTAATTCTTTTTTTTGGAATCTAGACTCAAATAGTTTTCAAATGACTAGCAACCCATAGTTTTTAGACCATTGTATTAGATACAGTTAATTTCCCAAAAACAACATTTTATAAGCTTCCTAAATGAGTTTACTTTCAAGTTATTGTTTCATGTTTCTTATTTTAGATAGGAAAATTACAAATTAGTAGTCGTTGAAAAGTTTTTTGAGTCCATTTTCTAATAAAGAAAAAGAATAAACTCATTTAAAGTTCGGTGGAGAAAGTTAAAAGTAAAACAACCAGCAAAGGTCAGAGGTGGTAGGAATATATAAAACGTTAACTTTAAGGAATTAATTGTACCTACTCACATGTCCAAAAATTACAAATTAATAGTCATTGGAAAGCTTTTTGAGTCTATTTTCTAATAAAATAAAATCACATCATTTGAAGGTCTGTACGAAAAGTTATGATTAAAATAGTCAGCAAAGGTCAAATCCCATATATGTTTTTGAACCAAGGTACGTGAAATGCAGGACCCAGTTGTGGGCACATAAGTAGCCAAAGACATTTTACGTAATTTTTTAATATTTATTGAATGGATAAGAGTTATTTTTAATGTTTAATTGTGAGTAAGCCTGGAAACTGGGTTGTGGGCAGTCCTTGGTGGAGGAAAGACCCAATGTTGGTGTCATGAATAAGTTAGGTGAAGGCTTGAAACAAGTGTAGGCCATGTTGTACGTTGTAATCGATTACAAAGGTCTTGTAAACGATTACACGAACAAAAATCTGGTTTTGTACAAAAACTTGTGCTGTAGGAGCCAGTTGTGGACACATAAGTAGCCAAAGGCAATTTGAGTGAGATAACATGCTATCAACTTTGACCTTTGATGACTATTTTAATCATAACTTTTCCATAGACCTCCAAATCATGTGATTCTTTTTTTATTAGAAAATATACTCAAAACTCTTTCCAATGACTACTAATTTGTTATTTTTGGACATCTGAGTAGGTGCAGTTAATTCTTTAAAGTTAATGTTTTATACATTTCTGCCACCTCTGACCTTTGTTGGTTGTTTTGCTCACAACTTTTTTCACCGAACTCCAAATGAGTTTATTCTTGTTTTGTTGGAATCTAGACTCAAAGACCTTTCAAATTATGCCTTGGTAATCAAGTGAGGACCTTTTTGGCCATTGTAATCGATTACAAGGACCCTATAAACGATTACACGAACAAAAATATGATTTTGTACAAAAACTTGTGCTACAGGAGCGAGCTGTGGGCACATAAGTAGCCAAAGACATTTTACGTAATTTTTTCATATTTCTTGGATGGATGAGACTTCTTTTTAGTGTTTAAGATTGAGTAAAGCCTGAAAACTGAGGTTTGGGCAACCCATGGTGGAGGAAAGACCCAATGTTGGTGTGATGATCATGTTAACTAAGTCTTGAACTCAGTTGTGAGAACGTCACTCCCCAAAGGCAATTTGAGTGAGATGTTGTCAACTTTGACCTTTGATGACTATTTTAATTATAAATTTTTCCACATACCTCCAAATGATGTGATTATTTTTTTATTAGGAAATAGACTCAAAACTCTTTCCAATGACTACTAATTTTTTATTTTTGGACATCTGAGTAGGTGCAGTTAATTCTTTAAAGTTAAAGTTTTATACATTTTTGCCACCTCTGACCTTTGCTGATTGTTTTGCTCATAACTTTCTTTACCAAACTTCAAATGAGTTGATTCTTATTTTGTTAGAATCTAGACTCAAAACCTTTCAAATTATGCCTTGGTAATCAAGTGTGGGCCTCTTTGGCCATTGTAATCGATTACAAGGACCCCTGTAAACGATTATATGAACAAAAATCTGGTTTTATACAAAAACTTGTATTGCAGGAGTCATTGTGGACACATAAGTAGCCAAAGACATTTATTTTACAGTCATTTTTCATATTGAAAAAAATTTATGATAGTAAAAGGATAGAATTCGGAAAAAAAAATTTGCAGATATTCCAAAGAAGAAATATTAGATTAACTAAAAATAAAAAATCACATTCTTTTTTTCAATTTTTAATGAAAAAAATATATATAGATATCTTTCTATATATATTTGTATTTTGAAAATCCAGCTACAACTTTTTCTTGAATCAACAAAATTTTTTTTAAATAAATGGCTTTACGATAATGAACCAACTATAGAAAGAACTTATAAATCAAATCAAAGTATAATTCCCTTTATTTTAAAATTACACAAAAACTTTAATAATAGGAATGCGAATTCCCGACATTTATTTTACAGTCATTTTTTCATATTTCTTGAATGGATGAGACTTCTTTTAAGTGTGAGTAGAGCACGTATATATATATATATATGGTCGAACAACACTAGTACATAACGTACTAGATCAAAATTGAAATTTTATTCATATAATATATTATCAGTACATCTTATCCAACATTTATAATTATGATCTTTTGTATACAAAAAACGTGTACAAGTTCCAACTCGAGTAAAAAATTTCTTTCGATCGATAGGAAGACCCGCAAGAATGAAAGCAATGCTCCACAAAAAAAATTTCTTTCGATCGACAAGAAGACCCGCAAGAATGAAAGCAATGCTCTACATAAAATGAAAATGACAGAAATGAAAATGGTGGAGAGAGAAAATCTCAAATGAAACCGCGAAATGAAAAGGAGAATCTTAAATGACTTTCCAAAAATACCCTCCACAACAAAATGCACCTTCTTAATAAAATATTACAAACCAACCAATAAAAAACATCATGAGTCAAAAAGTTGACAACTTTGGGTTATCATAGAAACGTTTTCTAAAATTTTAATAATAAATAAAAGAAAATATTTTTGTTAGTTTCTTTTCAACTAGACAACTTCTTTGTCCACTTTGCTTTCTGCTTGTATTGGTATAGTCTTGTATGGTTGTAAACCTAAATTTTATTTTGTTTTACTTCAATAATTTTTTGCAGAGTATATTTTGTTGGTTATTTGTAATAAATAAGAAACACTTCAACATTAAGTTGTTCATTTAATTGTTTAACATTATTTTAACTACAATAAAGCACTTGACTTTTAATGTTCAATCCTGTCAAAAATGGTTTTATGCTGAGAACAACTATTATTCAGATTTGTTCCAACTATGTACAATCAATTGCCACCCATCCTAGTAAATAAGGAATATACAATTTTACAATATATGAAAATATAATTATTTTAGTTTTTCTCTCAGACCATATAAATTTTCGAAATAACGAGGGACTGAACCTAAAGCATAATTCAAGATCAACCCCACCTTACTCCAAAATAGAATAAATTCCAATGAAAGAAAAAGATCTCTTATTTCTTCTGCTCTTCTTCTCCGCCTGTTTCTAAGAATAAATGAAAAACCTCCACCAACACAATGTAATCCCTCTCAGAGAGGCGTAAACAAGAAAGATGCATCTGTGTGAAAGAAGAATATACGTGAAAGTATAAAAAGGGTATGTAGATAGATACACAGGTTCCTAGAAAATACTATCTCCTACCTGTGGTAGTCTTGCCTTTGCTTAAATCAGCAAGTTCCTCAATAAGCTTTCTCTCATCATTGTTGAGTCTTTTAGGGATTTCAACTTGCACACGAACCAACTGATCACCTCTCATATTGTTTTTATTAAGGAAGGGAACACCTTTCTTAGCCATAACAAGTGTTGTGTTGGGTTGTGTCCCAGCAGGAATTTTTAAGTCCACCGTTCCGTCTACAGTAGGAACCTTAGTTGTAGTCCCCAGGATTGCATCAATATACGAAACCTTGCAGGTGTACAAAATGTTAGTGTCATCTCGTTTAAGGACAGGATCTGGGATAACCTCAATAACTACGAAGAGGTCGCCAGGGGAACCACCTCTCCTTCCAGCATTCCCCTCATTTCGGACCCTTAGACGACTACCAGAGTCCACACCAGCTGGGACCTTCAGACTTATCCTCTTCGATTTCCTCACCCGACCATCCCCAGAACATGTATTGCAAGGTGTTGAAATTTCGCCCCTCCCATTGCATGAAGAGCATGTCATTGACTGCTGGAAGATACCTAACGGAGTTCTTGTTGAAGAGACAACCCGTCCTTGACCTCCGCAAGTGCTACATCTGGTTGGTGTAGTCCCTGGTTTATCCCCTGAGCCATTGCAAGTTCCGCAGCTCTCTAATCGGCTTATCTCTATTTCCTTTTCTATGCCAAAAACTGCTTCTTTAAAGTTCAAAACAAGACTGTAATACTCATCTTCACCATCAATTGCACCGTTCCAAGAACCTCTCGAACCTCCACCGCGATTCATGCCTTCAAACAATGATTCGAACAGATCAAATGGATTGCTGAAATCCTGGCATAACAGAGAAATCCTTCGTTGAGAAACGAGAATAAAAAATTAAATCATACATCATCAGAGGTAACTTACCCCCATCCCCATTCCAGAACCTTTAAGTCCAGCCTCTCCAAATCTGTCATATATGGATCGTTTCTCATCATCTGATAACACCTGTAACGGAAATTATTCAGAGAAACAAGTTGTTATTAGGCATATGCATAATGACAAGCTGAGTTCAACAATCTGTAGTTTTACCTCATATGCGTTGCTGATTTCTTTAAACTTTTGGTCAGCTCCAGGTTCTCTGCAACACAAGATAATACAGATACTTGTTTAACAATATGAAATCCAATGTTTACAAAAATGATTCAGAATGCATATTACTCCAGAAAACTATGCAACTAGCAAAATTGACACTTGGGACTGCTTATTTTTTCTTGTTTTTATATAGAAAAAGGTAGTTTGAAAATAACAGTGTTTTGGACCTGAGCTGAAAGTTACTAAAAAAATGAAAAATAAGTTGTTTTCATACGCCTAAGAAATTAAAAGTAAAAAAATTATCCTCAAATTTTCCACCAATGTTTCTCTTCCTTCAACCTTTTTCCAAACAACTTCGTATCCTTTTTTGTAATTAACAATGTAAAAATCTTTTTTTTCTATACACATTTAATTATCTTAAAATCACTTTTTTTAGTAAGCTTACCCAAACAAAAATTCATTCAATTTTCATAGATATACCAAACACACCGTGAAGCTCAATTTTAATTTCATTTTGGTACTAAAGTCTTCAATTTGAACAAATAACATCATTTTGCTTCACATAAAACCTCTACGCAAATGACAGTAAAAGAATAAGCATTGTTTTTTCAGTATGCAATGAATTATCATAAAACAAGAAAGAACAGCTAAAGTAATTCAAGAAAGCTTTATTGACCAAAGTAAAAATATGATTGAATGAAATTCACAAGACAGGTACAATTGCATTAAGGTGAGGGGTGGGGGAGTGTCAAAACGAAACAGGAAGGGGCATAATCAGAAAAAGAGACAGTCAAATCTATGAAATAAGAAAATAATAGTAGTAGTAATAATAATAATAACTACTCACTTGTTGACATCCGGATGATAATTCCGGGCAAGCTTCCGATACGCTGAAATGTGAAAAAGCAAGAACTTTGATATTTCTATGATAAACTAGGCACTAATCACAGTACAACATGCACAATCCAGCAAATAATTCCTCATTAATCACAACTTCTCAATCAGAAAGATTAAAATGGACAAACAATCTTGAGGGGGTAAAAGTGCTTCCACAACGAGAGAAGATGAAACAAGAAGGACAAAGGGATAAAAATGGACATATAACAATAACTGGTGGACAGAAACGATCACAGTCAGCAGAAAATAAAGCAGAGTGAGAACAGATGAGTTCCAATCTTTGTAAGCACTACAGCAGAAGTAAATATGGACGGAAAGGATGATGGATGTTTAAATTAGAGTTAGGTGGAACAAGAGAAAAGAGAAAATATGTTTCACTAATATGATTACGGTTAGGAAACAAGGTATGAATCCTAACTATCTTCCTCTCTCTCAAGTCAAAAGAATAGCACAAGCAATTGAATCAACGTATAGTATGGTATTCACATCAAGAAACAAGAATACAATGAGATATCAGGAGCTTAACCTCCTTCACCAGGTACTCAGATCGGTCTGCACAAGCCAAGTTTCTAACTGTCTACCGAAAACAATAAAAGAGCTCCTCTTATATAGACATTTGTCCCGCCCCCCTTAACCGCTCAGCAGTTCCTTATTTCTCTATTCTTTTTCTCCTTTCGTATACTCTCTAAGTCCTAACATTACTCCCCCCTTGAAGATCAACCTTGTCCCCAAGGTTGAATTGAAACTGCTCATGCAACGCTATCCTATTCCGCCAGCCGAGAAGGCCGAGAGCTCCATCCGTTTCAGCTCCACTTCTACCACCTCTTCTACATCCTCTTCATCCTCAGCCAATAACACTATTCGTAAACTCTTCTCAGGGCATTGGTGCCTTGACCTGAAAGGTCCCCCACATCTGTAACACCTCCCTTCTTCTCTTCGCTTCAAAACTTCTGGGTAGGGAAGGTTCCGCGAGTTTCTTCCTCTGTCATCACTTCCCCCAAGATTTCCTTCTCTCACCGCACTACCCGTCGTGCTGTCTCTCCTTGCCGATCCGACGCTCTCAGTTGCGACAATCCTCCCCGGGTTACTCCTCGCCGCTTCGGTTCTCGCCACCACCGCCCCTCCTCCCGTTGTTCGACCCCACAACTAGGAATCCTTGGGTGCTGCCCAAACACTCAGACCTAACCCGCGTAGTGCCTCTTCGACCTCCCATGCAATTTTCATTGCCGCCATCAAATTTCGTGGGTCGTGTGGCCGTATTTGGCACTGCAATTTCTCCCTTAGGCCCGCCAGGAAATACCCAACAGTTGGTCGTCCAAAAACTCCTTCATTTGTCCGGCCAGTGCTTCAAAATCCCGAACGTACTCTTCCACGGTGGTCGTTTGCCTTATCGCCGCCATCCTTTCAAAAATGCCGCCACAGTGGCGACTCTCAAACCTGATCAACAAAGCCTCCTTAAGCCCCTCCCACGATCGGTCGCTCGCTTTATCTTTCCAAAACTTAAACCAATATCCGACGCTTCCCTCCATGATAATATGGGCCAATTCGATCTTCTCCGCCTTCGCCACCTTCTGTATTTCTGAGAATTTTTCGGCCCGGTTGATCCAATTCAGAGGGTCGGGTCCTTCAAAGATGGGTAATTCCACCCTTTGCCTCCAATTGGGTAGGTTCTCTGATCGCTCCCCATCTCTCTCCCCCTTTGCGTCGTCGCGCCGGTCCCTCTGATTGTCGTTGACAGAACCCTGGCTTCCGTCGGAGTTCTCATCGGCGTGTTTGGTGTGCGCACCCATCATCCGCATCAGTTCTTGGATGTCTTTGCGCATCGCGATAGACTCTTGACGATTCGTCGTTGATTCTGCCTTCAACCCGTCTACGGCCATCTCAATGTGCTTCAATCGTCCCTCGACTACGTTCATTCTTCCTTCCATCGTTTTTGTTCTCACCGTACAGTAATCCGGCAACTTCTTGGTCCAGCAGCTTCTTGATCCGGCAACTTCTTGATCCGGCAGTCCCCTCCCAAGCGGATCCGGCAGGTCAGACCACTTTGTTAGGTAACAAGGTATGAATCCTAACTATCTTCCTCTCTCTCTCAAGTCAAAAGAATAGCACAAGCAATTGAATCAACATATAGTATGGTATTCACATCAAGAAACAAGAATACAATGAGATATCAGGAGCTTAACCTCTTTCACCAGGTACTCAGACCGGTCTGCACAAGCCAAGTTTCTAATTGTCTACCGAAAACAATAAAAGAGCTCCTCTTATATAAACATTTGTCCCGCCCCCCTTAACCGCTCAGCAGTTCCTTATTTCTCTATTCTTTTTCTCTATTCTTTTTCTCCTTTCCTATACTCTCTAAGTCCTAACAATTACTATGTTCTATTGATCTCTACTCCAATTTATACCAACATTTTAAATCAAGTACAGTGCTTGTCCAAATAATTAGTGTTTCCTGTTCAATAATTTTGTATTGTCAATGCAGAACTATCCCATATTACAAGGAAAATACGTGAAAGGGATGATAAGTCTCACTTTCTAGATTCTTGGGTCATAGATTTTCCTCACAAATGCAAGATTATCTATCTCTATTATTTATAAGCAACATCATTTATTGTTCAGACTATCTAACCTAACTAACTCAGATATTTAACTAATTATTGGGTAACTACCTATCATAACAAACCACTATAGATGGTTACCTAACAATTTTATACCACATTTATAGCCAATATCCCTTCTATACAAAATCCTCCTGCCTCAGTAAAATGTGGAAGTGCAAACCAAGGAGTAAATAATTCCAACTAATTTAAATTTTTGGTGTGGAAAGGTAACCCTATGCTTAATTAGAATTGGTAGGAACAGAAGTCCATTGGAAAAAAAAAACAAAGAGAGAGCTCTCATATCTAATGAAAAAATGTAATAGGCTCTTGTTTGGTAGTATACTAATCGATCCTGGCAACTAAATGAAATTACTCAAATCCCCATTGTAGGTTCTAGTATACTTCTTTGACAATTTTATGTTCTAGATTTCCTTCAACGAACTTTTCTTGTGTGCTTTATACACACACAGATGTATACATATACATACATTGCATACACACACAAATAAGTAAAAGTATTTTGATTTCTCAAAGGTCAAAGAAAACAGAAAGAATCACAAAATAGTGGGTAATCATTAATAGTCAAAAAGTAAAATTACAGAGATAAATATTTTTACTTAAAAATAGATGGCTAGCAGAATAAAGGTTATTAACAGATCATTACAGAGCTGAATAATGGAGAGATTATCATGTAGAGGATAAGGCAACAAATGGACATTACCGCTCTTAATTTCAGATTTGCTAGCATTCCTTGAAACCCCAAGGACAGAATAATAATCCTGCATGTTGACAAATAAAGGGTTTTCAGCCCAAGGGCTTTATACACTTTAAATAAGAAACATACTTTCAAAAAGTGCTATCATATATTTAAAGCACATCCACAAAAGGAACTCATTGCTGCTCAAGGCTGCATTTCAGACTTACTGCATCAGCTCTAACAATCAACCTTGATCCCTTGCGATGATTAAAAGTTTGGGGTGCAGCCACATTGAGTAGTGTGGAATCTCGAGAAAAAAAGCTTGAACTTGATGCAGCCATGAAGCTTACCCTGCTGGTAACACTGCAAGGTGACTTAAACATATTACAAAATCCAGCACAATGATCAAGCTGGAAATTGAGTATATCTGTTGGGTAGGTGCTAAATATGTTATTTGTTGGAAATTGGATTCGTGTATCACATGATAAAATGTCATTTAGTCAATATTGCACTGTGGAGTAGCAGGACGGAGCAACCCTCAGATGCCACAGGTTTCAAATAGCAATGTTATCATGATATAGGCTTCAGAAACCCATATTTACCCGCTGAAAGAGCATCCTATTTAGTTTTTGCAGGGTAAATTGTGATTTCTCTCCAATTTTCAAATGCGTTTCTTCCTTCAATAGTAGGATTTTAAACCCGTCCTTGATCATCCCAAACACAAAAACTACTGTCTTGAATATTGTTCCGTCACACTTAACAGGACTACTTTTTCCCAGTGTTCCATTCTTTTTTTGACATCCTTTAAACTTCCCAGATCACAGTCTACTATTTTTATGTATTTGTTATTTTTTCTATTAATGTCACTATAATCTTTAACTTTTTGACTTCATTAATATTTTCTTATTACTACAAGATTGATGGTGAGTAAAGGTGCAAATGCCACTTTTATTCTTTATTATGCATTTGTTTAACTTTAGAGTTTTCTTTAGTCTTTGAATGTTAATATGTATGCTATAAACTATTTATTTTGTACTACATTATTAAAATAACAGTCATCCCAAGTTTATAAAGCAAGCCGCTATGCTGCTATTCAAGATGATGTGTATTAACTAAGTAAAAAGTTGCCACCAGGTCTATTAATAGTCTATATATATGGATGTCTGGCATAAACTATGTACTCAAGGAGAACAAGAAAGCATAGTTTCTAGAACTTTCTCGCTTTGTCCCCCTCTAAATCCAACAATACTTACAGACAGATAGTATAGAAAGATTCCCTAGTATCTGATAATTCAGGCCACACCCAAACAATAAAATTGTTGTTAATGACAATTAAAGTAACAAAATTACAAATTACATCTAACTTATGATTATATCCCAGTTGATCTTGGTGATGTTATAGAGAAAACAATATTAAATAGAAATATATGCTTGCATCAATATGAATAATGAAAATTATTTTTAGGGCTGCAAACCACAGACCTATAGTTAATTTGTTACACGCAATGATTGCCCCATAAATTGTTATTAAAGGAACAACTTTACTTTTTCCATACTACAAAATAAATATTCAATCATAGAACTCACTTGTGGCTGGATGATGCAACCTTGCCTGTAATACTGGATCTTACAAAGAGCTGAGGATGAATTCCCCATTGTGCAGTAGATGTACTACTAAAAGGTGTTATTGCCATCAACCCTTATTGATGATCTGCCAGCTGAAAAAAATTGCAGACTGAACTTTAATATGTTAGCATGGTAAGAGACCCTCTAAATGTTGCTAGAGGGGAAGGTTAGATCAGGTGTTCAAGTTGCCAAATGGCACTACAAATATAATGTATAAAGAAAAAAAAAAATCTTAAGTAATGATAGATAAACCTTTTGACCATAAGATTACACAACTTATGCAATTAAAGCAGAATTACTTTTTTATACAATAAAGAACTAGTACATCCTCAGAAGTTGAATTGGCTCCTTCTTTAATTGTCTTCAGAAGATGTTCACTGCTATTGATCAATATCAAATCAATTCTTTAAAAAAAAAAAAAAAAAACTCTTACATTTTTAGTATCAATTTATATCAATCAATCCTTCAAGAATTATTTGAGTTTAATTCTCAAGTAAAAGGACTAAGATGGTTTTAGGCTTCCGTGTGATGAAAAGTAATTGGACTAGTATTTCAATACCTAAATCAAATGATACCTATTTCTTAACCACTCCAAATGAAAATTCATCCAGAATCAATTACAACCAAATGCAAACCAATAGCCAAATAAAGTTAAATCCTGAATGTAACCCTAAACCTACAAAATAACAAAACTACGACGAGAACCAGATAAAAAATTACAAGCTCCGAATGAATTACAAGCAAATTCAACTTTCATTTATCACCATGAAATAAAATTAACTCCAAAAGCAACAACAAGTATCAATATAAAAAAGACAGAAACGGCAACATTCGAATCGCGTCTATATAACAACTTGACTTAAAAGAATCACAAGAAGCAAACGGCGCAAAATTAGCCATGAAAATCGATTAGTTTATTAAAGTGGGAACTGTAAAATCTCAAAGAGAGAAAACCTGGCGGTAGTGGCGGTAGTGGCGGTAGTGGCGGTAGTGGCGGTAGTGGCGGTTCTTTTTTTTAAGCTTCGCGCTCTCTCTGAACAGGGAAAAGTGAGCGCTGAATTGAAGGTTAGATTATTGTGCTCAGTTCTCTTTGATAATTGATGGTGGGTGGACACACCCTAGTATTGCTTTCTCTTTTGGTTCTTCCTAGCTGTTTGATTTATTGTGGTTATTAAAATACACGTACCAGTCTCGCCCCTGATTGATTCTCTTCCTTGCATATTTCTCTATCTTTTTTCTCTATTATTCAGGATATTAGATACTATGTTAACAACTTTTTCCTAAAATCTTTTTAATAATTTTTTCTCAAATCTTTCTCTTAATAGTCAAAAACTAATTTAATAAGATAACATCAAATAATTCCTTTCAAATTTTCAACGACTTTTTTAGTGTTTTTTTTTATTTTAATTTTATGAACTTAATTAGTAAAGACCTAAGTTGAGATTTTGGGTTTGGTTTTTTAGTTGACTTTTTCCTAGTCTGTTTAAGTATTAGATTATTAATTATAAACGGGTTTAATTTTGACTTCACTTCTTTCTTATTAAATTATTAATTATAAGCTTGATTTTGTAAAAGGGTAACATTTTTTTATAACAATTTTTTAACAGTAACATGTCATTATTTTATTAGTTTATTTAAATTTAGTTTTTAAAAATATTTAAAATAAATCAATCACTATATGTTGTTAAAATATATTTAAAAGAATTGTTAAAAATACATTTTTCTTGGTAAAATTTCAAATCTTTATTACTTTTTATTTTCTATCTTTCTCTAGTTCTCGTTCTCTCTTTTTCACTTACCTTTAAATTTTTTTTATTTTTTTTTTTCAAAATATGATTATAGTACACAATAGATGTTGAACATTTTTACTTAACGATACTTTTAAAAGATACAAGTTGTTATTTATTTTGTGAATCTTTTCTTCTTGTAAGGGTCTAAAAAGTATAAGGCTATTGGATCTTCTGTTAAGGCAGTCAGACCCATAAACTAAGGATACCTTAGTCTTAGAGGAGACTTTTCAGAAATCCAAGTTCATTTTACAGCTTTCCTTTCTCTCTCTAAAAACTCTTTCTCCCTAAAAGTTCTCTGACTTCTCTCTAAAATATCCCTTTGTTGAACCGTTAGACTTTTGTTTAGGGGCCGCTTAAGCAACCACAACGTCAAGGGCTTCCTTTTGATCTGATCATATTTTCGTTTGGACCGGTAAGTGATTTTTCCCCTTTCCTTCGTTGTTTCTAGAGCCTAGGGCATGCAACGTTACTGGTTTCATGTTACTAGTGAGGTTTCATCTTCATATTTTATGCCCAAACAAGCTCTAAGAGTTGTGCTCTACACCAATTTGGTGGTTTATAGGTACTGTTGAACCTGCCTTTGTGCGGAGTTACTGTTAGGACTTCTTAAATTAGTTGTGCTTTGGAATCCAGGTAAAGGGAGCTGGGTTTTTCTCTTAATTTCGATTTAGTGAACTAGGGCATGTATGACTTAGATTTCTGTTTGAAGCTGTAAATTTATGTTATATGAAACTGCCCTGTATGTGAATGCTGTTTGAACTGTGAATTGATGTTGTGATTGATCTGGGAATAACTATGTTGTTGTGATTAAATATGGTGGAGAGTGTTAATACTGTTATGATGGTCATTTTGGAAGGGATTAAGTAAACTGAGATTGTGAGTTACTATGATTGGGGGTGTGATTGAAGTACTGAGACAGTGTAGAGAGGTAATTTAGGACTGGTTGAGAGCACGTTGTTGGTAGGATAGAGGAATCTTAAAAACCGGAGTTGGTACATCCCTGATCATAGAGCAGCCCTAGCATGGCCCAACAAGTTGTGACTAGTCATATGTACCGGCGCTTATGGTGAGTCTGATGTGTTCAGACATTTGATTCTTCTCCGATGACCAATTGGGTTAATAAGGAGTGTTTGAGGGTGGAAATCATGTGTTAGCTATGTTAGATGAGTAAACAGTTACTGGGCTACTGTTTTAGGTCTTTTGAGAGGAACTGAGGTAGTAAATTTGAGCTTAGGTGGTCTTGAGTCCAATTAGGCAGTTTGGCTAGCTTGGATGAGTCAATTAGAACTGATTAGGGTCATAAAACTGAGTAAATTCATGTTCAAAATGGTAGAATTGAAATTGGGTTCTTGGGTTAATGAAATCGGAGTTTTAAGTTAAAAGTTGGGTATTGATCACTTTAAAATCATGCTAATAATGTTTATAATCAAATAGACAGGTTTAATTAGGCTTATACTACGATCTAGGATCATTAGAAGTTAAGGAAGAGGTCTAGAACGAGTTCTGGGGTGTTGAGTGCCTGAAATTTGCAGAATTTCATTCTGCAGATTATGCAGAATTTCATTCTGCAGATTATGCAGAGTCACATAGTGCACCCTATGTGCTATGCGAATTTTAGCTGAAAGGCTCACCGTCAGGAAAATTCGCTCAGTGCACCAAGGGTCGTGCGCTGTCCGAATTTTTGCTGTCAAGCCTTGCCTTCCCCATCAGGAAAATTCGCTTAGTGCGCTGTGCGAATTTTTGTTGTCTTGCCTTGCACCCTAGTGCGCTGTGCGACCAGGTTGAGTGAGTTTCACACTTTTCCTCATATGTTTGAGCTGTTTGATGTTGTTTGACTGTCAGGGTGTATGTATGTCTATATAACTGATTTAGGTGACTTGATCTGTGTAACATGATTAAGAGTATGTTATATTATGTTGCGGAATACAGTTTGAAGGTATGTATATGTACAAAGTTTGTGATTCAAGTAAGTGCATCAGGTGTGATTATTGGACGTAATTCCATGATCCTCAAGGGAGGTTACATGGTGATGCCCTATGGTTTGTTGTGATTGATCGTATGAATGGCCGAAGTGACCTTATGGGGTTTATCCTGACATTTTAATGATCATCCATGCTCAAGTAGAGAGTGATGAGTCATGTGGTGAGAATAGTAGGAGGTCCTAGCCCATAGGTTCTTGGGTGAGTTATAACGGACTAACCTCGGGTTGCAGCTGATGGTTTTCCAGTTACTACACCACCCGGGTGCACAAACCCCTGGAACTTGACATTTCATGCTAGTCCCGATGGTCAAATCACGTGGTCGATCATTGGTATCAGAATAATGCGTTCGGTCTTAGTCTGTATTGTGTTATGGTCTTTGCATGATGTGTGTGATTGTATAACATGATTTTTATATCTAGCTCACTCTTGCTTGTTTGTGTTGCCTGTGTATGTTTCCTTTTGTAATGATCATCCACTTGGATGAGAGTAGATGTTGAGGAGGTTCCCCTGGAACAAGAGCTTGAGGATGCTGATGATGCAACCTAGTCTTCCTAGGAGTTCCTTAGTCATTTTATGTTCTTTTGAAATACTCTTTATGATTAAGTTCAAGTTTAGTACGCTATTGCACTTAAAGTTTTAAATTCTTAGACCATTCCGGATGACTGTAATCATAAACACCTTAAACTACTGTCTTAACTGTTTTCTATTATTATGATTGATGATACCTTTATATATATACTGCTATATATTTGAGATGTCACAATTCTAATAATATTTTTTTCGTCAATAAGTTGAGATGTATCTCCACTTGTTTGATCATAATACTTTGATTTAGGTTTCTAAATTTTGAGTAATTTTTTTGTCTGGATTTTTAGAATTTGTTTTAAAGATAAACATTGTATATAAGAGAAGTTATTTATATATTTTTTTATAGAAATAATATGAATGTGAAAGTATCTTAAATTTTATGTAGAGACTGTGGTTGGTTAAGAATTTTTTTTGAATTGTTGAATTTGAATGTAACTAAGTTTTGCTTGATGAATTGGATACTTGATAAGTTGATATAGTAACTAAATTATATGTGTGAAGTATAAATTTTTTTTGAATTAAGTTTTAAATACGATTAGATAAATAGAGTAAATTTTTATATTTTTCTTTATTATAATTTAGGAATTTGATGTGATTAGAAAACTTTTCATTCAAGCAAATACAACATTGAAACTCAATCATATTCTCTGTCTAAAATATTTTATTAATTTGTGATTTTAATTAAATGAGTTATATCATATAATTATGTTTATTAAACATTTATGAAATTGCATGTTGTATGAAAATGATCTTAAAAATTATTAAGAATGGTAAAAAATTATGATTACATACATGGAATTTTATGTATTAAGTGTTTGTATTTGTTATAACAAACATATCTCTTTGTTTCATTGATAATCTAAGTTATAGACTAAGATATTGGATGTCGAGAAACTAATAAGAAATTTTTGCATATTGTGACATAGATAGATGTCCAATTTAGACTGTAATAAACTTGTCGTAACTTATTATTTTATATTTGTTTGTAAATCTAAGTATTTAATCATATGCTAATATCTATTAAGGCATGTTTAATACAAATCTTATACATGTAATTTTGATGTATTGATTCATAAGTGGTTTATATGATAAAAATATTTTTAAAAAAATCCTTTTTTCTCAAAACAGCTAATTCAAACAACACAATTTTCCATATAGAACAAATATAATCAAAATATAAATTACTCCCAAAATTTCTCATCTAAATACACCAATGCTGTAAAGGTTTTGTTACTAAGTTGCATGTACACTTAACCAATGGCACCCAAAACTGAGAACATAATCTTCTCAAATCGTAATCATTTGTCACACATATCCTTCGAAGTAAGGGAAATCAAACACATTTTGTATTCTTTGAAGGAACTGTAACATGGGCTCTGGGCACGTAGCAGAAGAAAGAGAATCCAAAAGTGCAGTACATATATCTCTCAGTATCAAAGGTGATTTTTCCTGAACCCACTTCAAGTGCTCAATGGCAATTGGAATCTCTTGTGCATCTGACAAACTTTTCAACAAAATTATATGGGATTCTGCACATCCTATATCATGATTGAGACTACAAAGTAATTTGGATGCAGCCATATGATGACCTGCTTGAAAAACATACAGCATATGTTAAATTGAGATGAGGCAGCAAGCTGACAAGCACGCATTTGCAGTGCATTATGTTACAAAGATTTGATTGACTGGATAATACCTTTCCTGCACAGTGATGATGTAAAGGAGCTCAATATGCCTTTTGCATTGATTATGTCCTGTTTGACAGACTTGTTATAGAGCTCAAAAGCTGCTTCTAGTTTGTCTTCTTGGCAGATTCCTTCTAGAAGAAAAGTGTAAGTGGTAACATCAGGTTCCACTCCCTTGTCTAATATCTGGTAAAAGAGCATTTGAGCCTCTTCAGTTTGTCCCACTTCACAAAATTTTTGTATAAGAAGGTTGTATGTTTTCAAATTCCCCAAACAGCCGTTCGAGAACATCTCATCCCAGAGCTTCCTCGCCGGACGCAGTAGATCCTCCTTACAACACGCTTCCATTATGTAATTATAAGACGAGACATTGGGTTGAAACCCTTTCTTCTTCATCTCCTGCAGAACAGTATAGCCTTCTCTCACTTTCCCAGCCCTGCACAAAAATGAAATCATTACATTGAAACCCTCCACATCTTTAAAGTAGTTTTGAGAATTCAAAACATGGAACGCCTCCAATAACTCATCAACCTTGCCATGCCTACACAGACTCCTACACAAATCATTGACAGTCAAAATAGTTGGGAACCTCTCTTTCTCAACCATGAAATTGAAAAACATTATAGCAGTACTAGGATCTACACTTGATACCGATCCTATCAATGCATTGAGAACGTCGTCATCAACAGGAAAATTACCACCAATTATAACCTCCCCAACTTCTTTTGCTTCACACATCCTTCTCTCCGTAATCAAGTCAAGTATCAAGTCCTTGTAATCACTGCTTCTAGGAGCCACCCCTAACTTCCTCTTCATCTTTAAAACTTTCACTTCATCAGCCACATTCCTCATTGATCGGAACCCTGCGGCAACAACCCAGTAAGCCATGAAATCGGGTTTCCAACCCCTACTCCTGAGATCACCCAACATCCACAAAGCCTCCGATACCTTAGAAGCCCGACACAACCCATGAACAGTCAAAACCGCCACAACAGAACCATTAATCCCAGAACCACATTCCTTAACCTCATCCAACAACCTCACCACCCTTTCCACATCACCCTCTCCACAAACCCGCCAAAGAAACACCCCAAATCCCAGTGTGTTGAAACCAATACCACTCTGAGTCATTTCCTCAAACAGCTGGTACGCACTTTCCAAACACCCATCAGAGGCAAGGGCAGCCAAGAGCGAGTTATAAGTGGGCCCTCCAATTTCGGCACAAAGGGGAGCAACATTACCCAAGAGCGAAAAGGCTTCGCGAGCACGGTTGTGGGCAATATGGGATGCTATGATGGAGCTGAAAAGAGAAGGGTGGATGGAAAAGTTCCATTGGAAAATAATCTGTTAACATGTCTAGTAATTTTTATACTTTTGAATAAGATTTTAAAAAGTTATATATCTTAAGTTAACTTCTCTTCTAAACTTAACATTTCATGTCTACTAATTGCTCAATTCATTCTAATTTATGGAACAACACATTAGCTATTCAATTTTTGATTTCCATGCAAATTTTGATTGATAGTGGCTTATTGATTATACAATTTAAATACCAATTTAAGTCTTTATGTAATCCAAAACACCTTCTATATCCAAACTACCTATGCACATTGAATCATTATTTCTTTCATTGGACAATTGTATAAATTTTGAAACCACAAAGTCACAAGTATTATTATTTTAATGTACGCATTCGTTTTTGTTTTAAGTCGTTAATAATGTTTTAAAACATTAACATATTACAAATTATAAAGTTTATGAAAATATTTATATTCTTTTCTTACAGCTATGTTTACATTTTTAATTGATTTCTAAAACATCGTTACATATTTTTATTTTCTCAACTTACTTTTATTTTAATAATGATATATTATTTATGATACGAAAATGTATAATTTTAAAGGACATTACTTTTTAATAAATTCATAGAAAATATAATTGATATATATAATAAAATAAACTTAACAAAAAAATTATTTTTTTACATACTCAATTAAACAATAATCATTAAACATTCAAAGCAAAAACTGATGATATTTTTAGAAACATTAAACTTATTCAAGCCTTTAATATATAACTTGGAGTAATGCTACCATACAAATTCATAAATAGCTTCTTTTTTTTATCAACGTTTTCTCAAACAAGCAAGTAAATGGTAACACTAGTCATCTCGTTAATTAGCATATTATCTTGAGATTTTTAATTATCATCCCTTCTTGGTTTGTAATTTACATCTACCATAGTGACCTTTCAGGTTTAAGATAAATCAAATAGCATTCTTATGTACACATTCTTATGTATACATTCTTATGTATAGATGTAATTTACATCCATACACATGGCAGTACTTAGTGCAGAACAGGATATTTGAACAGAGAAAAAGGAAAGGAGACATACAATTATACACATAATTACAATTTTTCCATTGAATTTTATGTACATACCAAAGTTTACATCTACTCCAAATTACACCACCAAAATGTATTCTTTAAACCATGTACAGACCCAATCGTATCTACTAAAAATCACACCCCTAAAAGCACTATATACTCTTTTGGATTTGGCATCCTAAAAGGACTACTTGCTTCATATTGAACCTAGGTAACATGCTACTGAGCACAACTAAGCTATGTAGATGTGTGTTTAAGCTTTCTTCTACTGTACAGGGTAAATTCCAAGACCCTTTGCTGGGGAGAAACATATATACAATCTCTTTAACTTGCACACATAAATTTCTGTTTCACTTGAGAGTAAGTGAAGGAAAATGCAGAGAATATACAAAGGAGGACTCAAGAATAAGATCTGATCAGCTTAAAATTCTGAAAAGATCGAGCTTTGAAAAAAATTCCTAAGAGAAATCCAATTGTTGTGGGTTGAGGGGCCTTTGGTGAAATACTAGAACTATGCTTTACGTTCAGTACTTTGTCACCAATCTGTCTGCGAATTGAATCTATAATCTTGGGGTCAACTGGGTTACCAGTAACATCTGTAACGTAAAAAGTATCTCTTGCCATTCCTTCTTCTGTTGATATTTCTGCTCTTTTGATACACAAACTGTTCTCTCGAAATATTCTTGTGATATCTGAAAGAAGTCCTACACGATCTTTTGTGCACAACTCCAGCTCCATTCCCTGCAAACAAATACATATCTTAGCATCATCATTCCATTCACAAAAGGTTGTGAGACGTGCAGCTTCAAGCTATGGATTGTTATCACACCTCAGATGCTCGCCTTTCAATTGCTGCTTCAAGACACTGCACCAGTCGTTCACGTTCAGCCTCTAAACTAATGGGAAAGCCACGAATATAAAACTCCTAGATGAAGGAGAAAATATGCTCGGTCAGAAAAATTCATGCTGACCATATGAAACTCAACTATAGAATGCATGTAGTTCATCTGATCAAAACATTGTTATGAGTCTAACGTTAAGTAGAATAAGAAACTTAATTTAATGTTATACTTGAGCCATAGAACTTTCTCACATAATGAACTAATATTTTAGGTTAAGTTCTCATCTTCTGTTTAAGTCATAGCAGTTGAAATTTACTGGCCAAAACTTTTAGTATTTGAGTTTAGTTTAGCTACAATAACAAGTACAGGATACAAAACAAAAAAGGTTGAACCATATAGCAAAAACACAAAGAGAAAAAAGCTGGCTAACCTGAAAAGCTTCTGTCCGTAATGTCTTGACAACACCATGAAAAACTACATACTGCATGTCAGTTAAAGTGCAAACAATATCAAACAACAACTTTGGTCGATCTTTTGCTCTCATGGTAACCACAGTGTAATCCTTCTCAACACAATCTACAACAGTTACATGAGGGAGAGGGCGTTTGTCTCTATCTCTGAGTCCCCCTCGTCCTTCTCTTTCAATCCTCTCATAGTCCCTATCAGCAAACATAATCTGATGTAATCTTCTGTCCCTGTTTGTAACTCCAGGGGGTGAAAGTGTTGTCCTTGCTGTCTTTGGATCATTGCTTCCCCTAAGAACATTAGATAGCAAATCCCTTATTGTAGAGAGGCGAGACGGATTCTTGATGGCACAGCCGCTGGAATCATCTGTCACATGAACTACAGCTGCAGCTCTAGTATTGTGTGTCCATATCTCAGCAGTCGCCACATTACAGTGAAGGTCCGTGAGAACTGCACAGATTTCAGATAGTAACAGGTCTGTCTGTGCCGGTGAGTTCAATTACAGTATGCTCTTCAGTAGGTACAACTCCAACAGACTCTCTCAGTGAGGGTGCAAAGCTCGGATTGTTTTCAATTCTCTACAAAAAAGAACAAAAATCACTGAGAAACCACAAAGTCACAAGACTTATTAACCATCATCTATTATCAAGGGGCTATGTATTATTAGCATGAAGAGAATCACAGATCACTTGCAGAAAGAAGACACTCACAGATCACAGATCACTATATAATTAATTAAATCAGTATGACAGTAATAACTAAGTTTATCTGTTATTACTGAAGTCATTTCCTCAAACAGCTGGTACGCACTTTCCAAACACCCATTAGAGGCAAGGGCAGCCAAGAGTGAGTTATAAGTGGGCCCTCCAATTTCGGCACAAAGGGGAGCAACATTACCCAAGAGCGAAAAGGCTTCGCGACACGGTGGTGGGAAATATGGGATGTTGTGATGGAGCTGAAAAGAGAAGGGTGCATGGAAAAGTTGAGAGCTTTGGCTTCTTTGAGGAGTGAATGAATGGCAGTGAAGTGGTTGGTGTGAGAGAGGGATTTTGGGGGGTTTGGGATCGAGAGAGAAAGGGTTGAGAATAACGAGAGATGAGTAAGGGTGGGGTTTCTTTTTAGGTTTGAGAATCAAAATTATTGTATTTTTATTTACTATATATCAATGGACGTTATCAAACCCACGTGTGTATATATATATATATATATATTGAGAACCTCCAAATCTCACTCAAATACTCACGTAAATGTGACATCCTTCATTATGTACTATACTATTGTTGTACATTTTAATACGTGCTACATTTTTTTCTATACAATAAATAATAGAAACAATTTTTCTTTTAAAAAATATAACTATTTTTTAACATGTCATTTTTCTTTTGAGAGAATAAAATATAATTTTTGGAATTGATAGATTACGTTTTAATTTTTAAAGTTTAAGAATTAGAATATAAAACTAAACACTGTTTAAAAATTTGGTCCTCATTTAACAACAAATGAGGACTAAAACTAAAATTCTGAGAACTAAAACGAACGTTTCAAAAAGAATGAGGACATTGTACCTTACTTTGAAAGAGAGACGAAAGACCAATAGTTTAGGGACTAAAAACATATTTTACCCATTTTTTATTATTAAATTAAAATATATTTTTTCAATTTTGAAGAAAAAAAAATTCCTGAAATTTAGAAAATCAAAATCACAATTACTATGAATCTTAAGGCCTAAAGTATAATTAGTGAATTAATAAGGGAGCATTTTTATATGAAAAGAAAAAAAGGTATAAAGTAACAAAAATAGATGTGAAGAAGCTTAAGCTAAGCTAGTGACATCGATTCTTTAATGAAAGCATGGCAGCAGCACTACCAGCTTCTCTTCTTCTTACTCTCACCTTTCTCTCCATCAACATATTCCCATCTGCACCAGCCGCAGCATGCCGCGACACGTGCGGCTCCACTCAGGTGAAGTTCCCCTTCGGCACCGGTCCAGGCTGCGGCTCCCCTCTCTTCAGCCCCTACATAACCTGCGCCTCCAACGGCACCGCCGACCAACTCTTTCTCAAAACGCACTCCGCCGCCACCTACCCTATCACCTCCATCTCCTACGACACCTCCACCCTCACTCTCGCCCCGTCCTCCATGTCCAGCTGCTCCGCCATGCACCCCGCCACCACAAGCTTCACCCTCGACTGGACCTCCCCCTTCCAGCTGACCTCCACCACCTTCCTCCTCCTCTCCTGCCACCCCTCCCTCTCCCTCTCCTCCCCCCTCTGCGACCCATCCTTTGACTACCTCTGCGCCTCCCTCTACACTTGCCCCGCCGTCGCCTCCCTCGGCCTCCCTCTCTTCCCTCCCACCAACTCCTGCTGCGTCTATTCCCCCGCCAACCTTGACGGCAACGGGAAGCTGGACCTGAAAGCCATGCAGTGTGGAGCCTACGCTTCTGTAGTGTCGCTGGGCGACACCCCCACTGACCCCTCGCGCTGGGTGTATGGGGTGGCGTTGAAGTTCTCCTATGGCGGGGCCTTGGATAATAACTTGGTGACTACGAAGTGTAGTGGCTGCGAGAGTAGCGGCGGAGTGTGCGGGTTTTCGGAGCCTGGAAATGGCTTCCTCTGTGTCTGTAAAGGAGGCTATAACACCAGCTTCGATTGCTCCCCCGCTTACAACCAGAACCAGGACTACCTCTTTGACTCTGCTTCTGCTTATCCCTTCTTCTTCTTATGTAAGTTCTTTTTCCTTTTGTACCTGTTAATAAGAACTAATGAGTTTTTGGTTAAGCTTATAATTATTTAAGATAGATAACAATTGATCGTTTTGACACTTCAATGTTCTAATTTGGGTGAAACAAAATGTATTGTCTTGCATGGAAAACATATATTTACAGTTGTAATTAGACATGTATGATTAATGTTGTGTTCTTTGTGAATGTTTGGCAGCTTGGTTTGTTTGGAGTTCCATTTTGGCTGGTATGATTTTGAGCTTAGTGTGATGAGCATTCAGGGGAGCCGTTCACTTCAGAATATCGTCAAAACTTTTTAATTAGTAAAAGCTGCTTTAGAAAAGAATAAAGGTATTCCGCATCCATTCCTCCTACACTGTAGGCTTTCTGGTTCTTTTGTTTTTGTTAAAATAGTTTATGATCAAAGAAAGGAGCACTCGCTAATTCATTCCTAGTTTCTGTGGGTAATTTTGCAACTACAATTCGGCTACTTTAGTAAGGTGTAGGTAACATTTATATATTTTAAGATGTATTTTAAGTGTAGGTAAGTATTCCATTCTTACATATTTACTATTTTTTTTTGGCTTAATACCCTATTTTGTTCCCATTTTCGCTTGAAAATGTCAAATTAGTCCATCCTTTAAAAAATGCGTCAATTACGTCCTCAGTTAATAAAATTTGCATCAATGAAATCCCTTCCGTTAAATCCGTACAAACAGCGTTAATTATTTTTCTCTTTCTTCTACTGCCTCAATTAACGCCGTTTGTACGGATTTAACGGAATGTATTTCATTGATGCAAATTTTATTAAGTGAGGACGTAATTGACGCAGTTTTTAAAGGATGGACTAATTTGACATTTTCGAACGAAACTGGGGACAAAATAGGGTATTAAGCCTTTTTTTTTTTACTTTCTAAATTGAATCCATAAAAAGGATGGGCATGTGCATAAAGGAGGCCACAGGCCCAAAAGAGGATGGGGAAGTATACGGAGGCCCAAGGCCCAAAATGATTCTTTATCCGCTTTATTCCTTGCGTCTTCTCTTTTAAACTGTGAAATATGACTATGACTAATTAGTGCGTGTTTGGAGATCAGTTTCCTTCTGAGCCATTGTCCATTCCTTAACTTTATGGTAAGTATGATTTCAAGAAAAAACAGCATCTCACATAAAAAATGAAAATTGAGATTAATGGAAGCATTTTTTATCTTTCCTTTGTTAATATAGCATTTCTTCTTTCCGTTCAAGATTGTTCCACTGGTTTCTAGTGGAACCAAACAACGCGATAATCCTTAAAAAAGTGGAAATATTCGCTTGAGATGTTTGAAACTATAACTCAAACACTGTTGATAACAGCAATATGAATTTCTATATCCTTATAAAATGGTACATTAAAGCATGGAAACATAAATAGACAAGAGATAGATGCACTGTAATCACCCGAAGGACATAGAGATTGAAGTGTTGAAATGCACACACAACAAGTCATGATATTATTACCATGCAATCCCAGCCGAGTTTCCTTAATTATGAATTTACAGTGGAAGATGCTCTCTAAAAACTATTTTCTGACACTCCTTTAAATAAGAAACAGATGCACTGTTTTTATTCTCTCTATATGGAACCAGTTTCACAACCATCCCCTTTCAGTCCTGCCCGAGAAAAAACAATACCACATGACTGATAATAGCGTTCAAACAAATTAATACACAAGCATATCTACAATGGTGAAATCAAATCTAAATGTCTGTAGTGTGACATCTTTCTATTTTTCTGCTAATCCACATGGCGACCGTTACTGTGGTTTTTTTGCATAGTTGGAGCTGTGGAATCAATGAGGAAGGATCTTAAATGTTTGTACATCTCATTGGCCTTCTCTACATTCACGGCATGTCCTGCATTCTTAATAACCACTAGTTCTGCGTTCTCTCCCAGATGCCTAAAATCAGATGTGAAGTTAAAGCAATCGTTAAGTGTAAATTGGAGAGACATTTTCAAGACAAAATTAACAATGTCACAAAACTACAAGTGAATTAGAGAGAGACCCTTTGAGTCTGTGAGCTAGTTCTATTGGGAATACCAAGTCCTTTTCTCCCCAGATTATTAGCGTAGGCTGCATCATAAAAAAGTTATGTCATTCAGTGATAGATGGCAAACATGGTGAAACTAACCCATAATGTAAAGTCTAAAAAGAAAAAGAAAAAACCTGTGTTATCTTAGGAAGATCAGACAGTTTTCTATCCTTATACAATGCTTCGATCAGTTCTTTCCTCTCTTGGATATTTTCAGTACACATCACCTGCAAGTTACAAACTTCAGTAAATAGGCAATTGGCACTCCCATGCTTGTGCAAGCAATCAGAACTTTGGGTAATTTCTCATTGTGGAGCAATCAAGAACGGTTGAAATCAAATAGAAACGACAAATTTGATTAAAATACACGTACTTTTTCATAAAGGCTTACGTGCTCATACTTGGGTGTTGTTCTCAATACGAGAGGACCATGGTATTGTGTAGAAGAGAGCATCCAAATGGACCAACAGAGAACACACACGCAGGCACAACTTATGTTCAATTAAAACGACAACTGAAAAAGAGGCAAACCTTTCTTTGATCCAATTGTCAAAAAAATCAAACCTTGTGCTCATTTCTTACATCTTTCTATTTTTTTTCTCCTTCTCTCCACCTAAACATTAAATAAATCGTCTCTACCACGGGTCACCCACCACCATCGGATTATAACAGAGCATGATGTAATTAGGAACAAGTGGACCAAACAATTTTAAAGTAAACCAACAAAATAAAAATTAATTGAAATTCAGGTCGGCGCGTGGTACTCACGTTGATGTAATCAGTGAGGAAACAAGTGGGCGTGACTTTAGAGGGCTTGACGAACGCGAGGCGCAAAAGCTGCCTCAACTTTTCCGGCGTCTGAGGCAGCAAGATTTCGGCAGCCTCGTCGACGCTCTTCACCTGAAACAGTCCTTCATCCAAGTCCTTCTCTTCGAAACACACCCCAGCGCAGCACAGCACCACCTTCTCCACGCGCTCAGGGAACTGCGCGGCGAGGCTGTAGGCGACAAAGCCGCCGTAGCTGATCCCGACTACGCTGCTTGTCCGGACGCCGTGGGCCTGGAGGAGGGCGGCCACGCACTGGGCCTGGAAGGCCTCGGTGCGATCGGGGCGGGTCGTGTGAGAGTCCCCGAAGAAGAGGAGGTCCGGGACGTAGACGTTGAAGCGGCGCGTGAGTGGGGGGAGGAAGTCGTTCCACTGCCACATTGCGTTGGCGCCAAAGCCGTGGAGGAGGAGGAGGTTGGGCTTCGAGTCTTTGTGGGCCTTGGGGACCCAGCAGTGCATGATGGTACCTTGACCCAGATCAGTGGTGGCGGATTTGAGGCCGGCGCTGGAGAAGGAGAAGCGGAAGCAGCGGTCGCGCGTGGCGGTGAAGCTTATACACCCCGCCATGCTGTTAATGATTAGCTAATTGATTGAAGATGATGACGAAGATGAAGCAAAGGAGACTGTACTTTCAGAGTAAGAGATATTATATTACAGAGGGAAAACGTTTCTTCAACAACAGATTTTTGACAACAATTTGACAACAACACGTGTCTCACTGTCATTGGTTGTTTTTATTAAATTTTGTTTAAAGATTCATTTTGTTTTGGAGGGCATTTTTGGAATAATTTTCAGAAACTTTTTGGCGCTTTTCAGAAACCCTGCAAAAGTCTCTTTCCTCTTTTTCGAAACTCTCTTTCCCCCTCTGAAACTCTCTCTCCCCCTTTTCGAAACTTTCTCTCCCCCTTCACCGAAATATCTTTCAAAATTCTATCTCCGTCATTGAAGTTCCTTACTTTGAAACTCTCTCTGTCATTGAAGTGGTGTCTCTGTCCACCGTTGTTCTTCCGTCGCTTGGGTCCACCAGTGTCTTTGGAGGAAGTCGTCTCTCTCTCTCTACGCCATTGAAGTGCTTTCTGTGCGCCATTTCTCCAAAGCTCTCGTTTTTCCGCTGGCACCGTTGTTCCTTCGTCGCTTAGGTGCATTGTTCCTTCCTCTTTGGTTAGCGAGTGGTTTTGTCACAAGCTCAGTACACCTATTTCCTTTAGCGATTCTGCAGTAAAACAACAGGGAATTCTCGTTCCCGAACCATAAAACCTCTCTCCCCTTATCATACCTCTCCAAACCAGATTAACCTAGGTTTCCTGTTACCAAATCTGCACTAAGTCAGCCACCGCTCACCCACTCTGACTCGGAAAGAATCAAATAACACCAAGTTACTGTAACCTCCCAATTAATCAGGGGATCCTAATATATTATGCTAGCTGCAAAGTTGCTTACCGGAGGGGTGATAAGGAACCCAAATTACGTTCAGCAAAAGTGGGCAGCAGCAGTTGGTGGTGGGTCTCTCCACCTGGAAGTGCTCCAGCCACCACCAGGAAACCTCCATCATCATCTCTTTAAGTGGGCTCGGCACTGAGAAATGGAAGGGGATGAAAATGGGGTTTCTGGTTTCTGGAAAAATCTGATGCGATTCTGTAGAATTCTGCAGAACGCGCGTACGTTCAATTTTGGTTAGTCAAAATTGGACGTTCGTCCAATTTGCTCGACCAATTAGTGGTCGGCCAAAATAGCATGAGCGTTCGGTTTTGTGTTCTAAGGTAACGAGCGTTCGCGTTCGTCCTTAGGTAAAGTTAGTAATATATTAGACATTCGTCCAAACAGTATCCAGTGAATTAGTGATTTTAGGCATTCGTCCTTAATTTAGTATTCTCATGAAGCAATCCTGAGCGTTCGGTCTTCACGTGGTATTCTTAGGTTGCAATCATGAGCGTTCGGTATTAATTTGATATTCACGTTCGGTTTTGATGTATTAGTGTGCGTTCGGTCTTAAATTGATATTCGTAAATTTAGATCTTGAACGTTCGGTTATAAATTGATATTCTTAAGGTTGGATCATGAACGTTCGGTTTTAGTGTATTAGAAATTTTAGCGCTCGGATAAAATTAGTACTCTCAGGATTTGATTTAGTACCGAACGGTCAGAATGGATTTAGTACCGTTCGGTCAGATTTTGATTACTGTTTGGTTAAGTCGAGATCATTCGGCCAAGGTTCTAGACGTTCGGTCTGTACTCTATGTGTTCGGTTAAGTGATCTAGGTATTCGACGCAGACTATAAACGTTCGTCCTAATAGTTTCCGTCATAGGCAGCGTTGGGTCTCGAGGAGGCTTTATCTTTGAGCGTTCGTCCAAACAGTTTCTAGTTAATAGTATTCGGTTTAATAATGTTTGGTGTTTTAGTGTCGAGCCTAAAGAGATTGACTGAATTTAATGGTCATGAGTTGTTTAGTGCAGCAATGTATGATGAACTGTTATGTACGTTTTCTAATACTGTTGTGTACTTTTTAATTTCAAAACTTATGGTTTGTTGAACTGTTGTTACGTTTTCCTATTAATCTATGTGGTTGTTAATATTGTTATAATTTTTCATTACTCAATACCCTTTATTTTTCCTTTTTTATTTGTTTAATATTGAAGTATTCCAACTTGAAGTATTCTAATAATGATCCATCCAAAAAACCTTCAAAACACAATCAAAAGGACTCCAAAATAACCCTGGGGAGTGCTTAAGTCAAGCCTGGGTAGTTCTTCTCAACTTTCAGCACAAAAGGGGAGTTTTTTCCTGGTAAGCGATTACACGGTCCCAATAATCGATTACAAGTGCATCTGTCCTGTGTCAATGGTGCAGGACCTCACTTGTAAACCTATAAACAACCTGTAAACTCCTCCTTCACTTCACATTCAAAGTTATTGTAAAAATCATGTTGGTTACAGTGTAACCACCTTCATCTTTATTCTTCTCTTCAAGCAGCTTAGCCTGCAATGCAGATAACTCTTCTTCAAATTCTTCAATTACAGCATCTTGTTCCTCTAAAGCATCATTAATAACTTTTATGTGTTTTCTATTGATTGTTGATTTTTCTTGTTTCTTCAAATCATCTAAATTGACAACCAACAAACAATCCATGTAACAAATTTACCTGCAACACATATACACAAACAACTGCAAAAAACAATTGTTTTTTGATACAAATAACCAACGTAAGTCACAACCCAAAAGTAAAAAACATCAAAAAAATGACGAACAGATGCAAGACCAAAAACCCAATCCCAAAATACGAATACGGAAACATGAAAAAGTTCATACCTTGTTCGAAGAACCATTGTCACCGGACGAACCCATTGCACAAAAAAGGTAACAACTTCGATAAAATCGACACCGAACGAGACAAGCGTAATCTCCAACTCAAACAAAGAAGACGAGTTCACAGAGACACCGAAGGAGACAACGGTGATCTACAACTCAAACAAACAAACCCAATGTCCACAGAGATTCAAACCAAAGAAATGGTCACAGGGAAGCGGGACAGAGAGATCTTCAAAACAAACGAAACCCTTACAATGGAGGACGAACAACAGTTATGAAGAGAGAAGTTCAAATGAATTTCAAATGGGTAGCGATATTCCAACAACGCAAATTTGACAAAAATTTGACAACGCCACGTGTCAACTTTTAAGTGGACGTAATTTGAATGTTATTTGTAATTAAAAATCTGATTTGGAGGGGCAGAAGTTAGGATTCCGAAAGTGCCCTCTTCATTTTCGAACTGTAACTTCTGTCGTTATCAACCTATTCTCTCTCCATTTTAGGGATTTGAAATTCATTTGAACTTCTCTCTTCATAACTGTTGTTCGTCCTCCATTGTAAGGGTTTCGTTTGTTTTGAAGATCTCTCTGTCCCGCTTCCCTGTGACCATTTCTTTGGTTTGAATCTCTGTGGACATTGGGTTTGTTTGTTTGAGTTGTAGATCACCGTTGTCTCCTTCGGTGTCTCTGTGAACTCGTCTTCTTTGTTTGAGTTGGAGATTACGCTTGTCTCGTTCGGTGTCGATTTTATCGAAGTTGTTACCTTTTTTGTGCAATGGGTTCGTCCGGTGACAATGGTTCTTCGAACAAGGTATGAACTTTTTCATGTTTCCGTATTCGTATTTTGGGATTGGGTTTTTGGTCTTGCATCTGTTCGTCATTTTTTTGATGTTTTTTACTTTTGGGTTGTGACTTACGTTGGTTATTTGTATCAAAAAACAATTGTTTTTTGCAGTTGTTTGTGTATATGTGTTGCAGGTAAATTTGTTACATGGATTGTTTGTTGGTTGTCAATTTAGATGATTTGAAGAAACAAGAAAAATCAACAATCAATAGAAAACACATAAAAGTTATTAATGATGCTTTAGAGGAACAAGATGCTGTAATTGAAGAATTTGAAGAAGAGTTATCTGCATTGCAGGCTAAGCTGCTTGAAGAGAAGAATAAAGATGAAGGTGGTTACACTGTAACCAACATGATTTTTACAATAACTTTGAATGTGAAGTGAAGGAGGAGTTTACAGGTTGTTTATAGGTTTACAAGTGAGGTCCTGCACCATTGACACAGGACAGATGCACTTGTAATCGATTATTGGGACCGTGTAATCGCTTACCAGGAAAAAACTCCCCTTTTGTGCTGAAAGTTGAGAAGAACTACCCAGGCCTGACTTAAGCACTCCCCAGGGTTATTTTGGAGTCCTTTTGATTGTGTTTTGAAGGTTTTTTGGATGGATCATTATTAGAATACTTCAAGTTGGAATACTTCAATATTAAACAAATAAAAAAGGAAAAATAAAGGGTATTGAGTAATGAAAAATTATAACAATATTAACAACCACATAGATTAATAGGAAAACGTAACAACAGTTCAACAAACCATAAGTTTTGAAATTAAAAAGTACACAACAGTATTAGAAAACGTACATAACAGTTCATCATACATTGCTGCACTAAACAACTCATGACCATTAAATTCAGTCAATCTCTTTAGGCTCGACACTAAAACACCAAACATTATTAAACCGAATACTATTAACTAGAAACTGTTTGGACGAACGCTCAAAGATAAAGCCTCCTCGAGACCCAACGCTGCCTATGACGGAAACTATTAGGACGAACGTTTATAGTCTGCGTCGAATACCTAGATCACTTAACCGAACACATAGAGTACAGACCGAACGTCTAGAACCTTGGCCGAATGATCTCGACTTAACCAAACAGTAATCAAAATCTGACCGAACGGTACTAAATCCATTCTGACCGTTCGGTACTAAATCAAATCCTGAGAGTACTAATTTTATCCGAGCGCTAAAATTTCTAATACACTAAAACCGAACGTTCATGATCCAACCTTAAGAATATCAATTTATAACCGAACGTTCAAGATCTAAATTTACGAATATCAATTTAAGACCGAACGCACACTAATACATCAAAACCGAACGTGAATATCAAATTAATACCGAACGCTCATGATTGCAACCTAAGAATACCACGTGAAGACCGAACGCTCAGGATTGCTTCATGAGAATACTAAATTAAGGACGAATGCCTAAAATCACTAATTCACTGGATACTGTTTGGACGAATGTCTAATATATTACTAACTTTACCTAAGGACGAACGCGAACGCTCGTTACCTTAGAACACAAAACCGAACGCTCATGCTATTTTGGCCGACCACTAATTGGTCGAGCAAATTGGACGAACGTCCAATTTTGACTAACCAAAATTGAACGTACGCGCGTTCTGCAGAATTCTACAGAATCGCATCAGATTTTTCCAGAAACCAGAAACCCCATTTTCATCCCCTTCCATTTCTCAGTGCCGAGCCCACTTAAAGAGATGATGATGGAGGTTTCCTGGTGGTGGCTGGAGCACTTCCAGGTGGAGAGACCCACCACCAACTGCTGCTGCCCACTTTTGCTGAACGTAATTTGGGTTCCTTATCACCCCTCCGGTAAGCAACTTTGCAGCTAGCATAATATATTAGGATCCCCTGATTAATTGGGAGGTTACAGTAACTTGGTGTTATTTGATTCTTTCCGAGTCAGAGTGGGTGAGCGGTGGCTGACTTAGTGCAGATTTGGTAACAGGAAACCTAGGTTAATCTGGTTTGGAGAGGTATGATAAGGGGAGAGAGGTTTTATGGTTCGGGAACGAGAATTCCCTGTTGTTTTACTGCAGAATCGCTAAAGGAAATAGGTGTACTGAGCTTGTGACAAAACCACTCGCTAACCAAAGAGGAAGGAACAATGCACCTAAGCGACGAAGGAACAACGGTGCCAGCGGAAAAACGAGAGCTTTGGAGAAATGGCGCACAGAAAGCACTTCAATGGCGTAGAGAGAGAGACGACTTCCTCCAAAGACACTGGTGGACCCAAGCGACGGAAGAACAACGGTGGACAGAGACACCACTTCAATGACAGAGAGAGTTTCAAAGGAAGGAACTTCAATGACGGAGATAGAATTTTGAAGGATATTTCGGTGAAGGGGGAGAGAAAGTTTCGAAAAGGGGGAGAGAGAGTTTCAGAGGGGGAAAGAGAGTTTCGAAAAAGAGGAAAGAGACTTTTGCAGGGTTTCTGAAAAGCGCCAAAAAGTTTCTGAAAATTATTCCAAAAATGCCCTCCAAAACAAAATGAATCTTTAAACAAAATTTAATAAAAACAACCAATGACAGTGAGACACGTGTTGTTGTCAAATTGTTGTCAAAAATCTGTTGTTGAAGAAACGTTTTCCATTTCGAATCCCTAAAATGGAGAGAGAATAGGTTGATAACGACAGAAGTTACAGTTCGAAAATGAAGAGGGCACTTTCGGAATCCTAACTTCTGCCCCTCCAAATCAGATTTTTAATTACAAATAACATTCAAATTACGTCCACTTAAAAGTTGACACGTGGCGTTGTCAAATTTTTGTCAAATTTGCGTTGTTGGAATATCGCTACCCATTACAGAGTAGAAGACGCAGACACAACAGTCACAGCACGCACACACAAGTGAATGTATCAGAGACAAGAGTCTCCTATATTATTAATAATAAAAGGCCACAAAAATAATTATATATAGAATAAAAAAATAAATTGGAGATTTTCTTTATCAGGTTTATATTAAAAGAAAAATGTTTCTAATCCTTAAATAATTTTTTGTAACACAAATTGATAAAAAAAACGTGGTAAAAAAAATATCAAAATGATAATGGACCATATCTTTTTAAAATATTTCATACCAATATTATCCAAAAATATGTATATACAGATTTCTTACGTCTCTTCTCAAAATACTAAATAGTTGCCTTTTTTTTCTGTTATAAACGGAATAAACTGTAAATGGGACTCAGTATCATACCATATATAACATGTTTTTAAGGTTAAAAAATTATAATCTCATTAAATAATGAGTTTGAGTTCCTTTTAAATAATTAAAGTCCATTACTGAACAATAAAAATATAGAAAATGTAATTTTCATTACCATTTTACTGTAATATATGCATTAATTATTTTAAACTTTTTTAAAAGCATATTAATGATTAATATTTCGCTATATCAGTGGACGTAACTTTTGTGAATTGATTTGTTAACAAATTTTTCTTTGATCTAAATTAAAGAATGAAAAAAGACAAATTTCGAATGAGTGGACAGCTTTCAATAAAACAATATATATTAATAAATGAACGCGTACCAAAATTATATAAATGTCATACCTATATTTATATTATTATACATTGTAGATGAATTTAGTTTTGGTCAACTAAATTAAAAAAAAACTGCAGAAACAATTTTAGTTTCTAAATATTAAATTTAAAAAACCTAAGATGAATTTTTAAAAGATAGTCTTATTTAGACACTGAACCATGTTTTTAAAATTTTAAATGATTAAAATGTATTTTTAAATTAATTTAAAATTTTATTAAACATAAATAAATCCATACATGAAGAGAGATGGATTTTAACAGTTTTAATATATTATATATTTTTTATTTTTTTAACAAACGTTTTTAAACTGCTGAAATAGACAAATAAGAAATGTGTGTAGCCATTCACCATCACGTCAAACAGAATACGGTAAGAATTACGCTGTGTTTGTTTATGTTTAAATGTTATTTATGATTATTGAAAAATGTGAATTGTGGTTGTTTATTTATAGAAGTCTTAGAATAAGATCGTATATAATTTGGTGTTTAAGTAAAACAAAACCTATATCAATTATATATAATTTGATTGGTTTTTTCCTCAGTCAATTCCAACCACAATAAAGAAAATTGCATTACTTTTAGATTTCAAGTATATTTATTATCTATATTATATATAAATATTTGCTTTGATATCCACCACAAGATCAGTGGACTCATAAATCATATCAATTTTAAAACACACTTTCTCCTTAACATTATTAAAGTTTTCCTTAACATAAAAAAAAATCATTATTTTGTTTAGCAAAAATAATATATGAAATATATTCAGAATATTTATGAATTTTTTTTTCAAAATATTTTTGTTACATAAGTAAATTAGTTGTTCCGTAATATCATGACCATAAATTTAATATTAATATGTGAAACGGCAAAATTAATATAATAATATTAAGTACTAGAAAAATGATCAAATATAAATAATAGTAATAATAAGACAAAAATAAAAATTGATAAAATTAAATAATTTTTATCACAAAAATAAAAATATAAAATAAATTATAAATGAAAATAAAAACAAATCTAGATTAAAAAATACGGAGAGTATAAATAGAGAAAACGTCCCCACTAATTTAGTTGATTAGATCATTGTACTGATTATTATAAAATAAAATTTATGATAAAAAAGAAAAATAAAGAAAGAAGAGAAAATATATTATTCCGAAAAGAAAAATCTTATTTACAAATAATTAAATTAATTACATAAATAATTATAACAAATCAATTAATCAATATAATAAATTAATGGACAATAATTTATTTATAATATAAAATTAAAAATTTGTTCGCTTAGAACACCTTTAATAAAAGAGTAAACTTAAGAAAATGGCCACCCATATTTCAAATAGTGCGTGAGAGGACCAACCATCCTACTATTTTTCTATTTTTTTCCTCCATAAATATTTACCAATTAAAATGGAAAATGACAAATATTGACATTAAATGTATTAAATATTTCACACGATACTCGATTGATTTTTAAAACTACTTAATTGATTATGTATTATGTAAAATAATAAAAAATAGTATTTCAAAACTAAAAATAATATAGAGATTCAATTATTTTAATATTAAATAGTTTTATTATAAATAATTTTGTTATAAACAAGTTTTATTATTTTAAAGCTAACAATATATTTATTATTGTTTGGCAGATTGGGCTTGGAAGGGGTCTGCGTTTTGGACTCAGTAAACAACAGAAAAAGAAAGAATTATTACACATTCTCATTATTGATACCCTTCAAGTTTACTAATACACCACCTGTTTCATTTTTCTTTTAAATAGACCCTCAACTGAAAATGAGGAGAAAAATAATCACGGGTAAAGATAATAAATATTAAGGAATCACTTATAAGGATACAGGAGAAGGTAAAGGTAAAGAGGATAATAGTGTTAAAGGTAAAGTTGTTGAGGGATTATTACCATTATTACCATGGCTACAAAGAGATACTAAACTGAAAAAACATTTAAAAAGGGGTGCAAATAGCATCTATACAAATTTTAACAACATATCAAGGGGCTAAGCCCGGGGAAAATCAATGCAACTAATTATGTTAACATATTTTTTACACAACAAATACTTTTAACAACTCATTTAAATTATTAAATTCAATACTAGTCTATTAATTTATTCTTGCACTCTCGTAATTCACCCGTTTCTTCTCTACTAATTCATTTTAACTATCAACAAAGTATATAATTATTTTATATTTTTCTTTCAAGGTTCTTATTTTTTGTTTTTCGTCCCAAATAGATTTCTTATTTATTTTTGTTCTTTGATTTTTATTTCCTAAAAACAAATACGATAACACAAACTCAACATTACAATGTCATGGCCCATCCTAAGTGAAACAACACAAAAGCACTTCAACAAATTACGAGTGATGAAGAAAATAGATGAGTTCAAAAAATGCAGAGAAGAGAATGCAACTAAACATTGTTGGTCCTGAGTCACACAACGTCACATGCTTTTGAGACAACAGAGTATCAATTAGAGATTTTAGATTTTAGGGTTTTGCATAAAAATGAGATTTTTTAATTGTTTCATCATGTTTGAAACTCACGATACACATATCAATATTTCGTATTAATGTATTTTTAACATTATTTAGTCAATTTAACGACAAATATCCAATTATATCCATTTTAGACAAATAAGAATACAGTTAAAAACAAAAATAAATAAAAAACCATTTAATTTAAGATAAGTAAACAAAAATATAAACCTCAATCATCATTTAACCTTTTCTTATACAACTTTTGTTAACAAGACTTTTATACTAAATACTCTAAAAATATTATTTAACACACGCTCATATTTATGGGGTATTTAAATTTATATAATTAAATACAATTTATCTTGTTAGCTCATTCCAATATATTATCAAAATCACTAATAAAAAAAATAGAACTATTAAAACCATCAACAAAGAGATCACAATCTCTTGAAGACTAAATGGATGCTAAAGAGCAATATTTAAATATAGTTTTGTTTTCCTGTTTCAAATATGACAATTTTGGAATTGATTAAAATGTAGGGTAATAGGGCAATAGGCACAGAATTCTAACCCTGCCAAACTTTGTCTGCTTGTCTGCCAAATTAACATGAAGATGCATGAAATGCATGCATGCATGGCATTGCTATTGCTATTTTGAAGTCAACGATTTCAACCTTCAATCTAAATCATGCGCTGTCACTTCCTTATCATATGTCATAAAATTTTCTCACTTTCTCATCACACCAATTTAATAAATTAAATTATATATGTGTATTTTTTAAAGAATTTAATTCAACCCTACTCTTCTTTCTTTATACAAATTGTTTATATATTTCACATCTATTTATATATATAAGTGTGTGTATGATAATTACTTAGACAACATATCAACCTTATCTAACAGTAACCAAACAATTTTTAGATACCAATAGACCTTCCATAAAGTAATTTTAATGTGACTCATTGTCCTTATCACCAAATGCCAATAAAAAATTAATTAAAAGATAAGTACTATGATATTGTTTATATATCTTTTTAATTAAATTTAAAATTTTATTTCGGAAATACTTATTCAATGTTCTATAAATTTAATGTACTTGTAAAAAAGATTAAAATCTTTAATAAATGACTACAATTTATTAGGTAATAATAATTTTATATAATTTAAAATTAGTATTAAAAATAATTTAAATACTAATTTTTTCTAACTCTTTAATTGTATCAAAGGTTTCAAATTTCAAAACATATTTCACTTACACTAATTGATTTAATAATATTATTCCACTTGAATATGAAACAAATATATCTTAATATTTCAGATATAGAGTCAAAAGCAATAGTTTAAGTTAAGTTGTGTTATTTAAAGTCTAAATCTTGTCTAGTAAGTGGTTTTCTGTATGTTCAAACCGGTCATAAGGTTTCATGGTAGATTTTTCTTAAGTGGTTTTCTGTATGTCCAAACCGGTCATAGGTTTTATGGTAGATTTTTTATTAATATTAGCCTAATTACGACCTACTTGTGATTAATTATACTTTACTTTTAAGTTCATCAACTTTAAGGTTAATCTATTAAAGTATTGTTCATCCTGATCGTCTAATTCAAGGTCGAATAATAAACTTAATGATCATCCAGGCTTGTCCTGTTCTCCGAGTCAGTGCTTAATTCATCTAAGCTAGTGTATGATCAATCAAACTCGGTGTTTTGTTCACCAAGCCGATGATTAACTGTTCAAAGTGGTTCATGGTCGGGCGACTAATTTAGTGACTGATTAAGTTCAATGGCTTCCACTCTGGGTTGTAGAACATCCATCTGGGTTGGTGTATGATCAACCGACTTGTTTGGTGGTTCGCTAGCTTACTGGTTGACCACGTGAACTATAATTGACCGTTTAGGTTATGGTTGACCGATACGTTCATATGTACATAGGATTTCGAAGCCTTATGCGTTGAACTAATTTTGATATTGGAGTGCTTTTTGTAAGTATTCTTCGACTATTTTGAACGGATGAGAGACAACCTATTAGACAACATTTGAACTTTAGATAACACAACTTAACCTTAACCTGTATATTAGTTTTACCTCCACACCGGAAACACTTATATTTTTAATTTATACGAATATTTATACATACATTATTTATTAACAAGTTGTTTTCAAATATTATAAGTTCTATCTATTTTTTATTTTGTTTTATTCATAAATAACTTGATTTTAGTTAATAATGTCATTCTTAAAACATCTTTAATTTAAGCTTGTTATAATTTTAATGGTCTATTTTATCGACTATATAAAGTTTTAATGAATAACATTTTAAAAATATATATTTGAGATTAAAAAAAATAAGAATTAAATATATCTTTTTTTATCTTTAAACTATTTTTAAAGCGCATTTTTGTTAATATACTATATTCCCACCAATTAATATTTGAAGATTATATTAATAATATTTTATAAAACATGTAATAATTTAATTTTTTAAGAATTATTTTGTTTTAAAATAATTTAAGAAAAACAATATATCTAAACAAAAGATTAAATCACGTTGGATAACACACTAATCAATTTGTATGGTATAATTATAATATGAGAAAGAGATCATTTTTTTCAAGATTTTGATAGATTTTTTAGGGTAGGAAAGCACCATAGTGGGACCCTTTTTGGTTGTCGATGAACTACAAAAATATTTTTATTTTTGTGATCAAAGCCCACATCATTACTTTTCAATTTGATAAGTACAACAATAATTGCTCACAGTAACATAACAAAATGCTGTTTGCTTCTTATTTACCGTTTCTTAATTTACCTTTTCAATTTCATTAATTAATTGAAACATTTCAGTTTATGTTATTTTTCTACCTCATATCTTTGAGATTTAATAAGGTATTTTGATACAAACTTGTAACATTACTATGATTAGATAGGTATAACTATGTTATAACTATAGTAAGTATGATATAATCAAACTTAGAATATCTTTTAAGAGCACACTCCTATGTATTTTTATTGTTGTACTTAACTCAATATATAGCAATGCATTTAATTACAATAAATGAATTGAATAATTTTAGTTTTTTAAAACTGAATTGATATTAAATGTAACTGTTTGAACTAAATTTATTTATAACTCACTAAGGATATTTCAAAATATTTAAATATAAAAAATATTTTGTAGAATGTTTTTCTTTATGTTTTTTGTTTGTGAAGAGTGTTGAGTAAACACGTGGGTTGTTCACTTTGCTGAAAACAACAAGTGGAACACAACAGAGGATTCTCCTACATTTTCTGCAACAATTCCTTCCTTCAATTTTTGGCACCTGATACTTTTAATACCCACTATCCTTTTCTTCTTTTCTTCTCCAATCATAAAACCTGCATTTTCAATTTTCCACGCATATTTTATTCTTTCTGCTTTATAATATACCTTTTTAATCATTTATATATTATCAATTTATTTAAATTCATTTCATTTATGGGAGGAGAAAGAAAAAAAGTGTGAAAAAAGAATAAACTAAAAAGATAAACCCAGCTTAAAAATTTGTCACAAAAGGGAAAAAAAACTTTAGAAAAATTAAATGTAAACTAAAACTATTCCAAACATAAATTAAACAATCTTCATTGACATGAATATACTTCACCCGTTCCTTTTATATTATTAACCAATATATAGAGATAAATAAAATTCTAAAATAAATAAAACAACAAAACGAGACTCGAAGCTTTAAAACATCAAAAGTTAAAAGTTAAGATGACAGTTTTAGTCATTAAGTATTTTATTTTAATTTAATAAAAATTAAAATTAATTAATAATACCTTTGATCATCAATATTCTTTCGTAACATTAACAACAAATCATAAATATATCACTTTGAGAAACAATTTTTCTAAACTAATCTTCCTCTATACGTCCTATTTTTGTCCAGAATCTCAAATAAGTTTCCTTCTTTTTCAGTATCTCAATTGAGTCCTTATTTTATGAAAATTACATCAATTATATCCTTACCGTTAAATTGGACCTAACGGTGTTATTGTTAAGTTGACATGACATTCTTATTTTGTTTTTAAATGACGTGGAATTCTTTATATTTTGACATGTCTTTCATATAACCTCTACCGTCAACCTTCATGTCAGCGGCCATAGTAATCGCCACACACCTGCAAACGCAACCCAGAATACTATCACGAGGACGCCCTCGCGATCACCTCTACGCGCCACCAACCATCCTAACCGTCACCATCCTGCCAACATCTAGAAAACCCAATTGAAACCAAACCCTCGCGCCTCCGCCATTAACGCTTCTGCAGAGAAACAGAGAACCACCACAACACATCAATCACGCTCGCAATCGCTAGGTGAGTCTCTCCGCATTGCGCAAGCAACCACACTCCACGAATCTCCGTTCATCTTCTCCGTCCACCATCGCCAGAGCACCACGAGCCATTACCGCCTTCGTCAACCTGCAAAGAAAAACCCAATCACAGAGAAACCCATAATCGTTGTGCCCACGCTCACGGCCAATCTACATTCTCGCGCCTCGCCACCATCAATCAACAACAGAACCACCATCCGTCCATGCACAGCCACACAAGCAGAAAACGCCACCACCAAGGTTGTGGGTTGCGCGTGACAACGAGGTTGATGGTGGCATCGAAGAAGCATTCTCAGTGGACTCGTCCAACAAGGTCCCTCCACCTCCTCCATTGTCGAGAGTGTAGGCAGTGGTGATGAGAGCATATCTTACGACGACGGGACCTCCTTATGGCGGCTTAACCCCAACCCTTGTGCCCCTAAAGAAGAACCCCATTTAAAAGTCTCTTTCTTGCAACCAGAAAATACATCGTGTGTTCAAAAGGTCGAGTCTTTTTAAACAGGGCTCCCTGAGAATGGAAGTGGTGGGTTATTATCATCAATCGCCAAGCAGATCGTTGATTCCAGCCCTTTCCGCTCCGCCAGCCAACATCGTGGTCGCTCGCTCCGTCGCCAACACTGTGCGCACCAGTCTCAGACCCAAAGGGTATGGACAAGATGATCTCCACCTTCCTCAACAAGATGTAGGTCGTCCAGACCACATCCAAGATGCTCGTCGAGCTCTCCAAGTCGTAGCACTCCGCTGTCGAGAACTCAGCTGCAGGCGACAACGTTACCACGGTTGTTGTTATCGCCGAAGCCTTGCTCGAGTAGTGCCTCCAACTCTCCCATGGCATTCACCCCACCGTCGTCTCCGACTCCCTCCACAAGATCGCCGTAAAGGTAGTGGATATCCCCACCGTGGAGCTCTCAGACCACGACTCTCTCGTGAAGTCCGCTAGCACCTCTCTCAACCGCAAGGTCGTGAGCCAGTACTTCACGCTTCTTGTGCCCCTCGCCGTCGACGCTGTTCTCTCCGTTGTTGATGCCGTCAAGCTTGACATGGCATCCCAATTTTTTTTCAATTTTTAATTTTAAAATAACCCAAATTCATATCATTTAGCCACATGAATTAAAAATATAATCCAATGTGTCACGTCAAGTATATATTAACACCGTTAGATTCAATTTAACGGTAAGGGTATAATTGATGCAATTTTCTTAAAATAAGAACTTAATTGAGACGTTGAAAAAGAAGGGAGTTATTTGAAATTTTGGACGAAAATAGAACCTATCAAGACATTAAACCTTAAAAATATTTTACGAAATATATATTATAAATAAACTCGCTTTTCTGCGTTATTAATTTTAGCGAAAATTTTCAGAAACATTAAAATTTAAAATGGAAATTTAATAATTCTCTCATTAATGATCACAGATAAGCTAATACAATTATAAATAATCTCTTTAAATACAATTGTTGTTAGGAGTTAAATCGTAGTTGGATAAGATTATGAATAGTCTGTTTTAAGACAAGAATAAACAGGTTGACTAGATTCTACACAGACTTCATTTTATTCCATACAATTACAGCATTAACTAATCTCTTAACAGCAAAAGAACCTAGTATCATAATCTTCTTAAAGCATTAATTTTTAATTAGCAGATAATAGTAACTTACTTGTATGAACATGTGGGGGTGAGACAAGTGGAATTAAATAAGAGGGTGACATTTTCAAAGCACTGGAAAGGAGCCAGCAAGAGACACAACACAACACAACACAAGTGCAGTGAATGAGAGAACCAATAATGATGCCAACTTGCTTCTCTTTTTCATTCCTGTTAAACCACTGGAAAAAAGATATTTTAATACTTTTTTTACAACATATATTAATTTATTATTTATTTATTATTTATTTATTATTATACTAATGTATTTTGAATTGTGTTAAAATATTTATAAAAAAAATGTTTGTGTGTGAGAAACAAAGACTGTGTTTTGCTGGGTGTGTGTGAGAGTGAGTGTGAGACAGATAGTCAAGTGTAGTAAAGTAAAGTAGTGGAAGAAGTAGGAAAAAGGGAAAAATGAATTATTAGAAAGGTTTGGCTTAAAACTGACCAAAGAGAAAGAAGGGAAGAAAGAAGGGATAGAAGGTTCTGTTCCGGATTTGGTGTCACACCGCTAGTTTTGCCCATTCTGCCAGCTATGTATTTATGTATATATCTCACTCTCTCATTTTCTCTTCTGTTTTCTTCAGTTACTTGTCTTTCTCTTTCACCATACTTTTAACGCTTCGCCATTACTCAACTTTCCCTTTCGCTAACAAACTTTCCTTCTATTCTCTTCTCACCAAGTGCAACTTCACCGTCCATCACCTACAACCGGCTACTCCGGTATCTGATTCCGATTTTCACTTTCTCTTTTTCTGATTCTCTCTCTTTTTCTAAGTTTTCTTGCTTCTTCTGCTTTTGCCCAACCCTTTTGTCCCTTTGCGCGCACGCTTTGGTCTGTGCCTACTCGATTTCATTTTCTCCCTACTCTTCTGTTCACTGATTTTTCCGCTGTCTGATTGAGCTTTCTGGATTTTTTTTTCTTCTCTTTTTCTGGCGGGTGATTTTGTTTGGTTTGGTCCCCATTGCATCAGTCTTTTGTTGTTGTGGGTTTTGTTTGTGGGTTTTTGGTGTAGTGCAGTGTTTTAATTTATTTTTTATGAATTTTCATGCCCGGTTCTTTAAATGGGACTTTGTTGATTTTTTAATTATTTCCGTACTTTACATGGTCGTTTAATTGGTTGTGTCTGGAGTCTGTCGTGTTTCTGCATTTTCTTAGTAGATGAAGTTTCAGTGCTTAGCAATTGAGCCATATTTGTATTTTTGACTCCTTTGGATGAACTTGTGATTTAAAAGTGTTAATTAACAACTAGATTGGTTTTCACGTTTAGAGTGATTTCTTTCTAGATCTTTTCTGGATAGCTTGGCTGTGGGTCTGCACAATTTGAGTTGCTATTAGACCTGATTTATGTACAGAACAGAAAGAAATCAAAAGGTTATGTTTTTTCCCCTTGGAATTAAACACGGAATAGATTTCCTGGTCTTCTTGTTATCCATTTTTGCATGGCTAGGAAAAGTACTCTTACTAATTCCAAAAACAGGCTTAACTTCGTGGTTGATCGTAAATACTTTGTTCTGCAATAATTCTGTTTTTATCACTAGTAATTTTTTCTGTACTGTTAATCTTTGTATGACATTTACAGTTGTTTTTCAATTTTCACTGCTTAATTGTTTTGATGATTCTGCTTTGTAGAGATGGAGGTTGCTACTATGCTAATTGATTCTGACGGACATTGTGTCAGTGGATGATGCCAGTAGAAATGGGCTTCTTATTTGTGTTATTGATATTGGGTTGCTTATGTTCTTTTGTGTTTCCTGACACGCAAGGTATACTCTTCTGTTCTTATGGTACTCAACCCAAAAGAAAAGCATATGTGCTATGTAAAAGTTAACTGATATGCTTACATACATTGAATTTCTTTTATGTAAATAAAGTAGCTTTTCAACTTTAATTTCCAATTTTTTTATGAGGAGTAAATAGATAAAAACAACTATTTATCAACAGAATTGAAGGGTTGCCTCTTTTTTTCCAAAACTTCCGTGGTTTTGGACTTTTGGTCCAAGATCTAGTCAATATGTAATGTTCTTGTTCATTTCAGGAGATGCACTATATGCATTGAAGGCGTCACTGAATGCTTCAGCTCACCAGCTTACTGACTGGAATCAAAATCAAGTGAATCCTTGTACTTGGTCACGTGTTTACTGTGACTCAAACAACAATGTCATCCAAGTGTAAGATATTTTCTGTTGTTGTTTTCTTTTAATTATTTGATTTGCTGAAGATGTTGACTATCATTATTCATTGTTGAAGTTATATATCTCACATTTTCGTAGCTTTAATTTTTTGCTTTCTGTATATAAAATTGCTTCGTTGCAGATCACTAGCATATATGGGATTCACAGGATACTTGAACCCAAGAATAGGAGTACTAAAATATGCTACAGCTCTGTAAGGATTTCTATCACCAAAAGGATCCACACAATCTTGGTCAACTCCGTAGTACTAAAAATAATTTTGGCATTCTACTCGCAATTTTCTATGATGGAAAACTTGTTAGATAGCTTCAGTTTTTTGGCTATTAAAAACCATGTGTGCATATTCCCTCCTTTTTACTGGCTAGTGTTATCATTATTGAATTGTTTGCATTACAATGTGAAATTATATATACACACGTCACCATTATTTTTTGTTGCTATATAAGATTGAAATTATTTTCTATGCATCTGATGAGCTGTAGTTATTATCTGCAGTGAATGTTACGGACTTTGATGCATACTATTGCTAAGTATTGATAATTTTGATATATTTTTTATTATGATTAATTTTCTTATTTTAAAAGAAGTTATTGATGTTCTCTAGTGAAGTAGTTCACAAGTTTACTCTTGCTATATTGCGGAGGGGTGTGGCGTGAAGTTGTTCATGCTTTTGTTTTATTACATGTTTTCATTGGAATGGTTTTTTCTTTTAAATATTTACCATCAACAACTAAAGGAAAAATTTAAATCTAAGAATTGATGTATATTGTACATGTATTAGTTCTTTGCAAGGGAATGGCATCACTGGCAGCATACCGAAAGAGATAGGAAACATGACAAGCTTGTGCAGGTTGGATTTGGAAAACAATAAATTAACTGGAGAAATACCTTCTTCCCTTGGTAATCTTAAAAAGCTTCAGTTCTTGTAAGTATGACATTCCTTTTGCTAGGTTATTTGGTTATATGATGCGTCTTCTTATGTATTCTTTTATGTAATTTTTATAAGTGTCTGTTTATTTGCCCTGCAACCAGAACATTGAGTCAAAACAATCTTAGTGGGACTATTCCTGAATCACTTGCTACTCTTCCAATCTTGATCAATGTGTATGTGCAATTATGGTTTCTAGAACTCTGCTGGTTCTTTTAAAGTATATTTCATTACTTTAGTATCTGATCGATTATTCTAACTTCTCTTTTTGCAGTATGCTAGATTCAAATAATCTGAATGGCAAAATCCCAGAGCGGTTATTTGAGGTTTCTAAATACAAGTATGGATGACAAAACCACAAAATTAGCGTATGATGCATTTAAATTGCCAATTGAACTTGTCTTTCTAACCCTGACTGCAAGGACAATGTGTTCACATCCAACACTTGATGAAATACATTCGAAGTGTCCAGATACATAGAATTTCATTTAACAATTACTGACATAATCGAATCAATCAGTGATAGTGATTCTATGTAATGTGGTTAATTAATCAATGAAACAGTAAGGGAAAACTATGAGCAGAACAATCTGTATAGTATTATGGAAATTTGGAATTTCATAATATGAGAAAAAGCTGAAACAAGAAGCTGTCAGCTCTAACAGAAAAGAAACGGAAATTTCAGAAATAAAACAGAATGTCAGAGAACATTCCAAAAGGGCCAAGAGAGAGAAAGCGACAAATTACATCATGCACACCTTTTCCATTTTGCAATTCCCCTTTTATATTACTTGGTCCTCCACATGAAATCTTTCAGTGCAAAATTGACTTTGTCTTTTCCTTCCACTTTTGCAGTTATCCTTGTTTACCTCCCTCTTTGCTATGTGTCCACTGAGTCCCCTGATCCCCACTTGCTCACTACCTGCAGCTGCTTCTATTTCTAGAGCCTCTTTTACTCCCTTCATAACATTTCTCCCCTAATGTTGCAAAGTGAGCACATCTTCCCAAGGAGCACCCATTGATCAAGTACTTGAGGTATATGTTGATCCCAGTACAAACTTACTCTGGATTGTACCGCTCATGGCATTACAATCCAGAGTTATCAACCGGACCAAACTCATTGGTTAGAAGTTGCAGAGGCAAGTATTGTTGCCAACGCTCTCCTTTGTATGGTTTCAATAAAGAAACATGGAAAACTGGGTGGATCTTTGCTGTAGAGGGGCAATGATCTGCAATCTTCATCAGATTTTGTGTTAACATCAAATTAGGCTTAGAACATAACAGTGTTTGATCATGATGTAGCAACATTTCTTGCAGTGGAGGGGTTCAGTGGCATCACCCAAATATTTTAGGAAGATTGGGAGGGTCTCTCCATAAATAGCTTCAAATTGTTTGGTGCCAATACCGGTTTGGAAGGAGGTATTATATCAATATTCTGTCCATCGCAACTTCTTCTTACTCCAGCCCTTTGGATAGTCAACTGTGAAGCATCTTAGATGCATCTCCAAACATCTAATCTATTAAGAGCTTTGGACTGATCATTGAATTGTGGAATGTAGGCAGTTCTCATATCTAAGATGGTGCCACTTATCCCAAGGAACTTCACAATGGATTTAATAAATACCTCAACTACTTGCTTGCTTGAATAATCTGCCTTTAAGTGTGGAAAAATGCACTTATTTAGAGAGACAATCCATGACAACCATGATCACTGTGAAGCCATGAGATGGGGTAGACAAACAATAAAATCCATGGCCAAATTTAGGGATAGGGAGGGGTTATAACAGTCCCACGGTTAAAGTATTGGATGATTTGGCATGTTGGTAGATCAACATTTTGATCATAGGATGAGGTTTGTATTTACTTATATATTATGAAATCATTTTATTTTTAGTCGATGTAGGACTTTCAACATGTTTCTTCATGGGTTCCAGGATTTTCTGTCTTCTTCAAGCTCCCTGAGACGTTTGTTTTTGGCCATGGTTCCATGAGAGCACCAAATGCAATGTGCTTAATTAATCAATAAAACAGCAAGCAAATGGTACCAGCAGAATAATATGTATAGTATTATGGAATTTTGGAATTTCATAACATGAGAAAAAGCTGAAACAACAAGCTGTCAGCCCTTACAAAAAAGAAACAGAAATTTCTGAAATAAAAAGAATGTCAAAGAATATCCCAAAAGGGTCAAGAGAGAGAACGAGACAAATTACATCATCCACACATTTTTCATTTAGCAATTTCCCTTTTATAATCACTCAGTCCCTCACCCGAAATCTTTCAGTGCAGAATTTACTATTCTCTTCCTTCCACTTTTTGCAGTTGCCGTTGTTTATCTCACTCGTTGCCATTTGTACGCCTGGTTCCACAGTCCCCATTTGCTCACTACCTGCAGCTGCTTCTATTTCTGGAGCCTCTTTTACTCCCTTCATAACATTGTATTGGTTGTTTCTGGTTCCACTTCTTTATCTGCATTTGAAAGATTTTGTCAAATTTTTTTCAACAAACTTCATTTAGTTTTTGTAGCTTGGCTACTTCCGTGTTTTCTGTTGGAACAAGGCAAACCACGCACACTAATACTCAGACACAGTAAGCCACACAATTTTAAGGAGATTGAGAAACAAGAGACTTTCTCAATACACACTGAATTTACAGAGTTTACTATTATTTAAAGCTATGCAAAGCTGTATAACTGTAATTATTACAGTTAATACAGAATGTTTGGATTATTACAACATTTTTAACATCCAGAAAATAAATTGATTGGACACTAGATTAGTATTGTTGAATGAAAGGTGTTGGAGTGTTTTATATTCTTATTATTTGGCTTTGGCTACTCTAAAATAGCTTAGGTTTTTTCTTGAAAACCTAGAACTGTTGTTACTTGTATCTTTTAACATACCTTGTTATATATAGGCCTTTTGATCCTGAAGAATAGACAAAACTTTGTGCAGTAATATTTTCTGCAACAAGTTGATTTAAAATGAGAATAAAGGAGTAATGAGGATTGAACTCTGTACCACTTGGTCAAAGTGGATCAAATACCATGTTAAGGAACTCACATTATAAGTGCAGCAAATGGGAGCATTAATGATAAAAAAATGCTTAATTTTATTGTTTGGTTATGTAGTTAACTATAAATTTGAAACTGTTTTTGTTCCCCCTTTTATCTCTTGGGACCATATGGTATGCGCTGTGCACGGAGTCCTCGGATAGAATATTATTTTAATTTATGTGCATGAGATGCTTTGCCATTTTTAACATAATTTTTACCATTACATTTTACTCTTTTAATTGTGCTCATTATTGCAGTTTCACTGGAAATAATTTGGATTGTGGTCATCGACTTTGCGAATCTGATAATGCAGACCAAGGTTACTTTATTTGAAAGTTTATTCCATCCTTTTGATGTGCGTGTTATCTCTTCCTCTCTCCTCTCTACAAGCGGAATACTAATTTGTCTACATTTCTCAGGTTCATCACATAAATCAAAAACTGGCCTCGTTGTTGGAATTGTTACAGCGCTAGTTGTTATCCTTTTCCTTGGTGGTCTGCTGTTCTTTTGGTGCAAGGGTAGAAACAAGGGTTACAGGCGTGAAGTTTTTGTAGATGTTCCAGGTTTGAGTTTCTTATTTAGATTGCAATGTTATTGCATATTAGGCTTCTCCCAAACAAAATGGTCCTTAAAACTTTGGAATATATCCATCCATCTTTATGACCCTAAACCTTTCATGTTAAGTGAATGCGAGATATGATCAAATTATGGCATGATAGAAGAGAATTTACTGGTTGAATCTATTCTGTAATCTTTTTACTGTGAATGCTTGTTAAAATAGAGTAGTAGCTACATTAAAAATGAGTTGGTGTGAAATTTCCCCTTTTTAAAAATTACAAATTTCTGATGCTAACTATAAAATACCGTGTGTGTATTCTATATTCTGATCATTTTTGTTTTTTTATCAGGGGAAGTTGATCGGCGAATTGCATTTGGTCAGCTAAAACGATTTGCATGGAGAGAATTACAGATAGCTACAGACAACTTCAGTGAGAAGAATGTTTTAGGACAGGGAGGCTTTGGAAAGGTTTATAAAGGTGTTCTTGCTGATAACACAAAAGTTGCTGTCAAAAGGTTAACTGATTATGAAAGTCCTGGGGGAGATGCAGCTTTCCAGCGTGAGGTTGAGATGATAAGTGTAGCTGTGCATAGGAACCTGTTACGGTTGATTGGGTTTTGTACTACCCCGACTGAGCGCCTCTTGGTTTATCCCTTTATGCAGAACTTAAGTGTTGCCTATCGTCTTCGAGGTAACAATTTATAAATCATTTTTGGCGTTTTTCAAAAAAACCCCAAATTTTTTTGGTATGCTAGGCATTCAATTTGAATTTCTACAAAAAGAAAGTATTATTTACTTCTGTAACTGGAGTTGTATGGCTATTCAGATTTCATATTGTTGAGTATCATCACGATAAGTTCTTATATTGTTTCAGTCATATTATCATTTTAAACTTATGAGAAAATAACTGGGTGAAAATATTTAAAGTACACAATTGAGGATATATGCCAACCATTTTAGGATTTATTCTATCCTGACTTGACTTCTGACCCAACCACGTCCTAATTTTAGTTTTGCGGTACACATTTCCTAAACCAATCTGTTTCTCCTGTTTTAGCTGGTTTTCACTTGTTTTGTGAATGCAAGCGTGGTTTGACTGTTTAACTCTATCTGTATGGTCTGTTCAAAAGAAAAAATACTTTTATAAATTACTTTTATGTGAGGAACTTCAAAATAAAACAAGATATGAAAAGTGTCAATGGGTGTTTCATCACTAACACTGCCATCTGACTGCTGCTATTTTAAATATTGAGCTTTATAACCTTTACATGATATCAAAACCATAAATAAAAGAGATTAAATGATTTAGATTTAAATATGATTTTTGTATACTTTCTTTAATGTGTTTGGGTAGGTTGGATTTCCACATTTTGTTGTGTATATGTAAAATCTTGCATCTTTACCAGTTATGGTTTACCAAGTAAATACTGATGCAGAACTCAAACCTGGTGAACCTGTTCTGGACTGGCCTACTAGAAAACGAGTGGCCCTGGGAACAGCTCGAGGCTTAGAATATCTTCATGAGCATTGCAATCCTAAGATTATTCATCGGGATGTGAAGGCAGCTAATGTATTACTAGATGAAGATTTTGAAGCTGTTGTTGGTGATTTTGGCTTGGCAAAGTTAGTCGATGTTCGGAAAACCAACGTGACAACTGAAATTCGTGGGACGATGGGCCACATAGCTCCAGAATATTTGTCCACTGGAAAGTCTTCGGGAAGGACTGATGTTTTTGGTTATGGGATTATGCTCTTGGAGCTCGTTACAGGTCAACGAGCAATTGACTTTTCAAGATTAGAAGAGGAAGATGATGTGCTGCTACTTGACCATGTAAAATCACTTTCTAACATCATGGCCTCCTTATTTGTTGTCTTTTTGGTTTGTTTCTTGTTTGTGTTTAGCATGCTTTATATCTTTTGTGTGACTCTTGGGTGATTTTGTGAGTGATTGTGTTCAAGAATCAACCGGTCATAGTTGCTCTACCTAAAGAGTATATCATTACCCCTCTTAACATGAGTAATGCTGTAGTGAGCCAAGGAAGTTCGTGTAGCTATAATAGTACATAAACATTTTGATTTAGATTGGAATAAGCTGGTGTGCGTTATTTATATGATAATGTTGATGAAGAAAAGCTGAACTGCAGTGTTTGTTTAGCCTTCTGCCGTAGCGTACATGTTGCTTGTGGTCATCATTATTCAAAAACCGAAATGCACCATTATTGCTTTGCACTTGTTGGTTATCTGATTACTGTTTTTACTGCATTTTGTGTTCTACAGGTTAAAAAATTAGAACGGGAAAAACGACTAGACGCCATTGTTGATCGCAACCTAAATAAAAATTACAACCTACTAGAGGTAGAAATGATGATACAGGTTGCGTTACTCTGTACGCAAGCAACACCAGAGGACCGTCCACCAATGTCTGAGGTGGTAAGAATGCTTGAAGGAGAAGGGTTGGCTGAAAGGTGGGAGGAATGGCAGCACGTGGAGGTCAATCGGAGACAAGAATACGAGAGATTACAAAGAAGATTTGATTGGGAGAAGATTCCGTCTATAATCAAGATGCCATTGAATTGTCTGGTGGGAGATGAGATTATCTATAAATTTAAAACATGTATGTTGTATGTTGTACCTATATATCCTTTTATGATAGGTTAAGCTTGATTAGGAATGTGATTTTTCTTGTTTTCCAACTGTAAAGAAAGGGGGAAAATAGTTGTAAAATTTTGATGTTTCAAGGAACTTGTTGTTTTTGTTTCCGGATAAGGAATTTATTAGAAAAATCTGTTGGTGTGATCTCAGCTGTTATCCCATTACATTACAGGGTACCAACAACTACAACATTATATTGCGGCTTGTCAAACAGTGATGTGTTTCGTTTGGACTTGAAAACTTGCAAACAACGTTAAGATGAGAGAAGACACAAAAACTTGTTTCTCGTTTTGGTGTTTTGAATAATCTCAATGTTCATAGTGCAGCAGCAGATTTTTCAAGTAGATAGGCATAATTTTATTTTAGTTTAGTGTGCATTTGCTAAAACTCTAATATTCAAGTACGTCATACGTCACAAAACTCTAATAATTCTATGCCATTGCTTCACCTTCATGTTCTGAAATTTATTTTAGGTTGCAGAGCCCGAAATATATAGTACTTTTGGAATATGTATGTAATGTAGAAAAATTTACTTCAAAAATTAAAATAAAAAATGAATTGAATTAATTAAAATTGTTTTTTTTAAGTAAACTAGATTACAATTTATGAAATTGTAAAATTTACTCTAAAATATGATATTATAAATAAAATTCAAATAAGTTAGGTACTTCAAAAACAATTTAGAATAGTTCGATGTGTTTCAATTCCCTACTATCATATTACACTTTAACTCAATTTATCTAAAGTATTACACATTTCAATTTAGTTCAATTGAATAACCTTTTTAAGTATAATTTAATTCATTCCTTTTTACTTATAGCATTATTATAAAAAATTACATAACATTTTCGCTCTAATTGCGATTTTTACTCTATCTAAAACGAGACTTCTTTTTTAATTAGATAAGGGTAGAGAGACAAAAAATCAGATAAGGGAAGACTTGATTCCATTGATTACACAAGTATAGTTATATTAAGAGAAAAAAAATGTTTGTCTTGCTACTTATTCAAAATCATCATGAAGATACAACTCTACCAAGATGTAATGCCAATGTTGTACAAAATTTCACGCTTATCGTGAACCACGATTGCATGCATCGCTCAACATGAACATGCATGCTGTTACAAGTGCTCGCAGCTTTGCTTTTATTGACCTGATGCATTTTCTCTTCCTCTTTTCCGCATAAGTATCTAGCTTTTCTTGATGATCTGTGAAGGTCAGAAAATGTTCTTCATTGCAGTAATGTTCAGCCAGCAAATGGGGTGGTGGATTCTGCTCAGAATCTCTGAGCTCCCATTCCTCCACATCTACTTGGATACTACTTGCTCCTGCCATTGCCAAAGCCTCTAAAGAAATCAACATTGTCTGCACTAGAACAATTTGCTGTGCCTCATGTTGCAGAAAGAGATTTTATGTGCACAACAACTTATATAGATAATCAAGAACTTTGTACCCTCTGTGCACACATTTCACGTGGCTTTATAAAATTGGAATGACCTGTGGAATCAACAAGTTTGATTATGTTGATGAATCACATGACATGAATATATGGATATGATGATTGAAGAAGGTGGCCATGCAAATTCTTGACCTCAAAATGTCAATGGAGACTGATTCAAAGATGAACTTGACATTTGAGTTTTGAGCAGCTATCATGAAGATCTCGAGAGTGTAACACTGTTACCATTGAGAATAATTTTGAATACGGAAGTCTGAATTAATGTCCAAAGTTATTACAATGTTTTGTTGGCGTGTGTTTCTGATAGAGATATATACAAGCTCACAGGTATATTGTTTTCTGAGTCATTGGAGTAGTTGTTGTCTTTGACACTCAACTTTGATCTCATCAATACCAACTTTGAAAAATATGACAGAATTATGATAAATATATATATATATATATATATATATATATATATATATATAATCAATGAAGAAACTATATACGCTGAGGGCAACCCTACACATGAAAAAATTATTGTCTATAATAATATATAATTAATTTAGGTTTCTGTATCGTATAAATTCAGGACCGAAAACGGTTACCACCCAAGACCGTTCGGTCGATTCATCCACTCAAGGCCGTTCGGTCACCTCCTTAGCAATGGTCGACCAGGTCAGTTGGATTATATTGATGTTGGGTCATAGTTGGGTCTGCATTCATTTACGTTACTGGGCTAAAAGGCCAATAGATGATAAAATAATCAAAGATATTTTATTAGAGGTATTGATAATCTGTTTACGAACAACTGACCAAATCTAAAGGTAAGTCTGTTTATATTTCATTCTGTTTATATTTTATTGGACTTACGTCACCTTAAAGTCCACGAGACAATTTATAAATAGAGAGCCAGGGCCATAAGCCAGGGATGTTGTATTCATGCTCATATTCAAATTACACACTGTTTACATCACATAGATATCTAAAAACATTCAATCGAGAGTGTCTCGGTCCCAAAAAATATTTACCGAAACAGTTTCTATTTTATCTTTATTATATTTTAAATTTTAAAATTATTATTTTACTATCCATGAAATAATAATGAAATAAAATTAAATAATAAAAACAAACTATTTACACACTTAAAATAATCTTAAACGTGAATTGATAAGTATTTTAAATTAATAAAACTATATTTGCAAACAAAACAAGAAAAAGGTGTATCAAGAAAAACATTTTTATTTCCTAACAAACCAATTTAAAATAAGTGAGACAGAACCATAGAACTTCAATAACCTAATTTTCTATGTCATGAACTCATATAGATTTAGAACATTAATACAATCAAAAGACAAATGATTAAAGATAAATTGGAGAGAAAAAAATTGTTTCATTTTAGGTTCTTTTGCGATCACCTTCTTGCACAAGACAAACAGATTGAGAAGATTTAACATCATAATTATTTTCCACTAATTAACCAACCAACAATAAATTGTAAGCAAATCCAGGTGAGACAAGTATATTTTGAAAATCAGGTTTAGGTCACAAATATTAGTAATAGAAAGAGTATTACCGTTAAAACTTTGTATTTTATGTGTACCATTATAAAAATGTACATTATGCAAATTTTTAAAGGAATCCATCATGCCATTGGATGCACTAGAATCAAAAAAATTATGGGTGACAAACACTACAGGACATACCCTGAATACCCAAGGTTGAGAAAGTGGAAAATAACATCTTTTAAATCATTTCAAGCTGGAAAACACTACCATCATATGGAAATTGGGTAGGAGGACATGTACAGGACATTTTGTTGGTCATGGAGGACGTCCGGGATTAGATATGGTAAAAAAATTTGTCTATAAAATTCATGACGGATAATTGATAGTTGTAGATATTTATTTTTGTGCGAGTTATGAGTATCAATTATTTTAGTACCCGCTTATAAACGAGTTTGGTGTGGATATTATACTATCTGACCTACAAATATCTCCGCTACCCGTAAAAAAAAAAAATAATAATTTAATTTAAAATAAAATTAATTTATATTTGTTTAGATTAAATATAATTAAATTAAATTTTAGTTTATATTTTATTTCATTTATATTAAATTTTTATATATTTTTTTTTGTAATTGTAGTTAAATTTTATTTTAAAAATGTATAAAATATATACTTTTTAATATTTGCGGGTAACCGCGAATACCCGCAGATTTTAAAATATATGTGGATTTTTTTGGAACGGATGTCCACGAAAGTACGGGTCGGGTTGCGGGTAGAGTTTTCATTTTCGGATTGGAATACAGGTAGACACTATCCATACCCGACTCGATCTATTGTCATCTCTATGTCGGACGTGTTGAATAGAAAAATTACCTTTGGTATAATTAACTATCTCTCGTTCCAATTGAAAATTGGTTGTATTATCTTGATTGTAAATGCGTTTCAAACAATCCCACATTTGTTCAGCCCTTGTAAAAGAGTTCAAATTATTGATCATTTAGGATCAATAAGGACCCAAGACATAATTTGAGCAGCTTTTACCTCCCATGTAGCAAAACAAGCTTCCTCCTTGGGTGAGAGTGTTATTCCATCCAAGTGACCCCATAATTCTTTCCCTTTGACTTATATTTTGAATTTAAATTTTCAAACAAAATAATTATTGTGAGTGAAGCAAACACATGAATTGTTGTTTCACTTGTCCAAATCTCAGTCATCTTTTATAGTAGTGCAAAAAACATGCTTTTATAACAACTTCTTATGTGGATTATAATCCACTCAGCATAATATGTGACGCGGTGGCAAAGTTGTAATTATGGTAAGACTTTCTATAATGGTTATCAATAAAATCAATATTAAAAGTGGAGGTGATGGTCTTTTCGTAACAAATTAGAAGACTTTTTATAATGGTTGTACCTAGACCCAACATGAAAAGTTTGAGCAGTGAAATTTTTTACATTGAATTAAAATACTTTCTATATCAGTCAGACTTAAAACCAGCATAGAAAGTGAGAGAGTGACATTTTTGTGATATTAAAGACTTTTCTATGCCAATTCATCACTAAAATTGGCATAATATACCTCTAACCCTTTTCACATTGTTGTTCTCCTCGTCATTATGATCTTCAAACTCTCTTTTTTTTAATATTCTCCAAACTCTTTTTTTAATATTCTCCAAACTCTCTAAAAAAAATACACACACAACCCAAACCATCAAACTTCATCACAATTCTATCTCAGTGCATTTCAACAATTCCAATCTCATGTCACACTTTTCAGGCACTAGATTACAAATAACAACCATAAATTAAAGGCAAAAGAGTAAGAAGAAGGTTGAACGAAAAGAAAGATGGAGGAACGATGACTACAACATCCTCCCTTTGTTCGACGCCCTCCCATGGTTTGATGCATCCTCCCGTGGTGACAACGAGGTTGAGTGACCATCGTAGATGAAGAAGAAGAAACCTATTGACACTGATACATCCCTTTTGGGCACAACGAATGATGATGATGTCAAGTTGAGTTATTGCTTTGATCGTATTTGGATGAAAAGAGTAACAGAAGAGTCTATAGCAAAAAAAAAAGAAGAAACCCTGAGTGAGGAAAGTTATACTAATTAATGAATAACTAGGATAGAAAATGAAAACTTTTTATATCGCCTATATACCGACGCAAAAAAAAGCTTATATACACTAGTGTATCTTGTGACTCCTTGGATTTAACATGTGACATATATCAAATTTTAAGACATGATAACTTCCAAACACCATAACACATGACATTTTCAAATTTTTGACACATGAAACTTCTAAAAAATATTAACGTGAATTTAACAAATAAACTAACTAATTTTATTTAAAAGACATTGAATCTTAATTTAATAAAAAAATATATAAAAACTTAAATGAATCATAATTTTAAATATAAAAATAAAATATAATAAAGAAAAGACTTAACAAGGTGTTCTATTGATTTTGATTTTTTAGTTACGTAAATGTTAGATAGCCTCCCCTTGGAGCGTGTTATTCAATTTTGAAAGCTGACCATCAGACGGAAAGGGTTGATAGGTTTAACCTTTTGGCTATGCCGGAGAGCCAAGAATGGACTCAATTCAAACGCACTACACAAAGTCAAGGCTGATGTCACTCATGCAATTACAAATCAAATTGCTTTATTAATATGCATTTCACGTGCACGAATTCATCTCAAAATAGCGTGTTGCACGATTAGGACTGACCACTTAGTTCCCCACCGCTAAAACAATGTTACAAAACTACCTCATTCCTGTGTTCGGAAACTCCAGTGTTTCAACCTTTTAATATATAATACACCTAAATCTGAAAAGTGTAATTTTGGTCCTAATAAAACTTTTATTTTATTAAATTAATTAATTTTTTTATGATGCTAATATATATATATATATATATATATATATATATATATATATATATATTATCTTCCCTGTAATACACACTTTAAACATGTGCGGATCCATAAAGTTAATTTGAAGATTTAATTAGTTACCTGTAAAGTAAACTAAAATGTAGTTAAATTTAAAAGGGTTAAATATGTTTTTAGTCCCTAAATTATTGACCGTGTCTGGTTTTCGTCCCTCTTTCAAAGTAAGGTACAATTTGGTTCTCATTCTTTTCGAAACTTTGGTTTTAGTCCTCATTTTGTTGACTAAATGAGGACCAAAATTTTAACTGTGTTTAGTTTTCGAGGACTAAAACCAACATTTCGAAAAGAATGAGGACCAAATTGTACCTTATTTTGAAAGAGGGATGAAAACCATAAACAGTCAATAGTTTGGGGACTAAAAACATATTTAACCCAAAGACTTTAAAAAATTTAAGAATTTTTTTTTCTACATTTTATTTATTATATGACACTAAATATATAAAATCTTTTTAGAAATTAGCTGCAAATATGTACAATATCTTTTTAATATATGTAAAAGGGTTACTTATATAAAAATATAGAAAATGATATTTTTAGAAATGATAGTATTTTAAAATTAATGAGATTAAATTATTTTAATATTAAAAGATTTTAATATAAATACTATTGTTATGAATAAACTTTATTATTTCAAAACACATTACTTCATTATTTTTAAGTTATAGATACTTTGAAATTTTTTATTATATGATTACATGGTGAATTGATTGGATGATTGAATGTATGTATGATATGTTGAAATTGTGGTTTGAATGTTTGATCTTGAATCTTGTAGTTTGGACTTGTTTTTGGAGTTTAAGAGAGTTATAATTTGGATAATTGGTCAAACAGTACAACTTTTCATGTTTAAAATTGTTTTGGAACTAATTCACTGAGGAATACCATTTAATCAATTAAACATGTATAAGTTTTCTTAAAAATGCAAAAAAAGGATTGATAGTTGGTATAGCGTTAAGCGCCAGGGTGATGTCGAGTGTTTTGTGAATGGTTTAGCGTTGAGCAGTGCCAAGGTGCCGCTGAACGTCATTCTTATACTGCATGCCTGGAGCATTTTCACTCTAGGACGCTAGGTGTTAGAAAGTGTCACTAAGTGCACCTTTTTGCGATAAGAGTGACGTTGAACACCATGGCTACTATTGGGTGCCACCTTTTGGGATTAGTTTGACGTTGGGTGCCACCTTTGAGTATTAGTGTATATGTTTGGATCTATTTTCTTCTTTGGTTGTTTGAAATAGATATGTGATGGAATTGATGTATATTTATAATAATGTTTGTTATTAACTATGGTGATTGTGGTTATGGACATGTATGGTGATGGTGTTGAGAGAATTTAAAGGAGAAATATTTTGTGGTGATGATCTTAGTGTACGCATTGACACTTGGGGAGTTAGAAAGGAAGCATCTTGATATTCTACCTAGCATTCAACTCATATAGAGAGGAATGGTGGTGGAAGAGAATGATAGGAGCTCCTAGCAACTGGACCATTTGGTCTCAGGCGCAAGGGGATTAATCTTGTGAGTAGTAAGGTAATAACATCTTTTTTTATGACTTTATATAATATAAATATTACTACAAGTGCACGCCTATAGTGAAACTCAATGTCAAAGGAATGTATCCGGATAATTGAGTCTAATATGAGTCTTTATATGTGATATAATTGTTTTTATGAATGAATGTATTGGGAATGAAATTGGTTACTGTCATAAAGACAGTAACCCCTTTCTGTTTCAGTTAGTTAGCTTTAATGTTTGTTAGGTTTTACTGTTTCCTTATGCTTTTCATGATTGTTCAGACAAGAGCTCTATAAATAGAGCTCTCCCCTTTTTCCTCTGTTACGACTAAGAAGCATAACATTACATTCAATCTGTATCAGAATTTTTCCAGAAATTCACATAATGAGAAAAGGCTAGGTTTTTCTTACCTCTTTTGACGCGCTCTCCATCTTTGCTTTCTTCACCGTCGCCAACCGCTGCCTCCGGAACCACCAGCTTGGACGGACGACCCTAGGTTGAAGGAGCTTCCAGAACGCTCCGTTCTCTCTCTTCTTGTGCTCATATCACGCAACTCTGCTTGCGTGGCTTTTCTTTTCTGCCTTAAGCCTACCCGGATGCAATTCCAAATGGGCTGGGCCGCACAATTAATTGCACAGTGCTGGGCCAACTTTATTATGGTATCAGAGCAGGTCTAGTACCTGCTCTGCTGCCTTGCACCTCTGATTCTATTTTTGGTGTCTTCTTGGGCTGTTTCTGGTTTTTTTATGGAAGACACCACCAACCCATCCAGCCCCTATTATCTGCACCCAGGTGAGAACCCGGGTCTCACCCTCATTGCACAGACTTTGAACGAGAGTAATTACTCTTCATGGAGCAGAAGTATGAGGAGAGCCTTGCTTTCCAAGAATAAAACCAAGTTTATTGATGGGTCCATAAAGAAACCCCAGAAAACTGATGCACTGTTTGATGCATGGGAAAGATGTAATGTGATGATCTTGTCCTGGATAACAAAGGCTCTCTCCCCACAGATTGTTGAAAGTGTCATATATGTTGAAGAGGCCAAGGAATTATGGGATGAACTGAAAGAAAGATTCTCCAAAGGAGATTATTTCAAGATTTCTGACCTGCTACAGGATATACACTCTATCAAACAGGGAGAAAGGGGAGTGAGTCAATACTTTACTGATCTGAAAATCCTATGGGAAGAGTTGGAATTTCTAAGACCCATTCCTAGTTGCACATGTAAAGTTCCCTGTAGTTGTGATCTTTCAAGAATTTCTTTAAAATACAGGGAGATGGAGCATGTAATATGTTTCTTGAAGGGGTTAAACGACTCTTACAGTACAGTCAAGACACAGATCCTCTTAATGGACCCTCTACCCAATATCAATCGGGTTTTCTCTCTCATTATGCAGCAGGAGAGACAAGAGAAACACAGTTCTCCAGAAGTCAAAATTCTGGCAAATACAGCAGATAAGAACAGCCAATGGAAGGGCCAAGGAAGAGGATCTGGTTTTCGTGGCAGAGGAAGGGGCAGAAATCCCAATCATGGGAAACAATGCTCCTTTTGTAACAAGATGAACCACACTATAGATGAATGCTATTCTAAGCATGGATACCCTCCTTGGTACAAGAAGGGTGATAATAACCAAGACAAGAAGACTGACTGGGGCTCTGCAAATGCATGCCAGACCAGCACTGAACCTGAGGGAGTTCAGAGCACACAACAAACAAACAGTGGTAATATTCTTCCCCCTTTCACTGCTGAACAGGTCCAAAAACTACTCAGGATGATGGACAAAATGGACGAACCTCCTCACAAAATTAATCAAGTTCAGAGAAGTGACACTCAACATAAACAAGGTACTCTTTCCTGGATTATAGACACTGGTGCCACAGATCATGTGACACATGATAGAACAAACTTTGTCTCTTTTCATAAAATTAAACCTATTTCAGTAAAACTGCCAAACAATGCTATTTTAACTGCTGAACATGCTGGAACTGTACAATTTTCCAAGGATTTTATTATTTTTAATGTTCTCTATATACCTGAATTTTGCTTCAATTTAATTTCTGTTCAAAGTCTCATTAGAGACTTAGACTGCAGTCTGACTTTTTACTCTAAGACCTGCCAGATAAAGGAGAACCATACATTGAAGATGATTGGATGTGCTAACTCTTGGAAGGGCCTCTATTATCTACAAGCTTTCCCTAAATCTGATCAAAGATATACTGTTAAGACTGCTTTCTCGTTTAAGAACCTTGATGTAAACTTGTGGCACTATAGATTAGGCCACCCTGGAAACAGGGTTATGAAATTCATATGTGAAACTTTTCCCTATGTTAAGGCTGACACTAATACTGTTTGTGACACTTGCCACTATGCTAAGCAACGAAGGTTATCTTTTCCTAAAAGTATTTCTGTCACCACTGATATTTTGAAATTGTTCATTGTGATATTTGGGGTCCTCTTAATACTGTTTCTGTGCATGGCCATAAATATTTTCTCACTGTTGTGGATGATTACAGTAGGCACACATGGATTTTTCTAATGAACAATAAGGGTCAAACTAGGGAGTTACTGCAAAATTTTGTAATCAAAATTAAAAATCAGTTTGACAAATTAATCAAAACCATAAGGTCTGATAACGGACCTGAGTTCAATTGTGAGGATTTTTATAATAAACATGGGATCAATCACCAAAAGAGTTGTGTTGAGACCCCAGAACAAAACTCTGTTGTTGAGAGAAAACACCAACATATTTTAAATGTTGCCCGTGGCCTTCTTTTTCAATCCAATCTACCCAATGCCTACTGGTCTTATGCTGTTGGGCATGCTGTCTATCTTATAAATACCCACCATGATTCTTAACCATAAAACGCCTCATGAACTTCTCTACAAAATACCTCCCACTTATTTAGACCTCAAGACTTTTGGCAGCTTGTGTTTTGCCTCAACCCTTGAAACTAATAGAAGCAAACTCGACCCTAGAGCTAGAAAGGGAATCTTTTTAGGATACAAATATGGTGTGAAAGGCTACATTGTGCTGGACATAAATACCAAGGAGCTTTTTATAAGTAGAAATGTCATTTTTCATGAAAATGTTTTTCCCTACAAAGAGGTGCATGACAGCAGAGCAGAGTGCAATGGTGCAAGGGACAAAGCTGAGACTATAAATGACCTTCTAAAGGACCAGTATCCCACTGGTGATGAAAGGCAGGATGAGTTAGATGCTGCAGATTCTCCTGTGGAGGAACAGCCAGGAGAACAGCTCTCAGAAATTGATGATGACAGTGATAACAGTGATGAAGCAGGAGACAGCCATGAAAGTCAGGAAAACAGAAGGTCTAACAGACCCAGAAGAACTCCTACATACCTAAAAGATTATGTTCATCAGGTGAATCAATCCTCATCTGTTAAAAATTGTTTCAAGACCCCCTACCCTATATCTGATTTGTTGTGCTGTGATAATCTTTCAGATAAACATTTAAAATACAGTATGACTGTTATTGGAACCAAGGAACCAAAATCTTACAGTGAAGCAAAAGGGATGACTGAATGGGTGGAGGCTATGCAGAGAGAAATTAAGGCTCTGCAGGACAATGATACATGGGTTATAACCCAGCTGCCTCCAGGGAAAGCGACAATAGGGTGCAAATGGGTGTATAAAACGAAGTTCAAGGCTGATGGCAGCATTGAAAGGTACAAAGCTCGCCTGGTGGCTAAAGGTTATACCCAACAGGAGGGCATTGACTACCTTGACACCTTTTCCCCTGTTGCCAAGCTCACTACAGTCAGATTACTAATTGCCCTTGCAGCTTCCAACAACTGGTTTCTACATCAACTGGATGTTGATAATGCTTTTCTGCATGGAGACCTTAATGAAGAGGTCTACATGGATCCACCCCCAGGTTTAACAGTACACAATAAAGGACAGGTTTGCAAATTAACCAAATCTTTGTATGGCTTGAAGCAAGCAAGCAGACAATGGTTTGAAAAACTTTCTTCCTTCCTATTAACTGCAAATTTTGTTCAATCTAAATCTGATCATTCCCTATTTACTAGAAAAACACCTACAAGCTTTACTGCTCTCCTTGTATATGTGGATGATATTGTTTTAACAGGGAATTCTATGATGGAAATTAACTCCATAAAAGAGCTTCTCCACAACAGGTTTCGAATAAAGAACCTAGGAGAACTGAAATATTTCTTGGGACTGGAAGTAGCCAGATCTAAAAAGGGCATTCATCTATGTCAAAGAAATATGCCTTAGATATATTGGAGGAAACGGGAATGTTGGGCTGTAAGCCTTCAACTACTCCTTTTCTTAGTGATACAAGCTCTCTATATAAATTGGACAGCTACATGAATGATCCAGGTCCTTACAGAAGGCTAATAGGGAAGTTGCTATATCTTTCAAATACCAGACCTGACCTATGCTTTTCTATTAATTTGCTTAGTCAATTTGTTCAATCACCCACTAACTATCATTATCGGGCCATCCAACATATTCTCAGGTACATTAAATCTAAACCCTCTGAAGGGCTATTTTTCCCAGCTGATTCTCCTATGCAGCTAAAGGCATTCAGTGACTCTGATTGGGCAACATGCCCTAACACCAGAAGATCCACAACAGGGTTCTGTATTTTCCTTGGATCTTCTCTTATTTCCTGGAAATCTAAGAAGCAGAGAACTGTCTCCAGATCCTCTACTGAAGCTGAGTATAGAGCCCTTGCAGCCACTGTATGCGAGATACAGTGGCTCAGTTATCTCCTACAAGATCTTCAAATTGAAGAATCTGGTACTTATACAGTGGCTCAGTTATCTCCTACAGATCTTCAAATTGAAGAATCTGGTACTCCTGCCCTGTATTGTGACAATAAGTCAGCAAGGCACATAGCTCACAACCAGAGCTTTCATGAAAGGACCAAACATATTGAGCTGGACTGCCATGTTGTCCGTGAAAAGATTCAGGAACGTCTTCTCAACCTCCTCCCCGTGCGCTCCGACGAACAGCTGGCTGACATCTTCACGAAGTTTCCCCATCGCGTCAGATTTAAATCCATTCTTCCCAAGCTTGGACTTATGACTATCCACCGTCCAGCTTGAGGGGAGGCTATTGGGAATGAAGTTGGTTACTGTCATAAAGACAGTAACCCCTTTCTGTTTTCAGTTAGTTAGCTTTAATGTTTGTTAGGTTTTACAGTTTTTCCATTGTTGTTCAGGCAAGAGCTCTATAAATAGAGCTCTCTCCTTCTTGTATGTTAAGAATAAGAGATATACAATTACATTCAATCAATATCAGAACAGTTTTTCAAGATTACAGATAATGAGAAAAGGCTAGGTTTTTCTTACCTGTTTTGGCACGCTCTCCATCTTTGTCTTCTTCACCATCGTCAACCGCTGCCTCCGAAGCCATCATCTTGCACCGACAGCACCCGAGGTTGAAGGAGCTTCCAGAACGCTCCGTTCTCTCTCTTCCTGTGCGAATATCACGCAGCTCTGCTTGCGTGGCTTTTCTTTTCAGTATTAAGCCTTTGCGGGTGCTTTTCCAAAATGGGCTGGGCCGCACAATTCATTGCACAGTGCTGGGCCAACTTTAATACAGATCGAACTGCGGTTTCTTTTTGGAGGTGCAGGAGGAAGTTGCCGCAGTTCAAAATGCGGTTTCTCTGTGAAGGGTATTATTGGAATTAAAATATGTTTTGGAGGTGCAGGAAGGATAACGTGAGATGCAGGGAGAATCACTCTTGTATCTTCTCAATTATTTTCGTAGATAAACATAGAATCAGTTACAGGTTATCAACTTTTACATTGTGTAAGTACTAATTCAAATGAAAAAATTATATTGACTCTTTTAAATAGAATAGAAACTAAATAAAAAAGAAATCTGAAAAATCATATCTAAATATTAAGAAGAAAAACTACTAAATGATTTGTAAATTTACATTTTTCTTAACTACTGCAAACTCTTTTGTCTTTTATCTCTTTTAAATTGGGACAGCTTGTCATAATAATTTTTCAAAATTAAAAATAAATAAATAAGGGTGTAAAATTTGAATGTTTTTCATATTTTATTATTATCATAATAATATTTTAACAATAATTTTTTTAATTATTTAGTATTATTTTGTGATTGATTTATATTAATATTTATAATTATTATTATTATTATTAATGAAGTAATTTTGAATTAATCAAAATAATAATGTTGATATGCAGTAAAAAAATGTTGTAATTATCTCTTTTATAATGCGAAAACAGTCCTAAAACTGCGGTCCACAATCTCGTGGGAGTGATGCAGAGGACGTGATAACGAGGGTCATAAATAAGCAATAAAGCACGGACAGAGACGGGACACGTGGCAGTGAACAATCATGTGTGGGGGCGGTGCATGGGCTATCCGTTACCGACTATTGCTGGTGCGGAGTTCCTGGAAGCGGTGCGTAATTTTGAAAATATATTGGAGATAGAAAAGAAAAATATATTTAAATTATGTTTAATCTCAGTTTCTAAATGATACATCATGAAGTATATTATAATAGCACACATCTTTCTATTCATTATGTGATTATTTATTAACATTTAATTTTACATTAAATATTTATATATATTAATGTAAAATTAAAGACAAGATAAATTTAAATTAAACTTAAATTTAATGTTTATATTGTGCATGTTTTAAATGATTATAATAAAAATAATAAATACAGATTAAAACATAACTAGATAAATTATAAACAGTGTATAACAGTGTCTATTAATTTTCCAAACATTATTGTTATATGTAGGGAGGAAACTCTCCCAATCTTTGTTTAGGGTTTGTTTTGGTACATTAGTTTTATATTTATTTAAATTAATTTAAATATATTTTTCTCTTCAATTCTTTTATACATATTTTATAGATAAAATTGAATGAAACTTCAAATTTTCAAAATAAATAATATCTTAAATACGATAATTAATTCTAACAATATTATCTTAAATTTACAATATTATTTTAAAAAATAAATTTTATGTTGATTTAATTTTATAAAATTAATATGTAAAATTTACATTCATTTATATATATATTGTAAATTCATTTTATTTTTAATCTTTTAATTGATTCCACCGTTACATTTTAGAAAATTGGTGAAATTTTAAACAAAATTTATTAATATTAACAAGTTTTCAAAACATTACAAAGATAAATAAATTATACTTAAATATCACAACAAGAAAAATTATGATTCTCCTAACGACATCAAATTAAACCTCCTAAATTCTTAAAATTAATAAAGGGCCTTTGGGCCTTATGTGGGACATCCAGACCCATCAAATCAAAGGCACATGATCTTAGCAGGGTTTTTCTCCTAAGTCAGCTTTTCACTTTGACAACTTTTTCTTCTCTCTCTAAAAATTCATCTTCTAAATATTGTTCTGTCTTCTCTCTAAAATACCATCATGTTGAATGAACCTTCAATTTTTGAATAGGTGTGCTCAAACGTTCACCGCGTCAAGGGCTCCGTAACGGACCGAACGAGTTCTTGTTCCAACCGATAAATCACTTTCTCCTTTTCTCCACCGTTTTTAGCACCTAGGGCATTGCTATTTTACTAAATGCATGCCACTAGAAGTGTTCTACTTCAAATTTATGGTAATTTTTAGCCTAAAAAGCTAATTCTATCACATTGGGTGATTTATAAGGTGTCTTTGAATTTTGCTGTGAGGAGCACTATTTAGATCATCCCTGTCAAGTAAACTGTGAAGTTTTCTAGATAAGGGGAGCTAATTATTTTGTATGAATTTATTTTATACAAATATATGCAGGTTGAACGTGGCAATTATGGTTGTAAGTGTCTTTTTTGAAATTAATCTGTTTTGGTTGAAATTGTTCTGGTTGGAGGGTTTGGAGTAAGGGCTCTGTGATAGCATGTATATGGGCAAATACTGTTTAAGGTTACTGAGGGGAAGGGTATATAATTGGGTATTTGATGTTAGAACACTGTAGGACAGTTTTAATAACTTAAATAATTAAATCATAACTGTTAAAAGCCTTTCTTTGTTGGTAGGATAGAGGGGACTTAAAAACCTGAGTTGGTACATCCCTGATCATAGAGCAGCCCTGGCCTGGTCCAGTACGTTGTGACTAGTCATATGTGCTAGCGCTGAAGGTGAGTCTGATGCGTTCAGACATCTGAACCCTTTCTGGTGACCAATTGGGGGAAAGTAAGATCTCTAATATGATGAAAATTAGACAAGTAGTTTACCAAATAACCATATATATATATATATATATATATATATATATATATATATATATATATATATATATATATATATGAACCTAAAGTGGTGCATGGAGGGGATCTCACTCATTTTTCTTCTTCTGCTTAGATTGATTGATGTTGTTTGACTGCCAGGATGTATGTATGGTGTTGTTGAGTGGTTGTAAAGCATATGAATGTGAACTACAATGATGTAATTGAGTATGAAGTGGACATCTCAGGGTGAGATGATTGAAAGTGATGTGTGGGGCTGTTGTTGTTGTTCTGCATAATTGTATGGAGCTTTGAACTGGTATGTATATCCCTACACTCGAAGCACTGTTCATGCTCAAATAGATGAGAACAATGTAACTGGTGAGAGTAGAGGGAGGTTCTCGTCTATAGTCTTAGAGTTTAGACATAGACAGATGCGGGATTTACCTTGTATAGTGTTGGGGAGTGCCAGCTAAACTACGCAAGTGCAAATACGACCAATAATTCGACAGTTATACCAATCCGGATGAGTCGTGTGAGTGTTTGAGTCATGGTTTAAAGTGGTATGCCTTGATTGTTCTTTATATGTAGCTAAGCACGATGATATTTATTGATTGAACTATATGATTACTACTTGTTTATCTAGCTCAACCTTGCTTTCTTTGTTGTGTGCTGCTTGTGTATGTTTTCCTTTGCGATGATCATCCACTTAGATGGGAGCAGATGTTGTTGAGGAGGTTCCTTTGTAGCAAGAGTTGGAGGATGCTGATGATGTAGTATAGTATTTTTAGGATTTCTAAATTTAAGTTGGTGTTATTTTGAAGTACTCTAAACTGTTTAAGTTTTAAATTCTGTCCTTTTGTGATGACTGTAATATTAGTTACTGAACTACTATTATACTCTGATTGTTCTCTTTATTGAAATATGAACGCCTAAAATTATATGATTGTAGTTATTATATATTTGGGATGCCACATCTTCAACGTTTCATAAAAAGTTGGAACGAATGGAAGAAGATAATGTAACAAACAAATTTCCAGTCTTAATAAATGTATAAACGAAGAAAAATTGAAGCTTTGGTAAACATAAAAGTTTGCACACATGTTGACTCCATTAGTGTAGACGAACACACTCTCTGCGAGATGTTTAATGTTTTCTTTAAATTTAAATATTAGTTAATAAATATAAATATTTATTTATAATGATTTTGTTTGTAGGCACAGGAACTTAGTACACGGTACGTCAATATTCAACTAACGCGTATAAAAAGATATCAATCAATTCATGAGTGAAAGATCCTTGCACATGGCCGTTTTGCAATATATTTTTTTTAATGTCATCAATTTACTATATATATATATATATATATATATATATATATATATATATATATATATATATATATATTAGTAAAATAACATTTTTGTTTTACTTAGAAGATCATGTGACTAGACTTTCCTGAGCTAGGTCTAAGATTTATTAATACCTCACAATTCAGCTTCTAAAGGAAGAAAAGACTTTTGAATTGATGTTGATTTGTGGTTAGCTGTGAAAGGAAAATTTAGAAGTTAGAGATATGAATGCAACCAATAAAATCATGAAGTAACACAAACGTCTTCTAATCACTGTCACGATATAGTGGAGATTAATCACGGCAGACAATTACTTTCATCTTACAAAAAACAAATTCATCTAAAAGAATTATTGGTATTAAGTGTTAATATTATGACGTGGTTATAAAATGTTAATAAATAATTAAATATCGTCTGAACAAAAAAAATATATTAAGCTTTAAAAGTATATGTTTTGATTATTAGTCTCATCTTCTATTATTGTTTCTCCTTGTAAATTCTATTATCATCTTTTATGAATAAGATTTTGTGGTGTATGAATGAATATAAAGTATGGTATTTCCATGATAATAATGATCGAGATGGATGATCTGAAACTTTGCACTAACTTTTGTGAGTGGAACTTCCAGAAAGAAGAACAGGAAGACATTGTGCATTCACATGTTGTGGTGATGGGTGTGTTGAAAGAGGAGACAGATGTGGGGAAGTTTGGTAGCAAGAATAGGATATTGGTATCTGTTAAGCCATGAATTGGTGGAGAAATTGAAATTAGTGAACTGAAAGGTACACCGTATTATAGCTTCATTTAATGATTGGTGTGCTAAAGTCTCTCGTGTAAAATGTGAAACATGTAAATTCTTTAATCATTCTTCAACTTCCTCATTACCATGCGTAACGTTTAAACAGATGGTCAAACACATTACGTGTCAACCTTCTTCATAATTACTTCTTTATTTCTCATTATTAATCTATCTTCACATGCTTTTCAAATATTATAATCAGTTTAAGATGTAAAGAATAAAACATTTTTCCATCACATTTTTTTATTGTGATTATTTGACGGTAATATTAAATCTTTGATAAAGGTTAGAATATTCATCTACTTTTTTCTTCGAATATCAAACTCTTTTTCAAGGATATTTATTTTCTTTTGTTTTAATATTTCTGTTATAGATTACATTACGTCATTCGTCCATTTTTGTAAGAAAATATCAAAGTAGTTCTCTTTCTTTCTGTATCTCAATTTAGGTTTTATTTTAAAAACTGTGATGCAATGAAGTTCATTTTATTAATATTATATCAACATTCTTAAAGAGGTGCATGTGTTACGCTATGTTTTCTATAAATTCTTGTATTATTGTTTATTTTTTTGTAAATTTCACGTGTCAAAGTTAACGTCGTATCACGAAAATGATAATACAAAGTAATACTGACAATAACACTATTACATCAGGTATCATTATCTTAGTTTCATCATTGTTTTTTACTTTTGTCTCCATTCACTCATAAACTTTTTTTTTAAAGTTAATCAATTTCATTTTTATCTAAATTCAAACAAAATTTATTTTTTATATAAATATTTTTATTAAAATTGATATTTTTTTTAAATATTTTTAACAAAATTAAGTTTATTTTATATTTTATATATTTAATTTTATTAATAGCCGTTTTAAAGTTGTTAATAGAAAAAAGTTTAAAATTAGTTTCAACTAACAAATATCATATACTTGTTTTTCAATTGCATTTTGTAAAATGAAATAAATTTTTTAATTTTTTTCAAATCTTTTAATAATTGTATATTTTTAAAATGTGTAAAATTTAATAAATTATGGGATACAATTCTGTCTAAAAAACACGGTTGCTACTCGAGCATTAGTGTAACATCCCAAAAATACAGTGTAAAACCATATAATAGAATAATCACATATTAACAATATTACAGATCAGTTCTATACAGAATGAGATACTATTATGGCCGAACGAACTTACATAATAACAATGAATTTAAAACGTACGCTAGCTACCACTAGACCGAACGGTGTACAAAATAGCTTATACCGAATGGTCTTACAACATATAAAGCTACTAATAGACCGAACGTCCCTAAGGTTCGATCTTCACTTCTGTCGCGTCTTTCAATACTTCTTCCAGCAGCTCTTCTCCTTCTGCTCACATCCACACGGATGATCATTGCAACAGGACAACGACAGGACGCACAACACAGACAAAAATAAGAAACAGGGTAAACTTATGTAATTTAATTTATTCAATCACAACATACAACATTCATAACAAAACCAACAACGACCACATCATAATTCATACATCCATGCATGCAAATAACGATCACATGACTCTGACTGTCCGAACTGTATGAATCCTATGTAGCTACGACGTTCGTGCACTCGGGTGATGTAGTAACTGGGATACCCTCAACAACTGCCACCCGAGGTTGATCCGTTCCGTCCAAGTTAACCTTATGGACTAGGACCTCCTGCCATTCCCACACATGACTTACTCCTCTCTACATGAGAACGAGTAATCATGGAATATCAGGATGAACGCCCGCTAAGCTTTGCCCACATTCATACTTTACCAATCAATAACCACTTTCTGAGATATTCTCCTCCGGAATACTCGTTCATAATCAATTATTTCATACACATCACATCTCAATTTTTCCTCATACTTAATCATCCATACATTCAAATGAAATAAGATCATACGCTCTTATCATAGCCCAAGTACGACTGAAATAACGCTTCTTAGAAACTAACCAGACTGAGCGCTACTCATCTACTTTAATAAACAAACTCCTAAGAGTTCAAACCGAACGCCACGAAGCCTAGGTCGAGTACTAAGACTCTAGGCCAAACACCTTTTAAAGACCAACACTGACTTATACTAAATAATAATACTGATGAGAAACTATGAATTAACGAACGCTATCTAGTTTGAATAAAGACTCTGATTCTAAGCACAGTAATACTATATTACAAAAAACAAGACCCATCGCTTGGTTTAACTAAACTGTTCAGGAAGTCTAAAGGAGAATTACACTTAGGCTGATCACTCATATTTACATTCTAATATTATAACACGCTCGTTATTACCGTAATTCCTTGTGTAAGAGAACCTAATATAGACGGACTCTCAAAGGGGAATGGAATGGTTAATACGAACTCTCGGTAAAAGTTGAACAAATCCTATGTAGTATTATAGGAAAACTCTTAGATTCTATCCCCAAAACATGAGACTCAGGTAAGACCATGTACTCCCAAGAAGAACCGAACGCTCGTTAACAACTCTCGACCATACTATCACCTTTACTCAGACTACCACAGTTTGAATATCAAGGCCTATCTCAACTCAATTCACAACATGCATCATTCATCCATCCACACGTCCAAACAAGCAGTACACACATATCTCATATTCATCAAATAATCAAACAGCATGCAACCATGCCAACGTTCAAACAAGAATTTAATCAAATTATATAAGCTTCCCTTACCTTTATACGTAACCGAATGCTCAAACGAAGCAGAATAAAGCTTCCCTCTACCAAAGAAATAACGTTCGAGACTCCCGTTTTAGGAGCACTGAACCAAACAGAAAAACCAGAAACACTCAGAATTATACTATCCTATCAGGCGACCAGAAATAAAGAGTTGCATGTGAGAATGAACGAACGTGCTTAAAGAGAAGGAAACTCACCAGCTCAGAATCACAAACCGATCGGTTTAAATGGAAGCTCTTGACGCCGGGAGTGTTCCAGCGGTGCCTGAGAGGTGATTGGAAGAAGAAATGATGAGGTTTTCTTAGAGAGAAGGAGGAGATTTTAGAGAGAAGAAGGAGAAAATGGTTTCAGCAGGGTGGGGAAGAAGAAACATGCAGAGAAGTGGCACGACATTTGAAATTTTGCCTTAAATACTGTCGTCGCCAAAAACGAACGACCACTCCCTTACAGCCACCTATTCTCCACTAACTGAGACGCTCACTCACTTCTTGGCACATGGATCCCACTACTTGAAATTTTGAATGTGTTTTAATGGAGTCTGACAACTAGCAGTTGAGAAACTGTTAGAGGAGATAACCAAAAGAGCCACACAACAGTCACGTTACCTAAAGAACTATGTGGTATGTCCAACAAGTGGTATGTCCAACAACCAATAAAAAGGAAAATTCGATTAAGAAGGAATGATTGAAATTATTATTATATTTTCTTTTATTGTTATTTGCACATTATTAGTATTGCAAGACAGGGACCAAGTGCATATATAAGACACTGTAATAGAAAAGGGACAATAATATTAAAGTATTTTTTCCTTCTCTGAAATTTTCTCTATGACTTAGCAACATGTTACATTATAAAAAACCTAATAAGAGGGTTCCTCAATCATACTTATACCTCCTTACAATGTGAATTTCCATCTTAGATTCTTGTGCTAAGTTTTTTCATTTTTTTTTCATTTTTCTAACAACACAATTATTTTATTGAGAATAATCCAAAATAAACAAGCAATTGCAATACTTATTAATAACCTTAAGAAAAGAATCATCTTACATTAAAAAAAAATCCCAGGACAATTGAAGAAGAATATATATACAATTTCCTTCACAATGAACGAAGGATGTATCCCGTAAAAGAAAAAAAAAGAATCAGTACTGCACATATGAAGGTTGCACGGCATATTGCCAGCAATTCTTCTGGTGATTTGAAAACAACATTGTATCCTTTCTCTTTCAGTTTTCTTTTCCATTGGGTTCAATCTTTAGCTCTGATGAGTCTTTAGATGAAGGATTAACACTGAAGATACAATATCAATCAATCACGAGTCCAATCTACTTAAAGAATTGACATCATTTTGAACCTCAAGGAACGATGCTTAACTTTGTCATCTCATCTCTATTTAAAGTAAGAATTAGACTCGTTTGTATTCCCAACAAATTCCTTTCACTCCAAGCCTAACTTCCACATTTCCTTCTAAGCAGCACCCTCAAAGCAATTGGTAGTTCTCTCTTTACATGAAATCTCCCCTTTTTGAGTCTCCAAACTACCATACTCAATGATAGACTTGAGGAGCAACATAAAACTCACTCTCCATAACAGCTGGTCTTAGATCTTCCTCACGCATGAACTCCAAAGGAAAGGAAACAAGGTGTCCCTTCACAGACTTCAACCTATCTATCGGGTCTATTGTTTTGATTTCTCCATTCTCATGACAGACCAACTTATCAGGGGCTATTCCCATATCTATGGTGGTATGACCAAGTTTTTCTTTCAACTGAACCATGCTTTGCCGAAGTGCAGCTCTGCATATTATTGTAAGTTTCTTACTTAATAAGAAAGGATAAAACAATAGCAAAAAGGGGATAATCACAGACCCTAGAAGAAACGGGGAAAATCCACATACCTTGAGTGTATTTCATCGTTGGGAATGCAAGCAAAGACCTCATGGTATATACTAGCATTTTCCTGTCACAAGTGTAGGAGTTTACATTACTATTGGAGAAGAAACTCAAATAACGTGTGTTCATCCAAAAACAAAGTCAACATGTGACTGTATCATGTTTGTTGAAGAATATTGTTTGTCAAGTTGAAAAATGAGCTCAGTTATTAAAATATAGGGGCTTAAAGGAAATCAAATTTTTAACATCTTGACTGGTTACGATGTTGTTGATAAATAATGCTCCCGTTAAAGTCTTGAATCACTGTCGAAAAGAGGAAAAACACAAACCAGTCAGACAAAATCTAACCTTTGCAGTTGCTGACCACAAGTCCTTGTAGGTTGTATCTACCACCGGATCACTGATTTTACTGATCTGTTACGAGAAAGAGAATATTAAGAGGGCCTCATCAAGTAATGCAAACAGACGAACATATCTATTGTCGTAACAGACAAACAGGAAAATGATGGTTACATAGTCAGTATGGTTGCTCATGGAAATTATAGTTGAGAAAACTAGATAAACAGTAAGAAAAGCAAGAAGTAAATAAACTGAGCTATTTGCCAATTATTTTAATGGAGTCAACTACAAGTGTGTAGCACATGGTTGTGTGAGCCAATGCAATGGCTTTTCCCTCTATGACTAATAATGAAGCTGCTAATGCAACTTCATCATCTCATAGTTTTACACAAGTGTACGAGATGCAACATTTTAGTCATTGCACCGAGCACGTTTATAATTTTGTTCATCAAACCAACAATAAAAAATAAAATAAAAAACAAGGTGCCATATTGTTCCAAACTTGTTTATTCTTCCCGTTAATCAATGGCAGACAGTGCCTGGCAGAGTCTGTGTTGCTGAGATATAGCATAAAAACCCAAATTTTATCATTTTTACTAACCTCTCCGCTATGAAGACCAAGGTGCTCAGACCATAAGGAGCAGCGGAGGCTATAGGAAAATTTTCCAGCCTGCCATGGGTTTCCATTCATCAAAGACTCAACATATTCTTTATCTTCTATAAGCACTCCAATCTGGTTGATGAAAATTATTACAATTAGATAAGAAACAGCTGATTAAAGAGACAAAAAGCAGATATCAATTGCACCTCAGAGTCTCTTAAACCAAGCAAACTGCGGTCATTTATATTAGATGATCCAATAAAAGATACACGATCATCAATTATCATCAATTTACTGTGCACATACACCTGCAGATATGGGAAATATTCATTAAACAAGAAAAATATGTGCTGTTAAATCATTATTATAAAAGCTAAAAGTTGTGTACTACATCTAAGACATCCAAACTTTTAATGAACTCTCCAGGGCCCAAAGAAAAATGCTTGATGAGACAATTGTAAACTTTTGGTAAAATCAAAAGATGTCTCAATATATATTATACCTGACTTGTAGCCACAGGACCATTTTCATAGAGTCTACCATGAGATCGTAAACCATAGAAAGAAATATAATCATGACTCTTAGGACCAAGTATAGTTTCAAGACTGTATAGTATCGAGTGCTTTTCTCTAGAAATCGTTCTATACTGCCAATGTGTTAAGGCTCTCACAGTAGCAGCACCACCATCATCTAGACCACCCTGTTAATAGTTCACAACGGAAAACGATTAAAGACTACACCAAAGGCGGATTTCTTTTATAAAAAAATGGCAAGTGAATTTACCTGGAAGCCAGGTAAGAGGGGAATCACTACTATAACTCGAAAATCTTTCTGTTCTTTGTGAGCTTGCAAGATACGCCTATATAAAGCTTCCAAAATACGGTTCTGTATTGTGTCATCCCCTGATAGACCTGATATGAAAAATTGGTTCTGAATGGAAACAAAATGAGAAAGACAAAAAGGGGGAAATGGGTACACTGTAAGAAACCACTATGATATACGTACACTGTAAGAAACCAATAAAGCAGAACTTAATACTTATCACAGACCTAGTATTGCCATAAGGTATTTTTTGTATGAAGGATTTGCATTCTTGAAGTGCAGTTCGTTAAAATAATACCCAAATACTATTTTTTTAAATGACTTGGAGATCAAGAATTTATTTATATCATGACTTTGGATCTTGATCTTATTTGAAAATTATCAACCAACCCAGTATAAAAACTGGAAAATTAATACCTGAAATACTAATGTATTTAACACATAATAACCCCAAAGGCCAAATATCTTAAGATACTCAAAGGAAAAGTGTACAAAAATAGGAGTTCCTCAAAATTAACTTACCTCAATGTAGATAAAATGTTTTGCTTTTTCAATAAGGGAACAATATGCCGTGTGAATGCTTTCTTCGGGCTGACTTGTTCCAGCAGACCACTGGCTGACACTTCTGATTACCTGTGGATTTCATATCCATCATCCAAGGTTGTGGCAGATAAATCATTATGTAAATTTATATTGACATAAATTGATAGTTCCCAAACTAAGAACCAATATGTTAGGGATGGAGAGTTTAGGAGTGAAGGAATAAAACATTAAATGCCTAACTGCCTTAACTGCTTTAGCAGTTAGGAAGAGCGGGGTTATTGGTTGTATAAATAGCAAATAATCAATTGTAGTGGGGGTCGATTGTTTTGATTGTAGTCTAACCGGGTTTGTCATCCTAAGGAGGGAGGTTAGGCTCTCTAGAGGGAGGTTATGCTCCCAAACCCAGTCCTTGTAAAGAGATTCGTTTACGGTGAATAATAGCAAAACTCATTCTTTCATTTCTGTTTCTATCTTTTGAGTGTTTTCTTGTTAGGTTCCAAACCTAGGAACCTAACACAATATCTAATGGTAGATTCTGTTAATATGACCAATTTTCAGTACATGTAAATATAATCATATCGCAAATCCAAACAGAAACACCGTCTGAATTCTTCCCAGAATTATTGTAGGAGCAAAATTTTGCAAAGTTTATACCCTAGTATTAATCGTACGATTTTTTTATAAAATTTTTATACTCGCGATTGCATGTGGCATATCATCCATAAAATAATTATGCTTCACACCGGTGTAAACTTTTTTCCCTTGTAAAGAGAATTTACCGCATGTGATAGTTATGATCATATATTGGTATAATTTGCTACTAATAACTACTAGATTCGTACTTTAAAAGTCCTAGTAGATTGTTCTAATAAAGAGTGATAGGATATGGAGAGTCTATGAGAGAAAGAAAAGAGGGAATGAGGAGGTTAGAAGAGTAAATGAGGCGTAACTGTAATAACAGTTAGTGGCGGGAAAAGGGAGCTCTTATAAAGAGCTGGGACACTCTTGTAAGTTGTAATAGTTTAGTTTTTAAATTCTTTCTTTGTATAGACAGGACGCATTTATCCTGTGGAGGGGAACTTGGCTCCCTTGGAGGCTTTGAGTGTATAGTTTGGAGGAATAATAACCAAATTACTCAGTTTTACTATCTTTTCTTGTGTGGTGTGTCAGTGAAGAGTTTAGATAGATTTCTTACCAAGAAACCTATCAAAGAGAAACTAATTGTTCTACGAAAGAGAAGCTAATTATTCAAGCATCATGACTAACCTGGCAATGACAGGTGATGCGTGGACCAACTTGTCCATACTCCAAAGTTGTGTCATCATTGGTGCCTTCAGGTGCTTCCCACCAATCATCTAGAACATCGACAAAAGATTGTGCTCCCAAGTGTAAAGGAACAACTTCATCTTCACAACCTTTCGTCTGATTGTCTGAAAGTAGAGTTTCGTCTTCCATCAATGGAGAAATTTCACTAAAATTTGTATGATCTCCATTTGAAGTAACAATTCCATCAGCTTCTTGCGGTAAAAGTAGTGGTATATCTTGCACTGGAGACTCTGAAGAAAATGAATTTTGCCGGACAGTTTCTTTCCTTTTGTCTTCATCTTTCTTTTCTTCAATGTCTATCTCTCTGCTTCTTCCCATGTAATGAGGAAGGACCATGTGATGGTGAGGCATGAGTAGAGGAATTTTATGTTCATTTGGAGCTTTGGTTCTCTATGATAAGATTCGCCATGTAAGATAGGGCGGATACAATAATAAAAAGAAAATATTTAAGAAATAACATAATTTTGTATACCTTAGCATGGTTCCAACGTTGGACAAAATGTCGAGCAATGTCACGACAGGGAGGTCCCCAAAGAGCACAATGGACATCATGCCACGGCATACGGGGATATTTCTTGCGATTCAATTCATCTCTCATGGTGTCTTCCCATGAATTTGGCTCAGATTCCCTATCAACGTACAAAAATTACAGAAAATCATATAACAATAATACTATAAACTTAGTATAGCACCAACCAAGTCTTTGATGCCATCACTCAACAGCAACAGCGAAGGCTCACACATGTCTAAAAGCATTACAACAGACCCTAGAGTGTTAAGGAACTTGGACTTTTTCTTCTAGTAACATATTTAAGCACTGCTTCAACAAATTCTCCACGTTTTTTTGAATAATCAAAATTGGAAAAGAAATACCTTGGGTTGTAGTAGTCCTTTCCAGGCCATATTACAGAAGGGCAGTCACCCACTTTATGTTCAGGTGTGTCATACCGACCAAAGCATAAATCTAATCCTCCAATATAGCAAATCTTGTAATCAATAATTACAAGTTTTTCATGGTGCGACCTATAACAAAACCAAAATTAGTCATTATATATACCCCAAAAAGGTCCACCTAAGATGATATTCAAACTTCCTTTATTAAATAATAGTACATACCATAAATACACACGAGCAGCGAAATGATCTGGATAGCGCAATACCTTCACATTCTCATGAATTTTTAGCAGTCTTCTCATACTGTACGAGCTGTTGATTTTCAAAGCTAAAGAAACCTCCTTGTAGAGAAGCACGTAGATCTGCAGAATCATTTAATGGCATAAGCATAATTCTATTTGTTATATAATTCAATCTTTTAAAGAATTCAACCTCCAGACTTTGACAAATGCAAACAAAATGGACTATATTGACGAGAATTGAATGTGTGTGTACCTGAACCCCTTGCTTAGCCTTTTCTTCTAGTAAGGAATCTAACCGAGAGGTAGAAAAACTATCAAAAGGTCGCCTCAGATATAGCTCTGGGCATAGCCACCAGCCCGTGATGAAGATCTGCAGCCATTTTTCATTCTCTTGTAATTAAAAACTGAATTAGGAAGCCAAAACAACTTATATATATGTACCTCTGACTTTGCATCTTGAATTGAAGTAGCAATAGCTTCAAAGGCAGCATGTCCATCAACAAACCATTGGGCTTGGCTCCCATCTTCAGTCAAGCCTCTTATGGGAGCAAAGGAACCAAAGCGATGAGGGGAACACCAACCTTCAAGTGGTCTCAGACTAGATTCATTTATTGCAGCAACCCAAGCTTTTACTTTAGGAGTACTGGTAGTTCTCAACAATATGCTCCTATTTCCACTAGTAACCTATTAATAATTCCAAACAATTTCTAATAAATTTTGGGAGCAAAAGCATTTCTAATCTTGAAGGTCAAAAAGACTCCCTAAGAGACAATTTTTACTACCTTGAATGAATAACGCAAAGGATTGCGTCCTTTTATAGGATCAGCCAAATATGCTTTGGTCCCTCCAGCTCCATCAGAGGAAGGGAGGATATCAAAAATAATTATATCGAGTGGTTTGTTGCTGAAGGGATCATCCAAGAGGGCCAAAAACCCAGGTTTCAAAACAGCCCATACCTGCAGACAACAATTTCTAGATTACAATTAGGATTACATGAAAAAGAAAAAAAGTTGTAAGAGACCAGATATAACCATAAAGAGGCATTTCAACATATGGAAGGTATGATATATTTTAAATTTGTCCCTAATTTAAGATTGTGTTTAAACATGTAAAATTACAATCCATTAATGTTAATGAATTTGATAGGTCACAGAACACCCCAAAGAATAAAAAAATCTTGGACATTTAAATGTATAAGCATAATATAATGACAGAAAAATTCAATTTTTCTTTTGACCACACCCATCACTTTTGTCCCCATTACAGACATTATTGATGCAGAAAAATCCAGGAGTACACTTTTGGAAGGATACATTTATGATAAACCTAAAATACTCCTCTAAGGTTGACTAAGAAATCAGATACTCTCTGTATAAGAAATACTCAATAGCCTAAATTAATCAAACAGCTTCAAACATGTACACTAAAGATCTACAGTCCTAATAACATAGAATCCACAAACAAAAGGATGAAAACCCCAACTACCAGGATGAAATCCTCTAGCAAAAATCAAATCAAAATCCTAAAAGCGGAAACTACCAACCCAAGTTACATCTTTTATGTTTCTGGTATGGAAAATGATATGCCTGACTAGCATTGGAGCATTCAGCCATAAAAATTAATAAAGCAAAAGATGTGGAAGCAGATATTCATAGAGGTTGGAATTGACTATGTTTCTCAGAAAAATGTAATGTTATATCCAAAGACGATTGAAAACAAGAAGACAAGTACTCAAGAGATGAAGGCTTGAAAAATTTATATCCAGAGATCACTGAAAAGTTTTGTAGTTAGTGCTAAAACATAAGAGGAAGTACTAAATCCACATGTTAGATTATTTCAGTCCACAACTGTACCTGCATCTTACTTCTCGATAGTATGCAACCATAAAAACTAAACTAGCTATTATCACCAAAAATAAACTTCATAACCAAACCTTCTTCCAGCTGTTATTACAACAACGAAACCAATTACACGGGAAACATGATACGTCCAACTCCTGTGAAATATTTGACAAATGCTTCACCATTACATATCCCTCTTTCAGTTTTGGACCATACTCCTGTATAAAGGATAGCTTGGAGACTTCCAAAAACCTGCAGACCTATAATCCAAAACCATATGTTACAAAAGATAATTTAGCTCTGGAGAAGTCACATTAGGGGATGGTAAAAGTTCCCTAGTTATACATAGAAGTTTAGAAGAAACTGAAGGAAAAACAGATTTATGGTTCATAAATTCTCTCAAAGTAGGCACAGGTCTTGAACTAGACAAGAGAAGATAACGAAAAACAGTTTCATCATGTAAACCAATTTATACATAAATACATACATAAAACGTAATGCTATCAATTAGCAACATCGCCTACATTTATCAGATTGTCTGCTAAGCATTATCTAAATAAATCCATAAAATGTCAACTTCGAAGCTTCATTTGTTACCTCTTGAGAATTCACAATATCCAAGTTTTCTAAAAAATGGTTCAAATAACCCTGCATTGCGACTTTGGCTCTATCTGCAATTGACTGCTGCCCTCCTAGTGATGGACGAATTATTGGTAGAGCAGCAACGGATGGAACATATCTTTACAAAAGACTAAATTAATGAGTACGGGAGCGCATTGAAAATAGTAGAGAAACACACTTTTATGATCCCAATAACAATTCTATTTTGAATTACTTAAACCATTACCTTCAGGGTATTGGTTAGCATTTAGCAAATTAAAATACCTGTTTTTAACACTGTCTTCATGAAGTAAAGGCACAGCTCCATCATCAGGTTCTTCATCTTCATGCTCTATTACCGTTTGATCTGCTATTCCCAAGTTTTGGAGCCATTCTTTCAACTTCACGAGTTGTATTAAGATAGAAATTAGGCTGAATCATATATATCAAATATAATGAAGGAAACACCTCAAGTTCAAGTTCATTAGTATAATTAGAATCACAACATCTAAAATATTGTCTTCTTTGATGTTTGATATAGCTCCGTCCAACAATGACAAAGCTACTGAAAACTAAAGAGAACAATATTTCAAATGCAATGACTTTAATTATGTCAATAAGTAGACTTGAGGGTGGAGCAAAAACTAAACTATTGGCAATATGTATTCTCACTTAATAGCAAATGAATAACATATAAGAATCAGGTATTGGAACGTAAACGTGAATGTGTTAGATTAAGGAGGTACTAAAGATTAAATGAAAGAAACAACCCTGCAAAATTAAAGAGCAAACCTGTTCTTGCCTGTCATGGAAATCTTCAATTATTGCACGTTTTCGCAGACAGAACTGTAAATAAAGAAGTTGTGACGCCTTCTTCACTAGACGCCAATTAAACTGCAAAATACAAATGTAACAGTTACTCAGACATTATAGTTTGGATGTTGGATTGGAATTTGGAACTACACTTCACATCATAATTCAATACATAAAAAGCTTAGAGTCTACGTCCCAAAGAGATATAAATGATTCAGGTGTAAAGTGTAAATAACTGGCATTCATATTATTTATGAATAACTGAAATTGATTAGAAGGTATACACGTAAAGACACGCTGATTGACAGCTATACATGTTAAAATCCAGACCGACTACTAGGTGGTAAACATAAATAAATAATATTTTACCACTAAATGAATTGTGCAAAATACTTAAAAGAATGAATAACACTATATAAAAATATTTTACAATGCCTTTCAACCACAAATCACCATATATATATACATTAAATTTACTAACATATGTAATAACCTCCTTAAAAGTTGCCTAGAAAACTCATATTTGAATAAGAAAAATAATGAACAAATAATAATTTGTTATTACAGTTCTCTTCAGAATTCTTAACATCTTCCAATTGTAGCAGAGTACAACTAAAGTAATTAAAACGGATGCATCCATCCAAATGGATTCAGCAAGTGGCAATAGAAACAGAAACGACCCAATTGAAGATCATTTGGAAAAACAAAACAAAACCAGAGATGTTCATTCGTCTGTCCCACTCAAATTCGCCAAATAACATTGGACAGCTGAAAGAATAATAATATTCATGAGATCACAAGTGCCATGGTGGTCAATAACTTGGACCACAAGCTTAAAAACCGTGAAAAGAAATCGACAAGTCAAAATCTTTTGTACATAAAAAGTGAGATGAAAACTAGAAAAAAGCAAATGAGTATGTGAGTCTGTGCCTGTTTGTACTGCAACTGAATGGTATAAGAAAGGAGTATTGAGCTAATGTCTCCGGTGTCTGGCCTCGACACGGAAACGACGGTGGCTTTCGGCAACTCGTCGAAAATCCACACCGTTTCGCCGCATCGCCTGAAGGAATAAGAAGTTGACAATGCTTCCGACGGTGGAATCAGCGGCTCGGACGACATGGGAAAATGTGGGAGACAGCAGCTAATTCCCAGGTTGAGTTCAAAACACCGTACTTTGTTTAATGAAGAAAAGACAACGGTGTTGCGGGTTTTATACTTTATGTCAGAGGTTTGCCGTTTCTTCACTTTCCGTATGGGTAACTAAGGAATATCTCTTCCTATATTAAATTTTGGAAAGTAAGAGATAGGTTTGTTTAAATGGCTGAATCTTCAGATAGAAAAGAAAATTAAATAAATTTATTTTACAAATTTGAATAATTTACGGAGAAATATTTTTCATTTTTTCCACAGTAAGTATTTACAACACCCTTGAGTTTGATGGAGTAAGAAAAGCAACGGAAACCATATAAGACGGAGTAGCAACAAAATCTGATGTTGCAACTGAAAAAAGAACAAAGCTCTAACAGAAATTTGGGAATTTTTTGCATACTATAAAACATAAAGTTTAAAAATGAAAGGCCAAAACTTTGTATGTTTCTGATTAAGCCCCTGAAAGAGTTAGTATGATTTAACTTTTTGTCCAATAATGGAGAAGTGAAGAAAATTGGTATATTCTTGAGTTTGGAAGGGAATATCCAAGTTTTGATGCTTGTGAGTGAGTATATGCCAAAATGGCTTATGATTGGTATTGTTTAATAATAACAAATTGAAGCTAATAATTAGGGATCAACAGCATCTAATTGATTCTATATTCTACAATAAAGGAGCCAAGTCAAAATCCAAAAATAGGATTGAAGCTTATTTATAAATTGCGGCGGCCAGTTATTCATAGGATGAAAATAGATTTGGAAATCATATGATATTTTGGTTTGTGTTTTCCACCGGCATCATAATATATTAACAACTTTTTTATATTAGACTATGTTGTTATTTTATTTATTTTATTTTATTAATTTTATATTTAAAATGAATCAATTATAAACTATGATATAAATTAGAGTTGTCGATCACAATCCATGGGTCAATTCGGTTCATTATGGATTTGAGTCAGATTGAATTTGAAAAAATTATATTTTTTTTATGCTGGTCAGATTTTAACCCGACTCATACGGATTAAACTCATGGTGGATCGGGTTGATCCACCATCCTACCTACCTAATTTTATTTTAATTTTATAAACAACTATTTATTATTTTGTTTTTGCTTAAAAAATTATTTAAGTTTTTTATTTTCAAAATTAGTTAATCACTCGTGTTAAGAGTAATCTAGCCCGAAAATTAAAATGAAGAAAAAAAATTATTTGGTTGTTTGGTATCTGGAAGAAGAAAGTAGGTGACGGAAGTTGAATACAAAGAACCAATAGCAGGCAGTGGCAGGGTGGTTAAGATAATTGGACAAAATATTGATATTAGGGATCAATCATATTATGTGTCAAAGTCATGATTACATCATCTCACTCTCTTTTTGTGTCTTTCACATTCTGTACTGAATATTGGATATTGTTGAAAATTTTTAAGTTTAAGTTAAATATTATATAAAAATATGAAAGTTTCACGCTTTATAATATGAAAGATTTATAAATTTATTATTTTAATGTTGTGAATAAAAAGTTATGTTAACTTTTGAGCCATAAATATACTATTTTAATGTTTTGAATAAAAATTGATGCCAATTTCTAGTGTCAATTGTGTGTAAGTTTCCTCAATATTAAATTTTTCTTGGAAAGACTCGTAAAATGATATATATGGTTTAAGAAAAAATGGTGCCATTTTATATAAAAATTGCTAAATTGGATATATTTTTACCAACTTGCAACAGGTCGTGCTTAAAAATAAGTATTCAAAATAAAGAAGTTGTGTTATAATGCATAACTTTTTTTTTCTTTTTTACTTTTGTTTGAGTTTCTTTTTTCTATAATCTTATATTTCAGTTGATAACTTTCTACTTTCTTTTCTTTTACTTTACAGAAGTATAATTAGGTTTGTCGATTTCTATTTTTTTCAAGTTTTCTTACTCGAAAAGTCATCTTTTTGTTTGGGGTTTTGTTCTCGAATTGACACGAAGATGTGAAGGTAAATAGCTTATTCATATTTTTTAATTTAAATGTATATTCTTTATCGGTTATAAAGAATGTTGGTAATATTTTAAAGTGTAATATAGTTTAATTATGATATGCATTAATTTTTCTGGAATTACACTATAATAATTTAATTTGATTAGAGATTACATTGAATATAGGTAACTGTATTAATACGAGTAATTTTTTTTTTTGTTGTGTAGTCTATTATTATTTATGTAAATTGTATAAAGAATAAAGTGTTTTATTTAAAGTTATGTCTTAATTCATAAACATGTTAAGATATACGAAAGTTTATTGTCTAACGAATTTATACATCAATATTATTTTCTATGCAAAAACACAATAGCATCTAACATTTTACAAAAGACTATAAAACTAACAAATCTTTTTTGATTTTTTTTTTATAAATAGAAGACTGCATAAAAAAGAGAAGACAAGAAACAATTACACATAGTCTTATGCTGCCAAAATCATCTTTTTTTGATAATGCATCGTCTAACTTTAAGAATATTTATTTATAACAAGTCATTCATTTCATGTTGGCACACTCGCTTTTTATAAGACTTTTACGGATCATCGGTTCTAACAGTACACCTTGATCATGTTTTTGTGAGTTATAGGTGCACATAGAGTTCCTTTAATGAGTGAAGTCGTTCGTATAAAACAACTGGGTTCTCTGTAAGGTAAGTGAAGCTAACTACTTATTTTTTATGTTGCTAATGATTTAATATATTGTGATGCATGATTGGTTTGATTTGAAATAGATAAATTTAGTATGTGAAGTGCTTATGCGAATTCTATTGAATGAATGTTGTTTGATATTGAAAGGATCCACATTGATTGCATGTTGAATGCATTGATTTTAGGTTGCTTGAATTAATGAAACCGATATCATAATGAGTGGTAGGTGATGTTGATTTGTAATGTGATAGAATGATAGAGTTATAGTTGGTTTCGTTTTAAAAAAATGGGGGTTTAGATAGGTAAAATTCTAGAGGAGTTGTTTTGGGGAGAAATTGGATGTTTATGGTTTGTTCTCGAACCATTTAAAACTTATGTAGTCATTTAGTTTATCGAAATATGGTTTGTGGTGCGTTTAATCTATTGTCATATATTTACATACGCAAAAAGCTATGAAATTAGTTTAAAAGAGAATCTTGATAGGTGAAATTCTAAAAGGATTTAACGTAGAAGTAAGCTTGGTGTTTGTAGCCTGTCATTAGGTATTTTAAGACTTGTCTAGCCACATTGTGCACCAAAATATGAATAGTAACTTGTAAAATCTTATATCTTGAGTTTTGAAGTGTAATTTTGATTTGGTGCATCTTAATTTTGACCAAATAAGTAAAATGATATTCAATTTTGGATATAAACATGTTCTTAAATCATTTATAGTGTCAAGGATACCATTTTGGTCATTTAGATGGGTCTTAGGGTGCAACCAAATCAGAAAATCAATTTTTTGTCAAAAGCTAACATAAATAATCAATTATCTGACCTGATAATCGATTATTTTAGTCAAACTTTTATCTTTTCTTAAAAACTCTATTGAATAATTGATTATCAAGTGAGATAATTGATTATCCTAAAAAAATTATTGAGCGCTTTGTTTCTAAGTTCTTATATGTTTTCTTTGCTTCAAATTCTTTATTTGGGTGAGTTAGTTTATAAATCTATTATACTTAATTGATTTGAATAAATAGATATTTATGATTTGTGAACCTGTTTATGTGTATGTTTATGGTTGATGAATATGATGATATGATATCAATGATTGTCATGATTTTATAGACCTCGTGGTGAGACTTCATGTTGGTATTTCAATGGTTATGGGGTAGCTCCTAGGGTGGAGTTTAGTAATGTGATGTATTGATGTAGGGACTTAGTCTTGGAAGTTATCCTAACACTCCAATAATCATTTCATCACAAGTAGAGAAGGGTTTATGTGGTGAGGAGTAGTACATGGTTCTAGTATGTGGTCTGGTGTTCTTTAGCCATAGGTGATAGATAGACTAACATTGTGTGATAGCTTGAGGTAGGCCAACTGTTCCATCACTACTAGTGCAACAACTTGTCATAGTCTAACATTAATACACATATCCAGATGGTCAAGTATGATGTTATAAATCTTATTGTGTAATTATTATGTATGTTTTAAACTAAATTGTATAAATGTTCTTTTGGTACGTTAGCTTACTCTTCCTTCTTTATGTTTGTTTGTTTGTTTGTTTTGTTTGTTCTCTGTTGCAATGATCACCTTAGTAGTGTGAGCTTAGGAGATGTATCTGGTGAACAAGTGTTGGGAGGAGATGGAGTCAAGGCATAAAGTAGGATGTAGTGTTTTAGTTTAATCAGTGTTTGTTTGGAATACCTATTACACTTTTGATTCAGTGTAATATCTCATAGTTGTGTAGGATCTTGTATCCCTTTTTTTTATTGTAACTTATGTATGGATATATGCAATAACAACTTATAGGTTTTCTTTAAGTTGTCTGTTTTGTAATATTGAAAGTCTGACAAATTCTATGGTAATTGAATGCTATAAAGTTGGGATGTTGTAAAGGCTTGTCCGCTCAAAATAAAGACACATTAGAGAAGCTTGAAAGAATAATCTTTGCAAGGTTTTTAAGTTCAGTTGTAAGGTCTAAATATTTAGTATGAATCATAGTATTAAGATTTTTAAAATCTATTTTCTATATTGTTTTGATCATATCTCTTTAATGCCTTGTTCATTTGAGTGGATTTGAGGGAGAGTAATTGAGGGGATTTAAGAGGTTTTAAAAATAATTTTTTTTGTTGATTATTTGAGTGAATTTGGAGGTAAATGAGATTGGATTTGGAAGTAAATTTTTTTAATCTGTCATGTCAATCAAATCCTACACTAATTCTCACAAACTTTACTTCCAAATTCATTCTCACTTACCTCCAAATTGACTCAAATAAACAACAAAAAAATTTATTTTCAAATCCTCTCAAATCCCCTCAATTACTCTCCCTCAAATCCACTCAAGTGAACAAGGCCTAAGAGAGTTTTAATCTATACTTGTACTTGTTTTAAAGTGGAGTGATTTAAAACATTTGGTTTGTTTAACTCAGGGGAGTTAAATAGCTTTCGTCAATTGGGCAGATTGTAGACCAGAAATTGTGAAATTCGTTATAACTTGTTAAAGGTCAAAATTGGCAAAAGGTAGTGAAGAACTCCAACAAATTAAAGGTCAGAATTGGCAAAAGGTACTGAATAGGGATGGCAACGGGTCGGACACGGGTAGTGCCTACCCGCAACCCGACCCGTCGGATAAAATTGTACCCGCTACTCGACCCGCTACCCGTCGGGTACCCGTTTAAAAAATATCCGTGGGTATTTTAAAACCCACGGGTATCCGCATACCCGCAAAAAATAAAAAAGAAATATTTAATACATATTTAAAATAAAATTTAAATAAAATTAAAAAAATATATATAATATAATATAAATTAAATATAAATTAAAATTTAATTTTAATTAAATTTAACCTAATAAAATATAATTTTATTTTATTTTTAATTAATTTAATTAAAAAATATATAAATTATTTCTTTTAATTTTTCGCGGACGGGTATCCGCAGAGCGGGTAGTATACTATCCGTACCCGACCCGTTTAGAAACATGTATTAAATATCTGCTATCCTTTACTCGCGGGTAGTAGATATTTGTGGATAGTTACTACCCGCCGCAAATTTTACCCGCGAATACCCGTGCTCGCGGGTAAAATTGTCATCTAGTAGTGAAGGACTTTGAGGATCATCTCTTGCCATTTAAAATAGTTAAGTTCTTAATGGAGCCTTAGGTTCTTGTTAGACTTTGAAGTTCTATTATGAGGTTAATAACAGTAAAAATTAAGCACAAGAAGATATTGGACGCACTTGCTTGTGTTTGATCCAGATGAGTAAAGCTGTAATGGCACCAGTGGAAAATAAAGTTTCCATTATGACAAATAAAACTCATAATAATGATATTTTCATGATAAAACTCAAAGATATTATAACATACTTTAAAAAAACCTGTTATAACAAAAGTAGTGGTGACATTTTCGTTAATATGTATTACGACAGATAAAATCTACAAATAAAGTTAGATAAAATCCATCTATCATTGGATGGACGGATAAAATTGATATTATGATAAAATATATATTATGACACATTTTAAAAGATCTATCGTAATAAAACTCTAATGATATAAAACTCTATAATTATATGATTGTTGGTTCCTTAAGTATCATAGGTGTAAATTCCTAATTTTAGTTTTCAGTTCATATCCTATCCGAAGCACCTCTCCCTTCTTTGTTTTCACGTACACTCCTACGAACTATTGTCCCCATGCCGTGGTCGCCATTGCATCCTCACATCCTCAGCACCGTTGCATCGTCGTCTCCCACACGACGAAAATCCCACGTTTCTGAAAATACCAGGATTCGAGTTTCGTAAGTGGGAAAACGGCAATCTTTACCCAACAAAGCAACCCACTTTGTTTCTGTCCTGCTCAATCCCATTTCGGACAACGACGCTTCAAACCCTCCTCCAAGCACCCTCCACCCACTCCAACACCAACCCCTCCTTCCGTCAGTTTTCTCTCTTTCTTCACCCTTGTTGTCTTCATTTGTTGTCTTCATGTCCCGTCTCTCAGCATTATTTCTGTATTTACCTTATTAAGTTTTAATCTTATCCTTAGGATGTCCTCTCATTTTGATTTGTTTTTTCTCACTTTTTTTTTAAGTAAGTTTCTTCGTGTTTGCTTCAAAGTAAAGTTTAGGTGTGCATTTTATTTCGTCAGGGAGAAGTAGGTGGATCAGAGAATGATGAAGAGGTTAACCGTGGTTTAGCTGATGGGCCTGATACTTCATCTTTCACTGAGTTTCTCTATTCTTTACTGTCTTCTTCTGACCCATGAGATAATGCAAACTCGCACGCGCAGAGTGATGATAGCAAAGGTGCTGCACCTAATCACAACCTTTTACCAGACTCGTTGATGAAGGAAAATGTTGGGAGGAAAAGTTTGTTTTCCAAAAGCAAGCAATCACTTGGCAGAGCCATTCGTGTATTCTTTTCTGAAGTTCTTAATCTTGCTATAGATAAATGTATTACTGTTATTATTGTTATTATTTGGAGTACTGTCATTGTTGTAACTTCTATACATTGTTTGCAGCACTTGGAGGCATGATATATCAGTTTCCACTCTTTACCGGAGAAGCATGATTTGGCCTGGATTGAGTTTGCTGGTACAGCTTAGTTATTCATCAGCTGTGTTACTTTTAAGCATGCATTTATCTGTCTCTAATCTACATTAGAAAATTAGTAAAGGTCAAATGCTAAATGGTGCTTGAATATTATGTAAATAGTTTATATGCTGTAGCTAACAATAGCATGCAGTAGCTTAAGGGGTCCAAATGTTGTCCCACATTACAATATTAATGGTTAAACAATTTTATGTTGGCAAATTATACTGCCACATCCTAGTAATTATCTTGCTATATGGTGGATTGTGGCCTTCTTATAGTCTGTACCGAGTTGAAATTGTTATATGCATTATTCTGTTCTTTAATAATTTAGGAGAGCTACTTTTTTCCTAACAAGGATTAGTTCTTATTGTCATAAATTCCATTCTAGACTGTTGGAGATAAAACATGAGCAGTATTTGGCAGCATTGTTGAAGCACCTCTCAGATCATCTAGCAAGAAAAAATACCAGGTCATACCAAAAGTCATTTTATTTTATTGGTTATTTGATAGATTGACTTCTATTGTGCCACTTGTTGTTTTATTGATTTGACAAAAGATTTTGTACAGGGAACAAACAATACATTTGTTTTCACAAATATCTCTGGTCATCCTGTCATCGCCCAACAGGTATCTACATTATATCCATTATTACCAGAGCCAATTCCCCTTGAGGGATGCTTGATTTTCTTTTCTTTTATGCCATAATTTTGTCTGCTACATTAACTGATTAACTTGTCAATGAGATTTTATTTTACACATGATACTTTCATAGATATAAACAAAGTAGAGAAATACTAAAACTGTGTTTCTCAAACAGTATGAGTACTTTATTTATATTGAGAAAAAGTAGTCAATACAATAATAGAGGAGATTTGATATTTTTTAATGATAAAGATATGATATGGGAATAAATTAAAACATCCTAATATATAATATTCTTGGTTATCTAGGATCAACGTCTATAATTATAACGGATGTCATGACATTGAATAACTCTACATATACTCTAGGGATAATTGTAAATTTAAAGATTTAAATTAAATGTAATTGACGTGGGGATGCCATATCATTTTTATTTAGAAAAGTAAGTCGTTTATCTGACGAACCATCTCTTTAGGAATTTTCTTTTCTAATGGAAAAACTGAGCTCATATTTTTCACATTAGTAGAAGTGGGAATGCTAACAGACTCGGATCATTAAAAAGCCTGCCAACCAAATCTGCTTCAGTTTACTCTCTCCAGGTACATTCACTAATTACACACTCTTTGTTTCACTTATCCATGGTTTTCCTTGATTCAACTTTATAAAAAACAGATTAAATACTTATTTAATTGTTCATTACAATTCTTGTTAGACTTTGATGCTCTGTTATCGGGATAATATCATAGTAAAAATTGAGCACGAGAAGAGATTGGAAGCACTTGCTTGTGTTTGATCCAGGATGGGTAAAGCTATTATGGGCTGCAAGGTGGGGATTGACTTGATCATCAGGCTTGAACCAATTGGGACCTCAAGGACAAGGTGAATATTTAGGAGAAGGAAGGAGTAGTTAGGTTACAATAGGTTAGTCATTAACCGTTTTTAGCTATATCTTATGATAGTGAGTTAGTTATGTAGATAGTTTGAAGAAGGCATGTTGCCTATAAAAAAGAAAAAGGGGGATCTTATCTTTTGTGAAAGGTTTGTAATCAGAGACTAGGGAATGAGGAGAGGTAAGGATCTCTTGAATACCTTGAGCACCAATTTAATTAATCTCTTGCTCTGTTATCAGAGGGGTTGTAATAGAGAATGCATAAGAGAAAAGAGAGTTTCAAATTATCATTTCACTGCTTGATTATTATCCGACTGACGCTTGTGTGTCCAATGTTAAGCTAATTTCGTTAAACATTCAATACTATATTGAAATAATTTCCAGCTGTTGGTACGGAGAAGATCGGCTGGCTTCGTCCTATATCATATGAATACCCATCATATCTTACTGAGACTTGCTTGGGGATTATGGCTATGACATTGCGGGGATAGGTAAGGATCATGTGGCGCTGCATAAATACTTCAAGTATGTTATATTTAATATTTTAATGGAAGCCGTTATGCATGTGTTGCTGCTGCTTGTCATGTATGGTAATTTTTCATATTATGATAAAAAGTTTGAATTTTTTATTTACTTATATAGAAAATAAAAAGTATTAATTATTATGGTATTCTTTGGACAATAATTTCCTGTTTCTTTTAAATAGTTTATCGATAATCTGAAGTGCCTGTTTTCAAAATTAACAGAAAAACATTATATAAAACAGAATTGTTTATTAATGATGTTATATTGTGTGAAGCTTTATATATGATAATTTTTCCTCTTTTATCAATAAGTTTTGGGATATTGCATGCTTGGTGGGCTATGCTTGGTGGGCTATGCTTGCATCTATGAGCTCTGATTCCAGAGAAATATTAGACCTATTGGGAGCCTTTAACTTTGTGGAACCTATCGTGTTGTTTATTCAAAGCTCAAGGTTAGAATGTCCTGTTTCTTGGATCATATTTGTTGGGTTTTATCATTTAGAAGTTTGTCCTATTGATTGATTGGAAATGCCTATACAATTTGTTCTCTCTCAAACATTAGGGTAGATGTTATAACCCCTTTGTTAGATTAGGGTATTCTTTAACTCTTTCAATTTTCCCTTAATGTAGTTATAAAAAATCTATTGTAATTTTGGGTTATAAAAACCCTTTCTTTCAATAATAAAAGTAATCAGAATGATTCAGAAACTTTGTATTGAGAAGCGTGTAGTGCTACCTGAGTCCAATAACAATAGCCGTGAGTTGTGTGTCAATGCACTACTGTGAGGAAAGGAACCATTTCCTCACACTTATAATAAATGATAGAATATTGATAGAATAGTAACACTGTAACAGCAAAAGAGTTGAAGGTCGTTTCTTCTTTAGCTGTGCTGCATTTGCGTCATCAATAATCATAGAGAACCTTTAGATATTCTTGCATCAGTTCTTGGATGCGCACAACTTCAATTTCCATCTTTCTTCGTGGGACGGATTACATGGAATGGAGGACCAAAGTTTTTGACGGGATTGATGTTGGGGCCTTCGATGATCCAGTGGTTGAGTTGTCAAGTTGGAATTAGAAAAGTCCATCAGGTTGATTATTTTTACAAATTTTTAATATTTTTATTTATTGTTATCTTTTTTCGTATAAAAAAATTTAACTTTCAATTTTAAGTGTTTAATCATGCAAATAACTTATTTATTAGGTAATATAAAAATTTATCTTCTTTAATTCTTTTTTATTTTTTAGTTTTTGTTTCATTTAAAAAACTTGTTTTACTAAAATAGGCTTTATTATCATTTATTATATAATAAATTAATGTATTATCATTAATTTCTTTNGGTACTAATGGTATTAATGAAAACGTTGGAGATATTAATGAAGACGCTGGAGATGGTGTTCAACCAGTACTGAATCCTGTGATGTCTGAATCTGTTGAGGAAGTTTCTGATTTCCCTCTAGAGCATTGTATGAGGATAGTGCCTCATGATCAGAATACTGGAGCCTTCTTCATTGCTGTTCTGCAAAAAGTTTCTCCTTTGCCAGGTAGTATTCTTATTATGATTTATGATTACATTTGTTTGACTCTGTCTCCTACTCTTTTATAAGTTTACGTTTCTAATAATTCCAAGTTTTACCTTTCTTCCTTGTCTATATTCATTGTCACAGACCTTTCTTTGCTTGCCATAACAGGTTCTTAACTGTTTATTTTCTTTCAGTAATTCCAGAAAAACCAAAAGTAAAAATTCATGAGCAATATGTAGATCCAGCAAGCCAGAGTCTTAATGATGCGCAAGTACAACAGATAACTTCACTGGAAAATGCACATGAAGACGACTTCAAAGCAGTTTCAGAGGAAAATGCAGATGACAACGAACCCAATACCCAAGATATGGAAGATGATCCTGTTGCATGTGAAGAACAAAAAACTAAGGAAAATCTAGAGCCTGATAATGTGCAAAACACGATGAAGAGGGTTCCAGGAAAGAGAAAGCTACAAATTCAAGGAAAATGGAGGGGTGTTGACCCTGTTGTCTTTTTCAAAGATGAAATAATAATCAATAGTATAAGGGATTTTATGGAATTGACGAGCGTTTTCCATTCAATGGTCACCTTGTTACAAGAAATAGTGATACAAATCATGTGAAAAGAATTTATTATATCTCGAAGTCAGTCAAGGATGTTCTTGAGTTGAACTTCAAAGTAGGGCAGCAACTTAAGATAACCTCAATTGGCCTGAAGATGTTTGTAAGTATATTTTGTTCTGAATTGAAAGATATTGTTTTTGTTCGTACTTTCACTTTATGTGATTGATTTATTTATCTTCCATGCTACTAATTGTATGAATGATTGATGTTGATGTAAATATTTTTTATTAGAAGCTATCCAAAAGTATAGGTAAGTGGATAATCGTTGGGGCATAGGAGATCAATCTAGTCCTGGGAGACAGATTTAGTCAGAATTTGATTAGTAAAAGTAAATTGTATTTTATTTTACTTTTGATGTTAAAAGAGGGAAATGAGATTTCAGTACCTAGGCTTTTCTAGTTTTGTTTTGTTGAGTCGGTTTCTAAGTTCATGTGATGTTGATTTATTGATCTGAATTATAGTCATCTGCTTATTTAATTTTCACATATGCTAAAAATATATTTCGATATAATAAGTACATAATGCATGTAGAACTGTTTTACAAACTTAATTTCTTCTTGTGGATCATTCTAGAATGTCCCAAGCGGACTGTATTGGCACGATCTAGACCATTTTGTGATAAAAATGGTCAGTCCCATTGATTAATTCTTATGACCCAGTGATTTCATGTTACAGGAAAGACAAACAGCACGAGAAGGTAGCTCTGCACCATGTGCTTTCCGGATATCATCTGAAGGATTGCCCCTTATTCTCCCATACATAACCAAACAGATTCTGCATGCATCTCCCGCAGACTTCAAGCATCTTCTGATGAACAAAGAAGTAAAATTTGAAGATTTTACTGATGCCAAGTTTGGTGAAAAGGCAGCAAACCTATTGCCTGGCTGCTGTGTGGTAATTCTGAGTTTAGGTATGTATCACCACGCCATAGAGAAGTTTCATTCCCATTGGCATCGACATATTTGTTTATATGGCCTTTTTGTGCAGGAAACACAGCTGCTGTAGAGTCTCTTCAAGTGGATGAGTCAACGATAGCCATTGGATGCTGGAAAGGAAGAGCGAGGTTGTCTGTGATGGTTACTGCAATGGACTGCCAAGAACTACTTGAAAGGCTTTTAATACGTTTTGACAATGTAAATGGTTCCTCTGGGCATGTCCACAAATCCTCTAATGATGAGGAAGAAATACGACCTGTGCAAGATTAAAGCAGTAAAATGATGACAATGATGGTGTGAAAGCTGCTGGGTTAACAGATATTCTTCACTCTGTTGTAACCAATATTTATGTTATTTATCACTTACAGAAATGGTGATTTGTTCTTCACCTATGAAACGTTAGTGAAAATTTATTGTTTTTTAATTTAAGCACGTCATTATTTCAAAGATAGATAGACGTCGGCCCATATTTGTATCAATAGAATTATTCTATAGTTTTGGTTTCATAAATTGTTTCTTCGAACTTTTTGGCTATACGGTTTAGAGCCTTGGGCTGTTAAACTTTTGAAATGTTATTCCCTGCGCGATCATGTAACTGGTCAATTTTAGACGAACTCATGCAATTTATACCTTACGGGTAAAATTCAAAATTATTTAATAATTTTTCCGTAAATATTTATAGAAGAAAAGTAAAATGTTTTTCTATAAGCTATAACTTATGTACTTTGTAAAAGTTCTTTTATGTTGAGTTCTCCAAAAATTGAATTGTAATTTATATAAAGTTATTAATTTTAATTATGAAGTTTATTTCATTTATAGTTTTGGAGAACATGTCGAAAATGCATGCACCATATTAATTTATATATTGTTTTCCTGGTAAGTTTTTAAAATGCATTTTTAGAATCTAGACTTTGTGTTACTCTTAGTTAAAATCAGTTAGTATTTTGGTTAAGCAGTGTAAGTAGGTTCAGTAATTTAATCTAATTATTTAATCAGAGTTTATGTATTTCTTAGTTAGCAATTACATCCAACTCAACCTAATTATAAATAGGCTTAGACTAGGTTGGATAATCGGATAGAACCATTTAAATTATAAGACTGGATATTTTTTTGTAATATGTGTAAACAAAATCAATTTTTGTTTTAATCTCTTAAAGAAAAGTTTGTTTTGGTCCTCATATTTTTTAAAATTACAAAATTTGAACATTTTGATCAAATATATATTGGCATTTACTAGTGTTATTAACTTCTAATGGTTATGTTATAGTCATTTTGAATAATTTTGATTGATTTACTCATTTTTTATACCAAATGAAACGTAAAAGTTAAAACGATCTCTGTTATTGGTTAATGATTCGATATATATTGAGATATACCTAGCCTATGTTATTATTTTGAAATAACGTGACATAACACATTTAATTGCATGTCACGTTACCAATAAATGAATAATATTGAACAGAACTAAGAAATAATAATTTAAACTCATTGTATTTAGTAAACGGTCAAAGATATTAATTCTAATTCAAATTAAATGACTACGTGTTTTATTGCAATAACTGCCTTTTTAAAAGTAGTCTCCATTTATATTTATTTGTACAAAATTATTTTAAAAACACAGTTTTCAACAAATAAATGTTTTTCAATTTCAACTCTTTCAACAATTAATTTATCAAAATCTAATTTTATGGACGGTTGAAGCTATAATTGAAAAACCCATTATCTGCACATACGTATCTCATGATCGCTTTGCCGTACCAACAAAATGTAGCCATGTCAAAACTACAAACAAGAGTGATGACATTATCAAATGCGAGAACGTTCCAAGTTCCACCAATTCACCTACAAAAATCACGTATATATTGAACCACGCAATTGTTCATTTTAGTGGTTTACTCGGCAACCAAAACAAATTAAATTTAAATGTACAAAAAGCAATGCGCCAAAACCTTTAAAATTTGGTAACAAGAACACAAGCATGAGATACACTATAGAAATTAATTATAAATAAGTCAAGATGCTTGACAACACATATTCCTCCTAGCAGGAAGTTCCTGTGCAGGGCCTGGAACGATAATCTTCTGGCCAGACAAAGATGCGGAGTTACCATTTCCCTGACTTTCATCAGCAGTTAGATTCTTCTTGTTGAGGATGTTGTATATTTCTGTCAAGACAGTTACGAAGGCTGTTTCAACATTAGTTGCCTCCAGTGCTGAGGTCTCTAGGAAAAACAACCCTTCTTTCTCAGCAAATTCTTTTGCATCCTCGGTGGGTACATCACGCTGGTTCTCAAGATCACATTTGTTTCCTATCAGAATTATCACTATGTTCTTGTCAGCATGGTTGCGCAGCTCTTCTAACCACCGGGGTATGTGATCAAAGGTTTGGCGTTTAGTGATATCATAAACCAACATTGCCCCCACAGCACCCCTGTAGTATGCACTTGTAACTGCTCTGTAGCTGCATCATAAACCATTCATATATGAGGCTAAACTGACATTTAATGTACTTGTAAGTCAACCATTCCAACCAATAAATAAATAACGAGAAGAAACACTAAATAGATATAATTTGCATGCAAGAAAATATATCTCTAATCTACATGCTTCATAACAAATATGTGAGAAACAGGAAAACATGTCCAAACTAAATATGTTGGTCAGTATAATTTATAAGTGTGGAAAATTTATGTAATACGGTACCCAACATTTGTTGTAAAAACCTGACGAAATCACGAAAAAAATAATACTTCCTGATGCGTACACACTTGTTGCTGTATTGTGCAATTCTATCAAGATACAATAAAAACTTCTCATTCTTTGAGATATTTAGAATCTAATAAGATAAACTCTTAAAGAATAAATATACCCAGAATATTAGAAGAAGAAAAAAAGAAATGAGCTATGTGAGGGAGAGATAGAAGAGAAATGAGTTGAGTGATTTTGAAGGAAGCATTAGCGGAGTGGTTCATGATTGTCCAAAATTCCCAAGGTTTGCTGGAAGAAAAATCCAGCAACAACTCAAAGTTCACAACTTGCAGAAGAAGAAAAGAATCCAACAACTGTTGGACTAAGGTCTTCGACGGACGTAGCTTCCGTGAATCACGACATCAAGAATAGGGGTTTTAAAATTTGCAACTAACTGTTTGTTAGCTTTTGCAATATACTCGCAGCCCTTTATTTTACAACAACATTGGCATCCACTTCCATGGATGGTCTGTCGCAGGTTCTTCCGTGTTTATGTATGTGGTAAATATCAATGTTTAAAAACTGAGGTTTGATGTAGTTCATATTGGAAAAATCAGTTGTTATTGTAAAAGCTCAATAAATGGAGAATATTGACATCTAGTTGACTAGTTGAGAGCGGGAAGTATAACGAGATTCTATTTCTATGTCTTATAAACAAATCTAAGCAAACGCATTTCTCTAAACTCTGTAAAACATGAGATCGTATTACATTAAACAACTTATGCAATAATTCATGCACTACAATCACTCCATTCAGTTGGAATCCCTCCCACAATAATACCAAATATGTTCCAAATTCAGAATTCATTTTCCTTTAGAAAAAATTATGGTTTTATATAGTTCGAGAATATAAAATGTTAGAAATGGAGTAAGAAGAAAGTCAGCATCTTTATGAAACTAACAATCAATCAAAAAAGGCATAACTATCAATTCCGGTGAAGTTGATCTATAAATTTATCAATACTTAGACCATAACAGCGACGATTGACCAAAATGAAGAAAGACAAAGGCAGCAATGAGAAACGCAGACTTAACTAAATCTACCAGGATTACATATAGCTTTGAATTTTGCATAATAACTACACATTCACAAAACAAATGCTGCAAGACTATGACATGGTGGCCATAAACTCGTTCCACAACAGTTTTTCACGAAAAAAATACCGTTGCAAATTTAAAAAAAAAAATCACTGGGGTAATTAACTAACAGCAACCCCACAATTTCGGCGACCAATAGCATCAACACAAATAACTGATTCTAATGCACAACCAAAACTATAAATCTAGCCACAAAATCAAGAATTTTCAGGTCTTTGCAACCATATCACAATATTTGTCCATAGTTTTTGACAGTATCAACGAGAGTGGTGACCACACCGCAGCTACTATTGTAACCATAATTACAATCCCAATATCAAGGTTTTCCGAACATAAGTTAGCCTAACATAATTACTATAACTCCAAACTACCGGTTTAACTGATAATGTTTCACACAAGTTAATACACACTCTTGGTTATATTTTACATTTTAATATAATTAACTAAATTGGAAATTAAGTTTTCTTTATGATTAACGAAAATCACGGTGACGAGTTATGTCAAGTGTTCGTCCAACAACACAGATTCTCTCGAATAAGCAGTTTTCCTTGTTTCGTGGTAAATTCCAGATACTTATTAAACCTAGCACATGCTCTTGAATACTGCGTGCTATTCGTTTTGCTGCTTCTGTCACTCATCAATCACGAATCCAGAACTTGATCGTGATGATAAGCTTAGTTAATAGAGGATCGCTGGCGGCGGTGATGAGATCACGCGCGAAACGAGGCGATGGTGCAGATGACAGATTGAAAGCGAAGCTAAAAATGAAGAAAGTAGGGAAAAGGAAAAGAGATAGCTGGAAGAGCAGTTAGAGTACCGTTCTTGGCCAGCCGTGTCCCAGATCTGAGCCTTAACGGTCTTGTGATCGATGAGCAAAGTCCGCGTCTGAAATTCAACACCGATGGTGGACTTTGAGTCCAAGCTGAACTCGTTCCTGGCAAACCTCGCTAGAATCTGTGACTTCCCCACCGCAGAGTCACCAATCAGCACCACCTTGAAGACGTAATCTATCCTCTGGTTCGCGTCCCCATACCCTCCTCCTGCACCAGCACCTGCCATTTCCACTCTCTTTCTAACTGTCTCCTTCCCTTTCATTTCAAAACTCGAATTCTCCTTCCCTTTCACCTCAAAACTCGAATAAAAGGTGACGATCTTTTTTGTTCTTTTTTTTCATCAATCATAGGACAAATTTATTTCTTCATCGTTTACATTTATTGGTATTTTTTTGGAGGGACACAGGTGACACGTGTTGGAATGAGGTGGAAGCGTAGAGACGTGTTTCCCCACACCAATTAGAAGTTAGTTGGTTTGGTTTCATAAAACAGTGTTTGAAGAAGAGTGAAACGGTTGTTGAGGACAGCTCCTTCTATCTTACTTTCCTCTGATCCCACCACCATTTTACGCGTTGCGGAATTCTCGCTTCAGTTGTCTCAAAAATGCATACAAAAAAATAATAATATTTATATAATGTAACAAGTTTATTACAACATTATTTCTTCTAAATAAGTTAACTTCAATTTTGTAGTTGAATAAAACAATATCCACACTCATTTAGTTATTAAAAATATTGTCAAAATAAACATAGCTGTCGGTCCATGTATAATAGAATAATTTTTGTGTATATGTCCTTTTCTTTCTAAATCAACCCTGTAATATGAAGTGTTTGTTTTATTACAACAACGAGAGACACTAGAGATATGATATGATATTTCTTTTGGTTTGTTAGTTTATATATAAATAGAATACTCTGGTATTGTTTTAATAGTAGGTTTAAAATTAAAAAAAAAACAAAAAGTTTGTACATAGATTATACATTATTTTTTATTGTATTTCTTTAAATGTTATAACTCTTGAAATATAAGTATAGTTTAATTTCCATAGGTTAAGGTTTTGATATGATAAAAATAATTAATTTTACTTTGATTTTATTTATTTATTTTCTTTATTGGATGGTTGAAAAGGAAATATTATTGATGTGGAGTTGATTTTTTGGATATTTACCTATATAGTTGGGATTGTGAGAAAAACATTATAAAGAGATAGTTGATTAAAACACTCTTTAATCCAAATAACTATAGTTAATGTTGTAATTTTATAATGTAATAATTGTATATATATTTATATTATACAATATGTAAAATTTGAATATATGTGAATTGTATACATTCTTGAATAAAAATATTGTTTTGAATATATGCGAATTGCATAAATTTTTATGATTGTTTAGTGTGACTTTTAGCTCAAGTAATATCTTATTCCTTATATTCGAGTGGTATGTAATAATTAGAAACAAACCAAAAGAAATATCTAAAATAGTATGAGAATAGATGTGATTTCTAAAATAGTATGAGAATAGATTAAAAAGGATTAAAATGACATTTGTAAGTAATAAAGTATTATTTTTTTATATAAAGGTAAATTTTGTATAATTATAAAAACTAAATAAATAAGTAAACCTAATTTTTTGAAATTCAGTATAGATATACTGTCTAACTACTCACAGTATATTTGATCAATTTATAAATTATTATTTTAATTTTGATCAATTTTTTGTTAGTTTTTTTAATGGGGTTAGTAATGTGTCATATTTTCAAGATACATGTACAACTAACTGATGTCACATGTTTAATTTTATTATTTTGAATTAAAATTAAAAAATGCGTAAAAGATTAGTTCCTACACCCTTTTTATATCTTTTATATATCTTTTGTACACAATTTGTACACTTTTTACAATTTTCTACATCCTTGTACACGTTTTGTACACTTTTTCTACATCATTTCTATACCATTTGTACACCACTTATATATCATTTATAGAAAATGTGTATAAAGGGTGTACAAATGATATACAAAGGGTGTATATAGGGTATAGCAAGGGTATGAAAAGGTGTACGAAGGGTGTAGAAATGATGTAAAGAATGTGTAGCAGTGTACAAAGAGTGAAAAAAATGTGTACAAATAGTGTGGAAAGATGTAGAAAGAGTGTAAAAAGCATTATGCCAAAAGGTGTAACAAGATGTAGGAAATGTTATGGGAAGACTATAGCCCCGATTTATTAGGTTGTAGAAATGATGTAGAAAAGGTGTAACAAGATGTAGGAAATGTTTACACTCTTTCTACAACCTTTATACACTCTTTCTATACCCTTCTCCATCCTTTATACACCATTTCTACATATTTCTACACTCTTTCTACATCTTTCTACATCATTCTACATCATTCTACAACCTTTCTACAACCTTTCTACACCCTTTTGTAAACTCATTATACATACTCTGTACACCCTTTCTATACCCTCTATAGACTCTTTATAGACCCTTTTTACACTTTTTTACACCCTTTCCATATCTTTTGTAGAAAGGGTGTGCACCCTTAGTTTTCTACAATTTTCTAAATCGTTGTAAATGCTTTGTACAACTTCTATACATCATTTGTATACCCTTTTAACATTCTTTATACAAATCCTGTACACCCTTTCTACACCATTTCCATATCTTTTGTAGAAAGATATAGAAAGGGTGTTCACCCTTTGTACACCTTTTTTACACATTTTGTATACCATTTCTACACCCTTTTTATATCTTTTGTAGAATGATGTAGAAAGGGTGTACACCTTTTGTACATGTCTTTACACACTTTGTAGAAGGGTGTACATAGGGTGTACAAAGAGTGTAGAAAAGTGTAGAAAGAGTGTGGAAAATATATAAAAAAAGTATAGAAAGAGTGTAGAAAGATGTTGGAAAGTTGTAGGAAGAAAGTACGAATAGTGTAAGAAATATGTAAGAAGGTTGTTAGGAAGGATCTAAAATGACGTAGGAAGGAATGAAAGAGGTGTGTAAATGGTGTAGCAAGGGTGTAGAAACGATGTAGGAAGGATGTAAAAACGATTTAGGATAGTGTTAGAAGTGTGTAGAAAGCTTATCCGAAGGTTGTAAGAATGATATGAGAAAACTATACCCCCGATTTATTAGGTTGTAGAAAGGGTGTAGAAATTTTGTAAAAAGGTTTTAGAAGGGGGCTAGAAATGTTTTAGATAAGGTGTTGAAAGGATGTAGAAAATATATAAAAAGGGTGTGGAAAACGTGTGGAAAGGGTGTAACAAGATGTAGGAAAGTTGTACACCCTTTCTACAACCTTTTTACCCTCTTCTGTACCCTTCTCCATCATTTTTACACAATTTCTATATCCTTCATACATCGTTGTACACCATTCTACTTCATTCTACACCCTTTCTACAACATTTGTATATCCTCCTTACATCCTTTGTGCACCCTTTATACACCATTTGTACACTTTTTCTACACCCTTTTCATATCTTTTGCAGAAAGATGTAGAAAGAGTGTTCACCCTTTGGTACACTCTTTCTACAATTTTCTACATCGTTGTAAACCCTTTTTACATGTTTTGCACAATTCATGTACACCTTTCTACATGTTTTGAACAATTCTTGTACACCCTTTTTACACCATTTCCATATCTTTTGTAGAAAGATGTAGAAAGGGTGTTTTTACACCCTTTCTACACTCTTTTTATATCTTTTGTCGAATGATGTAGAAAAGATGGTCAACTTTTGAACAAACTTTTTACATCCCTTCCACAAAGTGTGTAGGAAGGTTATTGAAAAATTAAAAACATAAAAGTACTAAGATAAAATTTGAAATATAAAGGCTTAATACCCTATTTTGTCTCCAGTTTCGCTCGATAATGTCAAATTAGTCCATCCTTTAAAACGTACGTCAATTACGTCCTTACTTAATAAAATTTATATCAATGAAATCTCTTCCGTTAAATCCGTACAAACGACGTTAATAGAAGAGAGAGAAAAATAATTAACGCCGTTTGTACGGATTTAACGGAAGGGATTTCATTGATATAAATTTTATTAAGTAAGGACGTAATTGACGCACTTTTTAAAGGATGAACTAATTTGACATTGTCCAGCGAAACTGGGGACAAAATAGGGTATTAAGTAAAAGTTATTAAATCAACACTTGATAATAAAATTTATAAGAGTTTATACAACATTTTCTTTTTCTTTTTTTCTTTTATGTATACACCGTGCATACGGAATTTGTATATTATTTATCCGTTTTTATAAATTTTCCAATGGCTGAAAAAAAAAATATATTTTTAACAATATCTCAAAACTTATGTGTTTATCTTTTTAATTACTCAATTTAAAAAATATTTTTTAATTATTTGGTTATGATATATAAGTATATATAAAAATTATAATAATATGTATAAGTTGCTTATTATAAACAACTTTTTTATGTAATTGAGAAATATATATATATATATATATATATATATATATATATATATATATATATATATATATTTGTTAAGTTTTATTTTCAATAACAAGTAACAAGTTTTTGAATCTAAATTTCTTTCCACACGTTTTTTTCTAAGAAATCATTCAAATTTCTCTTCAACTCTCTATTATTTTAATTAATTTTTAACTTGATAAGATAAATATCTTGTGTCTCTTTATTCTATTAATTAATTAGACATTCTAAACATACTTCCCTTTACACATAAAAACTATGTATATAAGTCGTCAAATTAATCATTCTATTTATGTCAAATTATCTCATAGTTTATGTTTAGTTTTCTTGATCATTTTTTTTAATTTTCATCTTTAATTTGAATTTCCAAAGATTTTTTTAAAATTTATCAACGATAAAATTCAACCTCACATCACAAACTAAACTTTTCATCATATATAATTTTAATTTTTTATTATATATAATTATAATATCATATAATTGAATATACTATTTATTTTGACTTAATTATATGAAAATTAAATTTTATGATAAGTGCTAAAATCGCAGTAAAAGAAACACTCTAAACAACATAAGACAACACGGTGCTCTCGTGTAATTTCCCAAATCAAACACGTAAAGTGTATTATAATTATAAATAAATAATGAAGAAGTAGAAGAACCCTAATTTTCATTGCAACAATTGTGTTGTTGGCAGGGAGTGTATTTGTTGCATTTGGTTTTTCTGGAATTGTAAGATGGAGGAGGAAGAGCACGAGGTGTACGGAGGAGAGATCCCCGACGAGGGTGAGATGGAAGGAGACGTAGACATGTCCGCCGCCGACGATGACGCCGCCGTCAAGGAGCTCGACGAGATGAAGCGCCGATTGAAGGAGATGGAGGAGGAAGCCGCAGCGCTTCGCGAGATGCAAGCCAAGGTCGAGAAGGAAATTGGCAGTGTTCAAGGTTTCTCATCACATCTTTTCATTCAATTCATCAATTTTATCTCATCATCTTTTGATTAGCCAGTATTCTTTTTCATTTCGAACTGATCCTCGAGTTTTCTCATCTCGCCGTTCTCTGATCTTGTTCAAGCCCTGTTATCGGTTTGGTCGCGCTTGAGAGTACTCCCATCATTATCGTTATGCAATTCTTTTGTGGAACGTTAAACTCTTTGGTTACCAGAATGCGTTTCTTATGAGCTTTGTCCACAGCTAAATACCAGTCTTCTTTAAACTCGTCCTTTATGATTATGATTAAAACCTAAAGCGTACCAGAACTCGAACAATAACCTCTTCCATCTCATCTATCGTCATTTTTCATAAAACCTAAAACTCGCCAGTTTTTTTTAGTAAATTTGATGTATTGATAAACCTAAAAACACCAGAGCTTGAATAAAAATCTCTCTGAACTCGTAGTCGAGATCAAAGTTTCAAAATTGGAGTCGTGGTTCCGTCAAATTTCCTATAGTGTTTTTTGCGGTTGCCCCGCATTTCACTATTTGCCATTGACAACTGTGATTAATTCTTAGTTTCTAATCAAGTAATTTTATTTGAAGTATTCTTATTTGTATACTTGTCTTTGGTTAAAATTTTGGTAAAACATACAATGTCCTTTGCTGAACTATATTCTGTGAAATATATGGATTTTACCAAATCGAGTGACTATTGTCTAAATAGAGTTCCCACATATTGTTTTAAACTTCAAGATTGAATACCTTTTGCAGATCCTGCTAATGCAGCTGCTTCTCAAGCAAACAAGGAGGAGGCAGATTCTCGGTCTGTTTTTGTTGGCAATGTATGAATCACATCATATCCTCTTTTTTTATTTTACTAGTTTTTCAATTTGAATCATGATTTCCCTTCTCTGCCGTATTTATGTGGAAGTTTGCATTCGACTACTCTTTTTAGTTGGATACAAAATCGTTACCTTTTTCCTAATCAACTTAAATTACAGGACCTGATTTGGTTAATACGAACTGTATTTAGTACATATTTATTAGTCCTATTTAGCTCAAGTTGTGGAAGTTAAAACAGTCCGACTGGATTGATTAGTTGGACCAAAAACCAAAAACTGATCTGCCAAATAGTTAGCTCCAGCCTTTGAACTGATAGCTTACATATTAGATAATAAACTACCTAACTAAGTATAAATCGGTCAGAAGAACTGCAGGAACCGTTTACATTTTACTTATAATTTATGGTCTTTATGCATTGCTGCAAAAGAATATTAGTTTAGTTGGACACACACATAGAGACATGGTGTTTGTGAGTGGTTTAATTTCCCCATAGTGTTTTATGAAGCTTATACTGTTAAAAATATCCTAATCCTATGTTATTTGGTGCAATATAATATTCAATACACTCTTCATAGGTTCTGTAACCAAGTTGCACAATTGTGAAACACTTTATGTAATTGGGAGATTGTAACTTGCAATAACTTAACTTTCAGTTTGTTATTTATTCCCTTATAATCCCAAATTTGGTTATACATTTTCCACTTTAATTGTAACATTATTTATTTTAATCAAATTGATTAAGACAACGTGGGACGCCATGGCAGTGGTTATAATGTTTTTCATATCAAATTTAAATTTTCCAATTTTAGATATGGATGTGGTACACTAGGCATTACTCGTATGTCAGGGTCGCTTTAAATGTTAACCAATGTGAAATTGTGGAGATTATACTTGGTAATGGCATTATGTTTCAGTTTCTTTGAGCATTAGAGTGCTGCTCTATTTTGTATGATGCGTAGCAGTTATACATTGATTACATATTTAATATTTCATGCAATCAAAAAGGAATACTATTATCATCCATAACTGTTTAAGTTGGAAGGAATACTATTATCATCCATAACTGTTTAAGTTGGATAAACATATCTTCGTGCTTTTTCCTAAGACAAGTTATAGGGCCCATAAACTTTGGATCAAATTGTCCTGCCGATCCTTTGTGTTTGTATGTGATACAAGGAAAAAGTAGTGAAAAACATGCAAGAGATCTTGGTAGTTGGAGTCTATTAAATTGCAAATAGAAATAAGTCTATTAAATTGGAAATTTGAGTACCATTGAGTAGTTTCTTTAGACCTTACGGGGAATAATTTTTTTTTTCTTTCTAATCTTAATGTTTTACCAATGCTATGTTGGAAATTAGCAGTGATCTATGAAAGATTTCATATAAGGTATTTAGCAAAGCTTCTCCTTCATGCCCTTTCTGATTGACATTTGATAATTCTAAAATTTGAAACTTCTTGCCGTTGTTTATCACTGGGTATAACGCACATGTCATGTCTTGGGCTATCTATTAATTTGGCCGCTTTTAAAGCATTCTTTTATTTGTTTAGTTTTTTCAGTAGAAACCTTGGTTGAATGGGTCTTGAGTTTAATTCTAGATGTTCTTTCTTATGCATTGTATTTTTTTTATTATGATATATTTGAAAATGCATATTCTTTTTGTTTTGGAGTGTATACTGTTAATATTCGGAGACAGGGTTTGACTTTTGTCTGACTATCATCGCAGGGTCATTCTTATTACTCAGGTTCTATAATTAGCGCTGGGATGCTTGCATTGTATTTTGTGTGTGGGGCAATGTGATTGGTGTCTCTTAGGGTTGTTCTAGAGGGAAAAAAGAAAGTATGTTATGCTTATGAAATTTAATAAGATACATGAAGGAAAACAAAGACAAAAGATTGAGGAGGAAAAAACTAAGCTTCTGAAAAGAAAAAAAAGGAAAAGAATGAAAAATTATACAGAAAGAAAAAGATCATGTTGAGAAAAAAAGAAGAAAGAAATGAGTAAATAGAAGAGAAAAAGAAAATATGTTGGGGAAACTATTAGTGACATTTCATGGATGGCTGAAACTGGTACAGCTGGAGTAGAATGTGTTAAAGATGCATCAACTTCACCCTTGGAGGAGACAGCTTGTGGTTCTTTTGGAAGAACATTCTGTAAGTGCTGGGCATGCAATCCTAGTGTTAGAGCCCTATTGTTGATTGCAGTGTGGTCTGTAGTGCCTTTGTTGTGTTCCATTTGGTTAGCATGCCCATTGGCATGCAGCCACTGCTTACCTGCTGTCTTTTTATCTCATAATTGTTTTCATCTCTTTAAAATAAGAGTAACTGGTGTTTTAGGTCTTTCCTTTCTCATATTAAGTGTTTTCACAAATCATCGAGTTTCAAGAGAATGATTATTTTGCATTTTTTCCCCTTTATCCCTCTTCTAACATCATGCAAAATTCTAATAGTGAAATTTTTACATAAAAAGTTAGAATTATGACCAATATGTTTAGGCTTTTCTTGTACATCCTTTACTGGTGATGCATTACTACCTTGCCCATTATTGGGAGTAGCTTGTATGCCAGAGAAATGTTGGTGCTATTGTAAAGGCTATAAAAGAGGCTGAAACCAAGGAGTAGAAGGAAAAGGGTTTTATCTAAAGTTTGAGAAGAGCCTGTAAAATGACTATGGACATAAATTAAAATTACATGAATACGGTGCATAGCTCGGTAAGGCTTTATGCTTTGGACGTCCTGTTGATAGGAATTGGTAGTTTATGGAGTTAGAAATTTTGAAATTCTTCTGATGTTTGAGGAGTTGGGAAGATGGTTGTCTCTGCATGTTGTAGTTATAAATAATAACTCTTGATCAGATTGAAAGAGTTTATGAAGTAAGAACTGGTGAGGAGTTGGTAAATACATATTTGTTAATGAGTTGCACTTACGTTTGTCACAGTAGGAAGGTGATCTGTCTGCCGTCGTTTTCAAGAGGTCTAATGTTAGATAAAAGTAGTGATGTAAAGGTTTCAATACACAAAGGTGATAATGTGGAGATAGAAATGAAGGATAAGAGAAATTATGCTCCAGAGTTTCTCAATTGAATTGTCCTTAGATTTATGCAATTCCAAGTTAAATAGATCATAATTCAGCTGTACACTTTTTTCATTTTTATTAGGACTGTTTTAACTGGAGATATTTGTGTAATATTATAATTTTTTAGTAGAACAATGTTATTACATATATGATGTCAGGATGTAAATCTGGAATCTATTTTATTTTTTAAGATAATTGAGTGTAAGCCCCTTTCTGATTAACTTGATACTATCGGCATCAAAATCCCTTGAAATTGATTTGGGTTTGTGCAGGTTGATTATGCATGCACACCAGAAGAAGTGCAGCAACACTTTCAATCCTGTGGTACTGTGAACAGGGTCACTATCTTGACAGACAAGTTTGGCCAGCCTAAAGGTTTTGCTTATGTGGAATTTGTTGAAGTTGAAGCTGTTCAAGAGGCTCTCGTCTTGAATGAATCTGAACTGCATGGCAGGCAACTGAAGGTACGCTATGTCCATTGAGTTATTATTTGAACTAGGTTACTATTGTTTGAATCAGCCAAGTGATCATTAAAGTAGTATTTAATCATTTGCATACTTGTATATATAGGTTTTACCTAAGAGGACCAATGTCCCTGGAATGAAACAACATCGTCCTAGACGGTTTAATCCTTACATGGCATACGGCTTCAGGAGGCCATATACTCCTCCTTACTTTTACTCCCCTTATGGATATGGGTATGTTGCACCCCTAATCTCAATTTGCACCTGTTGTGAACTCTGGTTTTGATTGATGTTTTATGTTTTGATTTTTTATTTCATCTTCATCAAATAACCTGCAGGAAGGTTCCTAGGTTTAGAAGGCCAAATCGTTACATGCCGTACTACTAGAAGTTTCATACGAAATGTGTTAAAGTATGAAGATGGTGCATCCTGGGGCAATAACTTTTTATTTTTTTTATTTGGGCATTGACACTGTCTTCATTCAGTATTATCTACTCTGCGATTGAGTGTCCATTTGTCTTAGTCTTAGGATGCTTGAACTTTTTTTACTTTTCTTGCGTAGTTATTGGATGATGGCTGACAATAGCCATTGAATATTATGTTATGTTAGTGACTTTTTTTTTCAGTCTTCATAGTTCATACTAACCAAAGATGTACCCTTTGGTAAACTTACCGGTCTTTGTCCGGTCGCTCGGAAATTGGATCAAATCACTAATTTAAATTTATATATAATCGTATTATAATTGTATTGTGAATGGCGTTTTCTGGAGCATTTTGGTTTACGATTTATGACGTATAGGTCATTAGACAATTTCTATATCTTCCCCCTCTTATACTGGGATGTTCATATTAACTGGTTTATAAAATTCAACAATAATTATATTTTTAGTATAATAAAAATCAATTTAAATTGAACATAAAACTAACAAATTCATTTTTTAAATTAAATTTTGGTTTTTTATTTTCTTGAAATGGTTGGATTACCGATATAATCTGCTATCTATATGGTATAGGCCCCTAAAAAGCCCCCAGTTTATTGTTTTCCTTCTTAGAATTCTATCTATCCCGTAATTGTAATATCAAAGGTTTGAACCGTAGATCCATAATTTCATACCTTTCTATGGATTGGTTCTGGTTTGAACCGCTTTCTGATTAGTTCGTGTTTATCCAATAGAAGAGAAAACCTGTATAAATTGTTTTAACGATCTGTCTATGTGAAAACACGCTTCGTTGCAACTTCTGTTGGCTGTCGACATGCAATGACCTATTAAGTGTAATGACAATGAATTGTTTTCATTTGGGTGAGACTACTGCGAAGAAAGACAGATACGGGGTTCTGATTTCACAGTTATAAGTTCTCTTATTATCCTGCTAATATTTCTATTTGCTAGTATTAAGTACAGTAAATATTAGACGTTTTTTTAACATGAAATACTATTTATGTTTTCATTTAATTCCTCCTTATAAATAATTAAAAAATCATTTAAATTTATGAAAAGTAATTAAAGACAACACTTTAACAAGCAAAATGATAAGCTCACACTAATCCCGAAGTAATATCAGATTTTCCATTTTCGAAATGGTCTTGAATGAAAGAAAAAAGCTAGATAAAATGATGAAATCAAATCCTAGTTCAGTTACTGAGGAGCGGTGATGTGGAGGTGCTGCATATACTGAGTCCTCGAAGATATCGTCACCAAAACTCGTAAACCAACCATGATATGATATCTCTACTACTATAACTATACCATAATCAATGTTGCTTCTTCTACTCCATACACATTAACGAAATTTGCAACTTTCAACAAACCATGCTAGTCACGTGTCACCACCACCCCTTCTTACTCAGCGCAACCACCACTAACAGAAACCACAACCTCTCACTCGCCCTCTCCATCATAACCTCGCGCCCCCTCTACCTCACCACCCCAAACCTCAAACTTACCGCTCATCGCTTCAATTCTCTCACAGTCAGCGCCGACTCCTTTCCCCTCCGATTCCAACATGTCACTGCCGATTCCAATTTTGACGCTCTCCTTTCTTTCCTCGAGTTCTCTTGCCTCCTCTCTTCCGCCGTCGCTTCCTCCGCTGCCACCGTAGTTGCGGCTTCCAAAAACGACCTACTGGCCGGGATCGGCACCAGAGCCGCTCCGTTTGGCGTCACGATGCTTGTGATCGGGGTTTTGATCGGCGTTTGGATTCGGAGGCGCCAGTGGAGGCGCGTTTGTGTGGAGAACGGGAAGGGTGGGTTGGAGGTTAACTTTCTCCAGAGGATTGAGAAATTGGAGGAGGATTTGAAGAGTTCCCTGACGGTTGTGAGGGTTTTGTCAAGACAGCTCGAGAAATTAGGGATTAGGTTTAGGGTTACGAGAAAGGCCTTGAAGGATCCCATAGCTGAGGTAACTAATCTCTCTCTTTAAGCGCGTGATTTTTTTGAACCTTTGGAATATAGTTGTTTGTTGAGTGAATTAGCTTGTATTTCATTCAGCGATCACTGTGAGGATCATATTTTTAATGCATAATTGGCAACTTCCGAATGGTTAAAATTTCTGAATAGTGACAGCTGAGCTTTAGAAAGTGTAATATGGTGTGAGTTTAGGATTTTGGTATGGTATGAAGTGAGTTGGTCGGGTGACACTAGCACATAGGTCTAGTAGTGACAGGAAAGCCCCGTGATACAATAAGGCTGATAGCATAATAGCTATAACGATTTCAACAATGGTAATTTGCAGCAAACATTGAAGATTATGATTCATAACCAAATTTGCTACCCCTTCAAATTATTGTTCATGACAAAAAGACATAAATATCCTTCATTTTCTGGACGAAGTTCTTATTTGGAAATTAGATTCGTAGAATCATCGCTGAATTCAGTTCTATAGCTGCAGTCGAGTATCAACTCCTAAAATCTTAAGCTGTTCCTGATATGGTTTTTACATCTTCAACACTTGCTTATACTAAAACCCTTTGAGCTCTTAATGTGTGCTTGGGCAACTATGCACAGGTTTATTTTATCTTACATTGAAATTTAACCGATTTAGAGTTGGGGCGGGAAGGATTGAATTGCAATACTAATTACTTGCAGTGTGTTTGGTTGGCCATCAAAGATTAGAGAAGATTGATGACATCCTTTTGAAGGTAATTCTAATAGCTTTTGCTTCAAATTCATGGATTGGATGTTGAAAATACTGGCATTGTTGAAGCGCAAAAAGGCACACTTCTTTGTAGATGCTTTGGATAATGTGTGTTGTGGTAGGCCCAATCCAGACCCCCAATGCCGACTGGGATAACTAATTTAAATGCTTAGTGGGTCGTGTTGGATCTGGTTATTTATTGGACATTATGGTGAATGTTATAGAGAGTTAAAAGAGGTGTTTAAATGGAATGACCAGTGAGAGGCACGTAATAAGAGGGGGAGAATATTTGTTAATCTCTTAAATACGGGGACCAAAAGGTCAGAGGCCGATTAGGATAAAGGAGGCCGGATGAGGCAAAAGGATGACACTTGAATGCTTTAGCTGATCGGGGTCGTACACCTTTTGGCTAGAACAATTGCAACACAAAAACTTCTACCCAAACCTTAAGTTGTAAGGTGGAAGCCCTGTAATTGTCCAAATATTCATTTTCTTCTTCATTAGATTTGGCTCTTTCTTAAGCATCTTTTTATGTTTCATCCGAATTAAGCTTCATGTCTTCGGTATCCTTTTGCTCCTTACCGCGCCTGTGTTAGCCATTTAATTGAGATCTGAAGTACTTTTACTTGCTTCTTATCCCCAGCTGCCCTTGCAGTTGCTGTCAACCGTGTCAGTTCTTCATTGTCATCCCCCAAGGAGATCTCATCTTCAACACATTCATCAATATCCGTTGATGGTGATCCTCCACTGTTCTCAAATTTGATTTGTTTACAAAACCCCAGGCTGCTAATAGTCAGTGGGTGCTTGAAACCAATTATTTTTACATTATGTTTATACACCATAGCATAACAATTAGCAAGTTAGCTTGTCTTCTTGTCATTTTACTAGTATCAACAGTCAGCACTTAAGTTAAATTTTGCAAGGCACTAAAATTGACCAAGTGCCTTGGTGAAGTTGATGGGTAGTGTGGTAGTACCTCAACCACCAAAAGGAACTGAACCTGTGTCTCTTGTGTCTCAGATGGGCCTTTGGATTCCCTTTAATATAGTGATTTACTTTGACGAAAATTATAGCCACACTGAGCAGAAAACAACAATTTACCGGCATATGGCCTGATCAGCATAGTAATATCGGAGTGGGTTGCTGAGGTATTTGGAAGTATTATTCCTGGTCATTGAAGTATAGCTGAATTTGAATGTCTTTGGTTCTTCTTAAATGAAATATATTGTAAAATATACTGTAATAACTATTCATATTTTAATTATTGTTAGTATTTATTCGTTATGCCTTTCTGTACACTTTTTTTCGTAAAAACAAATTTGCATTGGCATTTATATATCATATTGACACATGGAAATACCTTATTTTGAGTGAATGCTTGAAGTTTAATGTATGAAAAACATAAATAATTATTTGTTCATTTCTTGAAGACTGCAGCTTTGGCCCAGAAGAATTCTGAGGCTGCTAGAGCATTAGCAGTGCAATCAGACATTTTAGAGCAGGAACTTGGTGAAATTCAACACGTTTTATTAGCAATGCAGGTAATCCTATCCCCTATGTTATTTGAATTCTGGATGACAGTGTAGGCACCATTGTATATGACTGGACTTTGTTGTTTGAATTATTTTGTTTGTAATTTTATTATATAATAATAATCTAAGTTAAAGCGTTTTTGGTCTCTTTTGTGTACTTCAATTTTGGTTTTTGGTCTCTATTTTAAAAGTTTGTTTTTTAGCCCTTACAGTTGAAGTTTTTTTCTACACTTTGTTTGGTTCCTATAGTTTCTTTCCCTTTAGGTTTTTTATTCTTATATAGTTGACTAGACATTGATCTTGATATGGCTATCTCTTGAAGGTTAAGTGGTATTTGCTGCTAGCAGAAACTAAAACCTAAAAATATTAAATTTATGTAGATTATAGGAACAAAAAATATATTTATATTTATGTATTTAGTTTATGCAGTGTATGTTAGCTAGCAACAATGGGGGATAAGATATACTCAAATTTTAGGGGTATGTTAGCAAACTTTTGGACTCCTGGCCTGTTTTTCTTTTACAGTTGGTAGAATTTGTTTTGGATCACCCAGTATAATTGGGACATGAATTCAATGACGATGTCTCAAATTTTGCAGTTGAAACATTTGTAGTGTGGACAATTGGGTGTACTTTGGCAACCTCGTACAAACTACTAAATCTTTAGCTGCGTTGCAATAGAACACCTTGTTTTTTTTTTTCTGGTAATGTAAAGGTTATACTTTGACCTTGGATCCAATTTGACCTTAACTGGCTAATAAAAAACTTTCTTGACTATTTTACTTGCCAAAGTATCCTCATTCTTTTTGTCATCAGTTTGAATTATGTTGGTTATGTCTGATCGTTCACGTAGGAACAACAGCGAAAACAACTTGATCTGATTCTTGCAATCGGGAAGGCTGGTAAGCTATGGGAAAGCAAGCCCGAAATCAGTGATCGGCAAGATACATCAGAAATGTCAAACTCGGCTGAGGGTGTGGTAAAACAGGAGGTGCATCAAATATGATTGGGTTAAAATAGGAGGAAGTTCCTGAAATTTTGAAGTGGCAAATCATGGTGAAATATTGTATACTTTTTTCTGTGTACACTGAATCATAGATTTTTACACAATCGAAATTACCAAAATGTTATTAGCACATAATTAATGGTTACTCGTTTTTTCCAGAATACCTCAAATTTGCTGTGGATACAGGTGAGAGGAGATTACTCGAGAGGTAAGACATACTAAGGTAGGAGCATTTGTTGAACTCTGTCCAGTTCTGTTAGGAAAGATCCGCTGGTTCTTCGTGTCTGTGCATGTACTTTGAAATCAAATTTATAAGCTGTTCATCAATTTTGTTTTTAAATGCTTATATTGGTGGTATAAGGGTTCGGTACAACAGTTTTTGTCCCTTGCATGTTTCTGTGTCATATATTGAAATGAACCTTCAGTATTCGTTCATAATTTTTGAAATGTCTATTGGTCAAGGTGAATTACCCAAAACAAATTTATTGGAGGCTTCGGCACCTCCTATACATTGAAATCTAATGTTGAGACCCAGAAAAAACTACGGATATTGTAAGGTTTATAGGCCGAGGATCTTTTTATCCCTATAATATAAGATGTTTTCTGAAATCAGCATTTCAACGACTGCTCAACCTATCGGGGCCTGCTACTTCTAAACTGATTGATCCTATCTAGTTTATTTTCTGTGGTAATTTGGACGACTACTCCAATATGAAATCGTCCAGCGGTAGATATAAAAGTAACTGTGTCTTATCCCCACTCCCCTCCTTCTAATGAACAATTTCTGAAACTGAACTGTGATAGGGCTGCGAATTTGCAAATTCACAAGTATTCTTCAGTTTGTAATCCCTGGGATCACCTTGGCCATTTTATTAGTAGGTTAGTAGGTTGGACGTCATCTTTGGGATCTTGAACTGTCTTAAAGGTGGAATTTTAGGGTATTTATAAGGGAATGGGACTACAGCTCACAATCTACGGGTTTCAAGAGAATTTTAGGGGAGATTTATTCTCTGTTTTCACCATTCTAATTACCAAAGGTTGGCATCTGCCTCGTCCTTGCTTCTATATGGTTAGATCTATTTGGTATTTGCTAACAAGTTATTTAAATATCTTGGGCACACATCTATCGAGGCAAACTTTTCAGCTGATGTTCTTGCCTGGATGTTGTCCCTTTGAGATAGAAACCAGAATACCCCACTCACTTTTTCTTTTTCGTATATCCCCTTTCTAGCGGTCGGTTCAGCCTTACGTTTCTTGCCTTGTATGGTGTCCCCTTGATTTTTTTTCTTTTTTTTCCTATTTCTCTTTTCAATTTATTTCGTTTCTATTTTCATCTTCTATATTTCTTTCCACTAAATCAAATACACTGATGATATTGGAGAAATAATTATTTGTTTTTGTTAACTTTAGAGTATTTTTAATGCCCTTTAGTTGAGGGAAAAATGAAAAAATAAATTGGAAAAAGAAAAATAAGTAAAAGATAAAGTTGAAACAAACTATAAAATAAATTATTGTCTAGAGCTTTTGAAAAATGTTATTTAAAAAAAAAAACTCCACCCAACGTTCTTATTAATTAAGATAGTAAAATGTAATTGATTTGCTTGCGCTGTGAAATTAAATAAATAGTAGACCGATCTTGCCTATTGTATCCTCATTATAAGCCAGCTTGTCATAGTTAAAGCTCTTATGGGTGTTCTTCAAAGAACAAAATGGAATGTGGTATAGATGTTCTAAAATTGTAGACAAGGTCAGTCGGCAGAGAATGTTTTAGGTTTCAAAGTAATTCACGGGGATATGGTGTAGCCCAATCTGTGCTTTTGTCTATCTATGTTCTCACATTTCACAGGGCTGATTATAGTTTGGGATTTTATACTTATCTTTTTCTTTTTCTACGTTGTTTTTTATGTATTTAATTTAAAGACTCAATTTTACCCTGTATCAATTGATTCAATGATTAATTGCATGGAATGTTAAGACGTCGTTAATTATTTTTAAATCATAAAGCCTTATTTTAAAAAAAATGATAAAGCCTTATTAAAAAATATAATAAATCATAAAACTTATGGAGGCAAAGAATAAGGAGCTTTAAGTTTTAATTTAAAAACATGGCAAAACTGATGAGGACGTCAACTGTGGTTTTACCTTTGATCTGAATTTAACGAGTGAAAAGGAGAGGTTAAAATTCAGATACAAAAATAAACATTTTTTTCGGGTACTACGCAAAACTGGATTGGGTTACCTAGAAGGCTACAATACACTTTGCAATTATTCATTTCCTTGTTTGTGGTCACAATTGTCGAAACTATCAACGCCACTAAATCAGGGATTGCATGTGAATGTGAACCCAACTCATGGTACTTTTTTTTCAAAACAATAATAAAATTTATGTTCAGTATTCAGAGCAAGCAAGGAATTTGAAGGTACATTAAAATAGATGTAAGAGAAGCAAAGCGAGAGTGTCCTTGTCTTTTGCGAGACCTTTGTACTCCGCTAATGGTAAAAGTAATCGAATCCTCGATTAGAAACCTCGGGGGGAAAAAGCAATGAAAAAAGAGAAAATATCTCGAGTTGTTTTTGATGATGATCAGCACATCATTTGATTAGTGACTAGTGTGGAGTTTAGAAGAAAGGGTAAAGCTGTAGAAAATGGAAATATTTTTTATCTTTGCAGAGACATCTTTTTCCTGCTCAGTGGTAAGAAAGATGCGTAGGTCTGGTCACTCCCACAGTCACAATCCCTCTCACCCTCTCAGTGCAATGTCAATACTCTGATGGCAGCTTTGACTAATTGAAAGCTGTAGAGTCACAGCAAGGAATCCCGAAACCTCGAAAAGGAAACTGAAACGAGAATAGTTTCACATGCCCCTTAAACTTATTGGGTGTGAAATGCTTTCTTGATGCGTGCTAGATCAATTTTAGAAATCCACCTTTTAGGATATATGACAGCCATCCAATTCATTTCCAAAATTTTCACAAACACCTTCTGTTAAAATCTCTCTTTACTGTTTTTCGTTACAAAGTATGATAATTTTTTAACATAACCTACGTACTACAACGGACGGTGTTACACTAAAAGCATTAAGTCAAGGATAAAGGAAAATATATTATCTTGCTCGACTCACATCATACAGTGTGTGCATAGTGCAGAGAAATACAGTGAAGTATTTGCTTTTGTTTTTCCAACAAAACTGTACTGCTTGTTGCTGTAATATCAGTTTTTGTGTATACATAAAGCGTTGTTAATTGCAATTTGTAAAATGCCTGAAGTTATATTTAATACGAGTCCCCTTCAAATCAATTTAACATGATATTAACTAAGGGACCACTTCTGTAGGGAGTGCTCCTTGAAGGAAAATAGGTAATAAATACAAGTACTTAATCATTTAATTTCTTGGTCTGTATACGAACTTGAGGGGTCAGTAATAATCCATGCTTTTTACTCACTGAACATCTAAAATCTTACATTATAGCCAAAACATTACTCATTAATTTACAGCACATTTTTCTGAGGGCAAACACAAGGCACACAAAGGGTTTGCACTAGCAGCCATAATCAGGTGCAAAAAGTCCAGAATGTAGGTAATAGAGGTCAATGACAGTCAAAGAGATGAATCTTTAACTGAGAACTGAGACAAAAATTAGTTAGCATAATAAATGCCAATTTGAACTACCCTCTCCTGTCTGTGATATTTTTAAACACACAGAAAGGACAAAGCCATTTGTTATCCAAGCAGTTTCTAATAACTAGGTTCAAAGTCTCAAGTCTCAAACTACTAATAGAACGCTGTCCAAGGGGGGGCCCTTGATACTGATGTGGATTCTCCCAATTTGCTTAACTCTCTTGAGTCGTTCCTTTCACTTTTCTGCTACACTCTGCACTCTGCACCTCCCTTTCTCTCTCTCCCTCTCTACTTGTTTGCTGCCAACACATCTTCCAATTTATGTACCTCTCTTCTCTTCCTTCAGGCTATACGCCATGGCAAGAAAAGCACCACTCTACTCTGGAAAATAAGCAAAACCCTTCTTCCTTTTTTCATCTTTTCGCTTTCTGCTTCACTTTGCTTCTCTCTCTCACTCTCTCTCTCTCTCTCTCGCTTTGCTTCTCCACAAGTTGATAAAGTTTCTTCAGAGGACTGCCATCCAGATCTCAGTTAACTTTCATTAATTTCTGCCACCTAGTTTTCTCTTTCAGATGGGGAATGACTTTAAGGGGTGATATGATATGCATTCATGGCTTCACTTAATTCATATCATTACTACACAACCACCTCCTTGCTCATCGTACTTTTGCTTCACAATTTTCTATCTCTCGTTTCTGCCTCCAATCACCCTCGCACTGCAATCTCTCCAAGAGTAAGCTCTAATCTTAGCCATCTTTGTTTTGGTTTGCTTTCCACAATATCACTGCTTCAAGTATGTGTAAATGGTCTAACAAGAATCTGCACAAAATGTGTTTTCCGTGTACAGGAACTGTTATTTGAGGAGAAAAACAGGCTAGGTTCCATTCCTCCAAGCTGTCACAACAAGTGCAATGATTGTCATCCATGCATGGCAGTCCAAGTGCCCACTTTGCCTAGTCATGACTCTAACCCTCCAGATCTTACCAAAACTTCTGCCATGGCAACTTTTTTTAACCCTTCTTCTCCCCAAGGTAACAACAGGTACTCCAACTACAAGCCATTGGGGTGGAAATGCCATTGTGGTGACCACTTCTTCAACCCTTAAAACTTCTAAAATGGATATTGGCACTCCTATTTTTTGTTGGTTAAATTCATATTTTCTTGTTTAGGGGTCAGCTAGGGTAACAGATTTGCTATCACTTGCGTCAGCATGGATAGTATACATTGGAGTTTGATACACTTGTACAGAGTTTGTTACAGACCTGAATTCCAACTTTTATTATTATAATTATTATTATTATTATTATTTTGCCCCTGAATTTTGAGAAAATTTTGCTGTTGTTGCTTTTGTGTCTGTTTCTTGAGGGGTTCCTTATAATTGGCTAAGGATTAATTGCTAATTGTGTCCAACAAGAACAGACAGGAAGTGGGGTTTGTCTTGTCCATTGCTAAGGTGTTTTCTACTCTCTCATTTCTTCTGAATCTGTCTTATAAACCTTTTTTTCTCTTATCTTGGAATTTTCGTTGCCTACTTACTAGACACAACATCTTCATTCCTATGCAAACTTTGGACTCATTTATCTGTACATTGTTTAGTACGTTAACTATGATGTGTCGAACTTATTGATTTCCATGTTTTTGTTTTAATAATACTTATTATATGGTACAGATTAGATCAACAACAAATTTCCACTCATTCTGCCTTATGTCCTAGATACTGTATTAAGTCATCTCATATACACTTCAAAATAACTAGACAACTATATTTAACTTGTTAAATAATTTTGACAATTTTACAGTTCATGATCACGTGGCAATATTAAAAATACAATTTTACAGTTCATGATCACGTGGCAATCTTAAAAATACAATTTTACAGTTCATGATCACTAAGTTTTCACTTTGGTTTTTCTTGGACTGCCTAGTTGTATTCGATTTTTAGTAATTCATATTAAATTAAATTGTTTGTGTTTATTTATTAAAAGAATTCGATTATTTTAAATCAATATTTTAAGCATTCATTGTCCATAGGTCTAAATGCATACTATGATGAAACAAAAGTATATTTTTTCATTAAAAAATATATATTGTATGAACAGTTTTAAAACAAATTAGTATCTTCTCTGAGTAACTAAGATCAATGATCTTTTTTTAATTTTGTTTTAATGGTAGGAACAAAAATTCGGAAACAAAAGTAATTGATGGATAGAGTATAATTTATATTAAATTTTTCATATTATATTCTCAAGCTTTTATCTTAAATAATTATGAATACGATTCTTTACTGAAAAAATTAGCTAAAAACATGATATTGAACAGAAAACTTACATAATTTTATTAATTAAAAATTAACCTGATAGTAATAAAATTTTGTCCACGCATGGATATGCTTAATCAAAAAGAAATATTATAAATGTATATTTAAATTTTATCGGAACATTTATATATAATAAAGGAATTATCATAATGTTCTCAATTATTTACATTAAGATATTTTATTTATTTATTGTATTTTCCTGAAGTTTAATTATTTTAATAATTCGTTTTAAATACTTTATTAGTCTTTACAACTTATCTACTTCAAGTATTTTATTTTGAATTATTTACTTTGTATACATGTGTCCCCCTCTTATACTTCCAAGTAATATATTTATAGTTATCTATTTATAAAAATTTAATCATAAATTTATGACAAAATACCTATTATATTATTTAGAAATGTTGATTCTTAAATAAATATATTTCTTGTTACACTAATATTTTATTATGAAATTATATTTATTAATGAGATACATTATTAACACCCTCATAATTTTTTGTACCTAAAATGATTATTAAACAAGGTTGAATCATAAAAGAATTCGATACTCTGATACTTCTTTCAATTAATATTAATTACTAAACTAATAATGTAACATCTTAATTATAAAGAAGTATATAATATAATAAGTCTACATTTTAATATAAGAGAACAATTAGAGTAGATTGTAAATAAAGTTATTAAGCTTATAGTCATTCCAAACTGAGTCATAATTTAAAGCTTAAACATACTAGAGTATTTCAAAATAATAAGGACAACTGAGAGTTCTAACTAACTAAGCAACATCGTTATCTTCCTCCAAAGCCTGTTCTAAAGGCACCTCATTCATCTCTACTCAAATCCAAGTGGATGATCATTGCAAAAGAGAAGCATACCAAGCAAAACACAAACACAGAAGCAAGGGTGAGCTAGATATACAAAAATCATGTTATAACAGTCACAGGAAACATGCAAGTAAAGATAGATACACTACACAAACATGACTTGTTGCACTTAAACTTGACTCGTCCGGACTTAGAATGATTGTCGAGCTATGGCAGATCATGCAATCGTGGTGGCCTCTATTGCTTTGCAAAGTCATTGCCAATGGGTTTCAACCTACCACACTCACGAGGTTAATCCATTATCACTCACCTTGGACCATACTGGAAGCACCCAAGACTATAACCTCCTACTACTACTCACGACATGGTTCAATCATCTTTACTTGAGAATGATTGACCATTGTAGTTTCAGGATAACCCCCAAGAGTGAGCTTCCATGCAAATCATTCTAAACATACTAAAAGGGCACCACCGTGTATCCCTCCCTTGAGGATCATGGAATTACGTCCAATACTGATACTTTTCACTTTCAACACAACAATACATCATACCTTCCCATACTTTCAATTTAACCACATTACAACAATCATACTTTACACGAAAATCATCACACACACATAATTTACCCAAAACAATAGCTAAAGAACTTGAACCGAACGCTAGGAGCTTTGGCCGAGCACTTAGAGCTTTGGTCGAATGCTATGAGTTTTGGTCTAGCACTTAGAGCTTTGGCTGAACTCTATGAGCTTTGGCCAAGCACTTAGAGCTTTGGCTGAACGCTATGAGCTTTGGCCGAGCACTTAGAGCTTTGGCCGAGCACTTAGAGTTTTGGCCGAACACTTGTTGCTTTGAGACCGAGTGCCAATACAAGACCGAACACTCATTAAGAGACCGAGTGCCAGTACAAGACCGAACACTCTTTAAGAAACCGAGAGCGAGTACAAGACTAAACACTCTTTAAGAGACCGAATGCCAGTACAAGACCGAACACTCTTTAAGAAACCGAGTGTCAGTACAAGACCGAACACTCTTTAAGAGACCGAGTGTCAGTACAAGATCGAACACTCTTTAAGAGACCGAGTGTCAGTACAAGACCGAACACTCTTTAAGAGACCGAGTGTCAATATAAGACTGGACACTCTTTAAGAGACCGAGTGCCAGGACAAGACCAAACACTCTTTAGGAGACCGAACGGTCATGAACTAGTAAGACTCAAAAGAGACCAACCCAGTTATGATCGAGAGCAGCACAAGACCGAACGGTCAACTGCAGCGTTCTGCATAATTCTGCAGAATGTTGCATAATTGCGAACATAACCCAACATGACCATTTCTAACCATTTTTACTAACTTCTAACACCCTTAATTATTGTTTTATACTTAATTAAACTTATCTAAATGATTCTAAACATTCCTACTACCATTCTAAAGTGATTAAGACTCAATTTCAACTCTAAAACACCAATTTTCCCAACTTAGGGATCCAAAACCCAATCCTACTGCTTTGCACCTATTTTGATCAATTTAGTGACTGAAACAAGTCACAATACACTAGCTAAGATTGCCCTAACACCCCAATTGCGCTTTAGGCCTCAAATGCCCAAAATCACTACCTCACTTCCCCCAATTTGCCCTAAAACACTAAAATTTCACCTAACTTTCCATTTCATTCAGGCTATAACAGATTTATCACTCCAAGCACTTCCAACACGCCCAATTACAGCAGCTAGATTCAACCAATGCAGTTTACAGACCTCACGTTACAATTTCATACATCACACGCATCAATATGTATGACCAACTTAAATTAGAGCTTAAACAAGCAAACCAAACAGCACACCCATTAAGGAATATAACATACATACAAATACTGCAAGTAAATTGAAAATAATATCTAGCTCCCCTTACCTTAGGGTTTCACAGCTAAGCTCACAACTTGATTCAATAGTGCTTGACTCCGCAAGAACTCAACCAAACCCTACAAACTACCCAACGGGTGATAGAACAACTCTTTAGAGCTAATTTTTGACAAGAAATTGAAGGAGAAAGTTTCTATTACATGCCATAGGTTCCCAAAAGAGGAGGAAAAAGGGGAAACAACTTACTCGCTGAAGAACGAGAATATAATCGAATGGTTGCGAAGCTCTCTACGCCGCGATCACTTGAGCACCACCTAATCAAACATGTAATGACTGAATGTGAAGGAATGGTAGAGAGAAGGCAGAGAGAATAGGAAGCAACTTTTTAGGGAGAGAGAGTGTGGTTTTAGAAGAAGTGAGCAGAATTTAGTAAAGTTGCTAAGTTGTACGCTTTTCAGAATAAAAGAAAAAGCTCTTCTCTTGATTTAATCCTTTTTTTTATTATTTAATATATATATATATATATATATATATATGTGTGTGTGTGTGTGTGTGTGTGTGTGTGTGTGTGTGTGTATTTGAGGATCCTTACAAATAAATTAAAAGGGTAGTAATAATTTTTCAACTCTGAGGATCCATATATTATATGTAGTTTCTATGTTTTTGGATTTTTTACAAATTAGTTCAATTTGGTCCACACATGATATCTAGGTCTAATTGAGTCTAATTAAGTTTATTAAAGGCAAGTTGGACTAATGTCATGTCCAATTGAATTGGGCTCACATTAAGTCAAGTAAAGTTAAATTCACGTTGGTTTAAGTTAAGTTAATATTAAGCTCACATTAAGTTGAGTCAAGTGAAACTCATCTCATATTGGCTTAGCTTGGTTCGATTCATTTCGGCTTGTCTCAGTTCGCTTTTGTTCGGTTCGACTGGGTGTGATTTGGTTTGGTTTGGTTCGGCTTAGCTCGGCTCGATTGTGTTATGCTTGGTGCAGTTCAGTTTTGTTCGGTTCGGCTCGATTAGGTTCAGCTCGACTAGGCTTAATTCAATTCGCTTCAGTTCGATTTCGCTCGACTTGATTCGGTTCGATTTGGTTTGGCTCGACTATGTTTTGTTTGTTTCGGTTCAACTCTTTTCAATGTATTTCGATTTTGTTTGGATTAGTTTGGCTGGACTCAACTCGTTTTGATTTGGTTTAATTTTTCTCGACTCAATTCGGTTTGATTTAATTCAATTTTACATAAAATTATTCACTGTTTGTTTCTCTGCGTGAAAAATAAGCCAAAAGAAAGAAATGTAAAATGTGGTATGAGAAACCAATAACTAAAATGGTTCCAAATGCAATATCAGCAGGTTAGTTAGTTGAGATCTGCATGCACAATTAACACTTGGTTTATCCAATTTAAGCATTTTGAGTTTGATTAAACTGAAGTTTTTGTAAGGGGCACTTGGATTATCTTTATAGGTTGAATTTCAAAAATGTATGTTCTTTTCTAGGATACTTGAACTGCGTAACATAAACTTTGGGCGTAGAGTTGAAGCACATGTCTAACAAAATTTTAATTAAGATTTTAATTACATAATAATATGAACATTTTGCTTTATTATCATAAAATATTAACTCACTATATGAGAGGAGCTTAATGTAAGAATATACACTTAACTAAAAACAACTTAATTGAATTCTCCATATATATATATATATATATATATATATATATATATATATATATATATATATATATATATATATATATATATATATATATATATATATATATATAAAGGTTTTTACCTTATTTTTATATAGTACAATAAATACTAAAAAAAGGAAAAGGAATAAATTTGTTTAAATGAAATGAAAGAATAGATAAATAAATAAAAAATTTGATATTTTATTTGTTATAGAAAAATTATTTAACATTATTACAATAAAAAACAAAAAAGTGTCCATAATTTATTATGGAAAAAATACATGCAATTACCCACTTTTTTTTTTCATAAAAAATGCAAAGGTGGTTGAAGAAATTAAGAAATTAAACTAGTTTAAAAACTAACTTCAAATAGAATATTTGCAAGTTAGTTAGTTGAGATTTTTAGAGCACAATTAACACCTGATTTATCCAATTTAAACATTTTTAGCTTGATTAAACTGAATTTGTGCGATAAACTTCTTTTGAGGAGCAAGTTGTATTCGAAAAATATGAACTTGATACCTACATTATTAACTCGAAATATGACTAATAAAATAAATTTTATTACTCATTTCAATTTGATTTAATTATATATGGTGGGAAACTATGAAAAAGGTTGATTCCTCGACTGTTTCTTTGATCATACGTAACATCGAAGTTTCTTACCACTAAATTTGCCGTCTTCTCCACCATATAAGTTAATGGTAACCACTCAAATTTATCTTTGAAATCAACTAACAAGAAAATATGACGTAGCTGGGTTTTAAACAATGATCTTTTCAAAGCTTAAAAATAAGAGTTTCATACAACAGATAATATATTAAAAAAATTACAACTAATTCGTTCATTAATCCTCGTAATTTTTACATAATATACATTAATTAAAATAACCATTTTAGGTCAAACCGAGCTGAATCCAATGTGGAAAAGGTCCAAATTACATCTCTGAATTGTAAAAGACATCATATAGTTGGTTGAGTCCCAAAATAGTTGACTATAAACAGAACAAGTTGAAAAAAAAAAATATGTATGTATTTTAATTAAGATATAAAATTTGATTTTTAAACAAACTTAACTTTTTCTTTTAGTATTAACAAACTTTTCTTCTCTTATATAAGTCTTGACGATGGAAACTTACAATTAAAAAAGATAATAAAAACTAAAGTTTTGAAGCATAATATATTGCAAAAACCTCTGACATAAACATCTTGCTCTCGAATATTTGGAGTCATAAAACGTTAGGCACCGACAAAAAATGGGTGGCAAAGGTGTTGTTGGTCATTTCATTTAAATAAGGAAACGATTATTCAAAGTCAAAGTCTTTTGAAAGTGCAAACTGTGTATTTCCACGAAAGTAGAATGAAGAGGAAATATCTGTTTATAATGAGAATACGATAATATGCAATCAGAATTGAAGTGAGTGTTGAACATGGAGAGTGAGAGAGAACAAGTTAAGCAGAATCTGGGAGTCTTTGATATCCTCAATGAAGCTGTAACATTCTATGTCAAAAACATCAACTTTATCATCTTCACCTGTCTAACTTCCCTTCCTTTCTTTCTTCTTATGGTTTACTTTGAAACCTTGTTCCAGAAAATCATAGTTGAGACCCCACAAATTATATCACTCCTACCCTTTTTCGAACCAAGATATGCATATGTCTACTATATATCTGAAAATGGTGGCTTCGCCCGCGTAGACACACCTCGTAAAAGTTTTAGTAATGATTATTTGCCTGTTTTGATTCAACTTGGACTGATTTACTTGGTGCCTCTTCACGTTCTAGATATCTGCTCTGCGGTTATAACTATGGATTCGGCTTCAAAGCTAAAGTCAGAAGGGAATTACATGAGTCTGAAGGATATGTTTAAAAGTTCCATTGACATGTCAATAATGAAAGGCACATTTATCACTTCTTTGTACGTAATGTTTTGGTCAACCTGTTTCTTGATTGCATTCCCATGGATACTGAATAACTGTTATATGCTCTTCAGGGATTTTGGGTATTACATATTTTTTACAGTAATCTGCTTTGTAGCATTTACAAAGCTGTTGATGGTGTATTTGGAATGGAGTGCTATTTGGAATATGAGTTTTGTGATATCGGTTGTGGAGGGTATATATGGTATTGGGGCTATACGAGTTTCATATTTCTTCAGCAGAGGAAATCAGCAGAGAGGATTACTTTTGATGTTTGTTTTCTTTGCCTTGGGGCTTTGTTTAAGGTTGTCATGTGTCTCCCTTCAATGCTATAAAAGAGGGTATGGGATATTTATGCAAATTGGGCTATTCACTGTGGTGAATACGCTCAAATGGGTGTCGTTTATGATTTACTTCCATGATTGCAAGGAGAGAAAAATGGAGAAGAAAATAGATGAGGAATCGGGTAAAGATCTTGAAAAATGATTCATGAAATAGTGAAACTTGGAGAATGGAGATAACTTGTTGCTGCTTCTATTTTGGGTCCGAAATATGTAGCACTATTATTATCTCAACTTTTTATCAGAAATAAATTGTGAATAAGGATTTTCCTCAATAAATCTATTTTATTCTTCGGTGTACTTTCTATTTACTTTATAAGAGTTAAATATATTTTTGATATTTAAATTTTGATATTTAAAAGAAAATGTATGATTGATGGAAAATATAGTAAAAGTCATAATTTGTGACAGGTAAAAATGGTAAGAAAATTTGGAAGATGATGGTTAGAAAGAAAAGAGAGTAGAAAGTTTGGAGAATGGCAATGCACAGAGAGCCACACAAAATATATTAGAATGATGGATGTGATGAGGAACACCACTTCTTCACATGGCTTCTTCTACTCTGGCACTCACTCTCACTGCCACCACAACCACCACCACCACCACCACCACCACCACCAACTCCTACTCCTTCTTCCCCAGAACCAAACACGCCTTTGCATATCCCAGAATCAACTTTTTCTCTTCCAAGAACCGCGCTTTATCCGTCTCTGCTTCCGCTTCCTCTTCTTCACGTTCGCTTCAGGCTCTCATCTTCGACTGCGACGGCGTCATCCTCGAGTCTGAGCACCTGCATCGCCAGGCCTACAACGATGCCTTTGTTCACTTCAACGTTCGGTGCCCCTCTTCTTCTTCTCCGGGCCCTCTCAACTGGGACGTCCAATTCTACGACGAACTCCAGAACCTCATTGGTGGAGGCAAACCCAAAATGCGATGGTTCTTTTTCTTTTCTTTTTTCTTCCTTATTCCTTTATCTTTTCAATGCTTCTTTACTGATTATACCGTTTCGGGGATTTTAAGGTACTTTAAGGAACACGGGTGGCCTTCGTCCACGTTGTTCGAGACGCCTCCGACCAGTGACGAGGATCGTGCCAAGTTGATTGACACTCTTCAGGTTTTTTTTTGTTTTCTTTCTTTTATTACTTGTCTGTCTTTGTGTCACATTGCTTCATGACATGGTTGTTATCGTTCCGATGAATTGAGTTGCCATGTTTCTCGTTCTCCGCGAGCTCAGACTCGGTCTACTGAACTTGGCAGCCTCCAAGATGGATATACTTAGAATTTACTTAGAATGCTTTTAAGGTGTAAAATTTAAACTGACATCTGACGGTAGATTACTTGTTATGGTAAGATTGTTAGATTTTGTGATACTTACTTTAAAACTCATGTTGAACATGTTTTTAATTGGTTAATGGTGGAAATATCTTTACCTTACTCTTATGGGAACATTAAACTCTACTTATTTTGTGTGCCTGTGCTGCATTCATGGAATAACTGGTCAAGACCCTTTCAACTGTCATTTCCTTTTTGTGGATCGACAAATATTAGCCCTTAACACGTTAGATTCATTAGTAACGACTCAAACCCTTTCAACTGTCATTCACTGCTGTTATGTAGGATTGGAAGACTGAGAGATACAAAGAAATAATCAAGTCTGGAAGTGTGAGTGGACTTCCGTTTATTTCTTGTCCTTGTGTTCCACTTTCCTGAACTGTGGAATTGGTGTTTGTGTTGTTGGTAAGATACTGCTAAATACTTGTACATTTTGACACAGGTAAAACCCAGACCTGGAGTTCTGAGATTGATGGATGAGGCCAAAGATGCAGTAAGATAAAGATAACGCTATATGTTTTCTAGCATTGTACTGATCTATTGTTTTTCATTACCTGAAGTATTACTTTATTTACTTATGATGGGATTTTTGTTCTATCTGATTGTTGTTCTAACTAATGTTATGTTGGTCAGAGAGATGTTAGCTTTCAAGTCTGTCATGTTTTGCCCAATTTCTGTTGCAGGGGAAAAAGCTAGCTGTTTGTTCTGCAGCAACTAAAAGTTCAGTTATTCTGTGTCTTGAAAACCTTATAGGACTTGTAAGCCCTTTTTCTTTATACTCTCACTATTGGTAGTAAAAATTTATTTATTAATTTGCATTCAACCAAGTTATTATCTCTGTTGTAGGAGCGCTTTCAAGGCCTTGATTGCTTCCTTGCTGGTATACTTTCTTTAATTGATCATATAAACATTTCTGACTATTATTTCCTGATCAAGAATAATGAAACAAAACTTATACCATGCTGCAGCGCCAGCTGAGGCTTCAAAACTCAATTAATTTGCATCTAAATTCATTTTTCATCCTATAAGAAAATTGGATAACCCTTTTTCTCATAAAGTTAGTCCTAATATGTATGTGCAGAAAAAGGTTTCCTAGTCGACAGCATCCACTTTGCTTATCATCTTTTTATCTGGCAATACTTTGCTACTCAAATTTAAATGCATCTGTTCTTTTATCTGATCTTTCAGGTGATGATGTGAAGGAAAAGAAACCTGACCCATCAATATACCTGACAGCTTCCAAGGTTTTAAATCTTTGAAACCTGAAACTCTAAAATTTCTTTTATACAATAACAGAGTGAGCATAATTTACATGAGCATTGCAGAAGCTAGGTATATCAGACAAAGATTGCTTGGTGGTAGAGGATAGTGTTATTGGATTACAGGTACATTTTCTTTTTAGTGTCAATTTTCTACTTCCTTTGAGATTTAACCAATCTCAAGAAAGAAGATTAACTGAATGAGCTCAGAAATACCACTACACGAGCTTTTAGACATATGGAATTTCGTTTTGTTCCTTAATTTGCCAAATTACATTTAGACAAAATGCTCAAACTATCATCTGGTCTAAATTAACCTCTGCAGGCAGCAACACAAGCAGGGATGTCATGCGTGGTTACCTACACACCTTCCACAGCTGATCAGGTGAGGCAATTAAGTAAACGTTGAAATAAGTTTAACAGCAAAATGCCAATAACTATCGATTCAAACTAGCTGCATGATGATGTACCTGGATTTTATTTTGGATGTATTGTAGGATTTCAAGGAGGCCATAGCACTCTACCCTGACTTGAGTAACGTAAGGTATGATACGTTGCTGCTAACAACTTAAGATATTAGGTTTTGTTCATTTATGATCAGATACTAAAATTGTGTGAACCATCATGCAGATTGAAAGATTTGGAATTACTGCTTCAAAATGCAGTACCTGCAAAATAAAAGATTTGCGTGTAAATGTTACCGTTTCTGCTGACCTGTAGAGGTTTCTATCAGGAAATTGGTATCTCTCTAAAAACAGACATTTTTCATATATTTCACAGCGGATGTATACATGTAAGTTAAAATATGACAACAATTCTTTGCAAAATGTGGTAAAGATCACAATGTATTGTTTATGTGTTGTTGTCGTTAAATTGGAATGGTTGCCATATATTTTTTTATCACGTCCAGTGCTACAAAATTGAGATATTTTGGTTAGGATCAGTTTTTTTTTCAACATAAAAACAAGCAAGGAAAAATAATAATTGGGGTGAGAGAGGCTCGAACTCTCGACCTCAGGATCACTCAGAAGCTATGAGACCTACGCGCTAGCCAACTGCGCCACCACCCCACGTTGTACAATCATTGTTTTTCATTATAAAGTTTGTAAAATATTGATTAATTTTGCATCAGACTTTCTTAAAAAGTTTACATATTTTAACATTATCTATATTTCTATTTCATAATCCTAAAATTTATTATTTTATTTTATAATTTCGTTTGTATTTATTTTTATTAGTTGAATATAATATTTTATTATGAAAAAAGGGTTGTAAAGTGAAAATAAGGGAAAATAATAAGTGTTAAAAATATAATTTTCCTTTTGTGCTTTTAGTTTTATGTTTATTGTGGTGTCAACTCAATAATACATTATCATCTCAAACAAGTTTGATAGTATTTGTTAATTATCAGATGGAAAATGGAATGACCAACTCAAATTTAAAATCCTTCCAAGTATGATTACTGAATTTGTGCAATTAAAATTTTCGAAGCTAAATTCGCACATCAAACAAAAGTACAAGTATGCATGTTAATAGACTCCTTTAAAAATCAATACTTCAGAAAAAAAAATAACTAATAAAATAAGGATATTAGAAAAATATTAACATTGTTGTTTAGCTGAATAAGTGCAAATGTGAAAGATAAAAAAAGGGAAAGAAAGATACTGAAAAATTTTAATTGTTTTACGACAAAACATTAAAAAAGAAAGTAAAAATACTGAACAAAAATGGTGGTCCTAATTTAATTACCCGTTTATAAAATAATTGTCAATGATGTGATAAAGTTAGTATATGTAATTTTGTAAAATAAGGAAATGTATACAAAAAAAATAGTAAAACAAAACCATATCTGAAAAGAAAAAAGAAACATGTCGGTCCCATTTCAAATTTCAACCCAAAAAGAGAATAAATGCTCAAAAAAGAGAAGGAATGCACAACTAGGTAGAAATACATAGTGATTTGCACACATGTCAATTATGTTGCTAAAGTGAAAAAGAAATAAGTGTTTTTACGACTACAAGAGCACCATAATTAATGATTGTCTTTTCTTTATTTTTTTGTTATAATTATAATAATAAATAATTAAAAAAATGTAGGATCCGATATTTTGATAACTATATTTTAACAATTTTTTTACAATGTCACGTGTTAGTGTCTCATTGGTCTGTTTAAAATAAAATTAAAATATGAAAATGTGACGTGAAAAAGGTCACAGGGTTAAGAGATTGTTCATTCCAAAATTATTCCTCACCGTATTTGATCTCTTCCTTCTCTCATATTCTCCAATTTATGTTCTCTCTCTTCATTCTGGTTCTCTCTCCTCATTTTCGTTCTCCCTCCATTTTTGTCATCTCTCGAACCTTTGGTGAAGCTCGTGATTTGCGAGGTACGAACCTAAAGCTTCAACCTTTGGTGAAGGTCCTCATTTGCGTGGGACGAACCCAAAGTCCGCTCTCCTCATTTTGTCATCCATTTCGTTCGCTCTCATATTCCTCATGACCATGGTGGTTCGAGCAAGGTAAATGGGTTTATCCATTTTCTTCATTGTGTTTTGGGTTTGGCATTGGGTTTTCGCTGTTGTGTTTAATTTTTTTTTTTCGTTTTTGGGATTTCGCATTTTCTTATTTTGGTCTCTTTGATGCAATTGTGTGTTCATCATTCTTTTTCAACAAAGTATGTTTTGCTTTGAAGAGAAGAATAAAAGGAGAAATGTACAAAGTAAGCCTCGTGCAGAATCTGACATAAACATTGCCTTTGTAAGCTTGGGAGGCATGTACAACAACCAACCCAGTGTGCAGAGGTTTGTGAGGTTCTGATCGCAAAAGCGTTACAAGAGCAAGGTGCTTAGAACCCTATACACAGGAAATAGAGCGAAACACAAGTGATTTTTGTATTGAATTGTTATAGAAAGGAATACAAAATTGTACGTAGATGAACAAATAAGTTTATTGTACCCAATTTTTTAATGAAATAAAAGATGAAACTTTACTTCAGTTGGTTATTGTTAAAGTTAATTGAAGTTTTAATGTCTTTGTTATTCTCATTGTCAAATATGTTGTTGTTTGGAATGTGAATAAACAAAGTGACCAATGCGATTGAGTATCATCCATGAATAATGATATCACCAATTTTCAATGCATCTATGACATGCGTAGCCTATTTTGTCTCTTATAATCGGTTACAATGAGCTTGTAAACGATTACACGAACAAAAATTTGGTTTTGTACAAAAACTTGTGTTGTAGGAGCCAGCTGTGGGCACATAAGTAGTCAAAGGCAATTTGAGTGAGATAACATGCTGTTAACTTTGACCTGGTTATTTTAATGATAACTTTTTTCACCGACCTCCAAATGATGCGATTCTTTTTTTATTAAAAACTAAACTCAAAGCTTTTCCAATGACTACTAATGTGTAATTTTTTAACATCTCAGTAGGTACAATTTATTCCTTAAAGTTAACGCTTTATATATTCCTGCCAACTCTAACCTTTGCTGGTTGTTTTGCTCTTAAATTTCTTCACCGAACTCCAAATGAGTTAATTCTTTTTTTTGGAATCTAGACTCAAATAGTTTTCAAATGACTAGCAACCCATAGTTTTTAGACCATTGTATTAGATACAGTTAATTTCCCAAAAACAACATTTTTATAAGCTTCCTAAATGAGTTTACTTTCAAGTTATTGTTTCATGTTTCTTATTTTAGATAGAAAAATTACAAATTAGTAGTCATTGAAAAGTTTATTGAGTCCATTTTCTAATAAAGAAAAAGAATAAACTCATTTAAAGTTCGGTGGAGAAAGTTAAAAGTAAAACAACCAGCAAAGGTCAGAGTGGTAGGAATATATAAAAAGTTAACTTTAAGGAATTAATTGTACCTACTCACATGTCCAAAAATTACAAATTAATAGTCATTGGAAAGCTTTTTGAGTCTATTTTCTAATAAAATAAAATCACATCATTTGAAGGTCTGTACGAAAAGTTATGATTAAAATAGTCAGCAAAGGTCAAATCCCATATATGTTTTTGAACCAAGGTACGTGAAATGCAGGACCCAGTTGTGGGCACATAAGTAGTCAAAAACATTTTACGTAATTTTTTAATATTTATTGAATGGATAAGAGTTATTTTTAATGTTTAATTGTGAGTAAGCCTGGAAACTGGGTTGTGGGCAGTCCTTGGTGGAGGAAAGACCCAATGTTGGTGTCATGAATAAGTTAGGTGAAGGCTTGAAACAAGTGTAGACCATGTTGTACGTTGTAATCGATTACAAAGGTCTTGTAAACGATTACACGAACAAAAATCTGGTTTTGTACAAAAACTTGTGCTGCAGGAGCCAGTTGTGGACACATAAGTAGCCAAAGGCAATTTGAGTGAGATAACATGCTGTCAACTTTGACCTTTGATGACTATTTTAATCATAACTTTTCCATAGACCTCCAAATTATGTGATTCTTTTTTTATTAGAAAATATACTCAAAACTCTTTCCAATGACTACTAATTTGTTATTTTTGGACATCTGAGTAGGTGTAGTTAATTCTTTAAAGTTAATGTTTTATACATTTCTGCCACCTCTGACCTTTGTTGGTTGTTTTGCTCACAACTTTTTTCACCGAACTCCAAATGAGTTTATTCTTGTTTTGTTGGAATCTAGACTCAAAGACCTTTCAAATTATGCCTTGGTAATCAAGTGAGGACCTTTTTGGCCATTGTAATCGATTACAAGGACCCTATAAATGATTACACGAACAAAAATATGATTTTGTACAAAAACTTGTGCTACAGGAGCGAGCTGTGGGCACATAAGTAGCCAAAGACATTTTACGTAATTTTTTCATATTTCTTGGATGGATGAGACTTCTTTTTAGTGTTTAAGATTGAGTAAAGCCTGAAAACTGAGGTTTGGGCAACCCATGGTGGAGGAAAGACCCAATGTTGGTGTGATGATCATGTTAACTAAGTCTTGAACCCAGTTGTGAGAACGTCACTCCCCAAAGGCAATTTGAGTGAGATGTTGTCAACTTTGACCTTTGATGACTATTTTAATTATAAATTTTTCCACATACCTCCAAATGATGTGATTATTTTTTTTATTAGGAAATAGACTCAAAACTCTTTCCAATGACTACTAATTTTTTATTTTTGGACATCTGAGTAGGTGCAGTTAATTCTTTAAAGTTAAAGTTTTATACATTTTTGCCACCTCTGACCTTTGCTGGTTGTTTTGCTCATAACTTTCTTTACCAAACTTCAAATGAGTTGATTCTTATTTTGTTAGAATCTAGACTCAAAACCTTTCAAATTATGCCTTGGTAATCAAGTGTGGGCCTCTTTGGCCATTGTAATCGATTACAAGGACCCCTGTAAACGATTATATGAACAAAAATCTGGTTTTATACAAAAACTTGTACTGCAGGAGTCAGTTGTGGACACATAAGTAGCCAAAGACATTTATTTTATAGTCATTTTTTCATATTGAAAAAAATTTATGATAGTAAAAGGATAGAATTCGGAAAATTTTTTTTGCAGATATTCCAAAGAAGAAATATTAGATTAACTAAAAATAAAAAATCACATTCTTTTTTTCAATTTTTAATGAAAAAAATATACATAGATATCTTTCTATATATCATTTGTATTCTGAAAATCCAGCTACAACTTTTTCTTGAATCAACAAAAAAATTTTTAAATAAATGGCTTTACGATAATGAACCAACTATAGAAAGAACTTATAAAACAAATCAAAGTATAATTCCCTTTATTTTAAAATTACACAAAAACTTTAATAATAGGAATGCGAATTCCCGACATTTATTTTACAGTCATTTTTTCATATTTCTTGAATGGATGAGACTTCTTTTAAGTGTGAGTAGAGCACGTATATATATATATATATATATATATATATATATATATATATATATATATATATATATATATATATATATATATATATATATATATATATATATATATATATATATATATATGGTCGAACAACTAGTATATAACGTACTATATCAAAATTGAAATTTTATTCATATAATATATTATCAGTACATGTTATCCAACATTTATAATTATGATCTTTTGTATACAAAAAACGTGTACAAGTTCCAACTCGAGTAAAAAATTTCTTTCAATCGATAGGAAGACCCGCAAGAATGAAAGCAATGCTCCACAAAAAAAATTTCTTTCGATCGACAAGAAGACCCGCAAGAATGAAAACAATGCTCTACATAAAATGAAAATGACAGAAATGAAAATGGTGGAGAGAGAAAATCTCAAATGAAACCGCGAAATGAAAAGGAGAATCTTAAATGACTTTCCAAAAATACCCTCCACAACAAAATGCACCTTCTTAATAAAATATTACAAACCAACCAATAAAAAACATCATGAGTCAAAATGTGAGATCCCAGTAATTTAGAGACGTAATTAGGTGTCAAATCAGTATTTATTATGCTGCTGATTCACCTAGTTGTTTCCATAAATGAGTCGCGCCACACGTCCAGTGCATTAATTGCGCACTGAACGCTGCATGCATGAGCGCCACTTGTCACGATGGAAGTTTCCAATTCAGAGTTTTGTATGCAGGTGTCAGTGTGGGAGACGTTCGTTCAAACGAACGTGAGTTAAGCAAAAAGAGTTTTCGAAAAACCCTCCACTCACCTGTATCACTCATCTTCTTCCTCTGAACCCGACCTTCCATTTTCTCTGATCTCTCTCTAGAACCAGTGATCTTCTCTCTTCTATAACTCATCTTTTTCTTCTCCGATTCACTTTCCAGAACCGTAAGAAAGTTCGTCCAGCTGTGATCTTTCATTTGGACCGAACAGAACTTGGATCGGAACTGGTAAGTTTCTCCTGTCTAAAGCTTCGTCTTTTCTGGTCTCATGCGAACCCTAGTTTTGGTTGCATGCATGGGTTCTAGGTCTGAATTTTTGTTGATTTTTGGTGTCTTAGTTTTACGAGAGAACTGTTGAACGAAACCTGGGTGTAAGACGTGGTTAGAGGAAAACCTAGAATATTGCTTTTGGAAGTACACTGCTATCCAGGTAAGGGAAGCTTACATATATTTAAATTTATACGTGTATGATTGTATGAAAGCATGATGTGGGTTGTTGGTATGAAATCTCTGTATACGCGTTTTCTGATCTGCATGAACGAGTCCTGTTGTGCTGTTATGAATGTTTACTGATATGATTTTTGGGTTGTTGAACTGCATGCTGATTGAAACGTATGAGTAATGGATGAATACTATAATGCATGAATTATTAAGATGTTGATTATTGAGTATGAATTAATCTGGAAGTGAAAGTATAAAGTTCATCAATTTGAGATTCATTTGAAGTATAAAGTATGAGTTAAATTGTTGTAATCTGGAAAATTCCTAAGGTTGAGAAATCTGAAATTTTATTCTTTCCCACTGATAAATGACGCTCGTCCCTGAACGGTCTTAAACCGTTCGGTCTTCATTAAAATAACTCAGTTTGGAATTCTTTCATTTGGAAAGAATTCTGCTCGCGAATGAGCGTCCCCAATGGAATATCTGAGCGTTCGTCTAGCTCAGCAGTATTTCTATATTTAAAACCTTATGAAATAGTAACACTCGGTCTTATACCGAAGCGTTCGTCCTTAATATCGTTCGGCCTTACGTCGAACATTTGTTCTACAGGGCGTCCGTCTTATACCGGAGCGTTCGTCTTTAAATAGCGTTCGGCCTCATGCCGATCGTTCGTCTTCAATAGCGTTCGACCTCATGCCGATCGTTCGTCTTCAATAGCGTTCGACCTCATGTCGATCGTTCGTCTTCAATAGCGTTCGACCTCATGCCGATCGTTCGTCTTCAATAGCGTTCGACCTCATGTCGAACGTTCGTCTTTAAATAGCGTTCGGCCTCATGTCGAGCGTTCGTCTTCGATAGCGTTCGACCTCATGTCGATCGGTTGTTTTTAATAGTATTCGTCCTGATCTCAATTAGCGTTCGTCCATACAGTTAAGTAACGTTCGTTTTTTTTGAGAAGTGTATCTAATAATGAAAATGTGATGTTGAGAGAATTATAAAATGAACGAGCCATATATGAGGTGAATTTATGAGTTTGAGATTTGAACGAGCGTTCCAAGGAGGAACGACTCTTGGTTGGAAATTGAGATTTGTAAAGTATGACTGTGGATAAGTTAAGACTCGCTGTCCATCCTGATGTTCCGTGATACGCCTCTTCAAGTAGAAGGGGGTATTCATGTGTGGGAACGGCAGGAGGTCCTTAGTCCATAAGTTAACATGGGCGACGTAAGAACGGACTTACCTCGAGTGGCAGCTGTTTGGTGTTACCCAGTTACTACATCACTCGGGTGCAAGGACGCTTGTAACTACACAGATTCATACAGTCCGGACGGTCTGTCTAGCATTAGTATATTTATGCTTTGATTGATGTTATATGTATATGTGCTGATTGCGTGATGGTTTGAATATAAATGTTGAAGTATGAATTTAAATTACGTAAGCTTACCCTTGTGTTTTCCTTGTGTTGTCTTATGGTCTTTGTACGTTCGTCTTGTCTTGCAATGATCATCCGTTGTGGATGTGAGCAGATGGTGGTGCATCTCTTGAAGAAATGCTAGAAGAAGAAAATTTGGAAGATGCAAATCTGGTCGAAGTTGAAGTAAAGGCCGAGCCTTAGAGCGCTCGTAGATGTTAGGCTGTTAATGTTAGATCGTTTTGGACGTTCGGTTAATCCTTTTGTAAAACCGTTCGTTCCGCCTTATTCCCTGTTACTCTGATACGCTCGTTATTTTTGTAATGAAGCCGTTCGGTTTTGAACCACTGAATGCTGTTAATATTAAAGACTGTTTATTTTACTGTTAATTGTAATTAATCCTGATTTATGGTAATTACTGTATTTTGGGATGTTACATTAGTGGTATCAGAGCAGTTTTGTTCTCTTAAGGACGCTGTAGGTTATGAGTGCATTACGTTTTTACTGTGCGCTTATCGTGTGTTTAATAAGTTAATGTTTTAACTGTTAGACACTTCTAACGTTCGTTTTCTCTGGTACAGAAAACGATGGCCCCTAGACTCCCTCCTCCACCCCAACCTAACGAACCTGATGCGTCCAACCACGCTAGGTTGTTGGAGACAGTGATAGACCGCTTACAACAGCAGAATACGACCCTAATGGAACAAAACGCCACCCTGATGCAGCAAAACCAAGCTGCCATGCAAAGTCTGGAAGCTTCCCGTGCTAGCTCGGAAACAACCCAGCGACAGCTGATGGAGATTTTAGCATCAACCAGGCACACTACGGGAGCGTCTTCTTCCAACGCTGCCCCGCCTACTGCTGAGTGGACCCTGGAGAGTTTCCTTCAACACCACCCGGCTAAATTCAGTGGAAAATGCCTTCCTGATGAGGCAGACCAGTGGCTGAGAGATATGGAGCGTATTTATGATGCTAAGAGGTGTCCGGATGAGAGCCGCTTGGCTTTTACAGAGTATTTGTTGACTGGGGAAGCAAGTCACTGGTGGACGAGTATGAAGGCCATCTTAACGGACGCTCAGAATCCAGTAACCTGGGCGGTTTTCAGAGGCAAGTTTTATGAGGAGTATTTCCCGGACAGCGTACGTTACGCTAAGGAAGTTGAGTTCCTTCAACTGGCACAAGGAACCAAGTCTGTGTCGGAGTATACCAACACCTTTAAACACCTCCTGAGGTTCAATACGATGGCTACTAACGAGGAGTGGCAGTGCAGGAAGTTTGAGAATGGGTTGAGAAGTGATCTGAAAGTGTTGATCTCAACTTTGTGTATTCGGTCTTTTCCTGCTATGGTCGAGCGAGCCAAGGTTTTGGAGAAGAACATGGCAGAGGCGGAACGGTTGAAGAGGCAGCAACCAGTGAGTAGGGGACCGATGGTGTCCAGGGGAGGTGCTGTTCAGAGGAGACCTCCTTACGCTCGTCCAAATCAATCTTCTCAGACGAGCGTATCTCAAGCAGTAGTTCCTGTCGGACAGTCTGGGCAGGGAGGTGTTGTTTGTTTTCGGTGTGGAGGGCCACATTATAGGTCTTCATGCCCTCAGTTGGTGGGAGTAAAACAATGCACTCGTTGCGGAAGAAACGGGCACTTGGATCACGAGTGTAATATGAGTGGGCGTGCGGTGATGAGGCCACCCAATGCTGGAAGAAATCAGCCAAGAGGAGGACGAGCCCAAGCTAGTGGGCGAGTGTATGCCATAACTAGCGCCGAAGCAGCAAGTTCAGGTAACCTTATTGTTGGTGAATGCATGCTGTTTGGTAGACCCTGCTGTGTTTTGTATGATTCGGGGGCAACGCACTCCTTCATCTCGAAGGCGTGTGTTGAAAAGCTGGGATTAGAAGTGAGCGAGATGCAGTTTGATCTGGTGGTGTCGACCCCAGCAGCTGGTGAGGTTAGGACGTCCACTATGTGCGTCAAGTGTCCTATAGAAGTGGATGGACGTAGGTTTAAAGTTAGCCTCATCTGCCTACCTCTTCAAGGTTTGGAGGTGATCTTAGGAATGGATTGGTTGGCTGCCAATCGCATTCTTATTGATTGTGGAGCGAAGGAGTTGATCTTCCCTGATGAAGAAGAAGAAGTTCTTTCAGTGACGCTCGGTCAGCTGAAAGAAGACATTATGGAAGGCGCCAGCTGTTTCCTGATTATGACTCACGAGGATCAGGAATCCAGAGGAATGGTAGAAGAACGATCGTCAACTATAAACGGTAATGGACGATCGGTTGTGGACGAGTTTGCGGACGTTTTTCCTGAAGAGATCCCTGGACTACCCCCTCAGCGTGAAGTGGAGTTCACAATTGATTTGGTGACTACAGCGGCTCCCATCTCGGTTCAGCCATATAGGATGTCGCCTGCGGAGTTATCTGAACTAAAGAAGCAGATTGAGGAGTTGATAGAGAAGAAATTCATTAGGCCGAGCGTATCACCTTGGGGAGCGCCCGTGCTGTTAGTGAGGAAGAAGGATGGCAGCTCTCGGTTGTGTATTGACTACAGGCAATTAAACAAGCTGACCATCAAGAACAAGTACCCTTTGCCGAGGATAGATGACTTGCTAGATCAACTACATGGGGCTGCAGTGTTCTCGAAGATTGATTTGAGATCCGGATATCATCAAATTAGGGTTAAAGAAGATGACATCCAGAAGACAGCATTCAGGTCGCGTTATGGGCATTATGAATATGTGGTGATGCCTTTTGGAGTAACGAACGCTCCAGCCGTGTTCATGGAGTACATGAACCGCATATTCAGGCCCTATTTGGATAAGTTTGTGGTTGTCTTCATAGATGATATCCTCATCTATTCCAAGACTGAAGAAGAGCATGAAGAGCACCTTAGACTCGTACTTGGAGTGTTGCGGGAGAAAGAATTATATGCCAAGTTGTCTAAGTGTGAATTCTGGATGAAGGAGATCCAGTTTTTGGGTCATGTGGTGTCGGCTGGAGGCATCTCGGTGGATCCAGCGAAAGTGCGAGCGGTATTGGATTGGGAGAGTCCGCGTTCGGTCACGGAGGTACGTAGTTTTGTTGGACTGGCGGGCTACTACAGACGTTTCATTGAAGGTTTTGCTAAGATAGTAGCGCCGCTAACTCAATTGACCCGTAAAGATCAGCCGTTCGCTTGGACTGATCGTTGTGAGGCCAGTTTTCAAGAACTGAAGGTCAAGCTGACGAGCGCCCCAGTGCTGGTTATTCCGGATACGTCTAAATCATTTGAAGTCTATTGCGACGCTTCTCATCAAGGTCTGGGTTGTGTTTTAATGCAAGAGAGGCGAGCTGTAGCGTATGCGTCTCGGCAGTTGAGGATTCACGAGAGGAATTATCCAACGCACGACCTGGAGTTGGCAGCGGTCGTTTTTGCACTGAAGATCTGGAGGCATTTCTTGTATGGATCCACGTTCCAAGTTTTCAGTGATCACAAGAGTCTCAAGTACCTCTTTGATCAGAAGGAGTTGAATATGAGGCAGAGGAGGTGGCTTGAGTTCTTGAAGGATTATGATTTCGAGCTGCTCTACCATCCAGGAAAAGCGAACGTGGTAGCGGACGCTCTGAGCAGAAAAGTGGTGCATATGTCGTCTCTGATGGTGCGCGAACTGAGCTTGGTAGAGAGTTTCAGAGATCTAAGGTTACAGTTTGAGTTAGAACCGAACAGCATCAAGTGCTGTAACCTTAGAATATCTAGCAATGTGTTCGACCAAATCAGAATGAAGCAGCGTGAGGATGAAGAACTGGTGAAGATATTAAACGCGCTTGTTTCAAATAAAGATAAGGACTTCAACACAGGAACGGACGGCATGCTGCGTTACAAGGGTAGGACGTGCGTACCTAACGATGGCGAACTGAAGCGGATTATTTTGGAGGAAGCTCATCACAGTCGTCTTAGCATGCACCCTGGCATGACCAAGATGTATCAAGACCTACGAAAATCGTTTTGGTGGCCTGGAATGAAGGGTGATGTCGCTCGTTTTGTGGCATCATGTCTAACCTGTCAACGAGCGAAGGCAGAATATCAAAGACCTGGCGGATTGCTTCAACAGTTGGAGATTCCCGAATGGAAGTGGGATAGCATATCCATGGATTTCGTGACTCATCTACCACGCACGGTCAGAAATCATGATTCAATCTGGGTGATCGTGGATAGGCTAACAAAGAGCGCCCACTTCCTAGCTGTCAACTTAAAGATGTCGTTAGCCAATTTAGCTAAGTTGTATATCCAGGAGATCGTTCGTTTGCATGGAGTACCTTCGAGCATAATTTCAGATCGAGATACAAGGTTCACTTCACGGTTTTGGCAGTCACTTCAAAGCGAGCTCGGTAGTAGGTTGCAAATGAGTTCAGCCTACCACCCTCAGACGGACGGCCAGTCTGAACGAACCATCCAGACGTTAGAAGATTTGCTGAGGACGTGCGTCCTAGATCACTTAGGCGCATGGGATGAGATTCTGCCGCTAGTAGAGTTCACTTATAACAACAGTTACCAGGCGAGCATTAGAATGGCGCCGTTTGAAGCTCTCTATGGGAGGAAGTGCAGAACGCCACTTTGCTGGTTTCAAGAGGGAGAGAACGTACTAAATGGACCTGAACTCATTCAGCAAACGACCGAGAAAGTCAAGCAAATTCAGGAGAGATTGAAGACGTCTTTAAGCAGGCAGAAGTCGTACGCTGATAAAAGGAGAAGACCGTTGGAGTTCGCTGCAGGAGATCATGTATTCCTTCGACTCAATCCAGTCACTGGTGTGGGACGAGCTGTTCGTCCAAAGAAGTTATCCCCCAAGTTCATTGGACCCTACCAGATATTGAGGAAGATCGGACCAGTGGCGTATGAGCTTGCGTTGCCACCCCAGCTATCCAACCTTCACCCCGTTTTCCACGTCTCTCAACTTCGGAAGTATATATCAAATCCGTCACACGTACTGGAGTTAGAAGACATTCAGCTACGTCCAGATCGAACGTTAGAATTGCATCCAGTTCGTGTAGAAGATAGCCGCACCAAGTACTACAAGGGCAAGGAAGTTCGCTTGGTGAAGATGGTGTGGGACGCTAAGACGGGTGATTCAACGTGGGAAGTTGAGAGCGCCATGAAGGACTTGTATCCTAATCTGTTTTTGGGTAAGTCCCTAATTTTCGAGGTCGAAAATTTTTGTAGATAGGTGGAATGTGAGATCCCAGTAATTTAGAGACGTAATTAGGTGTCAAATCAGTATTTATTATGCTGCTGATTCACCTAGTTGTTTCCATAAATGAGCCGCGCCACACGTCCAGTGCATTAATTGCGCACTGAACGCTGCATGCATGAGCGCCACTTGTCACGATGGAAGTTTCCAATTCAGAGTTTTGTATGCAGGTGTCAGTGTGGGAGACGTTCGTTCAAACGAACGTGAGTTAAGCAAAAAGAGTTTTCGAAAAACCCTCCACTCACCTGTATCACTCATCTTCTTCCTCTGAACCCGACCTTCCATTTTCTCTGATCTCTCTCTAGAACCAGTGATCTTCTCTCTTCTATAACTCATCTTTTTCTTCTCCGATTCACTTTCCAGAACCGTAAGAAAGTTCGTCCAGCTGTGATCTTTCATTTGGACCGAACAGAACTTGGATCGGAACTGGTAAGTTTCTCCTGTCTAAAGCTTCGTCTTTTCTGGTCTCATGCGAACCCTAGTTTTGGTTGCATGCATGGGTTCTAGGTCTGAATTTTTGTTGATTTTTGGTGTCTTAGTTTTACGAGAGAACTGTTGAACGAAACCTGGGTGTAAGACGTGGTTAGAGGAAAACCTAGAATATTGCTTTTGGAAGTACACTGCTATCCAGGTAAGGGAAGCTTACATATATTTAAATTTATACGTGTATGATTGTATGAAAGCATGATGTGGGTTGTTGGTATGAAATCTCTGTATACGCGTTTTCTGATCTGCATGAACGAGTCCTGTTGTGCTGTTATGAATGTTTACTGATATGATTTTTGGGTTGTTGAACTGCATGCTGATTGAAACGTATGAGTAATGGATGAATACTATAATGCATGAATTATTAAGATGTTGATTATTGAGTATGAATTAATCTGGAAGTGAAAGTATAAAGTTCATCAATTTGAGATTCATTTGAAGTATAAAGTATGAGTTAAATTGTTGTAATCTGGAAAATTCCTAAGGTTGAGAAATCTGAAATTTTATTCTTTCCCACTGATAAATGACGCTCGTCCCTGAACGGTCTTAAACCGTTCGGTCTTCATTAAAATAACTCAGTTTGGAATTCTTTCATTTGGAAAGAATTCTGCTCGCGAATGAGCGTCCCCAATGGAATATCTGAGCGTTCGTCTAGCTCAGCAGTATTTCTATATTTAAAACCTTATGAAATAGTAACACTCGGTCTTATACCGAAGCGTTCGTCCTTAATATCGTTCGGCCTTACGTCGAACATTTGTTCTACAGGGCGTCCGTCTTATACCGGAGCGTTCGTCTTTAAATAGCGTTCGGCCTCATGCCGATCGTTCGTCTTCAATAGCGTTCGACCTCATGCCGATCGTTTGTCTTCAATAGCGTTCGACCTCATGTCGATCGTTCGTCTTCAATAGCGTTCGACCTCATGCCGATCGTTCGTCTTCAATAGCGTTCGACCTCATGTCGAACGTTCGTCTTTAAATAGCGTTCGGCCTCATGTCGAGCGTTCGTCTTCGATAGCGTTCGACCTCATGTCGATCGGTTGTTTTTAATAGTATTCGTCCTGATCTCAATTAGCGTTCGTCCATACAGTTAAGTAACGTTCGTTTTTTTTGAGAAGTGTATCTAATAATGAAAATGTGATGTTGAGAGAATTATAAAATGAACGAGCCATATATGAGGTGAATTTATGAGTTTGAGATTTGAACGAGCGTTCCAAGGAGGAACGACTCTTGGTTGGAAATTGAGATTTGTAAAGTATGACTGTGGATAAGTTAAGACTCGCTGTCCATCCTGATGTTCCGTGATACGCCTCTTCAAGTAGAAGGGGGTATTCATGTGTGGGAACGGCAGGAGGTCCTTAGTCCATAAGTTAACATGGGCGACGTAAGAACGGACTTACCTCGAGTGGCAGCTGTTTGGTGTTACCCAGTTACTACATCACTCGGGTGCAAGGACGCTTGTAACTACACAGATTCATACAGTCCGGACGGTCTGTCTAGCATTAGTATATTTATGCTTTGATTGATGTTATATGTATATGTGCTGATTGCGTGATGGTTTGAATATAAATGTTGAAGTATGAATTTAAATTACGTAAGCTTACCCTTGTGTTTTCCTTGTGTTGTCTTATGGTCTTTGTACGTTCGTCTTGTCTTGCAATGATCATCCGTTGTGGATGTGAGCAGATGGTGGTGCATCTCTTGAAGAAATGCTAGAAGAAGAAAATTTGGAAGATGCAAATCTGGTCGAAGTTGAAGTAAAGGCCGAGCCTTAGAGCGCTCGTAGATGTTAGGCTGTTAATGTTAGATCGTTTTGGACGTTCGGTTAATCCTTTTGTAAAACCGTTCGTTCCGCCTTATTCCCTGTTACTCTGATACGCTCGTTATTTTTGTAATGAAGCCGTTCGGTTTTGAACCACTGAATGCTGTTAATATTAAAGACTGTTTATTTTACTGTTAATTGTAATTAATCCTGATTTATGGTAATTACTGTATTTTGGGATGTTACACAAAAAGTTGACAACTTTGGGTTATCATAGAAACGTTTTCTAAAATTTTAATAATAAATAAAAGAAAATATTTTTGTTAGTTTCTTTTCAACTAGACAACTTCTTTGTCCACTTTGCTTTCTGCTTGTATTGGTATAGTCTTGTATGGTTGTAAACCTAAATTTTATTTTGTTTTACTTCAATAATTTTTTGCAGAGTATATTTTGTTGGTTATTTGTAATAAATAAGAAACACTTCAACATTAAGTTGTTCATTTAATTGTTTAACATTATTTTAACTACAATAAAGCACTTGACTTTTAATGTTCAATCCTGTCAAAAATGGTTTTATGCTGAGAACAACTATTATTCAGATTTGTTCCAACTAAGTACAATCAATTGCCACCCATCCTAGTAAATAAGGAATATACAATTTTACAATATATGAAAATGAATAATTATTTTAGTTTTTCTCTCAGACCATATAAATTTTCGAAATAACGAGGGACTGAACCTAAAGCATAATTCAAGATCAACCCCACCTTACTCCAAAATAGAATAAATTCCAATGAAAGAAAAAGATCTCTTATTTCTTCTGCTCTTCTTCTCCGCCTGTTTCTAAGAATAAATGAAAAACCTCCACCAACACAATGTAATCCCTCTCAGAGAGGCGTAAACAAGAAAGATGCATCTGTGTGAAAGAAGAATATACGTGAAAGTATAAAAAGGGTATGTAGATAGATACACAGGTTCCTAGAAAATACTATCTCCTACCTGTGGTAGTCTTGCCTTTGCTTAAATCAGCAAGTTCCTCAATAAGCTTTCTCTCATCATTGTTGAGTCTTTTAGGGATTTCAACTTGCACACGAACCAACTGATCACCTCTCATATTGTTTTTATTAAGGAAGGGAACACCTTTCTTAGCCATAACAAGTGTTGTGTTGGGTTGTGTCCCAGCAGGAATTTTTAAGTCCACCGTTCCGTCTACAGTAGGAACCTTAGTTGTAGTCCCCAGGATTGCATCAATATACGAAACCTTGCAGGTGTACAAAATGTTAGTGTCATCTCGTTTAAGGACAGGATCTGGGATAACCTCAATAACTACGAAGAGGTCGCCAGGGGAACCACCTCTCCTTCCAGCATTCCCCTCATTTCGGACCCTTAGACGACTACCAGAGTCCACACCAGCTGGGACCTTCAGACTTATCCTCTTCGATTTCCTCACCCGACCATCCCCAGAACATGTATTGCAAGGTGTTGAAATTTCGCCCCTCCCATTGCATGAAGAGCATGTCATTGACTGCTGGAAGATACCTAACGGAGTTCTTGTTGAAGAGACAACCCGTCCTTGACCTCCGCAAGTGCTACATCTGGTTGGTGTAGTCCCTGGTTTATCCCCTGAGCCATTGCAAGTTCCGCAGCTCTCTAATCGGCTTATCTCTATTTCCTTTTCTATGCCAAAAACTGCTTCTTTAAAGTTCAAAACAAGACTGTAATACTCATCTTCACCATCAATTGCACCGTTCCAAGAACCTCTCGAACCTCCACCGCGATTCATGCCTTCAAACAATGATTCGAACAGATCAAATGGATTGCTGAAATCCTGGCATAACAGAGAAATCCTTCGTTGAGAAACGAGAATAAAAAATTAAATCATACATCATCAGAGGTAACTTACCCCCATCCCCATTCCAGAACCTTTAAGTCCAGCCTCTCCAAATCTGTCATATATGGATCGTTTCTCATCATCTGATAACACCTGTAACGGAAATTATTCAGAGAAACAAGTTGTTATTAGGCATATGCATAATGACAAGCTGAGTTCAACAGTCTGTAGTTTTATGTTAGACCATTAAAAGTGTATATGAGGAGGAATAAAAGAAGAGAGAGTTAGTGGCGGGTAGAGGGGAAATCAGTTAGAGGAGAGAGGGTGAGTTTGTTAGAAGAGAGAGAGAGTATAAATAACAAATAGTTTGAGAGAGGTAGAGGAGGATGATTTTGGAATTAAGACTGGACCTCTTGGCCAGTGGAGGAAGGGAGGCTTCCTTGGGGGGAGAGTGAGATACCTGTATTCATCTTTTCTTATCATTACAGAGGAAATATCAATACATATACATACATATTTCTTATACTGTTGAGTGTGTGAGTATTATTTGCTGCTGTTCGGTTCCTTGCATAAAGGAACCTAACATTTTACCTCATATGCGTTGCTGATTTCTTTAAACTTTTGGTCAGCTCCAGGTTCTCTGCAACACAAGATAATACAGATACTTGTTTAACAATATGAAATCCAATGTTTACAAAAATGATTCAGAATGCATATTACTCCAGAAAACTATGCAACTAGCAAAATTGACACTTGGGACTGCTTATTTTTTCTTGTTTTTATATAGAAAAAGGTAGTTTGAAAATAACAGTGTTTTGGACCTGAGCTGAAAGTTACTAAAAAAATGAAAAATAAGTTGTTTTCATACGCCTAAGAAATTAAAAGTAAAAAAATTATCCTCAAATTTTCCACCAATGTTTCTCTTCCTTCAACCTTTTTCCAAACAACTTCGTATCCTTTTTTGTAATTAACAATGTAAAAGTCTTTTTTTTCTATACACATTTAATTATCTTAAAATCACTTTTTTTAGTAAGCTTACCCAAACAAAAATTCATTCAATTTTCATAGATATACCAAACACACCGTGAAGCTCAATTTTAATTTCATTTTGGTACTAAAGTCTTCAATTTGAACAAATAACATCATTTTGCTTCACATAAAACCTCTACGCAAATGACAGTAAAAGAATAAGCATTGTTTTTTCAGTATGCAATGAATTATCATAAAACAAGAAAGAACAGCTAAAGTAATTCAAGAAAGCTTTATTGACCAAAGTAAAAATATGATTGAATGAAATTCACAAGACAGGTACAATTGCATTAAGGTGAGGGGTGGGGGAGTGTCAAAACGAAACAGGAAGGGGCATAATCAGAAAAAGAGACAGTCAAATCTATGAAATAAGAAAATAATAGTAGTAGTAATAATAATAATAACTACTCACTTGTTGACATCCGGATGATAATTCCGGGCAAGCTTCCGATACGCTGAAATGTGAAAAAGCAAGAACTTTGATATTTCTATGATAAACTAGGCACTAATCACAGTACAACATGCACAATCCAGCAAATAATTCCTCATTAATCACAACTTCTCAATCAGAAAGATTAAAATGGACAAACAATCTTGAGGGGGTAAAAGTGCTTCCACAACGAGAGAAGATGAAACAAGAAGGACAAAGGGATAAAAATGGACATATAACAATAACTGGTGGACAGAAACGATCACAGTCAGCAGAAAATAAAGCAGAGTGAGAACAGATGAGTTCCAATCTTTGTAAACACTACAGCAGAAGTAAATATGGACGGAAAGGATGATGGATGTTTAAATTAGAGTTAGGTGGAACAAGAGAAAAGAGAAAATATGTTTCACTAATATGATTACGGTTAGGAAACAAGGTATGAATCCTAACTATCTTCCTCTCTCTCTCAAGTCAAAAGAATAGCACAAGCAATTGAATCAACGTATAGTATGGTATTCACATCAAGAAACAAGAATACAATGAGATATCAGGAGCTTAACCTCCTTCACCAGGTACTCAGACCGGTCTGCACAAGCCAAGTTTCTAACTGTCTACCGAAAACAATAAAAGAGCTCCTCTTATATAGACATTTGTCCCGCCCCCCTTAACCGCTCAGCAGTTCCTTATTTCTCTATTCTTTTTCTCCTTTCGTATACTCTCTAAGTCCTAACATTACTCCCCCCTTGAAGATCAACCTTGTCCCCAAGGTTGAACTGAAACTGCTCATGCAACGCTATCCTATTCCGCCAGCCGAGAAGGCCGAGAGCTCCATCCGTTTCAGCTCCACTTCTACCACCTCCTCTTCTACATCCTCTTCATCCTCAGCCAATAACACTATTCGTAAACTCTTCTCAGGGCATTGGTGCCTTGACCTGAAAGGTCCCCCACATCTGTAACACCTCCCTTCTTCTCTTCGCTTCAAAAATTCTGGGTAGGGAAGGTTCCGCGAGTTTCTTCCTCTGTCATCACTTCCCCCAGGATTTCCTTCTCTCACCGCACTACCCGTCGTGCTGTCTCTCCTCGCCGATCCGACGCTCTCAGTTGCGACAATCCTCCCCGGGTTACTCCTCGCCGCTTCGGTTCTCGCCACCACCGCCCCTCCTCCCGTTGTTCGACCCCACAACTAGGAATCCTTGGGTGCTGCCCAAACACTCAGACCTAACCCGCGTAGTGCCTCTTCGACCTCCCGTGCAATTTTCATTGCCGCCATCAAATTTCGTGGGTCGTGTGGCCGTATTTGGCACTGCAATTTCTCCCTTAGGCCCGCCAGGAAATACCCAACAGTTGGTCGTTCGAAAACTCCTTCATTTGTCCGGCCAGTGCTTCAAAATCCCGAACGTACTCTTCCACGGTGGTCATTTGCCTTATCGCCGCCATCCTTTCAAAAATGCCGCCACAGTGGCGACTCTCAAACCTGATCAACAAAGCCTCCTTAAGCCCTTCCCACGATCGGTCGCTCGCTTTATCTTTCCAAAACTTAAACCAATATCCGACGCTTCCCTCCATGATAATATGGGCCAATTCGATCTTCTCCGCCTTCGCCACCTTCTGTATTTCTGAGAATTTTTCGGCCCGATTGATCCAATTCAGAGGGTCGGGTCCTTCAAAGATGGGTAATTCCACCCTTTGCCTCCAATTGGGTAGGTTCTCTGATCGCTCCCCATCTCTCTCCCCCTTTGCGTCGTCGCGCCGGTCCCTCTGATTGTCGTTGACAGAACCCTGGCTTCCGTCGGAGTTCTCATCGGCGTGTTTGGTGTGCGCACCCATCATCCGCATCAGTTCTTGGATGTCTTTGCGCATCGCGATAGACTCTTGACGATTCGTCGTTGATTCTGCCTTCAACCCGTCTACGGCCATCTCAATGTGCTCCAATCGTCCCTCGACTACGTTCATTCTTCCTTCCATCGTTTTTGTTCTCACCGTACAGTAATCCGGCAACTTCTTGGTCCAGCAGCTTCTTGATTCGGCAACTTCTTGATCCGGCAGTCCCCTCCCAAGCGGATCCGGCAGGTCAGACCACTTTGTTATGAAACAAGGTATGAAACCTAACTATCTTCCTCTCTCTCTCAAGTCAAAAGAATAGCACAAGCAATTGAATCAACATATAGTATGGTATTCACATCAAGAAACAAGAATACAATGAGATATCAGGAGCTTAACCTCTTTCACCAGGTACTCAGACCGGTCTGCACAAGCCAAGTTTCTAACTGTCTACCGAAAACAATAAAAGAGCTCCTCTTATATAAACATTTGTCCCGCCCCCCTTAACCGCTCAGCAGTTCCTTATTTCTCTATTCTTTTTCTCCTTTCCTATACTCTCTAAGTCCTAACAATTACTATGTTCTATTGATCTCTACTCCAATTTATACCAACATTTTAAATCAAGTACAGTGCTTGTCCAAATAATTGGTGTTTCCTGTTCAATAATTTTGTATTGTCAATGCAGAACTATCCCATATTACAAGGAAAATACGTGAAAGGGATGATAAGTCTCACTTTCTAGATTCTTGGGTCAAAGATTTTCCTCACAAATGCAAGATTATCTATCTCTATTATTTATAAGCAACATCATTTATTGTTCAGACTATCTAACCTAACTAACTCAGATATTTAACTAATTATTGGGTAACTACCTATCATAACAAACCACTATAGATGGTTACCTAACAATTTTATACCACATTTATAGCCAATATCCCTTCTATACAAAATCCTCCTGCCTCAGTAAAATGTGGAAGTGCAAACCAAGGAGTAAATAATTCCAACTAATTTAAATTTTTGGTGTGGAAAGGTAACCCTATGCTTAATTAGAATTGGTAGGAACAGAAGTCCATTGGAAAAAAAAAAACAAAGAGAGAGCTCTCATATCTAATGAAAAAATGTAATAGGCTCTTGTTTGGTAGTATACTAATCGATCCTCGCAACTAAGTGAAATTACTCAAATCCCCATTGTAGGTTCTAGTATACTTCTTTGACAATTTTATGTTCTAGATTTCCTTCAACGAACTTTTCTTGTGTGCTTTATACACACACAGATGTATACATATACATACATTGCATACACACACAAATAAGTAAAAGTATTTTGATTTCTCAAAGGTCAAAGAAAACAGAAAGAATCACAAAATAGTGGGTAATCATTAATAGTCAAAAAGTAAAATTACAGAGATAAATATTTTTACTTAAAAATAGATGGCTAGCAGAATAAAGGTTATTAACAGATCATTACAGAGCTGAATAATGGAGAGATTATCATGTAGAGGATAAGGCAACAAATGGACATTACCGCTCTTAATTTCAGATTTGCTAGCATTCCTTGAAACCCCAAGGACAGAATAATAATCCTGCATGTTGACAAATAAAGGGTTTTCAGCCCAAGGGCTTTATACACTTTAAATAAGAAACATACTTTCAAAAAGTGCTATCATATATTTAAAGCACATCCACAAAAGGAACTCATTGCTGCTCAAGGCTGCATTTCAGACTTACTGCATCAGCTCTAACAATCAACCTTGATCCCTTGCGATGATTAAAAGTTTGGGGTGCAGCCACATTGAGTAGTGTGGAATCTCGAGAAAAAAAGCTTGAACTTGATGCAGCCATGAAGCTTACCCTGCTGGTAACACTGCAAGGTGACTTAAACATATTACAAAATCCAGCACAATGATCAAGCTGGAAATTGAGTATATCTGTTGGGTAGGTGCTAAATATGTTATTTGTTGGAAATTGGATTCGTGTATCACATGATAAAATGTCATTTAGTCAATATTGCACTGTGGAGTAGCAGGACGGAGCAACCCTCAGATGCCACAGATTTCAAATAGCAATGTTATCATGATATAGGCTTCAGAAACCCATATTTACCCGCTGAAAGAGCATTCTATTTAGTTTTTGCAGGGTAAATTGTGATTTCTCTCCAATTTTCAAATGCGTTTGTTCCTTCAATAGTAGGATTTTAAACCCGTCCTTGATCATCCCAAACACAAAAACTACTGTCTTGAATATTGTTCCTTCACACTTAACAGGACTACTTTTTCCCAGTGTTCCATTCTTTTTTTGACATCCTTTAAACTTCCCAGATCACAGTCTACTATTTTTATGTATTTGTTATTTTTTCTATTAATGTCACTATAATCTTTAACTTTTTGACTTCATTAATATTTTCTTATTACTACAAGATTGATGGTGAGTAAAGGTGCAAATGCCACTTTTATTCTTTATTATGCATTTGTTTAACTTTAGAGTTTTCTTTAGTCTTTGAATGTTAATATGTATGCTATAAACTATTTATTTTGTACTACATTATTAAAATAACAGTCATCCCAAGTTTATAAAGCAAGCCGCTATGCTGCTATTCAAGATGATGTGTATTAACTAAGTAAAAAGTTGCCACCAGGTCTATTAATAGTCTATATATATGGATGTCTGGCATAAACTATGTACTCAAGGAGAACAAGAAAGCATAGTTTCTAGAACTTTCTCGCTTTGTCCCCCTCTAAATCCAACAATACTTACAGACAGATAGTATAGAAAGATTCCCTAGTATCTGATAATTCAGGCCACACCCAAACAATAAAATTGTTGTTAATGACAATTAAAGTAACAAAATTACAAATTACATCTAACTTATGATTATATCCCAGTTGATCTTGGTGATGTTATAGAGAAAACAATATTAAATAGAAATATATGCTTGCATCAATATGAATAATGAAAATTATTTTTAGGGCTGCAAACCACAGACCTATAGTTAATTTGTTACACGCAATGATTGCCCCATAAATTGTTATTAAAGGAACAACTTTACTTTTTCCATACTACAAAATAAATATTCAATCATAGAACTCACTTGTGGCTGGATGATGCAACCTTGCCTGTAATACTGGATCTTACAAAGAGCTGAGGATGAATTCCCCATTGTGCAGTAGATGTACTACTAAAAGGTGTTATTGCCATCAACCCTTATTGATGATCTGCCAGCTGAAAAAAATTGCAGACTGAACTTTAATATGTTAGCATGGTAAGAGACCCTCTAAATGTTGCTAGAGGGGAAGGTTAGATCAGGTGTTCAAGTTGCCAAATGGCACTACAAGTATAATGTATAAAGAAAAAAAAAATCTTAAGTAATGATAGATAAACCTTTTGACCATAAGATTACACAACTTATGCAATTAAAGCAGAATTACTTTTTTATACAATAAAGAACTAGTACATCCTCAGAAGTTGAATTGGCTCCTTCTTTAATTGTCTTCAGAAGATGTTCACTGCTATTGATCAATATCAAATCAATTCTTAAAAAAAAAAAAAAAACTCTTACATTTTTAGTATCAATTTATATCAATCAATCCTTCAAGAATTATTTGAGTTTAATTCTCAAGTAAAAGGACTAAGATGGTTTTAGGCTTCCGCGTGATGAAAAGTAATTGGACTAGTATTTCAATACCTAAATCAAATGATACCTATTTCTTAACCACTCCAAATGAAAATTCATCCAGAATCAATTACAACCAAATGCAAACCAATAGCCAAATAAAGTTAAATCCTGAATGTAACCCTAAACCTACAAAATAACAAAACTACGACGAGAACCAGATAAAAAATTACAAGCTCCGAATGAATTACAAGCAAATTCAACTTTCATTTATCACCATGAAATAAAATTAACTCCAAAAGCAACAACAAGTATCAATATAAAAAAGACAGAAACGGCAACATTCGAATCGCGTCTATATAACAACTTGACTTAAAAGAATCACAAGAAGCAAACGGCGCAAAATTAGCCATGAAAATCGATTAGTTTATTAAAGTGGGAACTGTAAAATCTCAAAGAGAGAAAACCTGGCGGTAGTGGCGGTAGTGGCGGTAGTGGCGGTTCTTTTTTTTAAGCTTCGCGCTCTCTCTGAACAGGGAAAAGTGAGCGCTGAATTGAAGGTTAGATTATTGTGCTCAGTTCTCTTTGATAATTGATGGTGGGTGGACACACCCTAGTATTGCTTTCTCTTTTGGTTCTTCCTAGCTGTTTGATTTATTGTGGTTATTAAAATACACGTACCAGTCTCGCCCCTGATTGATTCTCTTCCTTGCATATTTCTCTATCCTTTTTCTCTATTATTCAGGATATTAGATACTATGTTAACAACCTTTTCCTAAAATCTTTTTAATAATTTTTTCTCAAATCTTTCTCTTAATAGTCAAAAACTAATTTAATAAGATAACATCAAATAATTCCTTTCAAATTTTCAACGACTTTTTTAGTGTTTTTTTTTATTTTAATTTTATGAACTTAATTAGTAAAGACCTAAGTTGAGATTTTGGGTTTGGTTTTTTAGTTGACTTTTTCCTAGTCTGTTTAAGTATTAGATTATTAATTATAAACGGGTTTAATTTTGACTTCACTTCTTTCTTATTAAATTATTAATTATAAGCTTGATTTTGTAAAAGGGTAACATTGTTTTATAACAATTTTTTAACAGTAACATGTCATTATTTTATTAGTTTATTTAAATTTATTTTTTTAAAATATTTAAAATAAATCAATCACTATATGTTGTTAAAATATATTTAAAAAAATTGTTAAAAATACATTTTTCTTGGTAAAATTTCAAATCTTTATTACTTTTTATTTTCTATCTTTCTCTAGTTCTCGTTCTCTCTTTTTCACTTACCTTTAAATTTTTTTTATTTTTTTTTTCAAAATATGATTATAGTACACAATAGATGTTGAACATTTTTACTTAACGATACTTTTAAAAGATACAAGTTGTTATTTATTTTGTGAATCTTTTCTTCTTGTAAGGGTCTAAAAAGTATAAGGCTATTGGATCTTCTGTTAAGGCAGTCAGACCCATAAACTAAGGATACCTTAGTCTTAGAGGAGACTTTTCAGAAATCCAAGTTCATTTTACAGCTTTCCTTTCTCTCTCTAAAAACTCTTTCTCCCTAAAAGTTCTCTGACTTCTCTCTAAAATATCCCTTTGTTGAACCGTTAGACTTTTGTTTAGGGGCCGCCTAAGCAACCACAACGTCAAGGGCTTCCTTTTGATCTGATCATATTTTCGTTTGGACCGGTAAGTGATTTTTCCCCTTTCCTTCGTTGTTTCTAGAGCCTAGGGCATGCAACGTTACTGGTTTCATGTTACTAGTGAGGTTTCATCTTCATATTTTATGCCCAAACAAGCTCTAAGAGTTGTGCTCTACACCAATTTGGTGGTTTATAGGTACTGTTGAACCTGCCTTTGTGCGGAGTTATTGTTAGGACTTCTTAAATTAGTTGTGCTTTGGAATCCAGGTAAAGGGAGCTGGGGTTTTCTCTTAATTTCGATTTAGTGAACTAGGGCATGTATGACTTAGATTTCTGTTTGAAGCTGTAAATTTATGTTATATGAAACTGCCCTGTATGTGAATGCTGTTTGAACTGTGAATTGATGTTGTGATTGATCTGGGAATAACTATGTTGTTGTGATTAAATATGGTGGAGAGTGTTAATACTGTTATGATGGTCATTTTGGAAGGGATTAAGTAAACTGAGATTGTGAGTTACTATGATTGGGGGTGTGATTGAAGTACTGAGACAGTGTAGAGAGGTAATTTAGGACTGGTTGAGAGCACGTTGTTGGTAGGATAGAGGAATCTTAAAAACCGGAGTTGGTACATCCCTGATCATAGAGCAGCCCTAGCATGGCCCAACAAGTTGTGACTAATCATATGTACCGGCATATGGTGAGTCTGATGTGTTCAGACATTTGATTCTTCTCCGATGACCAATTGGGTTAATAAGGAGTGTTTGAGGGTGGAAATCATGTGTTAGCTTTGTTAGATGAGTAAACAGTTACTGGGGTACTGTTTTAGGTCTTTTGAGAGGAACTAAGGTAGTAAATTTGAGCTTAGGTGGTCTTGAGTGCAATTAGGCAGTTTGGCTAGCTTGGATGAGTCAATTAGAACTGATTAGGGTCATAAAACTGAGTAAATTCATGGGGTTAAATATGTTTTTGGTCCCTTAACTTTCAGCGAAAATTGGAATTAGTCTCTCTTCAAAACTTTGGCCTAATTTAGTTCCCAAACTTTCAGAATGTGTGAATTTAGTCCTTTTAACTAAATTTTGTTAGGTTTATTTGATGTTTCAAGTGCGTTTCATGATAGCATTTGAGTTGTTTACACCGTTTCACATATTTTTGCTTCAATGTTCACTAAGAAATGCGTTTGAAACATCAAATAAAGTTAACAAAATTTGGTTAAAAGGACTAAATTCACACATTTCTAAAGTTTGGGGACTAAATTAGTCCAAAGTTTTGAAGAGGGACTAATTCCAATTTTCACTGAAAGTTAAGGGATAAAAAACATATTTAACCCTAAATTCATGTTCAAAATGGTAGAATTGAAATTGGGTTCTTGGGTTAATGAAATCGGAGTTTTAAGTTAAAAGTTGGGTATTGATCACTTTAGAATCATGCTAATAATGTTTATCATCAAATAGACAGGTTTAATTAGGCTTATACTACGATCTAGGATCATTAGAAGTTAAGGAAGAGGTCTAGAACGAGTTCTGGGGTGTTGAGTGCCTGAAATTTGCAGAATTTCATTCTGCAGAATTTCATTCTGCAGATTATGCAGAGTCACATAGTGCACCCTATGTGCTATGCAAATTTTAGCTGAAAGGCTCACCGTCAGGAAAATTCGCTCAGTGCACCAAGGGTCGTGCGCTGTCCGAATTTTTGCTGTCAAGCCTTGCCTTCCCCATTAGGAAAATTCGCTTGGTGCGCTGTGCGAATTTTTGTTGTCTTGCCTTGCACCCTAGTGCGCTGTGCGACCAGGTTGAGTGAGTTTCACACTTTTCTTCATATGTTTGAGCTGTTTGATGTTGTTTGACTGTCAGGGTGTATGTATGTCTATATAACTGATTTGGGTGACTTGATTTGTGTAACATGATTAAGAGTATGTTATATTATGTTGCGGAATACAGTTTGAAGGTATGTATATGTACAAAGTTTGTGATTCAAGTAAGTGCATCAGGTGTGATTATTGGACGTAATTCCATGATCCTCAAGGGAGGTTACATGGTGATGCCCTATGGTTTGTTGTGATTGACCGTATGAATGGCCGAAGTGACCATATGGGGTTTATCCTGACATTTTAATGATCATCCATGCTCAAGTAGAGAGTGATGAGTCATGTGGTGAGAATAGTAGGAGGTCCTAGCCCATAGGTTCTTGGGTGAGTTATAACGGACTAACCTCGGGTTGCAGCTGATGGTTTTCCAGTTACTACACCACCCGGGTGCACAAACCCCTGGAACTTGACATTTCATGCTAGTCCCGATGGTCAAATCACGTGGTCGATCATTGGTATCAGAATAATGCGTTCGGTCTTAGTCTGTATTGTGTTATGGTCTTTGCATGATGTGTGTGATTGTATAACATGATTTTTATATCTAGCTCACTCTTGCTTGTTTGTGTTGCCTGTGTATGTTTCCTTTTGTGATGATCATCCACTTGGATGAGAGTAGATGTTGAGGAGGTTCCCCTGGAGCAAGAGCTTGAGGATGCTGATGATGCAACCTAGTCTTCCTAGGAGTTCCTTAGTCATTTTATGTTCTTTTGAAATACTCTTTATGATTAAGTTCAAGTTTAGTACGCTATTGCACTTAAAGTTTTAAATTCTTAGACCATTCCGGATGACTGTAATCCTAAACACCTTAAACTACTGTTTTAACTGTTTTCTATTATTATGATTGATGATACCTTTATATATATACTGCTATATATTTGAGATGTCACAATTGTAATAATATTTTTTTCGTCAATAAGTTGAGATGTATCTCCACTTGTTTGATCATAATACTTTGATTTAGGTTTCTAAATTTTGAGTAATTTTTTTGTCTGGATTTTTAGAATTTGTTTTAAAGATAAACATTGTATATAAGAGAAGTTATTTATATATTTTTTTATAGAAATAATATGAATGTGAAAGTATCTTAAATTTTATGTAGAGACTGTGGTTGGTTAAAAATTTTTTTTGAATTGTTGAATTTGAATGTAACTAAGTTTTGCTTGATGAATTGGATACTTGATAAGTTGATATAGTAACTAAATTATATATGTGAAGTATAAATTTTTTTTGAATTAAGTTTTAAATACGATTAGATAAATAGAGTAAATTTTTATATTTTTCTTTATTATAATTTAGGAATTTGATGTGATTAGAAAACTTTTCATTCAAGCAAATACAACATTGAAACTCAATCATATTCTCTGTCTAAAATATTTTATTAATTTGTGATTTTAATTAAATGAGTTATATCATATAATTATGTTTATTAAACATTTATGAAATTGCATGTTGTATGAAAATGATCTTAAAAATTAATAAGAATGGTAAAAAATTATGATTACATACATGGAATTTTATGTATTAAGTGTTTGTATTTGTTATAACAAACATATCTCTTTGTTTCATTGATAATCTAAGTTATAGACTAAGATATTGGATGTCGAGAAACTAATAAGAAATTTTTGCATATTGTGACATAGATAGATGTCCGATTTAGACTGTAATAAACTTGTCGTAACTTATTATTTTATATTTGTTTGTAAATCTAAGTATTTAATCATATGCTAATATCTATTAAGGCATGTTTAATACAAATCTTATACATGTAATTTTGATGTATTGATTCATAAGTGGTTTATATGATAAAAATATTTTTAAAAAAATCCTTTTTTCTCAAAACAGCTAATTCAAACAACACAATTTTCCATATAGAACAAATATAATCAAAATATAATTACTCCCAAAATTTCTCATCCAAATACACCAATGCTGTAAAGGTTTTGTTACTAAGTTGCATGTACACTTAACCAATGGCACCCAAAACTGAGAACATAATCTTCTCAAATCGTAATCATTTGTCACACATATCCTTCGAAGTAAGGGAAATCAAACACATTTTGTATTCTTTGAAGGAACTGTAACATGGGCTCTGGGCACGTAGCAGAAGAAAGAGAATCCAAAAGTGCAGTACATATATCTCTCAGTATCAAAGGTGATTTTTCCTGAACCCACTTCAAGTGCTCAATGGCAATTGGAATCTCTTGTGCATCTGACAAACTTTTCAACAAAATTATATGGGATTCTGCACATCCTATATCATGATTGAGACTACAAAGTAATTTGGATGCAGCCATATGATGACCTGCTTGAAAAACATACAGCATATGTTAAATTGAGATGAGGCAGCAAGCTGACAAGCACGCATTTGCAGTGCATTATGTTACAAAGATTTGATTGACTGGATAATACCTTTCCTGCACAGTGATGATGTAAAGGAGCTCAATATGCCTTTTGCATTGATTATGTCCTGTTTGACAGACTTGTTATAGAGCTCAACAGCTGCTTCTAGTTTGTCTTCTTGGCAGATTCCTTCTAGAAGAAAAGTGTAAGTGGTAACATCAGGTTCCACTCCCTTGTCTAACATCTGGTAAAAGAGCATTTGAGCCTCTTCAGTTTGTCCCACTTCACAAAATTTTTGTATAAGAAGGTTGTATGTTTTCAAATTTCCCAAACAGCCGTTCGAGAACATCTCATCCCAGAGCTTCCTCGCCGGACGCAGTAGATCCTCCTTACAACACGCTTCCATTATGTAATTATAAGACGAGACATTGGGTTGAAACCCTTTCTTCTTCATCTCCTGCAGAACAGTATAGCCTTCTCTCACTTTCCCAGCCCTGCACAAAAATGAAATCATTACATTGAAACCCTCCACATCTTTAAAGTAGTTTTGAGAATTCAAAACATGGAACGCCTCCAATAACTCATCAACCTTGCCATGCCTACACAGATTCCTACACAAATCATTGACAGTCAAAATAGTTGGGAACCTCTCTTTCTCAACCATGAAATTGAAAAACATTATAGCAGTACTAGGATCTACACTTGATACCGATCCTATCAATGCATTGAGAACGTCGTCATCAACAGGAAAATTACCACCAATTATAACCTCCCCAACTTCTTTTGCTTCACACATCCTTCTCTCCGTAATCAAGTCAAGTATCAAGTCCTTGTAATCACTGCTTCTAGGAGCCACCCCTAACTTCCTCTTCATCTTTAAAACTTTCACTTCATCAGCCACATTCCTCATTGATCGGAACCCTGCGGCAACAACCCAGTAAGCCATGAAATCGGGTTTCCAACCCCTACTCCTGAGATCACCCAACATCCACAAAGCCTCCGATACCTTAGAAGCCCGACACAACCCATGAACAGTCAAAACCGCCACAACAGAACCATTAATCCCAGAACCACATTCCTTAACCTCATCCAACAACCTCACCACCCTTTCCACATCACCCTCTCCACAAACCCGCCAAAGAAACACCCCAAATCCCAGTGTGTTGAAACCAATACCACTCTGAGTCATTTCCTCAAACAGCTGGTACGCACTTTCCAAACACCCATCAGAGGCAAGGGCAGCCAAGAGCGAGTTATAAGTGGGCCCTCCAATTTCGGCACAAAGGGGAGCAACATTACCCAAGAGCGAAAAGGCTTCGCGAGCACGGTTGTGGGCAATATGGGATGCTATGATGGAGCTGAAAAGAGAAGGGTGGATGGAAAAGTTCCATTGGAAAATAATCTGTTAACATGTCTAGTAATTTTTATACTTTTGAATAAGATTTTAAAAAGTTATATATCTTAAGTTAACTTCTCTTCTAAACTTAACATTTCATGTCTACTAAATGCTCAATTCATTCTAATTTATGGAACAACACATTAGCTATTCAATTTTTGATTTCCATGCAAATTTTGATTGATAGTGGCTTATTGATTATACAATTTAAATACCAATTTAAGTCTTTATGTAATCCAAAACACCTTCTATATCCAAACTACCTATGCACATTGAATCATTATTTCTTTCATTGGACAATTGTATAAATTTTGAAACCACAAAGTCACAAGTATTATTATTTTAATGTACGCATTCGTTTTTGTTTTAAGTCGTTAATAATGTTTTAAAACATTAACATATTACAAATTATAAAGTTTATGAAAATATTTATATTCTTTTCTTACAGCTATGTTTACATTTTTAATTGATTTCTAAAACATCGTTACATATTTTTATTTTCTCAACTTACTTTTATTTTAATAATGATATATTATTTATGATACGAAAATGTATAATTTTAAAGGACATTACTTTTTAATAAATTCATAGAAAATATAATTGATATATATAATAAAATAAACTTAACAAAAAAATTATTTTTTTACATACTCAATTAAACAATAATCATTAAACATTCAAAGCAAAAACTGATGATATTTTTAGAAACATTAAACTTATTCAAGCCTTTAATATATAACTTGGAGTAATGCTACCATACAAATTCATAAATAGCTTCGTTTTTTTATCAACGTTTTCTCAAACAAGCAAGTAAATGGTAACACTAGTCATCTCGTTAATTAGCATATTATCTTGAGATTTTTAATTATCATCCCTTCTTGGTTTGTAATTTACATCTACCATAGTGACCTTTCAGGTTTAAGATAAATCAAATAGCATTCTTATGTACACATTCTTATGTATACATTCTTAGGTTTAATTGCTTCCTTTGTCCCCAGTTTGGTTGAATTGTGTCAAATTCATCCTCATTTTTAAAAAAGTTTCATTGTCATCCTCACGTGGTGTAAAAGTGTCAATTGAATCCAAACATTGAAAAAATTTGTGTCAATGTAGTCATCTCCGTTAAATACACATTAACTGCGTTAAGTGGTTGATTATTTGGCACTAGAGAAGTAAAACGTGGCAAATGAGTCACAATAGTGGTAATGACGTGTCATTTAGGGTATTTGTATTTGTGAACGAAAACTAATTAGGGCATTTGAGATATTTGAGATAGAGTGTTTCTGAGTTCAGGAAGGGTGAAAAATCGCAATTGGGGCTTTTGAAAGCAGAACGCGTTTGGTGATTTGGAAGCGTTTGGTGATTTGGAAGTGCGAAGTGGGTTCCATTCGAAGGTCCATTCGAAGGTACGTGTACATTGCTTTCGTTGGGTTTATGGTTGCTTTGGTGTGTGTGTTTGCTTCGTGTGTGTGTTTGCTTTTGTTGTGGTCCCCCATAAGCTTCGTGAGTTTATTTTTCTTCCTCCCTGTACTTCTTCCTCCCTCTTTGGGTGTTTGTTGAGAAATGGCTGTTCTTCGGTTTGGAGTTGGTTGAAGAAGTGTTGGTACTGTGTGGATTGGGGTTGGGTGAGAAAGCTTGGTTGTGAGGTTGTGTCGTTTTTTCGTTGGCTTAGGAAGTGGCAATGTCATTGAATCATCAGTGTTGTTCGTCTTGCTCATGGGGGAGCTGTCGTGCCGTTTCATCCAGAGGATTGGTTCAAACTAACATATGTCATTGTGGGGAAGTTGCTGTGTTGAGAGTGGCGAAAACTGTGAAGAACGAAGGCAAACAATTTTGGGGATGCCCTAATTACAAGGTTTGTTCAATGGCTGTAGTTTCATTTTAGTGATTAGTTTATTTTTTGAGTAATGAAATGTTTGTGGTTGGATGTTTTGAACAGCGGACTCGAAACGAAGAACTTCAAGGATGCAATTATTTTAAATGGTGCAATGAAGCTAATTTGGATGAAAGGGATACTATTATTGCTAGGCAAAGGAGGAAAATTATTAGTCTGGAGAAATCTGCTATGGTTTCTCAGAAATGGGAGAAGCAATTAACATGGATGCTATGTTTTATGGGGTTTATTAATGTCATCCTTGTTTGTATCTTGTTTAAAATTCCATGACTATTTTGTATTAGACAATGTGTTGTATTAGACAGTTGTTGAAAATGAATGAAAAATCTCAATTTCTTCTTTCAATAGCTAATTGGCAGTGATATTGTTGAAGAAGGTGGATGTTCTTTCAAATACAACCTAACAGCTAAATTCAAATTTGATGACAGCAACAATTTAATGGCTACTGTACACAGTTATCAGTTGCAGTAGAAACAATATTGCACTTGTCATTTATCTTCAAATGAAAATAACTAATAAATAATATAAGATTCAATGAAAGTTGAGTATAAAATCAGAGCTTCGAATGCACATTGAATATAACAGCAGAATTCACTTCAAATGCTTTTTCTTTACGTAATTTGAAAACTTGTGATAAATTCATTATGATTGTCCAAAGCTATTCCATTGCTTTATTACATACCGAACCGAATCTTACTTAAGAGAATTGGACAGTAGAAATCAGTAAAAACAGAGGCTTAATCACCATTTCAACAGTAAATTTTTTTCCAATGCGAATAATGAACTTGGAATGAGCGTTGACTTCATATTCTTTGGACGAGCGTCCCCTTGTGCGCGCAGGGGGCGACGAGCGTCCGCTTGTTATGAACCGAGCGTGCGCTAGCTATGTGACGAGTGTCCTGGCGACGAGCGTCCTGGGCGACGAGCGTCCACTTGATGTTCTCTGGATGAGCGTCTTGACGAGCGTCCATTTCATATTCTCTGGACGAGCGTCCTCTTATGCGTGTAGGGAGCGACGAGCGTCCGCTTGCGATGAACCGAGCGTGCCCTTGCTATGTGACGAGCGTCTTGGGCGATTAGCGTCCTGGCGACGAGCGTCCTGAGCGACGAGCGTCCAATTTCCTTCTAAGTCGCGCAGAAACTAACTCATCTGCCAGTTTTGATCCGACATGCAGAAACTAACTCAGAGCGTCTGAATTATGTTCATACCTGCATATTCATGAATCTGCTGAGTGCAGACAGCTAAATGCAGCTGAATTCAAATTTGATGCAGTAGAAACAATATTGCACTTGTCATTTATCTTCAAATGAAAATAACTAATAAATAATATAAGATTCATCAGAAACTGTGCTTCAAACGACACATTGAATATAACATCAGAAACTGTGCTTCAAACTGGACATCATATTCATTGAACAGACAATACTTTGCTTCATCAAATAATACATCAGCACACAATACATATTGAAGTTTGTATCCAAAAAAAGGTGCTAGCCGAAACAAAGTACCAAAATACATATTAATAATAGCTAATGACTTTCTAAATCAGTTTGAAGGTGCTGTGGCAGTTGGGTCAGCTGGTGTTGAAGTTGTCTGAGGTGCTGTTGTTGATGGGTGACTTTGTTGGGGTTGTTCAACCTCGCATTGAGTAATTTGACTGGATTGAGTTGCATTTGGAGTTGTTGGAGCAGCTTGGGCAGCTTGTGGACAATTATTTCTTTTATGTCCAAGCTCTCTACATATGCCACATCTCTTACGTGTTCCACCTTGTCTTAGTTGAGTGTCATCTTTCTTAAGCTCCCAAGGCTCTAATCTTCTTTTCTTTTTTGGTCTACCAGGCAAAATTCTCTTAGGTGGAGGCAGCACATCAGGCATTGAAGTCATTTCCCACATATGAGCACCGTGGACTGGATATATCATTGGAAAGTATGTTTGTTCATAGGTTGACTTTGTAAACCAATGTGAGATGTAGTCTTCTCCATTAATGTTTAAAAATGTCATGGCAGTGAGGGCATGACAGCATGGGATTCCTGTTATACTCCATTTCCTGCAACTACAGTCCACTTTATCTATGTCAACAACAAACTTGTCACCAATGTTGGAAGTGTGTCTCACTTCAAATAATTTCAATCCTGACCAGCTGGAAAATGAAATTTGGATTCAAGTGAGTAAGTAAAGTAAAGAAATTAAAACAAATAAAACTTCATATTATGAAATCATACCTAAGTATCCAATATTTTGTGTTGTTTAATTCCTTTTGAAATCGTTTATAAATTTTGGGGCAAAAGGAACCTTCATATAACCTTATCTTCTCTCTATTTCTTGCCCATCTCTTCATTAGATACATACGAATGTCTTCCATCATTGTTATGATGGGCTTAGCCCTTGCATCCAAGATCACACTATTAAAAGCTTCAGAGATATTGTTTACTAGGGTGTCACAAGCAGCTGTAGGTGTAAACCTTGACCTTGACCAAAATCTATATAAAGAAAAACACACACATTTATAACACAACCAAAAAGTTCTAAATAATTGACATGGCTAACACTCTTGAAAACATACCTTGGTGGAATAGCTATCAAGTGCTTAAAGGCCTCTACATTGACATCTTTTATTTCTCTCATGACTGCCTCCCATGCTTGAGGATGGGTTGATGATGCTGCCTTCCATAATAGACGTTTCAGATTTTTTCCAGGATATTTTTTCCTAAAATTTGCATATATGTGGCGGACACAAAACCTTTGATCAACACGAGGTAGAAGTTCTTGTATTGCTGGCAGAAGTCCCTATCAAATGATAAAAGTAAATTTACTGAACATGAACATGGAAGACTAAGGTCTCATAATAAAAAACAATGAAATATAACTTACTTTTTGTTGATCTGAGATAAATGTATACGTTGAACAATTTTCAACACCACCAAGATCATCAATCAAGAATTCCAAAAACCAAGTCCAGGTTTCCTTATTCTCCACCTCCACAACAGCATATGCCAAAGGTAACATTTGGTCATTACCATCTCTTCCAACTGCTGTTAACAATTCACCGCCATATTTCCCTTTCAAGAAACACCCATCCAAACCTACAATGGGCCTACATGATATGAAACTCACCTTACATGCCTTCAAACAAACATAAAGTCTCTTGAATACTTGGTTCCCCTCATTAGGTTCTACACTAACTTTGACAGTTGATCCAGGATTTGACCTAAGCAGCTCATTGGCATAGTCATATACCCTTTTATATTGTTCTTCAAAATCACCTTCAATTTTATTGTGTGCCATTTTCTTTGCCCTAAAGGTTGTTGACCGAGACACATTAATATTCCATTTCTTACAAACTTTGTTTTGGAGGTTAGTCAAATTAATATTTGGATTTTCTTTTATGGTCTTCTCTAACCTCCCACTTAACCATTTTGATGTCACTAAACGCATATTAAATTCTCTACTGCAGGTATGCTTGTTTATAATCTTCCTTAACTGCCATGTATTTTGGGCAGCCTTATATGCACAATATGCGTACCATGGGCACTTCCCTTTTGCCCCACAACATTTAACAGAAACTCTTCTTTTATCACTTTTAAAAACCTTCAATTTCCTACCATTCTCTACACCGTAGCTTCTTATTGCTTCTGTGAAATCTTTTTTTTCACTGAAGAATGTCCCCACTTCCCAGTTATAGTGTTCCATACTTTTGGGCAATGAAAAAATGCCAAAATTTCCATAACGGTCTCTATCATCATTTGATGAATCACTTAATACAAGGCTGTCTAAACTTTCAGATTCCCAAGAATTGTCAGATAAACCTCTGTCATGTACATGCTGTAATGGAGGACACTTCCCACTTGGTCCACCCACTTCAACTTCCTCACTACGGTTACAGAAATCATCTTCACTCAACACATCCTCTTCATCTCCATTCCAACTTCTAACATCGTAGTCATCATGTCCCCCATCCTCTCTCTCAGCCTCTGCCTCCACAAAATTATCACTGTCAGCCTCTACACCCTCTCCTAAAACAGCCCCAACATCCTCTCCCTCAGCCTCTGCATCCACAAAGTTATCACTGTCAGCCTCTACACCCTCCCCCAAAACAGCCCCAACATCCTCTCCCTCAGCCTCTGCCTCCACAAAGTTATCATTAACAGCCTCTACACCCTCCCCCAAACCAGCCCCAACATCCTCTCCCACAACCTCTGCCTCCACAATGTTATCATTGTCAGCCTCTACACCCTCCCCCAAAACAGCCCCATCAGTGTCTCCCTCAGCCTCTGCCTCCACACAATTATCATTGTCAGCCTGTACACCCTCCCCCAAAACAGCCTTCTCACACTCTTCCTCACACTCTACCTCTACACGATTATCACTGTCACCCTCCCCCAACATATCAACGTACTCAGGATCTGACACCATGTGTACAACATACAGGTGAGATTGACCATTCAAAATGGCAAGGTTGACCAGATGACATGCACCCTTGTCATCAGATAATAGTTCTAACCTTCCTTCTAACACAGTACCACCACCCACTGAATACCACAACTCTTTAACATTAATATAGCCCATCTCCTTCAAAATGGACATAATTTCAAAGTAGCTCCATCTATCTGGGTCAATTTTTAAAGTAGATGTTTGACCAAACTCATATTTAAATGACCCATCATTCACAAATTTGCCCCCATGGTGAAAGACCACTTCGACATCACAGTTAGGCATCCTAAACTAATATAAAAAATCATGTCAGTCTAACTTTACCCAAATAACACTACATTTAATTGACCAAAATAACACTACATTTACATATCAGGATACGACTGTCAACCCATCAGGGTACAACACTTCCACAAAGCACTTTAAACAGACCATAAACAATTAAAACAAATTTGTACTGAACCCTAAACACAGCATAAAGATTGACTTTAACCTACAATGGGGGACCACACACAACACCCATAATGGGGGACAACAACAAACAGAGATAATAGTTTATGGGGGACCACAACAAAAGCAAACACACACACGAAGCAAACACACACACCAAAGCAACCATAAACCCAACGAAAGCAATGTACACGTACCTTCGAATGGACCTTCGAATGGAACCCACTTCGCACTTCCAAATCACCAAACGCTTCCAAATCACCAAACGCGTTCTGCTTTCAAAAGCCCCAATTGCGATTTTTCACCCTTCCTGAACTCAGAAACACTCTATCTCAAATATCTCAAATGCCCTAATTAGTTTTCGTTCACAAATACAAATACCCTAAATGACACGTCATTACCACTACTGTGACTCATTTGCCACGTTTTACTTCTCTAGTGCCAAATAATCAACCACTTAACGCAGTTAGTGTGTATTTAACGGAGATGACTACATTGACACAAATTTTTTCAATGTTTGGATTCAATTGACACTTTTACACCACGTGAGGATGACAATGAAACTTTTTTAAAAATGAGGATGAATTTGACACAATTCAACCAAACTGGGGACAAAGGAAGCAATTAAACCTACATTCTTATGTATAGATGTAATTTACATCCATACACATGGCAGTACTTAGTGCAGAACAGGATATTTGAACAGAGAAAAAGGAAAGGAGACATACAATTATACACATAATTACAATTTTTCCATTGAATTTTATGTACATACCAAAGTTTACATCTACTCCAAATTACACCACCAAAATGTATTCTTTAAACCATGTACAGACCCAATCGTATCTACTAAAAATCACACCCCTAAAAGCACTATATACTCTTTTGGATTTGGCATCCTAAAAGGACTACTTGCTTCATATTGAACCTAGGTAACATGCTACTGAGCACAACTAAGCTATGTAGATGTGTGTTTAAGCTTTCTTCTACTGTACAGGGTAAATTCCAAGACCCTTTGCTGGGGAGAAACATATATACAATCTCTTTAACTTGCACACATAAATTTCTGTTTCACTTGAGAGTAAGTGAAGGAAAATGCAGAGAATATACAAAGGAGGACTCAAGAATAAGATCTGATCAGCTTAAAATTCTGAAAAGATCGAGCTTTGAAAAAAATTCCTAAGAGAAATCCAATTGTTGTGGGTTGAGGGGCCTTTGGTGAAATACTAGAACTATGCTTTACGTTCAGTACTTTGTCACCAATCTGTCTGCGAATTGAATCTATAATCTTGGGGTCAACTGGGTTACCAGTAACATCTGTAACGTAAAAAGTATCTCTTGCCATTCCTTCTTCTGTTGATATTTCTGCTCTTTTGATACACAAACTGTTCTCTCGAAATATTCTTGTGATATCTGAAAGAAGTCCTACACGATCTTTTGTGCACAACTCCAGCTCCATTCCCTGCAAACAAATACATATCTTAGCATCATCATTCCATTCACAAAAGGTTGTGAGACGTGCAGCTTCAAGCTATGGATTGTTATCACACCTCAGATGCTCGCCTTTCAATTGCTGCTTCAAGACACTGCACCAGTCGTTCACGTTCAGCCTCTAAACTAATGGGAAAGCCACGAATATAAAACTCCTAGATGAAGGAGAAAATATGCTCGGTCAGAAAAATTCATGCTGACCATATGAAACTCAACTATAGAATGCATGTAGTTCATCTGATCAAAACATTGTTATGAGTCTAACGTTAAGTAGAATAAGAAACTTAATTTAATGTTATACTTGAGCCATAGAACTTTCTCACATAATGAACTAATATTTTAGGTTAAGTTCTCATCTTCTGTTTAAGTCATAGCAGTTGAAATTTACTGGCCAAAACTTTTAGTATTTGAGTTTAGTTTAGCTACAATAACAAGTACAGGATACAAAACAAAAAAGGTTGAACCATATAGCAAAAACACAAAGAGAAAAAAGCTGGCTAACCTGAAAAGCTTCTGTCCGTAATGTCTTGACAACACCATGAAAAACTACATACTGCATGTCAGTTAAAGTGCAAACAATATCAAACAACAACTTTGGTCGATCTTTTGCTCTCATGGTAACCACAGTGTAATCCTTCTCAACACAATCTACAACGGTTACATGAGGGAGAGGGCGTTTGTCTCTATCTCTGAGTCCCCCTCGTCCTTCTCTTTCAATCCTCTCATAGTCCCTATCAGCAAACATAATCTGATGTAATCTTCTGTCCCTGTTTGTAACTCCAGGGGGTGAAAGTGTTGTCCTTGCTGTCTTTGGATCATTGCTTCCCCTAAGAACATTAGATAGCAAATCCCTTATTGTAGAGAGGCGAGACGGATTCTTGATGGCACAGCCGCTGGAATCATCTGTCACATGAACTACAGCTGCAGCTCTAGTATTGTGTGTCCATATCTCAGCAGTCGCCACATTACAGTGAAGGTCCGTGAGAACTGCACAGATTTCAGATAGTAACAGGTCTGTCTGTGCCGGTGAGTTCAATTACAGTATGCTCTTCAGTAGGTACAACTCCAACAGACTCTCTCAGTGAGGGTGCAAAGCTCGGATTGTTTTCAATTCTCTACAAAAAAGAACAAAAATCACTGAGAAACCACAAAGTCACAAGACTTATTAACCATCATCTATTATCAAGGGGCTATGTATTATTAGCATGAAGAGAATCACAGATCACTTGCAGAAAGAAGACACTCACAGATCACAGATCACTATATAATTAATTAAATCAGTATGACAGTAATAACTAAGTTTATCTGTTATTACTGAAGTCATTTCCTCAAACAGCTGGTACGCACTTTCCAAACACCCATTAGAGGCAAGGGCAGCCAAGAGTGAGTTATAAGTGGGCCCTCCAATTTCGGCACAAAGGGGAGCAACATTACCCAAGAGCGAAAAGGCTTCGCGACACGGTGGTGGGAAATATGGGATGTTGTGATGGAGCTGAAAAGAGAAGGGTGCATGGAAAAGTTGAGAGCTTTGGCTTCTTTGAGGAGTGAATGAATGGCAGTGAAGTGGTTGGTGTGAGAGAGGGATTTTGGGGGGTTTGGGATCGAGAGAGAAAAGGTTGAGAATAACGAGAGAGATGAGTAAGGGTGGGTTTCTTGTTTTTAGGATTGAGAATCAAAATTATTGTATTTTTATTTACGATATATCAATGGACGTTATCAAACCCACGTGTATATATATATATATATATATATATATATATATATATATATATATATATATATATATATTTATTTTGAGAACCTCCAAATCTCACTCAAATACTCACGTAAATGTGACATCCTTCATTATGTACTATACTATTGTTGTACATTTTAATACGTGCTACATTTTTTTCTATACAATAAATAATAGAAACAATTTTTCTTTTAAAAAATATAACTATTTTTTAACATGTCATTTTTCTTTTGAGAGAATAAAATATAATTTTTGGGATTGATAGATTACGTTTTAATTTTTAAAGTTTAAGAATTAGAATATAAAACTAAACACTGTTTAAAAATTTGGTCCTCATTTAACAACAACAAATGAGGACTAAAACTAAAATTCTGAGAACTAAAACGAACGTTTCAAAAAGAATGAGGACCTTATACCTTACTTTGAAACAGAGACGAAAGACCAATAGTTTAGGGACTAAAAACATATTTTACCCATTTTTTATTATTAAATTAAAATATATTTTTTCAATTTTGAAGAAAAAAAAAATTCCTGAAATTTAGAAAATCAAAATCACAATTACTATGAATCTTAAGGCCTAAAGTATAATTAGTGAATTAATAAGGGAGCATTTTTATATGAAAAGAAAAAAAGGTATAAAGTAACAAAAATAGATGTGAAGAAGCTTAAGCTAAGCTAGTGACATCGATTCTTTAATGAAAGCATGGCAGCAGCACTACCAGCTTCTCTTCTTCTTACTCTCACCTTTCTCTCCATCAACATATTCCCATCTGCACCAGCCGCAGCATGCCGCGACACGTGCGGCTCCACTCAGGTGAAGTTCCCCTTCGGCACCGGTCCAGGCTGCGGCTCCCCTCTCTTCAGCCCCTACATAACCTGCGCCTCCAACGGCACCGCCGACCAACTCTTTCTCAAAACGCACTCCGCCGCCACCTACCCTATCACCTCCATCTCCTACGACACCTCCACCCTCACTCTCGCCCCGTCCTCCATGTCCAGCTGCTCCGCCATGCACCCCGCCACCACAAGCTTCACCCTCGACTGGACCTCCCCCTTCCAGCTGACCTCCACCACCTTCCTCCTCCTCTCCTGCCACCCCTCCCTCTCCCTCTCCTCCCCCCTCTGCGACCCATCCTTTGACTACCTCTGCGCCTCCCTCTACACTTGCCCCGCCGTCGCCTCCCTCGGCCTCCCTCTCTTCCCTCCCACCAACTCCTGCTGCGTCTATTCCCCCGCCAACCTTGACGGCAACGGGAAGCTGGACCTGAAAGCCATGCAGTGTGGAGCCTACGCTTCTGTAGTGTCGCTGGGCGACACCCCCACTGACCCCTCGCGCTGGGTGTATGGGGTGGCGTTGAAGTTCTCCTATGGCGGGGCCTTGGATAATAACTTGGTGACTACGAAGTGTAGTGGCTGCGAGAGTAGCGGCGGAGTGTGCGGGTTTTCGGAGCCTGGAAATGGCTTCCTCTGTGTCTGTAAAGGAGGCTATAACACCAGCTTCGATTGCTCCCCCGCTTACAACCAGAACCAGGACTACCTCTTTGACTCTGCTTCTGCTTATCCCTTCTTCTTCTTATGTAAGTTCTTTTTCCTTTTGTACCTGTTAATAAGAACTAATGAGTTTTTGGTTAAGCTTATAATTATTTAAGATAGATAACAATTGATCGTTTTGACACTTCAATGTTCTAATTTGGGTGAAACAAAATGTATTGTCTTGCATGGAAAACATATCTTACAGTTGTAATTAGACATGTATCGTTAATGTTGTGTTCTTTGTGAATGTTTGGCAGCTTGGTTTGTTTGGAGTTCCATTTTGGCTGGTATGATTTTGAGCTTAGTGTGATGAGCATTCAGGGGAGCCGTTCACTTCAGAATATCGTCAAAACTTTTTAATTAGTAAAAGCTGCTTTAGAAAAGAATAAAGGTATTCCGCATCCATTCCTCCTACACTGTAGTCTTTCTGGTTCTTTTGTTTTTGTTAAAATAGTTTATGATCAAAGAAAGGAGCACTCGCTAATTCATTCCTGGTTTCTGTGGGTAATTTTGCAACTACAATTCGGCTACTTTAGTAAGGTGTAGCTAACATTTATATATTTTAAGATGTATTTTAAGTGTAGGTAAGTATTCCATTCTTACATATTTACTATTTTTTTTTTTACTTTCTAAATTGAATCCATAAAAAGGATGGGCATGTGCATAAAGGAGGCCACAGGCCCAAAAAAGGATGGGGAAGTATACGGAGGCCCAAGGCCCAAAATGATTCTTTATCCGCTTTATTCCTTGCGTCTTCTCTTTTAAACTGTGAAATATGACTATGACTAATTAGCGCGTGTTTGGAGATCAGTTTCCTTCTGAGTCATTGTCCATTCCTTAACTTTATGGTAAGTATGATTTCAAGAAAAAACAGCATCTCACATAAAAAATGAAAATTGAGATTAATGGAAGCATTTTTTACCTTTCCTTTGTTAATATAGCATTTCTTCTTTCCGTTCAAGATTGTTCCACTGGTTTCTAGTGGAACCAAACAACGCGATAATCCTTAAAAAAGTGGAAATATTCGCTTGAGATGTTTGAAACTATAACTCAAACACTGTTGATAACAGCAATATGAATTTCGATATCCTTATAAAATGGTACATTAAAGCATGGAAACATAAATAGACAAGAGATAGATGCACTGTAATCACCCGAAGGACATAGAGATTGAAGTGTTGAAATGCACACACAACAAGTCATGATATTATTACCATGCAATCCCAGCCGAGTTTCCTTAATTATGAATTTACAGTGGAAGATGCTCTCTAAAAACTATTTTCTGACACTCCTTTAAATAAGAAACAGATGCACTGTTTTTATTCTCTCTATATGGAACCAGTTTCACAACCATCCCCTTTCAGTCCTGCCCGAGAAAAAACAATACCACATGACTGATAATAGCGTTCAAACAAATTAATACACAAGCATATCTACAATGGTGAAATCAAATCTAAATGTCTGTAGTGTGACATCTTTCTATTTTTCTGCTAATCCACATGGCGACCGTTACTGTGGTTTTTTTGCATAGTTGGAGCTGTGGAATCAATGAGGAAGGATCTTAAATGTTTGTACATCTCATTGGCCTTCTCTACATTCACGGCATGTCCTGCATTCTTAATAACCACTAGTTCTGCGTTCTCTCCCAGATGCCTAAAATCAGATGTGAAGTTAAAGCAATCGTTAAGTGTAAATTGGAGAGACATTTTCAAGACAAAATTAACAATGTCACAAAACTACAAGTGAATTAGAGAGAGACCCTTTGAGTCTGTGAGCTAGTTCTATTGGGAATACCAAGTCCTTTTCTCCCCAGATTATTAGCGTAGGCTGCATCATAAAAAAGTTATGTCATTCAGTGATAGATGGCAAACATGGTGAAACTAAACCATAATGTAAAGTCTAAAAAGAAAAAGAAAAAACCTGTGTTATCTTAGGAAGATCAGACAGTTTTCTATCCTTATACAATGCTTCGATCAGTTCTTTCCTCTCTTGGATATTTTCAGTACACATCACCTGCAAGTTACAAACTTCAGTAAATAGGCAATTGGCACTCCCATGCTTGTGCAAGCAATCAGAACTTTGGGTAATTTCTCATTGTGGAGCAATCAAGAACGGTTGAAATCAAATAGAAACGACAAATTTGATTAAAATACACGTACTTTTTCATAAAGGCTTACGTGCTCATACTTGGGTGTTGTTCTCAATACGAGAGGACCATGGTATTGTGTAGAAGAGAGCATCCAAATGGACCAACAGAGAACACACACGCAGGCACAACTTATGTTCAATTAAAACGACAACTGAAAAAGAGGCAAACCTTTCTTTGATCCAATTGTCAAAAAAATCAAACCTTGTGCTCATTTCTTACATCTTTCTATTTTTTTTCTCCTTCTCTCCACCTAAACATTAAATAAATCGTCTCTACCACGGGTCACCCACCACCATCGGATTATAACAGAGCATGATGTAATTAGGAACAAGTGGACCAAACAATTTTAAAGTAAACCAACAAAATAAAAATTAATTGAAATTCAGGTCGGCGCGTGGTACTCACGTTGATGTAATCAGTGAGGAAACAAGTGGGCGTGACTTTAGAGGGCTTGACGAACGCGAGGCGCAAAAGCTGCCTCAACTTTTCCGGCGTCTGAGGCAGCAAGATTTCGGCAGCCTCGTCGACGCTCTTCACCTGAAACAGTCCTTCATCCAAGTCCTTCTCTTCGAAACACACCCCAGCGCAGCACAGCACCACCTTCTCCACGCGCTCAGGGAACTGCGCGGCGAGGCTGTAGGCGACAAAGCCGCCGTAGCTGATCCCGACTACGCTGCTTGTCCGGACGCCGTGGGCCTGGAGGAGGGCGGCCACGCACTGGGCCTGGAAGGCCTCGGTGCGATCGGGGCGGGTCGTGTGAGAGTCCCCGAAGAAGAGGAGGTCCGGGACGTAGACGTTGAAGCGGCGCGTGAGTGGGGGGAGGAAGTCGTTCCACTGCCACATTGCGTTGGCGCCAAAGCCGTGGAGGAGGAGGAGGTTGGGCTTGGAGTCTTTGGGGGCCTTGGGGACCCAGCAGTGCATGATGGTGCCTTGGCCCAGATCCGTGGTGGCGGATTTGAGGCCGGCGCTGGAGAAGGAGAAGCGGAAGCAGCGGTCGCGCGTGGCGGTGAAGCTTATACACCCCGCCATGCTGTTAATGATTAGCTAATTGATTGAAGATGATGATGAAGATGAAGCAAAGGAGACTGTACTTTCAGAGTAAGAGATATTATATTACAGAGTAGAAGACGCAGACACAACAGTCACAGCACGCACACACAAGTGAATGTATCAGAGACAAAAGTCTCCTATATTATTAATAATAAAAGGCCACAAAAATAATTATATATAGAATAAAAAAATAAATTGGAGATTTTCTTTATCAGGTTTATATTAAAAGAAAAATGTTTCTAATCCTTAAATAATTTTTTGTAACACAAATTGATAAAAAAACGTGGTAAAAAAAATATCAAAATGATAATGGACCATATCTTTTATAAAATATTTCATACTAATATTATCCAAATAATATTATCCAAAAATATGTATATACATATTTCTTACGTCTCTTCTCAAAATACTAAATAGTTGCCTTTTTTTTCTGTTATAAACGGAATAAACTGTAAATGGGACTCAGTATCATACCATATATAACATGTTTTTAAGGTTAAAAAATTTTAATCTCATTAAATAATGAGTTTGAGTTTTGTGAGACCCTGAAAATTTACTCTGTAAATTACCTGTCATATCACCATTAATGCACACCACAATCCATGCTTATCTCATTTTAAAACCCATTTCCAAATCTGATAAACCCTCTGCTGTGCACTGAAACCGAGTCACATCATTCTCTGCAACATTAAAAACGCACATGGCTTCACATGTACACCCGCCACGTGTTGCAGAAGAAGTTTCCAGTTCAGAATTTAGTGTGCAGGTGTCAGCTTGGAATACGTTCGCTCAAACGAACATGAATTTAACAAAACTGGATTTTCTAGAATTCTCTCTCTTACCTGCACCACTCATCCTCTTCCTCAGAACCCAAACCCTTCATCTTCTCCAACTTCTCTCATAAACCAGTAAACTTTTCTCTACTGTAACTCACCAAGCTTTCTCCAAATTCCATTTCAGAACCGTAGGAGTGTTCGTCCAGCTGTGATCGTCACTTTGGACCGAACAGAATTAGATTCTAAGCTGGTAAGTTCCTTTCGCTAGCAGTTCGTCCGTTAGAGTTTCATTCGAAACCATGTCCTCGGTTCATGCATGAACTATTTGTAAGTAATCTCTGATTTTGATGTTTAGATCAAGTGAAGATAATTAGTGAAACTGAGGGTAGAAAGTCTAAGAGACAAATCAAATCTTTGCTGTTGAACGAACCCTGCTATCCAGGTAAGGGAAGCTTATATGTTTAATTTATACTTGCATGTTGTGTAATCTGGATTGCATGTATGATGTTTGAGCTGTATGGACGATCACTATTATGGAATCTGGTTTCTGATTTTGATTGATCTGCATGATGGTTTGATACGTATGAAAAATGGATGTTTTGTTGTATGAAGTAAATCTGAATATTGATGTTGAATATGAAGTTACTGGAATGCATGTTATAAAGTTTATAAATTGAAGATCCTATGAAGCATAAAGTATAAGTTTAAAGGTTGAAATCTGGAAATTTGTTAAGTTTGAGAAATCTGAAACTTAAATCATCCCCTTTGATAAATGACGCTCGTCACCGTACGGTCTTAGACCGTTCGGTTTTCCTTAAAATAACTTAGAATGGAATTCCTTCATTTGGAAAGAATTCTGCTCGAGAACGAGCGTCCCCATTTGGATGTCTGAGCGTTCGTTCAGCTCAGCTGTTTATAAATATTTGAAACTTTATAAATACGTAACGCTCGGTCTTTAATCGAAGCGTTCGCCCTTATAGCATTCGGCCTTCTGTCGAACGTTCGTCCTTAATATCGTTCGGTCTTATGTCGAACGATAGTTCTAAATGACGCTCGGTCTTATACCGAAGCGTTCGTCCGGAACAGCGCTCGGCCTGATACCGAAGCGTTCGTCCTAAACAGCGCTCGATCTGATACCGAAGCGTTCGTTCAAAATAGTGTTCGTTCCAACATTTGAATATTCATCCTCTTACGTTCGTTCAAATACTGGCATCAGTTCATTTAATTGGTAAAACAGAGAGTTACGTCCGTCCATCCAGTACTGTATTTGGACGTTCGTCCTATTTTCTTCAAAGGACTGAACGTTCGTCCTTCTGTACTCTTAAAGTTAAAGATGAGATTGATTATGAATTATGATAAATTACAGTGCGAACGTTATATTAAGTGATTTTATGATTATGGAATTTGAACGAGCGTTCCAAGGAGGAACGTCTCAGATGTGTTAAATATTAAATTGGTAAAGTATGACTGTGGTTAGCTAATGCTGGCTTGGTCCATCCTGATATTCCGTGATACTCATCTTCACGTAGAAGGGGGTAGTCATGCGTGGGAATGGCAGGAGGTTCTATTCCTTAGGGGTACTTTGGATAGGGCTAACCTCGAGTGACAGCTGTTGAGTGTATCCCAGTTACTACATCACTCGGGTGCAAGGACGCCTGTAGCTACATGGTTCATACAGTCCGGACGGTCGTCTATTATATATTTATAAATTACTATGATGGATTATGTTCAATTGTATGTTGTGCGTGTGCATTGAAATGTTGAATGTGTATGTTGAATGTATGAATTAAATATTATAAGCTTACCCTTTCGTTTTCCTTGTGTTGTCAATTGTCCATGTACGTTCGTCTTGTCTTGCAATGATCATCCGTGTGGATGTGAGCAGATGGGGGTGCATCTCTTGAAGAAATGCTGGAAGAAGAAATTTTAGAAGATGCAAATCTGGTGGAAGTGGAAGTAAAGGCCGAGCCTTAGAGTGCTCGTTAGTTTAGTACTGTAAATGTTAGAGTATTTGAACGTTCGGCTAAGTATTTTGTAAAGCCGTTCGTCCTAATTATCTCTGTTTCTGTTTGAGCGTACGCTAATTTTTTTATTCAAGCCGTTCGGCTTTTGAACTCTGCTTTATTAATGTAAAGACTGTTTGTTGTTTACTGTTAATTGTAATTAATTCTCAATTATGGTAATTACTATATTTTGGGATGTTACAAGTTCCTTTTAAATAATTAAAGTCCATTACTGAACAATAAAAATATAGAAAATGTAATTTTCATTACCATTTTACTGTAATATATGCATTAATTATTTTAAACTTTTTTAAAAGCATATTAGTGATTAATATTTCGCTATATCAGTGGACGTAACTTTTGTGAATTGATTTGTTAACAAATTTTTCTTTGATCAAAATTAAAGAATGAAAAAAGACAAATTTCGAATGAGTGGACAGCTTTCAATAAAACAATATATATTAATAAATGAACGCGTACCAAAATTATATAAATGTCATACCTATATTTATATTATTATACATTGTAGATGAATTTAGTTTTGGTCAACTAAATTAAAAAAAAAACTGCAGAAACAATTTTAGTTTCTAAATATTAAATTTAAAAAACCTAAGATGAATTTTTAAAAGATAGTCTTATATATTTAGACACTGAACCATGTTTTTAAAATTTTAAATGATTAAAATGTATTTTTAAATTAATTTAAAATTTTATTAAACATAAATAAATCCATACATGAAGAGAGATGGATTTTAACAGTTTTAATATATTATATATTTTTTATTTTTTTAACAAACATTTTTAAACTGCTGAAATAGACAAATAAGAAATGTGTGTAGCCATTCACCATCACGTGAAACAGAATATGGTAAGAATTACGCTGTGTTTGTTTATGTTTAAATGTTATTTATGATTATTGAAAAATGTGAATTGTGGTTGTTTATTTATAGAAGTCTTAGAATAAGATCGTATATAATTTGGTGTTTAAGTAAAAGAAAACCTATATCAATTATATATAATTTGATTGGTTTTTTCCTCAGTCAATTCCAACCACAATAAAGAAAATTGCATTACTTTTAGATTCAAGTATATTTATTATCTATATTATATATAAATATTTGCTTTGATATCCACCACAAGATCAGTGGACTCATAAGTCATATCAATTTTAAAACACACTTTCTCCTTAACATTATTAAAGTTTTCCTTAACATAAAAAAAATCATTATTTTGTTTAGCAAAAATAATATATGAAATATATTCAGAATATTTATGAATTTTTTTTTCAAAATATTTTTGTTACATAAGTAAATTAGTTGTTCCGTAATATCATGACCATAAATTTAATATTAATATGTGAAACGGCAAAATTAATATAATAATATTAAGTACTAGAAAAATGATCAGATATAAATAATAGTAATAGTAAGACAAAAATAAAAATTGATAAAATTAAATAATTTTTATCACAAAAATAAAAATATAAAATAAATTATAAATGAAAATAAAAACAAATCTAGATTAAAAAATACGGAGAGTATAAATAGAGAAAACGTCCCCACTAATTTAGTTGATTAGATCATTGTACTGATTATTATAAAATAAAATTTATGATAAAAGAAGAAAAATAAAGGAAGAAGAGAAAATATATTATTCCGAAAAGAAAAATCTTATTTACAAATAATTAAATTAATTACATAAATAATTATAACAAATCAATTAATCAATATAATAATTAATGGACAATAATTTATTTATAATATAAAATTAAAAATTTGTTCGCTTAGAACACCTTTAATAAAAGAGTAAACTTAAGAAAATGGCCACCCATATTTCAAATAGTGCGTGAGAGGACCAACCATCCTACTATTTTTCTATTTATTTCCTCCATAAATATTTACCAATTAAAATGGATAATGTCACAAATATTGACATTAAATGTATTAAATATTTCACATGATACTCGATTGATTTTTAAAACTACTTAATCGATTATGTATTATGTAAAATTCTAAAAAATAGTATTTTAAAACTAATAATAGAATTATTTTAATTTTAAATAATTTTATTATAAATAATTTTGTTATAAATAATTTTGTTATAAACAAATTTTATTATTTTAAAACTAACAATATATTTATTATTGTTCTCGCATATTGGGCTTGGAAGGGGTCTGCGTTTTGGACTCAGTAAACAACAGAAAAAGAAAGAATTATTACACATTCTCATTATTGATACCCTTCAAGTTTACTAATACACCACCTGTTTCATTTTTCTTTTAAATAGACCCTCAACTGAAAATGAGGAGAAAAATAATCACGGGTAAAGATAATAAATATTAAGGAATCACTTATAATGATACAGGAGAAGGTTACAACAAATACTTTTAACCTACTCATTTAAATTATTAAATTCAATACTAGTCTATTAATTTATTCTTGCACTCTCGTAATTCACCCGTTTCTTCTCTACTAATTCATTTTAACTATCAACAAAGTATATAATTATTTTATATTTTTCTTTCAAGGTTCTTATTTTTTGTTTTTCGTCCCAAATAGATTTCTTATTTATTTTTGTTCTTTGATTTTTATTTCCTAAAAACAAATACGATAACACAAACTCAACATTACAATGTCATGGCCCATGCTAAGTGAAACAACACAAAAACACTTCAACAGATTACGAGTGATGAAGAAAATAGACGAGTTCAAAAAATGCAGAGAAGAGAATGCAACTAAACATTGTTGGTCCTGAGTCACACAACGTCACATGCTTTTGAGACAACAGAGTATCAATTATAGATTTTAGATTTTAGGGTTTTGCATAAAAATGAGATTTTTTAATTGTTTGATCATGTTTGAAACTCACGATACACCTATCAACATTTCGTATTAATGTATTTTTAACATTATTTAGTCAATTTAACGACAAATATCCAATTATATCCATTTTAGACAAATAAGAATACAGTTAAAAACAAAAATAAATAAAAAACCATTTAATTTAAGATGAGTAAACAAAAATATAAACCTCAATCATCATTTAACCTTTTCTTATACAACTTTTGTCAACAGACTTTTATACTAAATACTCTAAAAATATCATTTAACACACGCTCATATTTATGGGGTATTTAAATATAGTTTTGTTTTCCTGTTTCAAATATGACAGTTTTGTAATTGATTAAAATGTAGGGTAATAGGGCAATAGGCACAGACTTCTAACCCTGCCAAACTTTGTCTGCTTGTCTGCCAAATTAACATGAAGATGCATGGCATTGTTATTGCTATTTTGAAGTCAACGATTTCAACCTTCAATCTAAATCATGCGCTGTCACTTCCTTATCATATGTCATAAAATTTTCTCACTTTCTCATCACACCAATTTAATAAATTAAATTATATATGTGTATTTTTTAAAGAATTTAATTCAACCCTACTCTTCTTTCTTTATACAAATTGTTTATATATTTCACATCTATCTATCTATATATATATATATATATATATATATATATATATATATATATATATATATATATATATATATATATATATATATATATATATATATATAAAAGTGTGTGTATGATAATTACTTAGACAACATATCAACCTTATCTAACAGTAACCAAACAATTTTTAGATACCAACAGACCTTCCATAAAGTAATTTTAATGTGACTCATTGTCCTTATCACCAAATGCCAATAAAAAATTAATTAAAAGATAAGTACTATGATATTGTTTATATATCTTTTTAATTAAATTTAAAATTTTATTTCGGAAATACTTATTCAATGTTCTAAAAATTTAATGTACTTGTAAAAAAGATTAAAATCTTTAATAAATGACTACAATTTATTAGGTAATAATAATTTTATATAATTTATAATTAGTATTAAAAATAATTTAAATACTAATTTTTTCTAACTCTTTAATTGTATCAAAAGTTTCAAATTTTAAAACAATCAGTATTTCATTTATACTAATTGATTTAATAATATTATTCCACTTGAATATGAAACAAATATATCTTAATATTTCAGATATAGAGTCAAAATCAATAGTTTAAGTTAAGTTGTGTTATTTAAAGTCTAAATCTTGTATAGTAAGTGGTTTTTTGTATGTTCAAACCGGTCATAGGTTTCATGGTAGATTTTTCTTAAGTGATTTTCTGCATGTCCAAACCGATCATAGGTTTTATGGTAGATTTTTTATTAATATTGGCCTAATTACGACCTACTTGTGATTAATTATACTTTATTTTTAAGTTCATCAACTTTAAGGTTAATCTATTAAAGTATTGTTCATCCTGATCGGTCTAATTCAAGGTCGAATAATAAACTTAATGATCATCCAGGCTTGTCCTGTTCTTCGAGTCAGTGCTTGATTCATCTAAGCTAGTGTATGACCAATCAAACTCGGTGTTTTGTTCACCAAGCCGATGATTAACTATTCAAAGTGGTTCGGGCGACTAATTTAGTGACTGGTTAAGTTCAATGACTTCCACTCTGGGTTGTAGAACATCCATCTGGGTTGGTGTATGATCAACCGACTTGGTTGGTGGTTCGCTAGCTTACTGGTTGACCACGTGAACTATAATTGACCGTTTAGGTTATGGTTGACCGATACGTTCATATGTACATAGGATTTCGAAGCCTTATGCGTTGAACTAATTTTGATATTGGAGTGCTTTTTGCAAGTATTCTTCGACTATTTTGAACGGATGAGAGACAACCTATTAGACAACATTTGAACTTTAGATAACATAACTTAACCTGTATATTAGTTTTACCCCCACATCGGAAACACTTATATTTTTAATTTATACAAATATTTATACATACATTATTTATTAACAAGTTGTTTTCAAATATTATAAGTTCTATCTATTTTTTATTTTGTTTTATTCATAAATAACTTGATTTTAGTTAATAATGTCATTCTTAAAACATCTTTAATTTAAGCTTGTTATAATTTTAATGGTCTATTTTATCGACTATATAAAGTTTTAATGAATAACATTTTAAAAATATATATTTGAGATTAAAAAAAATAAGAATTAAATATATCTTTTTTTATCTTTAAACTATTTTTAAAACGCATTTTTTGTTAATATACTATATTCCCACCAATTAATATTTGAAAATTATATTAATAATATTTTATAAAACATGTAATAATTTAATTTTTTAAGAATTATTTTGTTTTAAAATAATTTAAGAAAAACAATATATCTAAACAAAAGATTAAATCACGTTGGATAACACACTAAACAATTTGTATGGTATAATTATAATATGAGAAAGAGAGCATTTTTTTCAAGATTTTGATAGATTTTTTAGGGTAGCAAAACACCATAATGGGACCCTTTTTGGTTGTCGATGAACTACAAAAATATTTTTATTTTTGTGATCAAAGCCCACATCATTACTTTTCAATTTGATAAGTACAACAATAATTGCTCACAATAACATAACAAAATGCTGTTTGCTTCTTATTTACCGTTTCTTAATTTACCTTTTCAATTTCATTAATTAATTGAAACATTTCAGTTTATGTTATTTTTCTACCTCATATCTTTGAGATTTAATAAGGTATTTTGATACAAACTTGTAACATTACTATGATTAGATAGGTATAACTATGTTATAACTATAGTAAGTATGATATAATCAAACTTAAAATATCTTTTAAGAGCACACTCCTATGTATTTTTATTGTTGTACTTAACTCAATATATAGCAATGCATTTAATTACAATAAATGAATTGAATAATTTTAGTTTTTTAAAACTGAATTGATATTAAATGTAACTGTTTGAACTAAATTTATTTATAACTCACTAAGGATATTTCAAAATATTTAAATATAAAAAATATTTTGTAGAATGTTTTTCTTTATGTTTTTTGTTTGTGAAGAGTGTTGAGTAAACACGTGGGTTGTTCACTTTGCTGAAAACAACAAGTGGAACACAACAGAGGATTCTCCTACATTTTCTGCAACAATTCCTTCCTTCAATTTTTGGCACCTGATACTTTTAATACCCACTATCCTTTTCTTCTTTTCTTCTCCAATCATAAAACCTGCATTTTCAATTTTCCACGCAATATTTTATTCTTTCTGCTTTATAATATACCTTTTTAATCATTTATATATTATCAATTTATTTAAATTCATTTCATTTATGGGAGGAGAAAGAAAAAAAGTGTGAAAAAAAGAATAAACTAAAAAGATAAACCCAGCTTAAAAATTTGTCACAAAAGGGAAAAAAAACTTTAGAAAAATTAAATGTAAACTAAAACTATTCCAAACATAAATTAAACAATCTTCATTGACATGAATATACTTCACCCGTTCCTTTTATATTATTAACCAATATAGAGATAAATAAAATTCTAAAATAAATAAAACAACAAAACGAGACTCGAAGCTTTAAAACATCAAAAGTTAAAAGTTAAGATGACAGTTTTAGTCATTAAGTATTTTATTTTAATTTAATAAAAAATTAAAATTAATTAATAATACCTTTCATCATCAATATTCTTTCGTAACATTAACAACAAATCATAAATATATCACTTTGAGAAACAATTTTTCTAAACTAATCTTCCTCTATACGTCCTATTTTTGTCCAGAATCTCAAATAAGTTTCCTTCTTTTTCAGTATCTCAATTGAGTCCTTATTTTATGAAAATTGCATCAATTATATCTTACCGTTAAATTGGACCTAACGGTGTTATTGTTAAGTTGACATGACATTCTTATTTTGTTTTTAAATGACGTGGAATTCTTTATATTTTGACATGTCTTTCATATAACCTCTACCGTCAACCTTCATGTCAGCGGCCATAGTAATCGCCACACACCTGCAAACGCAACCCAGAATACTATCACGAGGACGCCCTCGCGATCACCTCTACGCGCCACCAACCATCCTAACCGTCACCATCCTGCCAACATCTAGAAAACCCAATTGAAACCAAACCCTCGCGCCTCCGCCATTAACGCTTATGCAGAGAAACAGAGAACCACCACAACACATCAATCACGCTCGCAATCGCTAGGTGAGTCTCTCCGCATTGCGCAAGCAACCACACTCCACGAATCTCCGTTCATCTTCTCCGTCCACCATCGCCAGAGCACCACGAGCCATTACCGCCTTCGTCAACCTGCAAAGAAAAACCCAATCACAAAGAAACCCATAATCGTTGTGCCCATGCTCACGGCCAATCTACATTCTCGCGCCTCGCCACCATCAATCAACAACAGAACCACCATCCGTCCATGCACAGCCACACAAGCAGAAAACGCCACCACCAAGGTTGTGGGTTGCGCGTGACAACGAGGTTGATGGTGGCATCGAAGAAGCATTCTCAGTGGACTCGTCCAACAAGGTCCCTCCACCTCCTCCATTGTCGAGAGTGTAGGCAGTGGTGATGAGAGCATATCTTACGACGACGGGACCTCCTTATGGCGGCTTAACCCCAACCCTTGTGCCCCTAAAGAAGAACCCCATTTAAAAGTCTCTTTCTTGCAACCAGAAAATACATCGTGTGTTCAAAAGGTCGAGTCTTTTTAAACAGGGCTCCCTGAGAATGGAAGTGGTGGGTTATTATCATCAATCGCCAAGCAGATCGTTGATTCCAGCCCTTTCCGCTCCGCCAGCCAACATCGTGGTCGCTCGCTCCGTCGCCAACACTGTGCGCACCAGTCTCAGACCCAAAGGGTATGGACAAGATGATCTCCACCTTCCTCAACAAGATGTAGGTCGTCCAGACCACATCCAAGATGCTCGTCGAGCTCTCCAAGTCGTAGCACTCCGCTGTCGAGAACTCCGCTGCAGGCGACAACGTTACCACGGTTGTTGTTATCGCCGAAGCCTTGCTCGAGTAGTGCCTCCAACTCTCCCATGGCATTCACCCCACTGTCGTCTCCGACTCCCTCCACAAGATCGCCGTAAAGGTAGTGGATATCCCCACCGTGGAGCTCTCAGACCACGACTCTCTCGTGAAGTCCGCTAGCACCTCTCTCAACCGCAAGGTCGTGAGCCCGTACTTCACGCTTCTTGCGCCCCTCGCCGTCGACGCTGTTCTCTCCGTTGTTGATGCCGTCAAGCTTGACATGGCATCCCAATTTTTTTTCAATTTTTTAATTTTAAAATAACCCAAATTCATATCATTTAGCCACATGAATTAAAAATATAATCCAATGTGTCACGTCAAGTATATATTAACACCGTTAGATTCAATTTAACGGTAAGGGTATAATTGATGCAATTTTCTTAAAATAAGAACTTAATTGAGACGTTGAAAAAGAAGAGAGTTATTTGAAATTTTGGACGAAAATAGAACCTATCAAGACATTAAACCTTAAAAATATTTTACGAAATATATATTATAAATAAACTCGCTTTTCTGCGTTATTAATTTTAGCGAAAATTTTCAGAAACATTAAAATTTAAAATGGAAATTTAATAATTCTCTCATTAATGATCACAGATAAGCTAATACAATTATAAATAATCTCTTTAAATACAATCGTTGTTAGGAGTTAAATCGTAGTTGGATAAGATTATGAATAGTCTGTTTTAAGACAAGAATAAACAGGTTGACTAGATTCTACACAGACTTCATTTTATTCCATACAATTACAGCATTAACTAATCTCTTAACAGCAAAAGAACCTAGTATCATAATCTTCTTAAAGCATTAATTTTTAATTAGCAGATAATAGTAACTTACTTGTATGAACATGTGGGGGTGAGACAAGTGGAATTAAATAAGAGGGTGACATTTTCAAAGCACTGGAAAGGAGCCAGCAAGAGACACAACACAACACAACACAACACAAGTGCAGTGAATGAGAGAACCAATAATGATGCCAACTTGCTTCTCTTTTTCATTCCTGTTAAACCACTGGAAAAAAGATATTTTAATACTTTTTTTACAACATATATTAATTCATTATTTATTTATTATTATACTAATGTATTTTGAATTGTGTTAAAATATTTATAAAAAAAATGTTTGTGTGTGAGAAACAAAGACTGTGTTTTGCTGCGGTGTGTGTGAGAGTGAGTGTGAGACAGATAGTCAAGTGTAGTAAAGTAAAGTAGTGGAAGAAGTAGGAAAAAGGGGAAAATGAATTATTAGAAAGGTTTGGCTTAAAACTGACCAAAGAGAAAGAAGGGAAGAAAGAAGGGATAGAAGGTTCTGTTCCAGATTTGGTGTCACACCGCTAGTTTTGCCCATTCTGCCAGCTATGTATTTATGTATATATCTCACTCTCATTTTCTCTTCTGTTTTCTTCAGTTACTTGTCTTTCTCTTTCACCATACTTTTAACGCTTCGCCATTACTCAACTTTCCCTTTCGCTAACAAACTTTCCTTCTATTCTCTTCTCACCAAGTGCAACTTCACCGTCCATCACCTACAACCGGCTACTCCGGTATCTGATTCCGATTTTCACTTTCTCTTTTTCTGATTCTCTCTCTTTTTCTAAGTTTTCTTGCTTCTTCTGCTTTTGCCCAACCCTTTTGTCCCTTTGCGCGCACGCTTTGGTCTGTGCCTACTCGATTTCATTTTCTCCCTACTCTTCTGTTCACTGATTTTTCCGCTGTCTGATTGAGCTTTCTGGATTTTTTTTTCTTCTCTTTTTCTGGCGGGTGATTTTGTTTGGTTTGGTCCCCATTGCATCAGTCTTTTGTTGTTGTGGGTTTTGTTTGTGGGTTTTTGGTGTAGTGCAGTGTTTTAATTTATTTTTTATGAATTTTCATGCCCGGTTCTTTAAATGGGACTTTGTTGATTTTTTAATTATTTCCGTACTTTACATGGTCGTTTAATTGGTTGTGTCTGGAGTCTGTCGTGTTTCTGCATTTTCTTAGTAGATGAAGTTTCAGTGCTTAGCAATTGAGCCATATTTGTATTTTTGACTCCTTTGGATGAACTTGTGATTTAAAAGTGTTAATTAACAACTAGATTGGTTTTCACGTTTAGAGTGATTTCTTTCTAGATCTTTTCTGGATAGCTTGGCTGTGGGTCTGCACAATTTGAGTTGCTATTAGACCTGATTTATGTACAGAACAGAAAGAAATCAAAAGGTTATGTTTTTTCCCCTTGGAATTAAACACGGAATAGATTTCCTGGTCTTCTTGTTATCCATTTTTGCATGGCTAGGAAAAGTACTCTTACTAATTCCAAAAACAGGCTTAACTTCGTGGTTGATCGTAAATACTTTGTTCTGCAATAATTCTGTTTTTATCACTAGTAATTTTTTCTGTACTGTTAATCTTTGTATGACATTTACAGTTGTTTTTCAATTTTCACTGCTTAATTGTTTTGATGATTCTGCTTTGTAGAGATGGAGGTTGCTACTATGCTAATTGATTCTGACGGACATTGTGTCAGTGGATGATGCCAGTAGAAATGGGCTTCTTATTTGTGTTATTGATATTGGGTTGCTTATGTTCTTTTGTGTTTCCTGACACGCAAGGTATACTCTTCTGTTCTTATGGTACTCAACCCAAAAGAAAAGCATATGTGCTATGTAAAAGTTAACTGATATGCTTACATACATTGAATTTCTTTTATGTAAATAAAGTAGCTTTTCAACTTTAATTTCCAATTTTTTTATGAGGAGTAAATAGATAAAAACAACTATTTATCAACAGAATTGAAGGGTTGCCTCTTTTTTTTCCAAAACTTCCGTGGTTTTGGACTTTTGGTCCAAGATCTAGTCAATATGTAATGTTCTTGTTCATTTCAGGAGATGCACTATATGCATTGAAGGCGTCACTGAATGCTTCAGCTCACCAGCTTACTGACTGGAATCAAAATCAAGTGAATCCTTGTACTTGGTCACGTGTTTACTGTGACTCAAACAACAATGTCATCCAAGTGTAAGATATTTTCTGTTGTTGTTTTCTTTTAATTATTTGATTTGCTGAAGATGTTGACTATCATTATTCATTGTTGAAGTTATATATCTCACATTTTCGTAGCTTTAATTTTTTGCTTTCTGTATATAAAATTGCTTCGTTGCAGATCACTAGCATATATGGGATTCACAGGATACTTGAACCCAAGAATAGGAGTACTAAAATATGCTACAGCTCTGTAAGGATTTCTATCACCAAAAGGATCCACACAATCTTGGTCAACTCCGTAGTACTAAAAATAATTTTGGCATTCTACTCGCAATTTTCTATGATGGAAAACTTGTTAGATAGCTTCAGTTTTTTGGCTATTAAAAACCATGTGTGCATATTCCCTCCTTTTTACTGGCTAGTGTTATCATTATTGAATTGTTTGCATTACAATGTGAAATTATATATACACACGTCACCATTATTTTTTGTTGCTATATAAGATTGAAATTATTTTCTATGCATCTGATGAGCTGTAGTTATTATCTGCAGTGAATGTTACGGACTTTGATGCATACTATTGCTAAGTATTGATAATTTTGATATATTTTTTATTATGATTAATTTTCTTATTTTAAAAGAAGTTATTGATGTTCTCTAGTGAAGTAGTTCACAAGTTTACTCTTGCTATATTGCGGAGGGGTGTGGCGTGAAGTTGTTCATGCTTTTGTTTTATTACATGTTTTCATTGGAATGGTTTTTTCTTTTAAATATTTACCATCAACAACTAAAGGAAAAATTTAAATCTAAGAATTGATGTATATTGTACATGTATTAGTTCTTTGCAAGGGAATGGCATCACTGGCAGCATACCGAAAGAGATAGGAAACATGACAAGCTTGTGCAGGTTGGATTTGGAAAACAATAAATTAACTGGAGAAATACCTTCTTCCCTTGGTAATCTTAAAAAGCTTCAGTTCTTGTAAGTATGACATTCCTTTTGCTAGGTTATTTGGTTATATGATGCGTCTTCTTATGTATTCTTTTATGTAATTTTTATAAGTGTCTGTTTATTTGCCCTGCAACCAGAACATTGAGTCAAAACAATCTTAGTGGGACTATTCCTGAATCACTTGCTACTCTTCCAATCTTGATCAATGTGTATGTGCAATTATGGTTTCTAGAACTCTGCTGGTTCTTTTAAAGTATATTTCATTACTTTAGTATCTGATCGATTATTCTAACTTCTCTTTTTGCAGTATGCTAGATTCAAATAATCTGAATGGCAAAATCCCAGAGCGGTTATTTGAGGTTTCTAAATACAAGTATGGATGACAAAACCACAAAATTAGCGTATGATGCATTTAAATTGCCAATTGAACTTGTCTTTCTAACCCTGACTGCAAGGACAATGTGTTCACATCCAACACTTGATGAAATACATTCGAAGTGTCCAGATACATAGAATTTCATTTAACAATTACTGACATAATCGAATCAATCAGTGATAGTGATTCTATGTAATGTGGTTAATTAATCAATGAAACAGTAAGGGAAAACTATGAGCAGAACAATCTGTATAGTATTATGGAAATTTGGAATTTCATAATATGAGAAAAAGCTGAAACAAGAAGCTGTCAGCTCTAACAGAAAAGAAACGGAAATTTCAGAAATAAAACAGAATGTCAGAGAACATTCCAAAAGGGCCAAGAGAGAGAAAGCGACAAATTACATCATGCACACCTTTTCCATTTTGCAATTCCCCTTTTATATTACTTGGTCCTCCACATGAAATCTTTCAGTGCAAAATTGACTTTGTCTTTTCCTTCCACTTTTGCAGTTATCCTTGTTTACCTCCCTCTTTGCTATGTGTCCACTGAGTCCCCTGATCCCCACTTGCTCACTACCTGCAGCTGCTTCTATTTCTAGAGCCTCTTTTACTCCCTTCATAACATTTCTCCCCTAATGTTGCAAAGTGAGCACATCTTCCCAAGGAGCACCCATTGATCAAGTACTTGAGGTATATGTTGATCCCAGTACAAACTTACTCTGGATTGTACCGCTCATGGCATTACAATCCAGAGTTATCAACCGGACCAAACTCATTGGTTAGAAGTTGCAGAGGCAAGTATTGTTGCCAACGCTCTCCTTTGTATGGTTTCAATAAAGAAACATGGAAAACTGGGTGGATCTTTGCTGTAGAGGGGCAATGATCTGCAATCTTCATCAGATTTTGTGTTAACATCAAATTAGGCTTAGAACATAACAGTGTTTGATCATGATGTAGCAACATTTCTTGCAGTGGAGGGGTTCAGTGGCATCACCCAAATATTTTAGGAAGATTGGGAGGGTCTCTCCATAAATAGCTTCAAATTGTTTGGTGCCAATACCGGTTTGGAAGGAGGTATTATATCAATATTCTGTCCATCGCAACTTCTTCTTACTCCAGCCCTTTGGATAGTCAACTGTGAAGCATCTTAGATGCATCTCCAAACATCTAATCTATTAAGAGCTTTGGACTGATCATTGAATTGTGGAATGTAGGCAGTTCTCATATCTAAGATGGTGCCACTTATCCCAAGGAACTTCACAATGGATTTAATAAATACCTCAACTACTTGCTTGCTTGAATAATCTGCCTTTAAGTGTGGAAAAATGCACTTATTTAGAGAGACAATCCATGACAACCATGATCACTGTGAAGCCATGAGATGGGGTAGACAAACAATAAAATCCATGGCCAAATTTGTTGAGGGATAGGGAGGGGTTATAACAGTCCCACGGTTAAAGTATTGGATGATTTGGCATGTTGGTAGATCAACATTTTGATCATAGGATGAGGTTTGTATTTACTTATATATTATGAAATCATTTTATTTTTAGTCGATGTAGGACTTTCAACATGTTTCTTCATGGGTTCCAGGATTTTCTGTCTTCTTCAAGCTCCCTGAGACGTTTGTTTTTGGCCATGGTTCCATGAGAGCACCAAATGCAATGTGCTTAATTAATCAATAAAACAGCAAGCAAATGGTACCAGCAGAATAATATGTATAGTATTATGGAATTTTGGAATTTCATAACATGAGAAAAAGCTGAAACAACAAGCTGTCAGCCCTTACAAAAAAGAAACAGAAATTTCTGAAATAAAAAGAATGTCAAAGAATATCCCAAAAGGGTCAAGAGAGAGAACGAGACAAATTACATCATCCACACATTTTTCATTTAGCAATTTCCCTTTTATAATCACTCAGTCCCTCACCCGAAATCTTTCAGTGCAGAATTTACTATTCTCTTCCTTCCACTTTTTGCAGTTGCCGTTGTTTATCTCACTCGTTGCCATTTGTACGCCTGGTTCCACAGTCCCCATTTGCTCACTACCTGCAGCTGCTTCTATTTCTGGAGCCTCTTTTACTCCCTTCATAACATTGTATTGGTTGTTTCTGGTTCCACTTCTTTATCTGCATTTGAAAGATTTTGTCAAATTTTTTTCAACAAACTTCATTTAGTTTTTGTAGCTTGGCTACTTCCGTGTTTTCTGTTGGAACAAGGCAAACCACGCACACTAATACTCAGACACAGTAAGCCACACAATTTTAAGGAGATTGAGAAACAAGAGACTTTCTCAATACACACTGAATTTACAGAGTTTACTATTATTTAAAGCTATGCAAAGCTGTATAACTGTAATTATTACAGTTAATACAGAATGTTTGGATTATTACAACATTTTTAACATCCAGAAAATAAATTGATTGGACACTAGATTAGTATTGTTGAATGAAAGGTGTTGGAGTGTTTTATATTCTTATTATTTGGCTTTGGCTACTCTAAAATAGCTTAGGTTTTTTCTTGAAAACCTAGAACTGTTGTTACTTGTATCTTTTAACATACCTTGTTATATATAGGCCTTTTGATCCTGAAGAATAGACAAAACTTTGTGCAGTAATATTTTCTGCAACAAGTTGATTTAAAATGAGAATAAAGGAGTAATGAGGATTGAACTCTGTACCACTTGGTCAAAGTGGATCAAATACCATGTTAAGGAACTCACATTATAAGTGCAGCAAATGGGAGCATTAATGATAAAAAAATGCTTAATTTTATTGTTTGGTTATGTAGTTAACTATAAATTTGAAACTGTTTTTGTTCCCCCTTTTATCTCTTGGGACCATATGGTATGCGCTGTGCACGGAGTCCTCGGATAGAATATTATTTTAATTTATGTGCATGAGATGCTTTGCCATTTTTAACATAATTTTTACCATTACATTTTACTCTTTTAATTGTGCTCATTATTGCAGTTTCACTGGAAATAATTTGGATTGTGGTCATCGACTTTGCGAATCTGATAATGCAGACCAAGGTTACTTTATTTGAAAGTTTATTCCATCCTTTTGATGTGCGTGTTATCTCTTCCTCTCTCCTCTCTACAAGCGGAATACTAATTTGTCTACATTTCTCAGGTTCATCACATAAATCAAAAACTGGCCTCGTTGTTGGAATTGTTACAGCGCTAGTTGTTATCCTTTTCCTTGGTGGTCTGCTGTTCTTTTGGTGCAAGGGTAGAAACAAGGGTTACAGGCGTGAAGTTTTTGTAGATGTTCCAGGTTTGAGTTTCTTATTTAGATTGCAATGTTATTGCATATTAGGCTTCTCCCAAACAAAATGGTCCTTAAAACTTTGGAATATATCCATCCATCTTTATGACCCTAAACCTTTCATGTTAAGTGAATGCGAGATATGATCAAATTATGGCATGATAGAAGAGAATTTACTGGTTGAATCTATTCTGTAATCTTTTTACTGTGAATGCTTGTTAAAATAGAGTAGTAGCTACATTAAAAATGAGTTGGTGTGAAATTTCCCCTTTTTAAAAATTACAAATTTCTGATGCTAACTATAAAATACCGTGTGTGTATTCTATATTCTGATCATTTTTGTTTTTTTATCAGGGGAAGTTGATCGGCGAATTGCATTTGGTCAGCTAAAACGATTTGCATGGAGAGAATTACAGATAGCTACAGACAACTTCAGTGAGAAGAATGTTTTAGGACAGGGAGGCTTTGGAAAGGTTTATAAAGGTGTTCTTGCTGATAACACAAAAGTTGCTGTCAAAAGGTTAACTGATTATGAAAGTCCTGGGGGAGATGCAGCTTTCCAGCGTGAGGTTGAGATGATAAGTGTAGCTGTGCATAGGAACCTGTTACGGTTGATTGGGTTTTGTACTACCCCGACTGAGCGCCTCTTGGTTTATCCCTTTATGCAGAACTTAAGTGTTGCCTATCGTCTTCGAGGTAACAATTTATAAATCATTTTTGGCGTCACTGGTATGCTAGGCATTCAATTTGAATTTCTACAAAAAAGAAAGTATTATTTACTTCTGTAACTGGAGTTGTATGGCTATTCAGATTTCATATTGTTGAGTATCATCACGATAAGTTCTTATATTGTTTCAGTCATATTATCATTTTAAACTTATGAGAAAATAACTGGGTGAAAATATTTAAAGTACACAATTGAGGATATATGCCAACCATTTTTAGGATTTATTCTATCCTGACTTGACTTCTGACCCAACCACGTCCTAATTTTAGTTTTGCGGTACACATTTCCTAAACCAATCTGTTTCTCCTGTTTTAGCTGGTTTTCACTTGTTTTGTGAATGCAAGCGTGGTTTGACTGTTTAACTCTATCTGTATGGTCTGTTCAAAAGAAAAAATACTTTTATAAATTACTTTTATGTGAGGAACTTCAAAATAAAACAAGATATGAAAAGTGTCAATGGGTGTTTCATCACTAACACTGCCATCTGACTGCTGCTATTTTAAATATTGAGCTTTATAACCTTTACATGATATCAAAACCATAAATAAAAGAGATTAAATGATTTAGATTTAAATATGATTTTTGTATACTTTCTTTAATGTGTTTGGGTAGGTTGGATTTCCACATTTTGTTGTGTATATGTAAAATCTTGCATCTTTACCAGTTATGGTTTACCAAGTAAATACTGATGCAGAACTCAAACCTGGTGAACCTGTTCTGGACTGGCCTACTAGAAAACGAGTGGCCCTGGGAACAGCTCGAGGCTTAGAATATCTTCATGAGCATTGCAATCCTAAGATTATTCATCGGGATGTGAAGGCAGCTAATGTATTACTAGATGAAGATTTTGAAGCTGTTGTTGGTGATTTTGGCTTGGCAAAGTTAGTCGATGTTCGGAAAACCAACGTGACAACTGAAATTCGTGGGACGATGGGCCACATAGCTCCAGAATATTTGTCCACTGGAAAGTCTTCGGGAAGGACTGATGTTTTTGGTTATGGGATTATGCTCTTGGAGCTCGTTACAGGTCAACGAGCAATTGACTTTTCAAGATTAGAAGAGGAAGATGATGTGCTGCTACTTGACCATGTAAAATCACTTTCTAACATCATGGCCTCCTTATTTGTTGTCTTTTTGGTTTGTTTCTTGTTTGTGTTTAGCATGCTTTATATCTTTTGTGTGACTCTTGGGTGATTTTGTGAGTGATTGTGTTCAAGAATCAACCGGTCATAGTTGCTCTACCTAAAGAGTATATCATTACCCCTCTTAACATGAGTAATGCTGTAGTGAGCCAAGGAAGTTCGTGTAGCTATAATAGTACATAAACATTTTGATTTAGATTGGAATAAGCTGGTGTGCGTTATTTATATGATAATGTTGATGAAGAAAAGCTGAACTGCAGTGTTTGTTTAGCCTTCTGCCGTAGCGTACATGTTGCTTGTGGTCATCATTATTCAAAAACCGAAATGCACCATTATTGCTTTGCACTTGTTGGTTATCTGATTACTGTTTTTACTGCATTTTTGTGTTCTACAGGTTAAAAAATTAGAACGGGAAAAACGACTAGACGCCATTGTTGATCGCAACCTAAATAAAAATTACAACCTACTAGAGGTAGAAATGATGATACAGGTTGCGTTACTCTGTACGCAAGCAACACCAGAGGACCGTCCACCAATGTCTGAGGTGGTAAGAATGCTTGAAGGAGAAGGGTTGGCTGAAAGGTGGGAGGAATGGCAGCACGTGGAGGTCAATCGGAGACAAGAATACGAGAGATTACAAAGAAGATTTGATTGGGGAGAAGATTCCGTCTATAATCAAGATGCCATTGAATTGTCTGGTGGGAGATGAGATTATCTATAAATTTAAAACATGTATGTTGTATGTTGTACCTATATATCCTTTTATGATAGGTTAAGCTTGATTAGGAATGTGATTTTTCTTGTTTTCCAACTGTAAAGAAAGGGGGAAAATAGTTGTAAAATTTTGATGTTTCAAGGAACTTGTTGTTTTTGTTTCCGGATAAGGAATTTATTAGAAAAATCTGTTGGTGTGATCTCAGCTGTTATCCCATTACATTACAGGGTACCAACAACTACAACATTATATTGCGGCTTGTCAAACAGTGATGTGTTTCGTTTGGACTTGAAAACTTGCAAACAACGTTAAGATGAGAGAAGACACAAAAACTTGTTTCTCGTTTTGGTGTTTTGAATAATCTCAATGTTCATAGTGCAGCAGCAGATTTTTCAAGTAGATAGGCATAATTTTATTTTAGTTTAGTGTGCATTTGCTAAAACTCTAATATTCAAGTACGTCATACGTCACAAAACTCTAATAATTCTATGCCATTGCTTCACCTTCATGTTCTGAAATTTATTTTAGGTTGCAGAGCCCGAAATATATAGTACTTTTGGAATATGTATGTAATGTAGAAAAATTTACTTCAAAAATTAAAATAAAAAATGAATTGAATTAATTAAAATTGTTTTTTTTAAGTAAACTAGATTACAATTTATGAAATTGTAAAATTTACTCTAAAATATGATATTATAAATAAAATTCAAATAAGTTAGGTACTTCAAAAACAATTTAGAATAGTTCGATGTGTTTCAATTCCCTACTATCATATTACACTTTAACTCAATTTATCTAAAGTATTACACATTTCAATTTAGTTCAATTGAATAACCTTTTTAAGTATAATTTAATTCATTCCTTTTTACTTATAGCATTATTATAAAAAATTACATAACATTTTCGCTCTAATTGCGATTTTTACTCTATCTAAAACGAGACTTCTTTTTTAATTAGATAAGGGTAGAGAGACAAAAAATCAGATAAGGGAAGACTTGATTCCATTGATTACACAAGTATAGTTATATTAAGAGAAAAAAAATGTTTGTCTTGCTACTTATTCAAAATCATCATGAAGATACAACTCTACCAAGATGTAATGCCAATGTTGTACAAAATTTCACGCTTATCGTGAACCACGATTGCATGCATCGCTCAACATGAACATGCATGCTGTTACAAGTGCTCGCAGCTTTGCTTTTATTGACCTGATGCATTTTCTCTTCCTCTTTTCCGCATAAGTATCTAGCTTTTCTTGATGATCTGTGAAGGTCAGAAAATGTTCTTCATTGCAGTAATGTTCAGCCAGCAAATGGGGTGGTGGATTCTGCTCAGAATCTCTGAGCTCCCATTCCTCCACATCTACTTGGATACTACTTGCTCCTGCCATTGCCAAAGCCTCTAAAGAAATCAACATTGTCTGCACTAGAACAATTTGCTGTGCCTCATGTTGCAGAAAGAGATTTTATGTGCACAACAACTTATATAGATAATCAAGAACTTTGTACCCTCTGTGCACACATTTCACGTGGCTTTATAAAATTGGAATGACCTGTGGAATCAACAAGTTTGATTATGTTGATGAATCACATGACATGAATATATGGATATGATGATTGAAGAAGGTGGCCATGCAAATTCTTGACCTCAAAATGTCAATGGAGACTGATTCAAAGATGAACTTGACATTTGAGTTTTGAGCAGCTATCATGAAGATCTCGAGAGTGTAACACTGTTACCATTGAGAATAATTTTGAATACGGAAGTCTGAATTAATGTCCAAAGTTATTACAATGTTTTGTTGGCGTGTGTTTCTGATAGAGATATATACAAGCTCACAGGTATATTGTTTTCTGAGTCATTGGAGTAGTTGTTGTCTTTGACACTCAACTTTGATCTCATCAATACCAACTTTGAAAAATATGACAGAATTATGATAAATATATATATATATATATATATATATATATATATATATATATATATATATATATATATATATATATATATATATATATATAATCAATGAAGAAACTATATACGCTGAGGGCAACCCTACACATGAAAAAATTATTGTCTATAATAATATATAATTAATTTAGGTTTCTGTATCGTATAAATTCAGGACCGAAAACGGTTACCACCCAAGACCGTTCGGTCGATTCATCCACTCAAGGCCGTTCGGTCACCTCCTTAGCAATGGTCGACCAGGTCAGTTGGATTATATTGATGTTGGGTCATAGTTGGGTCTGCATTCATTTACGTTACTGGGCTAAAAGGCCAATAGATGATAAAATAATCAAAGATATTTTATTAGAGGTATTGATAATCTGTTTACGAACAACTGACCAAATCTAAAGGTAAGTCTGTTTATATTTCATTCTGTTTATATTTTATTGGACTTACGTCACCTTAAAGTCCACGAGACAATTTATAAATAGAGAGCCAGGGCCATAAGCCAGGGATGTTGTATTCATGCTCATATTCAAATTACACACTGTTTACATCACATAGATATCTAAAAACATTCAATCGAGAGTGTCTCGGTCCCAAAAAATATTTACCGAAACAGTTTCTATTTTATCTTTATTTATATTTTAAATTTTAAAATTATTATTTTACTATCCATGAAATAATAATGAAATAAAATTAAATAATAAAAACAAACTATTTACACACTTAAAATAATCTTAAACGTGAATTGATAAGTATTTTAAATTAATAAAACTATATTTGCAAACAAAACAAGAAAAAGGTGTATCAAGAAAAACATTTTTATTTCCTAACAAACCAATTTAAAATAAGTGAGACAGAACCATAGAACTTCAATAACCTAATTTTCTATGTCATGAACTCATATAGATTTAGAACATTAATACAATCAAAAGACAAATGATTAAAGATAAATTGGAGAGAAAAAAATTGTTTCATTTTAGGTTCTTTTGCGATCACCTTCTTGCACAAGACAAACAGATTGAGAAGATTTAACATCATAATTATTTTCCACTAATTAACCAACCAACAATAAATTGTAAGCAAATCCAGGTGAGACAAGTATATTTTGAAAATCAGGTTTAGGTCACAAATATTAGTAATAGAAAGAGTATTACCGTTAAAACTTTGTATTTTATGTGTACCATTATAAAAATGTACATTATGCAAATTTTTAAAGGAATCCATCATGCCATTGGATGCACTAGAATCAAAAAAATTATGGGTGACAAACACTACAGGACATACCCTGAATACCCAAGGTTGAGAAAGTGGAAAATAACATCTTTTAAATCATTTCAAGCTGGAAAACACTACCATCATATGGAAATTGGGTAGGAGGACATGTACAGGACATTTTGTTGGTCATGGAGGACGTCCGGGATTAGATATGGTAAAAAAATTTGTCTATAAAATTCATGACGGATAATTGATAGTTGTAGATATTTATTTTTGTGCGAGTTATGAGTATCAATTATTTTAGTACCCGCTTATAAACGAGTTTGGTGTGGATATTATACTATCTGACCTACAAATATCTCCGCTACCCGTAAAAAAATAAAAATAATAATTTAATTTAAAATAAAATTAATTTATATTTGTTTAGATTAAATATAATTAAATTAAATTTTAGTTTATATTTTATTTCATTTATATTAAATTTTTATATATTTTTTTTTGTAATTGTAGTTAAATTTTATTTTAAAAATGTATAAAATATATACTTTTTAATATTTGCGGGTAACCGCGAATACCCGCAGATTTTAAAATATATGTGGATTTTTTTGGAACGGATGTCCACGAAAGTACGGGTCGGGTTGCGGGTAGAGTTTTCATTTTCGGATTGGAATACAGGTAGACACTATCCATACCCGACTCGATCTATTGTCATCTCTATGTCGGACGTGTTGAATAGAAAAATTACCTTTGGTATAATTAACTATCTCTCGTTCCAATTGAAAATTGGTTGTATTATCTTGATTGTAAATGCGTTTCAAACAATCCCACATTTGTTCAGCCCTTGTAAAAGAGTTCAAATTATTGATCATTTAGGATCAATAAGGACCCAAGACATAATTTGAGCAGCTTTTACCTCCCATGTAGCAAAACAAGCTTCCTCCTTGGGTGAGAGTGTTATTCCATCCAAGTGACCCCATAATTCTTTCCCTTTGACTTATATTTTGAATTTAAATTTTCAAACAAAATAATTATTGTGAGTGAAGCAAACACATGAATTGTTGTTTCACTTGTCCAAATCTCAGTCATCTTTTATAGTAGTGCAAAAAACATGCTTTTATAACAACTTCTTATGTGGATTATAATCCACTCAGCATAATATGTGACGCGGTGGCAAAGTTGTAATTATGGTAAGACTTTCTATAATGGTTATCAATAAAATCAATATTAAAAGTGGAGGTGATGGTCTTTTCGTAACAAATTAGAAGACTTTTTATAATGGTTGTACCTAGACCCAACATGAAAAGTTTGAGCAGTGAAATTTTTTACATTGAATTAAAATACTTTCTATATCAGTCAGACTTAAAACCAGCATAGAAAGTGAGAGAGTGACATTTTTGTGATATTAAAGACTTTTCTATGCCAATTCATCACTAAAATTGGCATAATATACCTCTAACCCTTTTCACATTGTTGTTCTCCTCGTCATTATGATCTTCAAACTCTCTTTTTTTTAATATTCTCCAAACTCTTTTTTTAATATTCTCCAAACTCTCTAAAAAAAATACACACACAACCCAAACCATCAAACTTCATCACAATTCTATCTCAGTGCATTTCAACAATTCCAATCTCATGTCACACTTTTCAGGCACTAGATTACAAATAACAACCATAAATTAAAGGCAAAAGAGTAAGAAGAAGGTTGAACGAAAAGAAAGATGGAGGAACGATGACTACAACATCCTCCCTTTGTTCGACGCCCTCCCATGGTTTGATGCATCCTCCCGTGGTGACAACGAGGTTGAGTGACCATCGTAGATGAAGAAGAAGAAACCTATTGACACTGATACATCCCTTTTGGGCACAACGAATGATGATGATGTCAAGTTGAGTTATTGCTTTGATCGTATTTGGATGAAAAGAGTAACAGAAGAGTCTATAGCAAAAAAAAAAGAAGAAACCCTGAGTGAGGAAAGTTATACTAATTAATGAATAACTAGGATAGAAAATGAAAACTTTTTATATCGCCTATATACCGACGCAAAAAAAAGCTTATATACACTAGTGTATCTTGTGACTCCTTGGATTTAACATGTGACATATATCAAATTTTAAGACATGATAACTTCCAAACACCATAACACATGACATTTTCAAATTTTTGACACATGAAACTTCTAAAAAATATTAACGTGAATTTAACAAATAAACTAACTAATTTTATTTAAAAGACATTGAATCTTAATTTAATAAAAAAATATATAAAAACTTAAATGAATCATAATTTTAAATATAAAAATAAAATATAATAAAGAAAAGACTTAACAAGGTGTTCTATTGATTTTGATTTTTTAGTTACGTAAATGTTAGATAGCCTCCCCTTGGAGCGTGTTATTCAATTTTGAAAGCTGACCATCAGACGGAAAGGGTTGATAGGTTTAACCTTTTGGCTATGCCGGAGAGCCAAGAATGGACTCAATTCAAACGCACTACACAAAGTCAAGGCTGATGTCACTCATGCAATTACAAATCAAATTGCTTTATTAATATGCATTTCACGTGCACGAATTCATCTCAAAATAGCGTGTTGCACGATTAGGACTGACCACTTAGTTCCCCACCGCTAAAACAATGTTACAAAACTACCTCATTCCTGTGTTCGGAAACTCCAGTGTTTCAACCTTTTAATATATAATACACCTAAATCTGAAAAGTGTAATTTTGGTCCTAATAAAACTTTTATTTTATTAAATTAATTAATTTTTTTATGATGCTAATATATATATATATATATATATATATATATATATATATATATATATATATATATATTATCTTCCCTGTAATACACACTTTAAACATGTGCGGATCCATAAAGTTAATTTGAAGATTTAATTAGTTACCTGTAAAGTAAACTAAAATGTAGTTAAATTTAAAAGGGTTAAATATGTTTTTAGTCCCTAAATTATTGACCGTGTCTGGTTTTCGTCCCTCTTTCAAAGTAAGGTACAATTTGGTTCTCATTCTTTTCGAAACTTTGGTTTTAGTCCTCATTTTGTTGACTAAATGAGGACCAAAATTTTAACTGTGTTTAGTTTTCGAGGACTAAAACCAACATTTCGAAAAGAATGAGGACCAAATTGTACCTTATTTTGAAAGAGGGATGAAAACCATAAACAGTCAATAGTTTGGGGACTAAAAACATATTTAACCCAAAGACTTTAAAAAATTTAAGAATTTTTTTTTCTACATTTTATTTATTATATGACACTAAATATATAAAATCTTTTTAGAAATTAGCTGCAAATATGTACAATATCTTTTTAATATATGTAAAAGGGTTACTTATATAAAAATATAGAAAATGATATTTTTAGAAATGATAGTATTTTAAAATTAATGAGATTAAATTATTTTAATATTAAAAGATTTTAATATAAATACTATTGTTATGAATAAACTTTATTATTTCAAAACACATTACTTCATTATTTTTAAGTTATAGATACTTTGAAATTTTTTATTATATGATTACATGGTGAATTGATTGGATGATTGAATGTATGTATGATATGTTGAAATTGTGGTTTGAATGTTTGATCTTGAATCTTGTAGTTTGGACTTGTTTTTGGAGTTTAAGAGAGTTATAATTTGGATAATTGGTCAAACAGTACAACTTTTCATGTTTAAAATTGTTTTGGAACTAATTCACTGAGGAATACCATTTAATCAATTAAACATGTATAAGTTTTCTTAAAAATGCAAAAAAAGGATTGATAGTTGGTATAGCGTTAAGCGCCAGGGTGATGTCGAGTGTTTTGTGAATGGTTTAGCGTTGAGCAGTGCCAAGGTGCCGCTGAACGTCATTCTTATACTGCATGCCTGGAGCATTTTCACTCTAGGACGCTAGGTGTTAGAAAGTGTCACTAAGTGCACCTTTTTGCGATAAGAGTGACGTTGAACACCATGGCTACTATTGGGTGCCACCTTTTGGGATTAGTTTGACGTTGGGTGCCACCTTTGAGTATTAGTGTATATGTTTGGATCTATTTTCTTCTTTGGTTGTTTGAAATAGATATGTGATGGAATTGATGTATATTTATAATAATGTTTGTTATTAACTATGGTGATTGTGGTTATGGACATGTATGGTGATGGTGTTGAGAGAATTTAAAGGAGAAATATTTTGTGGTGATGATCTTAGTGTACGCATTGACACTTGGGGAGTTAGAAAGGAAGCATCTTGATATTCTACCTAGCATTCAACTCATATAGAGAGGAATGGTGGTGGAAGAGAATGATAGGAGCTCCTAGCAACTGGACCATTTGGTCTCAGGCGCAAGGGGATTAATCTTGTGAGTAGTAAGGTAATAACATCTTTTTTTATGACTTTATATAATATAAATATTACTACAAGTGCACGCCTATAGTGAAACTCAATGTCAAAGGAATGTATCCGGATAATTGAGTCTAATATGAGTCTTTATATGTGATATAATTGTTTTTATGAATGAATGTATTGGGAATGAAATTGGTTACTGTCATAAAGACAGTAACCCCTTTCTGTTTCAGTTAGTTAGCTTTAATGTTTGTTAGGTTTTACTGTTTCCTTATGCTTTTCATGATTGTTCAGACAAGAGCTCTATAAATAGAGCTCTCCCCTTTTTCCTCTGTTACGACTAAGAAGCATAACATTACATTCAATCTGTATCAGAATTTTTCCAGAAATTCACATAATGAGAAAAGGCTAGGTTTTTCTTACCTCTTTTGACGCGCTCTCCATCTTTGCTTTCTTCACCGTCGCCAACCGCTGCCTCCGGAACCACCAGCTTGGACGGACGACGCCCTAGGTTGAAGGAGCTTCCAGAACGCTCCGTTCTCTCTCTTCTTGTGCTCATATCACGCAACTCTGCTTGCGTGGCTTTTCTTTTCTGCCTTAAGCCTACCCGGATGCAATTCCAAATGGGCTGGGCCGCACAATTAATTGCACAGTGCTGGGCCAACTTTATTATGGTATCAGAGCAGGTCTAGTACCTGCTCTGCTGCCTTGCACCTCTGATTCTATTTTTGGTGTCTTCTTGGGCTGTTTCTGGTTTTTTTATGGAAGACACCACCAACCCATCCAGCCCCTATTATCTGCACCCAGGTGAGAACCCGGGTCTCACCCTCATTGCACAGACTTTGAACGAGAGTAATTACTCTTCATGGAGCAGAAGTATGAGGAGAGCCTTGCTTTCCAAGAATAAAACCAAGTTTATTGATGGGTCCATAAAGAAACCCCAGAAAACTGATGCACTGTTTGATGCATGGGAAAGATGTAATGTGATGATCTTGTCCTGGATAACAAAGGCTCTCTCCCCACAGATTGTTGAAAGTGTCATATATGTTGAAGAGGCCAAGGAATTATGGGATGAACTGAAAGAAAGATTCTCCAAAGGAGATTATTTCAAGATTTCTGACCTGCTACAGGATATACACTCTATCAAACAGGGAGAAAGGGGAGTGAGTCAATACTTTACTGATCTGAAAATCCTATGGGAAGAGTTGGAATTTCTAAGACCCATTCCTAGTTGCACATGTAAAGTTCCCTGTAGTTGTGATCTTTCAAGAATTTTCTTAAAATACAGGGAAATGGAGCATGTGATATGTTTCTTGAAGGGGTTAAACGACTCTTACAGTACAGTCAAGACACAGATTCTTCTAATGGATCCTCTACCCAATATCAATCGGGTTTTCTCTCTCATTATGCAGCAGGAGAGACAAGAGAAGCACAGCTCTCCCGAAGTCAAAATTCTGGCAAATACAACTGATAAGAACAGCCAATGGAAGGGCCAAGGAAGGGGATCTGGTTTTCGTGGCAGAGGAAGGGGCAGAAATCCCAATCATGGGAAACAATGCTCCTTTTGTAACAAGATGAATCACACTATAGATGAGTGCTATTCTAAGCATGGATACCCTCCTTGGTACAAGAAGGGTGACAGTAACCAAGACAAGAGGACTGACTGGGGCTCTGCAAATGCATGCCAAACCAGCACTGAACCTGAAGGAGTTCAGAGCACACATCAAACAAGTAATGGTAATATTCTTCCCCCCTTCACTGCTGAACAGGTGCAAAAACTCCTCAGGATGATGGACAAAATGGATGAACCTCCTCACAAAGTTAATCAAGTTCAGAGAAGTGACACCCAACATAAACAAGGTACCCTTTCCTGGATTATAGACACTGGTGCCACAGATCATGTGACACATGATAGGACAAACTTTGTCTCTTTTCATAAGATTAAACCTATTTCAGTAAAACTGCCAAACAATGCTATTTTAACTGCTGAACATGCTGGAACTGTACAATTTTCCAAGGATTTTATTATTTTTAATGTTCTCTATATACCTGAATTTTGCTTCAATTTAATTTCTGTTCAAAGTCTCATTAAAGACTTAGATTGCAGTCTGACTTTTTCCTCTAAGACCTGCCAGATAAAGGAGAATCATACATTGAAGATGATTGGATGTGCTAACTCTTGGAAGGGCCTCTATTATCTACAAGCTTTCCCTAAATCTGATCAAAGATATACTGTTAAGACTGTTTTCTCTTTTAAGAATCTTGATGTAAACTTGTGGCACTATAGATTAGGCCACCCTGGAAACAGAGTTATGAAATTCATATGTGAAACTTTTCCCTATGTTAAGGTTGACACTAATATTGTTTGTGACACTTGCCACTATGCTAAGCAACGAAAGTTATCTTTTCCTAAGAGTGTTTCTGTCACCACTGATTGCTTTGAAATTGTTCACTGTGATATTTGGGGTCCACTTAATACTGTTTCTGTTCATGGCCATAAGTATTTTCTCACTATTGTGGATGATTACAGTAGGCACACATGGATTTTTCTAATGAACAATAAGGGTCAAACTAGGGAGTTACTGCAAAATTTTGTCATCAAAGTTAAAAATCAGTTTGACAAATTAATCAAAACCATAAGGTCTGATAATGGACCTGAGTTCAATTGTGAGGATTTTTATAATAAACATGGGATCAATCACCAAAAGAGTTGTGTTGAGACCCCGGAACAAAACTCTGTTGTTGAAAGAAAACACCAACATATTTTAAATGTTGCCCGTGGCCTTCTTTTTCAATCCAATCTACCCAATGCCTACTGGTCTTATGCTGTGGGCCATGCTGTCTATCTTATAAATAGACTACCTACCATGATTCTTAACCATAAAACGCCTCATGAACTCCTCTACAAAATACCTCCCACTTATTTAGATCTCAAGACTTTTGGCAGCTTATGTTTTGCCTCAACTCTTGAAACTAATAGAAGCAAACTCGATCCTAGAGCTAGAAAGGGAATCTTTTTAGGGTACAAATATGGTGTGAAAGGTTACATTGTGCTGGACATAAATACCAAGGAGCTTTTTATAAGTAGAAATGTCATTTTTCATGAAGACATTTTTCCCTACAAAGAGGTGCATGACAGTAGAGCAGAATGCAATGGTGCAAGGGACAAAGCTGAAACTATAAATGATCTTCTAAAGGATCAGTATCCCACTGGTGATGAAAGGCAGGATGAGTTAGACATTACGGATTCTCCTGTGGAGGAACAGCCAGGAGAACGGTTCTCTGAAACTGAAGATGACAGTAATGACAGTGATGAAGCAGGAGACAGCCATGAAAGTCAGGGAAACAGAAGGTCTAATAGACCTAGAAGAACTCCTACATACCTGAAAGATTATGTTCATCAGGTGAATCAATCCTCATCTGTTAAAAATTGTTTTAAGACTCCCTACCCTATATCTGATTTGTTGTGCTGTGATAACCTTTCAGATAAACATTTAAAATACAGTATGACTGTTATTGGAACCAAGGAACCAAAATCTTACAGTGAAGCAAAAGGGATGACTGAATGGGTGGAGGCTATGCAGAGAGAAATTAAGGCTCTGCAGGACAATGATACATGGGTTATAACCCAGCTGCCTCCAGGGAAAGCGACAATAGGGTGCAAGTGGGTGTATAAAACGAAGTTCAAGGCTGATGGCAGCATTGAAAGGTACAAAGCTCGCCTGGTGGCTAAAGGTTATACCCAGCAGGAGGGCATTGACTACCTTGACACCTTTTCCCCTGTTGCCAAGCTTACTACGGTCAGATTGCTAATTGCCCTAGCAACCTCCAACAACTGGTTTCTACACCAACTGGATGTTGATAATGCCTTTCTGCATGGAGACCTTAATGAAGAGGTCTACATGGATCCACCCCCAGGATTAAACGTACACAATAAAGGACAGGTTTGCAAATTAACCAAATCTTTGTATGGCTTGAAGCAAGCAAGCAGACAATGGTTTGAAAAGCTTTCTTCCTTCCTATTGACTGCCAAATTTGTTCAATCTAAATCTGATCATTCTTTATTTACTAGAAAAACACCTACAAGCTTTACTGCTCTCCTTGTATATGTGGATGATATTGTATTAACAGGGAATTCTATGATGGAAATTAACTCCATAAAGGAGCTTCTCCACAACAGGTTTCGAATAAAGAACCTAGGGGAACTGAAATATTTCTTAGGACTGGAAGTAGCCAGATCTAAAAAGGGCATTCATCTATGTCAAAGGAAATATGCATTAGATATATTGGAGGAAACGGGAATGTTGGGCTGTAAGCCTTCGACTACTCCTTTCCTTAGTGACACAAGCTTCCTATATAAATTGGACAGCTACATGGATGATCCAGATCCTTACAGAAGGCTAATAGGGAAGTTGCTATACCTTTCAAATACAAGACCTGACCTGTGCTTTTCAATTAATTTGCTTAGTCAATTTGTTCACTCACCTACTGACTATCATTATCGGGCCATCCAACATATTCTCAGGTACATTAAATCTAAACCCTCTGAAGGGTTATTTTTTCCTGCTGATTCTCCTATGCAACTAAAGGCATTCAGTGACTCTGATTGGGCAACATGCCCTAACACCAGAAGATCCACAACAGGGTTCTGTATCTTCCTTGGATCTTCTCTTATTTCCTGGAAATCTAAGAAGCAGAGAACTGTCTCCAGATCCTCTACTGAAGCTGAGTATAGAGCCCTTGTAGCCACTGTATGCGAGATACAGTGGCTCAGTTACCTCCTACAAGATCTTCAAGTTGAAGAATCAGGAACTCCTGCCCTGTATTGCGACAATAAGTCAGCAAGGCACATAGCTCACAACCAGAGCTTTCATGAAAGGACCAAACATATTGAGCTTGACTGCCATGTTGTCCGTGAAAAGATTCAGGAACGTCTTCTCAACCTCCTTCCCGTGCGCTCCGAAGAACAGCTGGCCGACATCTTCACGAAGTTTCCCCATCGCGTCAGATTTAGATCCATTCTTCCCAAGCTTGGACTGATGACTATCCACCGTCCAGCTTGAGGGGAGGCTATTGGGAATGAAATTGGTTACTGTCATAAAGACAGTAACCCCTTTCTGTTTCAGTTAGTTAGCTTTAATGTTTGTTAGGTTTTACTGTTTCCTTATGCTTTTCATGATTGTTCAGACAAGAGCTCTATAAATAGAGCTCTCCCCTTTTTCCTCTGTTACGACTAAGAAGCATAACATTACATTCAATCTGTATCAGAATTTTTCCAGAAATTCACATAATGAGAAAAGGCTAGGTTTTTCTTACCTCTTTTGACGCGCTCTCCATCTTTGCTTTCTTCACCGTCGCCAACCGCTGCCTCCGGAACCACCAGCTTGAACGGACGACGCCCTAGGTTGAAGGAGCTTCCAGAACGCTCCGTTCTCTCTCTTCTTGTGCTCATATCACGCAACTCTGCTTGCGTGGCTTTTCTTTTCTGCCTTAAGCCTACCCGGATGCAATTCCAAATGGGCTGGGCCGCACAATTAATTGCACAGCCAACTTTATTAGAATGATGTATGATACTGTCATTATATTTGTTTTATGAAAACAAAAGTTTATAAACAATAAATATGTAAATAAATCATTAGATCCATTCAATAGTCGTGAAGTTGTCTACTTAACAGCAATAAATATATATTTTTTAAGATTTCATTGGAATTGATTTATGTATTTGGCATGAAGGTGGAAGAATTCTTGTTGCTATAAAATTTATCGAAGACAATTTTGATTGAATATGCAAAAAGGTGAAGTTTGGGGTCATTTTTCTGGACATTAAACTTTGTTGTTGAGTCTTTAGGGTTGAACAATTTCGTATTTGAAGCAAATAACAAAAGCGTGTTTGGGAAAGTAAGGAATTCAACTCTTGATTATTAGAATTGGAATCTTCATGGGTGTGAAAATTTGATTGATCCCCACTCCAACTTACAATAAGGTTTATTAGGAAAGAAGATAAGGGAGTTCACATTTCCATGATTGTTTAATGAAATCTCGACTATATTTTAGAAAACAAAATATGGTTCATTTATTTACATTTTGCAAAAGAATTTTACTCATTAATCATTAGTTGACTGTTTTTTATATTGTTGGTTCTGTTCTTGTAATTCTATAAAAGTTCAAACGAAATGTTACATAAAATATTAGTTTATTTTAAAAATATTTTGACTAAACGATTTATTTACAAGAAAGAGAAGAGAGTTTATTAATTGACGATGGATCAATCAACCCATAAAAAGGACTGACTCTTGTAAAAGAAAAATGAAAATCCACGTGATATTCATTATTTTCCCTAGAATACAAGATTTTAAATCTTAATCACAAAGTGTAAATTTTTGTTGTTTATTTACATTGTTATTTAATTAAAAAAATTATATAAAAATTTCTATTTTATTATTGTGATGTTAAATATTCATTAATACGTTTGAGAAATTTATTAGTCATCACGAACTATTTCTTTAACTATATTTTTTGTATCCATAATATCGAAATTTAAAATGATTTCTTAAAAATAAGTCGCATTTTACTAACAACATGTTAACATATTCTTTATATCACTTTTGCTATAACAAAATTTTATATAAAACTGTGACATTAAATATCCCTTCTGTTGTGTGAATTTAAAAATTTTAAATCAATTGTATTTGAGTCTAGTTTCTCTAAGTTTTAAAACTGTGAGTCTGACTTCTTGCTTATTGAATACTGTTTGTTTAAATTTAATATAGAAAGTATGTTAGTGAATCATCATCAACATTTCTATTGTGTTATTTATCCTAAAATTATGTGTTTCCAAGTTAATTAGGTTTGAGATTAATATGCTCCAAATTTTGAAAAAAGGTAATTTTTTTTTGTTCGATGAACAAGGATCATTTTCTAATATTTATTCCTTTTTATTTTTCTTAACAAGTACATAAAATACTTGCAATAAATCTCTTTTGATTAAATTAGAAATGAGTTTCGATTTGTGGGAAACCCCAAGGCGAAGTTTTTTCCGGTGAAGAGGTGCTTGCAGTGGAACCAAACCCAAATTCATCCAACCCATCGAAGAACCCTTCAGGTAACCCATCCAAACCACCGTCACTTTCCTTCACCAACCCTTCCACCACCGCCGCCGCCGCCGCCGCCGAGGTCTCCTTCTCCTCTTCAAGCATAGGCAAATGCCCCTCGAACAGCGCCACGTGTCCGAACAACTTGTCCTTCCGCGAAAACGTGGTTCCGCACGAGCACTTCCACGTGGCCTCTCCCCGACATTGCTTCATGTGACTCCTCAAGTCCGAGAGCACCGCGAAGCTCTTCTTCCGACACCGCTCGCACGACAGCGTTTTGGGACAGTGGCTCCTCTTGAAGTGATTCCTCAGACAGAACACCGACTTCAACGGCCTGAACTTCTTGTGCGTCTTGTTGCGGTTGCATCCTTCGAAGGGGCACGAGAACCGCGTCGTTTTCCCACGCTTCTCGCCACGCGCCCTGCTCGAGAGCGCGTCCGCAGTCTTGAACTCGTCCCCGTGGGCGCGCATGTGCATCCTAAGGTTGGCATCGCGCGTGAAGCCCTTCCCGCACACCTCGCAGAAGTGGAGGTGCTGCGCCAGGAGTTCCATCGCGTCCAGCTCCACCACGTTTGTTTGGTTGGGAGAGTATTCGGACGTGGGAGTCTCCGAAAGGGAAAGCACGTCCTCCGACGCTGCGACTAAGGCTGCGCCGTTGGTGATGACGTGGCGAATTGCGGTTAGGATCTCGTTGGATACGATGTTCATTTGGTGGTGTGTGAGGAGAGTGTGAGATTGAATGGATTGGGAGACAAAGCTCTGAAGCGAATCCATTCGTGTGCTGAGTTGGGAGAGGTTGCGAAGGGAAACATGCAGGGAATCTTTGTTGAAGTTGATGTTGTTGATTGGGAATTGCTGAGTGGTGTTTGGCATGTGGTTTTGATTGAGAAGATGATATGATGAGTGTAAGTGATTTCCATGAACACTACTTATATATGGTGTGATCTGATGTCTGTTGTACAAACTTGAAATTGAGGACTCCATTCCTTTTGTCCATACGTGAGCACGTGTTGATGTCAATTCACAAACAGTACTACTTTTATATTTTTTCACTCTTTTTCTTTTTACCATCTTATTATTATATTTGTTAAGCTAAAGTCATGGTAATGCCAATTACTTTTCATTTTTATATTTGCACCAATAAATTTTGCATAGGTGTTCTTAAAGAATCATTGGAATCAGTAGAAATAAATAGTTTAAGTATTTGTAATGATATATCGATAGTTCAATTTGGATTATGGATATGTATTTGACAGATATTCGTATATGATATTTTATTAATATTTATTAATAAAATATTTAATTTATAAAATTTTGAATCTTTTATATTAATATATGCTTTTAATTTGAATTCATACAATAATTATTATATATTTATTTTATTTTTAATAATTATTATAGACTTTTCAATATACATACACTAGTATCATATAATAAATATATCAACATATAAGATACAAATCATATATGATATTGTATCCATAGATAATAGTTTTTAACTCATCGTTTTCTTTATATATTTTATCATATCAAAAACTCTTTCCATACATACCTACATACATACATATATACATACATACATACATATATATAATTTTCAAGTTAATTAGCAACAATTTTATTATTTTTTCCTATAAAAAATATTTTCTTTGATTAAAATTTAAAACTTATATTGATTCAAAGTTGATTTTTGGAGATTATATTTAAATAAAGTAAAAATAATTAGAATTTAGTTACTTTTACATTTAATCTAATTATTTTTCTTTATGATTGAGGACGTCTTCTTAAATATTTCCTTTTTTCTTTTTATGTTGATCCCAATTGACCTAATTTACATTAAAACATGAAAAGAAAAATCACATAACAATGTATGATATCCAAAAGAAATAAAATAATAAACTCAAAAAGTTAAAAAAATAAATAATTATGATTTTTATAATATATTAAATAGCTGTTCCAATATCAAGTTTATTAAAATAGTATCAATTTGATTAATTACTACATTTAAATGTTAAAAGTATTCTCTATAGTGGGTTTATTATGATTTCATCTCAAAAGGTATTTTAATGAATTAAAAGAGGAACATATGTATAATTTATTTATTTATTTTAACATTTAAATGGTATGAAATTTGTTGACGTACTACATAATAAAATTATTTATTTTCCAAAATGTATTTATTCACTACTGTCTGTTCGGTGGTGCAATATATGATTATTAAAAAATGTTACTGCTGAGCCCGAAATCTTAGTTAGAAAGTAAAATATTTGGATTAATGATAAATAAAAAATAATTATTTTAAATATATTTATAAATTTTTTTAAAATACATTTTTATTTTACATATACTTTGAAATCATATATATTAGTTTACGTAAACTGGATCTTACATTGTATTGTATCCATCTCCACATTCACAAAAATGTTATACTTATCATACATTACAACAAAAATAAAAAATGAAAATAAATAATCATGATGTCCAAGAACTTGTTAGTTTTGAGATTTTGTCTCATTGGATAGTTAATAATATCATGATGTAATGAAGAATTCATATATTTATTAATAAGCTTCCCATATAACCAAAGTAGATTATCTTGTTTCAAAAATCAAAAAATAAAAAATAAAATTAATCTGAAATGATAAATTTAAAATTAAAATATATTAAAAGAATGAATTAACTAATAATAATATGTGTTAAAGAAAACAAAATAACAAGCTCTTAAATTCTTTTAGGTAGCTCTAAGTTTATTGCAATGTGTTGGCATGTAAGTGTAAAACTTTATGTGTAGCTTTATTTCTGAAAAAGAGTAAAATATTTATTTATAAAAGCTTTTCTAAAGAGATATTATTAAGAACATACCCCTTAATCCTATTCCGCCGGCCAGCAGCCATATCTGAATTATTATTCCTTAATCGCGCGTTTATTTCCCCAACATACTTTTTGTGTTGAAATATACTTCAATTATTATCTACACTTTTCTTTTGCCAAATTATCTTATTATTATACCATCTTTGTTATTGAATCAACTTTGATAACAACTAATTTTCAATTAAGCTAATTTAAATTATGTGATTTATATGTTTTTATTATAAGCTAACACAAAACCATTATAGTTACAATGGTCATATTGTTATCATTATTAAAAACTATCACCATCAACATTGCGATTATCTTTATTAGTAGTGTAAATACTACATACTAATAATAATAATATACTTTAAAACTAATATACATATATATAAAGTTACTCCAAAGATAATTTAAAGAGGTTTATTTATAATTTTCTTTTAAATAATGATTAAATGTATGTTAGTTATTTGAACCATTATATTAAGTGACGATAAAAATAATTTGATCCATCATTTTTAAAAGTATGACTATAATGTCAAAGAATACTATTCAATAAAAATTACTACACGTTAAGAATTGATGGTTGGAATTCAACAATTATACAGCAGAATCGGCAATATATTTGTGTATCTAGCCTCATCGTGTCCGATTTGTGTATGTCAATTTCTAACGTCAACGTCACCCATCATCAACACACGTGGTCTTTTATTTTACATTTTTCCTAATTTTATTCATTATTATTTGAAATTGAAAGCCTTTACTCAAATTTTATGAAGTAATATTTATCAATGACAAATAAAATTATTTTTGTCGATACTGTGTTTGAATAAGTGTGACGAAAAATCTCTATATTAATTGGATAAATGTAAGAGTCTGAAAAAGTTTAAGGCCATTGGGTCCTATGTGGGGTAGGCAGGCCCATCAGCTTAAGGCCAGCTTAACCTTAGGAAGGGCCTCTCAGAATTCTTTTCCAACTTTCCTGAGCTCTTTCCTTTCCTCTCTCTAAAACCCTTGTCCTAAATGTTTTCTCTGTCTTCTCTCTAAATTTCCAACTCTCTGAACCGTTCAATCTTGGGTTGGAAGGTGCTCAGACGTTCACCACACCGAAGGCTTCCTTTTGAACCGATCGTATTTTCGTTTGGACCGGTAAGTCATTTTTCCCTTCTCTTTCACTATCTTCGAACCTAGAGCATGCAACAGTACTGGTTGTACGTTACTAGGGGGTGTCGTTTTCCTGTTTCTGCCAAATAAAGCTCTAAGAGCTGTTGCTGTCACCACTTTGGTGGTTTGTAGGGTTTGGATTGAGTTCGCGTGTGTGAGATACCCAAAAAGGGGCGTCCTTGTGAGCTTGGAAATACACTCTGAGGTAGAGCTAGTTATTTTGTTTGAAATTAATTTATGAGATATATGCATGTTGAATCCTGAATTGGTATGTTGAATTAAACTGTTATGTTCCTGTTGATGTACCTGTTGAGTATAAATTGGCTGGTGTTGTGATGCTGGAAATTGTGCATGTAAAAATGTATTTGTTGTAAGTTGTTATGATGTGAATTGGTGACTATGGTTTTGGTTGGACTGAGCAATATTTCAAATGTGATAAGTTTAAGGTTTGGGTTCTATCAAAGGAGGGTTAGATGGATGGTAAGGTAAGTATGCACTATTCTGAGTAAACTGGTAGTAGTCCAGGTCAATTTAAGGGAAATGACATAGTGATTTTGAGTAAAAGAGGTCTAGGGTGAATTTACAGTGTTGAAACAGTTTGGAGGGATCAATTGTGACTTGTTGAGAGCACTTTGTTGGTAGGATAGAAGAATCTTAAAAACCTGAGTTGGCACATCCCTGATCATAGAGCAGCCCTGGCCTGGTCCAATCAGTTGTGACTAGTCATATGTGCTGGCGTCGAAGGTGAGACTGATGCGTTCAAACATCTGATTCTTCTCCGATGACCAATTGGGTTAGGGAGATGTGGTTGAGGTGGAAATCCTGTGTTAGTCATGGTAGATGAGTAAAAGGTTAAGAGAGTATTGTTATTTTGGTCCTTTGAGAAGAACTGAGGTAGGGAGTTTGAGCATAGGTGGTCTTGAGTGCAATTGGACAGTGTGGCTAGCTTGTATGAGTCAATTAGAACAGGTTAGGGTCATAAAACTGAGTAAAGTCATGTTTAAAATGGTAGAATCAAAATTGGGTCCTTGGGTTGTTGAACTTGGAAATTTAAGTTGAAAACTTGGTAGTAATCACTTTAGAATAATGCTAAGAACGTTTATAATCATCTAGACAAGTTTAATTAGGTATGATACAAGAATTAGGAGGGTTAGAAGTTGGGAAAAATAACTGAAAATGGTAAGGATTAGTGTGAGTGTATGATTTTGCAGAATTCACGTTGTGCAGATTATGCAGTGTCGCTATGCGAGTTGTCTCGCATAGCGAGACCCTGAAAAGGGTGCTCACTGTCTTGGAAATTCGCTGTGCGAGTTGGTGCGCTGTGCGAATTTCCAGAGGGTGATGCTCACTGTTTTCGGACTCGCCATGGCGAATCCTGTCGCTATGCGACTGGTGGTGGTCTGGGATCACTGCCCATTTAATTCGAAGAGCGAGTGGGGTGCATAGCGAGAGGTTTGAAGTCTGATGTATGCTGCGAATTAATTCGCCATGCAAAATGGGGTGCACTATGCGAATTTTAGCTGTCCTTTTGTCAGGAAAATTCGCCCAGCGCATCAAGGGGGTGCGCTATGCGAATTTTAGCTGAAAAACACTCCCCTCGTCAGGAAAATTCGCTCAGCGCACCAAGGGTGGTGCGCTATGCGAATTTTTGCTGTCTAGCCTTGCATCTTGGTGCATTGTGAGACCTGGTTCGGTGAGTTTCATATTTTTCCACATCTGTATGAGTTGTTTGATGTTGTTTGACTGCCAGGATGTATGTATGTCCATATATTTGAATTGTGTGGCTTGAAATAATGTGACTGCAAATTGAAATGATGTAAATGAGTATGAAGTGGACATCTCAGGGTGAGATGATTGAAAGTGATGTGTGAGGTGTTGTTGTTGTTCTATATAACTGTATGGAGCTTTGAACTGGTATGTCTATCCCTACACTCGAAGCACTGTTCATACTCAGATAGAGGAGAGCAGTGTAAGTGGTGAGAGTAGAGGGAGGTCCTCGTCTATAGTCTTAGAGTTTAGACATAGACAAATTGGGAGATTTACCTTGCATAGTGTTGGGGAGTGCCAGCTGAACTACGCAAGTGCAAAGACGACCAATAGTTCGACAGTTATACTAATCCGGATGAGTCGCGGGAGTGTTTGAGTCGTGGTTTAAAGTGTTATGTATTAATTGTTTTATATGTACTAAGCATGATGATTATTAATTGATTGAACAGTATGATTATTGCCTGTTTATCTAGCTCACCTTTGCTTCTGTGTTGTGTGTTGCTTGTGTATGTTTTTCTTTGCGATGATCATCCACTTGGATGGGAGCAGATGTTGTTGAGGAAATACCTCTGGAGCAAGAGCTGGAGGAGAATGATGCTGTTGCACAGTCTACTTAGGATTTAGATATTTAAACCTTTGGATATTAAATACTTTATAAACTGTCTAAGTTTAAAACCCTGTATTATATTTTGGATGACTGTAATTTCGTATTTAATTGCAAGTCATACTCTAACTGTTCTCTTTATTGGGAATGTTGACTCCTAAATTAGATGATGTGATTACTATATTTTGGGATGTCACAATAAATATATAAGTATGTGTAATATATAATTTTTTTAACTGAATATAGAATGAAAATAAATACATACATACACATACACATACACATATACATATACATATACATATACATATACATATACATATACATATACATATACATATATATATATATATATATATATATATATATATATATATATATATATATATATATATATACTTGTCCTCACTGTTGTTTTTATTATTAAAATACTTATAGTTTATTAAATAATTTATTAAGTTATAAGTCAAATAATTAAAAAAATTATAAAACTAAAAGTTAAGAATTATATATAATATTTTTAGTTTTAAATTTATAAAACAAAATTCACCTACACACTTTTTTTTCTTCAAATTGTGTAACTTGTCATGAAAATTATTTATATTTCCAATATATTTTTTCTATTATTATAATATTTACAAATTATATTCAAATAATATATCCAATTAAATATTTGTTATGTCTTGTACTATATGAAATATACCGATCATAATTAATTGTCATGATAAACAATTAACAAGTATTAATATGTCAGATTGGCTTATTGGATTTGATTGCCACAAGTCCTATAAATATACAATTGATGTTCAGGTACAATCATCTTTTACTATTCCAATATATAGACCTCTTTATGAAACACATATCTGACTTGAGCGTCGGAGTGTCTTCTGTAGGTCAACAACCCATTGGAGTTGATTGCGTTCTCAGAGACGATTGAAGATAAAAAAAGAGCATAGCAAGGAAGGATGACCGACCCTCGGACCAATTCAACCAAAACATGTCTCAACTGAATATTTTTATCCTTTTTTAATATTTTTATTTATTTATTTTTTCACGTAAAAATATTTAATTATCAATTTGAGTGTTTAATAGCATAAATCTTTCATTTACTAGATAATATAAAAAAATTATTATCTTTATTTTCTTATTCTTAATTTTTGTTTTACTTGAAGAACTCTTTTGTTTTTCTAAAACAATTTGTATTATTTATCAGTTCGACTAGTTTGATACTTGAAAATTTTTCTTATGTTCTTGAAGTATTTTTTATCTTATCATACGTTTAATTATACATTTATTCTTTTTGTGTGACTTCATGTTATCAAATTGTTTCTAAGATATACATTTGATCATTTTTATTCTTTTTAATATTTTTTTTATATATAATTATTTTTATTTTTTAAGTTGTTATAATAGGTGTAATTTTATCATTACAATTGTATAAAAAAATTCACTGTAATATAATAATTTAATGTAATTGTGATAAATCTTGTTTATAACCATCCAACAAATATTAAAATTCAAAAGATTAAATATCTATGATAAATTTAAATTATTATTAACTTAATCTTTGTTTTTCGTGTGATTTTGTTGAAGTGATGTAATTTTTATTAGTGTATAAAAAAATATATTTCGTTAGAATTTAAAGAATGAAAATAAAGATACATTTAAAATATTTTTTAGTTTAAATATTTGTTTACCTTTTAGAATTTTTTTAAGAATACTTTTAATTTTTATCAACTTTGTTTTATTAATGGTTGCAAAATTAACAAATGTTTGGTTTTCATGAAATTTTATTTGACATGAAATGTATAAAATTATAATTTTTTTATAGGATTAATTATATTTTGGTCCTTAAACTATAACACAATTCTTGATTTTGTCCCTATTTTTAACTTTGATATGGTTAAGTTTCTATATTTAAGAAATGCATGGATATAGTTGTTTTTTTTTTCGTCCAATAGTGTTAATTGTATTTATGTAACAAACAACAAATAACATTGATGCAATCCATAAGTTCCATTCCTCTCAACACCTTAAAAGATCAGCGTGATTCATCGTTTGTCATGTCAAAACACAATAAACATCATTAGGCGAGAAATAGATTAAAGAAACAAGAATATCACATTTTGATTTTGAACTTTTTTATAAAAAGTAATTAATTAATATGGAAACTGTAAGAAAACGAGTACAAAGTACGAATATACCTTTTAATTGATGGTAATTGATAGAAATAAGCATGAGATAAAAATTTGATACCTACTGAAAAATTGAAGATTAAGCTTTTTCTTTATAGACTAGTATATCATTATTATTTCTATATATTATGTGAAATGATTTTAATATTTTATTTTCTTATTTTTATTTACTATTGAGTTTAATTGTATAACTTTAGAGAAATAACATAAATTGAAATTATTAGTACAGTATTTAAAATGTAAACGGTTGGATTGATAAAGCCTTTTATTATGAGAAGATACTGCATAACTCTTATGAATTATTATAATTGCATTAATTTACTCTGTTTTTTGTTTGGTTCGTAGATTTTACATTCTATGATCATATGATGCAGATGAAAACGGTGGTCTGCGTCGAGATTAGGGGTGGATAGTCTAGAGCTTTAAGTTCACAATTTTTATATATTAGTTGTATTTTGACACACTCTTGTTAATGTAAAAATATATTTTGAAGATAATTTTAATTACATTTTGAAAATTTTGGAGGACTATAATATATAGATGCATTAGAACCAAATTAAATGAATTTGGTTGGTAAACAAATATACTTAATGTAATAAAAAGTTATCTAAACATGTAAAAAAAGTTTGGCCATGTTTTTAGATTATATAAGTTAATTAGATTACTTGTTTCATTATATTATATTGTGACTTTTATTTACAGAAAATTTAAATTCTTAAAATCAATAGTTTAATTATAAAGAAACCATTTTAAATAATGGAGATAATAGTAAATTTGGTTCCAAAATATTTGTGTTTTCAAAATAGTTCCTAAAGATGAATAAGCTAAAAAAATTCCTAAAAATACCTTTTATGTTTCATTTCATATTCATTATTAATTACATAAGTCCTTGTATATGTTTGAAATGGAATTTATTTTTGGCTTTTCAGAATCTTTTTAATTTGTGAGTAGCTTAAAACTATTATACACTTTCAGTGACCATATTAATCAATCCACTTAAATTAAGATTATATAGTTCAAACATTGTTACATGCAAGAGTTTCTAAATACTATTTAATAAAAAATATGTGATAACTTTATTAATTTATATAAATACTGACATAAAAATTATCAGAATGATAATAACCATGCACACGAAGAAAAGATAATGCACTCTTCAGTGTCAATATATATTGATACACAATTCAAAAAGGCATAAAAACATCTACAAACAATATCCACTCGTAACTCAATACAAATAAAATAAAAACTATATAAAGAAAATTTTGACTTGTAATAGATATTAGAGAAAATATATAAAAAAGTTCAACACAAATAAATAATAAATAAATTTATATAAAGATCAAGATGTCAATTATCTTATTCGACATTAATAAATCATAAAGAAATGAGATTAAAATCTCATCTTCAACTTAAAGTGTTAAAAATAAAAAAGTTTATTTTCTTAAATATTAATGATCTTATTCATCTTAACTTTTAACTTAAATATCTCAATTAATTGACTTTATATTCCTAAGTTAATAAATATATAATGATTACATTTTTATTAAGTTCAATCACAAGTTATAATTTTGTAAAAAGTAATTGAATTGAAAGTAGACGCGGTTTTCCGATTGAGCTGTAATATATTATTATATTATGAATTATGAAAATGAAGATGAAGACTTGCTTTTCACTTCCCATTTTGGAAGATATTATTATTTGGTCATAACAGACGGCCGACTTTGGCCTCATTCGGTAAGTTCCATATAAAAAGTATAATATTTAATATTTAGATGCATGTATTCATCTATTCAATAATCATGACGACGTGTTTCTAAAATACAAATGCTCCCAAACACCTACCTTTCTTTAAATAAATGTTTACATTTTTTTTTTCATAAATCCTGTCTTTCTTTCATCATAAATAATCATCTATAAAATATGTTTAAAGTTAGTACGATTAATTACTATAAACATATTTGAATATTTGATGCAATTACATAACCAAATTTCGCATCCCATATCACATATTAAACTGGAATGATTACTAAGTTGCTTCGCATGTTAGATGCTTGAACATTTTGATATATATATATATATAATTTTGATTTTATCTTGGTTAAACTGGAATGATGCTTTTACGAATTTTAGTTTTGTTTTCTTCCTCTCTTTCCATATTTTTGAGAAGCAGTTACACATGCATGCAAGCCTACATTATAATAAGAATAATTATTCATATTAATTTTTTTATTATATAAAAACTAATTATTCAGATTTTATTTTAAATTAATTTTAACTAAATAGATCTTATTTTATATTAATTCTAACTATAAGGATAAAATTGTGATATTACATTTTGATTTATTAAAATATTTCTTTTATCTATCATGTTATTATTTATAAACTTTATTTTCAAATATTTTAACTTTCGCATTCAAATTCTTAAAAGGAGGAATGTCATTTTTTTTTCTTTATCCTCTCAGATACATTTATTCTATTTCAAATTTAGAAGCGTTAGAAGTGAACAAAGTTTTAATAAAAAATTGAGTTAAATATTTAATCCCTCAACTTATACACAAAATTGATATTCGTTTTCATAATAAATTTTGATTTTTAAACTTTAAAAGTGAAAGAATATAATTATTTTAATCCAATTTTTTGAATTAATTAAATGATGTTTTTAAACTTGTGTAAACAACTTAAATATTAATTTAAAATGTGTTTGATAAGACAATTTTTTTTAAATAATTGAATTAAAAAATTATGTTCATTTATTTTTAAAATTTAAAAATAAAAATATATCAAAAGATAAATTTCAATTTCATAAATTAAAAACATATTTAATATTAAAAAGTTGTAAACTAGTACTAATGTTCCTAAAATGTTTGTTCAGTGATTTAAAGTAATGTTTGTTGTTTGATTTAAAGTATTGTAAAAAATATTTTCGTTGTAAAGAAGTAAGTTTTTTCTTTTCATTTTTATTCATATATGAGTTTAAGACTCACAATTCAGAATTTTACATAGGATGTTTATTATATCACTTTAGTATTTAAGAAGACCACTAAATTCTTAATTATGTTTTAAAGTTTTTATTTATCCTTAATTTGTAAAATAGTTAGGATTATCTGTTTTAATATAAATAAAATAAATTATTTACATTATTAATTACACAACTAAAATATTTTCATATTTTAAAAAAAAATCTATGAATATTTTTCCATACTAAAATCTACAGAAAAAATTATACAAAACTTATATCATATGAATATTTTTCTAGAAAACTTACCCAAGATATATCACTGAATTTTATTAACAATATTATAAATATGAAAAGCCAATTATGTGATTAAAAAAATCAAATAAATAAGTGAAAAAATTATTATAAGAATAGTGTTTGTTTATCATAATTACAAATATTCTTAAAATAAAATATTTAAAATGAAAAATTACTAATACACACACACACATATATATATATATTATATGGAGCATCACAGACTTTAAATTACTATAAAAAAATGAAGTAAAAATTGGGGGCTTCTCGGGAATCACGACTGGAGGACAGGGTGATATGGTGCTGATGTCGGATTGTCTCAAATAATAATAAACAAAAGTGTTATTATTGTAATTATGTACAAAGAAACAGGAATGCAGAAAATATCGCAGAGAAAAACAAATTAATTATTCATAGCAGAGTACGGACAAACAGCACAAGAGGAGGTAATGTTACTACCAAGAATAGAAGAACGGAAAATGATACTCGAACAACTTAATTTGACAACATTTCGACACAGCCTACGTGTCAGCATGTGAGCGGTTCACGTTTTGATGGGAAAAAGCTGCTGAAATCTGAGAAAACCTGCTTCAATTCTGACGTGGCGAGGGACGGACACAGGCAGAGTAGAAGTTGCGTTTCAAATTTGAAATTCATTTTCGAACTTCGTAGAGAGAGAAGCGGCGCGAACATTGGGGACGGATGCTGTGACCTAAACAGAGAGACGAGAGAGTTGGAGAAAGGGTTCACGAGCGAGAGAGAGACGGAGTGCTTGCCGGAGTGCCGCCGTTCACTGTTGAAGGCCGTGTCGGAGAGATCGAACGCCTCCAGCCCGTTTCGTTTCAGGGGCGCCGCAGGTCCGACGTCGACCGGTCGAAGCGAACACGGCATCGTGTTCCGTCCGTTCCGGCCCAGCGACTTAGGGAGGCGTTGAAGGTGTCGCTTCGTCCCAGGTGGTTCCGTCCCTGTCCCGGAGTGCCGCGGGAGCTTGGCCGGAGTGTCGCCGGAGTGTGGACTGTTCGGTGGACGAAAAAGAGGGGTTTTCCGGGTTGTTAGTCCCACCCACACATTTTTCTTCGTGGGTGTTCCAACCGGCACACGTTGTGTTCACTCAAGGTTCGTTTTTTTATTTGAGTGGAATGAATGTATAATATATGTATGATGTTGTTTGTGGATGATTTTGGTTATGTATGATACGTTGTTATTCTAATATTTTTGGATCTTATTTGGTAGTGTAGGTATTGTTGCAATGGAGGAAGTTGATCACGAGGATGAAGTTTATTAAGACAAGAAAAAGGTATGTTGAGTTATATTATATTTTCATAAATTTAGGATTTTTATGTATTTAAATAGAAACCATATTTTTGAGCTTGATTACGGAAGAAATGGAGAATATGCATTGAGTGATGAACTTGAAAAAATGAGATTGAAAATCTCTTATAAACTTCCTTTGAGTATTAAGTTTGATCCGAATTTTGGGCCTCCATATTAGTTAAGTGTTGGATTTTGGGGCAGGTTATTAATTGTCAATTTTTCCTTCGCTCTTCTTTGTTCTTTCTATGATGTTGTCGATATTTAGGTTTATGAGAAGGAGTGAAGGGTGCCTGTTTCGTGGTATTAACTGCTTAATGCTTATGCCTTCTACATTCTCCCCTTTTCAGAAGGATATGAGAAGTTAGCCCGGGCAAAAGAAGGCCCATCAAATCAACATTTGGCTAGTGGAGAAGCCTCTAGCACTGGTGATAACACTCTAGATTTACATATTTTTCTTTGTTAAAAATCATTTTTTAGATTTCTTTAGTTTTTAATTTCTTAGAATTAGGCTAGTTTTAGGTTTTTCTTTGAATTCTTTAGTTTTGTATAAATTTAGTTAAAATTAGGTTTTTAGATACAATTTTTAGTTTCTATTAATAACTAGAAAATTTATATTTTTTAGAAAATCTTTTGATAAAAAATTCTTTTCTTTTATTTGTTAATTTTTCTTTTCTTTCTTTAATTTCTGATAAATTTTTCTTTGTTGCTTGGTGAGTCTGATTTCAGGAATTGGGTTGATGTTATAGAGTGTTGAATTGTGCTGATAGGAAGATTGGGCCGCTGCACCGAGAAATTGGGCCACTGCATTTGGATAATTGGAACAAAAGTAAAATTAGATCCTCCCTTATTGAAGCGTACCGTTTTGATGCAAAGTGCAGCTGCCTTGGGCTCCAATTATTGATACGCAGCGTTTTAGCGTTGCTGCTCCTTAGGCATCTCTTCCCTTCATCTTCATTTGAAAAGGAGTAAAAGAAATTCACCCTTGAGTGAGGGCAGAGAGCTGAAGAGAGGAGCGCGTCACTAACCTGCCCGGACAAGCTGACCGACGAGCAAAGGGAGCTGACCGGAGCTAACTGGCATGTGACCGTGTGAGGAGCTGAATCGGTGGAGAGGTTGAAGATGATCAGAGGGCTGGTGATCAAAGTAGATAAAGAAAGGTGGTCGTCCGATTAGAAGCTGGAAGCGTCAAAATCAAGTTTCTTTCTGTACTTTTCCTCTCTCTTTTCTCTTTTAGTTTTTCTGACCCTATAAAAAGGGCTTTCACCATGTACAGAGAACACTTCTTCATACACTTTTAGACCTTTTCAGTTTACAGTTCTCCGTTCTAGAGTTAGGGTTTCTTGCGTTTTTGCGTAGATTAGATTCAGATTCTTGAACTTCTGATCGAGACTTACGGTGGTGACAGCCCGTGAGCGTCTCAGTGTTGTTTTTACGGTATCAATTTCTTGTAGTTCTCATTTTACGTTTAATAAAATTTCCATTTCCGCTTTGATTTCGCTTTTGCGTAGAGATAGGTTTTCATTGCTTTCATAGAATAGATTTCTACTGGCTACTGGATTGTGCAGAGGAGTTCCACGGAGTGACAAACCGTGGATCATTTCTCAGTGTTCTCTAGTATCGTGTTCTTATAATTTTGTTTCAATTGCAATAAAATTCAGTTTATTCTCAATTTCCTTGTTTTCTCTTTCATTTTCTGCCATTTAAAAATTGATTCTTTCCAACACTGTTATGATTTCAGGTTTTAATTTCTTTCCTGATTAGAATTTTGATTTCTTCATTCTAGAATTTAGTTTTTATTTCTGTTTTAGAAGCTCAGTTTTACTTTTGATATTTTCTTGATGATTCTGTTATGCTCCTTAGTTAGGTTTTTTTTTTACTCAATTGTTCTTCGTTTTAGGTGTTACTTGCTTTTAATTTTCTTTTCAAATTTAGATTCAATTCACGTTAATCTTTCAACTCACTATACATTTTTTTTCACTGTCCAAACTATGTCATTTCAGCATTTCATATAGCTCATGTTAATTAGCATTTAGGTCTCTTAGCTTTTACATTTGTAAATACATTTTGGATTGTTCCAGCTTTAGTATATAGGTGATGTTTTGGATATAATTAGATGTTATTTCTTCGTTACTTTAGCTTAGGTTTTATTTCTTTCTTATTTTCTTTTATACAAATTTTTAGATTTTTTTTCCTTTTTAGTTTCATTTTATTCATTTTATTTTCCCCACCTAGTTTTAGATAGTTTTAGTAAATAAATAAAATAGGAATTAATTCTACATTCAAAAACTTAATTTTGCCAAGTCCTTGGATTGATCCTTGGTTAACCCTATGCTTCATTAGTGGGGAAACCGAGTTTGTTCTGTTTTTGCGCGACGAAAAGCAGTTTAACAACTGGTGAAGGTGATTATGATATGTTTGCTGACGAGGATGATAATAGTAAGCCATCTACAAATGAAAATAATACAGTTAGTCAATCTTCATCGGACGCCATAAATTTTGGCACTGAGGGTAGGTAAATTGGCCTCCAAAGTCTTTGTTACTGATTTTTATTTGATTAGTATTTACTTAACATTGTTCTACTTTTCTTTCAGGTGGAGCATTGCAAAATGATTATGTGTATGATGAATCTTCTGGGTATGGCTCTTATCTTCCATGTAAATTTTGGGAAATAGTCTGATATACATGACATTATTTATCTTTGTTGTAAATTTCAAAACCAAAAAAAAAATCATTATGGTATTAAGGAGGTGGCAAAAGTTGAGGGTTTGTACCCACTTCTTCTTCTAATGAATTCTGTTACCAAAAAGAGCTGTTATAAGCTTGTTCTGACATCAATATTTGATGGTCCAGGTACTATTATAGCAGCAGTTTGGGCTATTATTATGATCCAAATACTGGGCTTTATTGCTCTGCAGCATCAGGACAATGGTACAACACATTCCTTTATCATCTTTTCGTGTGGTTTGTCAATTTTTATGCTGACATCTTTTAGCCTTTGTTTACAGTAAGTGGTGCCAAACATAGATGTGGATTTGGATGTGTCTTTAGTTGTTTGTTAAAATTTAATCTTGATTTATGATATTTTTTGTTGGAAACTATATCAAGAGATGTGATATGTGTACGTCAATTTATAGATCTTTGGTGGCATAAAAACATGCAGGGTGATTAGTTGTATAATTAACACCTTTGGCTGAGAGGAGTGATAGGTGTAAATTTTACTTGTTTTTGTTGCTTAAATTGTTGTGCTTTTGAGTAAGTTTTAGTGTTAATTCTCATGAAAAGTATGTAATTGTTGATATAAGTATAATTTTGACTGTTTAAATGTTTTTTGATGCTTTTGTTTGTTTATTTCGAAGTAGAATAAGGATTGGATACTATCAAAGACTTGGAGCGCATCATTTGGCTGTCGGCATCGAGAAGAGGACGCTGTTCTTCCGAGAGTTTCACGCCCAAGTGCGAAAGAGAAGGCGCCGAGCGCGATTTTACAGAGAGTCTAGCGCCCGGGCACGAGAGAAGGGGTGCCGGGCGCGACTTAGAAGGATGAAATAAGCCTGCGCGGACGCTCGTCGCCCAGTGAGTGGACGCCCGTCGCCCAGCGAGTGGACGCTCGTTGACCAGAGAACGAACGCCCATCGAACAGCAAGCCAGGACGTTCGTCAAGCGCGCAGCGCAGACGACGCTCGTCCAGCGCGCAGAAGAGGCTCGTCCAGCGCGTAGAGGACGCTCGTCCAGAAAGCGGAGAACGCTCGCCCAGCTGGCAGAGGACGCTCGTCCAGAAAGGAGACGCTCGCCCAGCGAGAAGTGGATGCTCGCCCAGCGAGTGCACGCCCGTGACTCAACAGTGGACGCTCGCCCAGCGAATAGATGCTGCTCGCCAAACGGTTGAATATTGGGTAAAAACAGACTCCATTGGGCACATGATCCAAACAAAGTTGATGAATGGAATCACAAATATAAGCATGATAATGTGAAATATTAGGCAAAGATTATGATATTTATATCGAAGTTCATCCCAAGGAACCATTTTTTGCAGAACTCTTCATGCAAAATTGCATTGGTACCAATGGCTAAATAACTGGGGACTTAAGGCAAAGGTTTTGCATAGTCAGGTCAACAAAGAAAATGCCGTTAATTTTTAAGTGCAAATTTTTTTTTAATCGTTATTGGACATACAAGTGATGTTTAGGCAATGATTATGACATTTATATTGAAATCTATGTCCAAGGAACTACTCTTTGTAAAACTCATTATGAAGAAACAACACTGGGAGCAAAGGCCAAATAAGTGGGGAGTTCAGGCAAAGATTTTGCATACACAGGTCAACTGTGAAAATGACATTGATTTTTAAGTGAACCAATTTTTTATAAGACTTATTGGACATGTAAGTGATGTTCAGGCATTTAATATCACATTTATATTGAACTCCATGCCTAAGGAATCATTCTTTGTAAAACTCATTGTGCATAAAGAACACCGGGAGCAAAGGGCAAATAAGTGGGGAGTTCTGACAAAGGTTATGCACCCAGGGGTCAACTATGAAAATGACATTAATTTTTAAGTGAACCAATTTTTTTTTAAGACTTATTCGACATACAAGTGATATTTAGTCATTTATTATCTCATTTATATCGAACTTCATGCCTAAGAAACCATTCTTTGTAAAACTCATTGCAGAAACAACACCGGGAGCAAAGGCCAAATAAGTGGAGAGTTCAGGCAAAGGTTTTGCACATAGGGGTCAACTGTGAAAATAGCATTGATTTTAAGTGAACCAATTTTTTTTAAAGACTTATTGGACATACAAGTGATGTTCAGACATTGATTATCACCTTTATATCAAACTCCATGCCCAAGGAACCATTCTTTGTAAAAATCGTTGTACAGAAACAACATTGGTAGCAAAGACCAAATAAGTGGGGAGTTCAAGCAAAGTTTTTGCAGAGATATTTCAACTTTCAAAATGACATTGATTTTTTAATGAATTTTTTTTAACACTTATTGGACATGCAAATGATCTTCAACCATTGATTATGTCATTTATTGAACATTTCTTTGATGATTTGTAACAAAAAATATGTACATTCAAACCTAATCATCACAATTTCAAATAGTGATAAGAAATCCATAAATGACATTCGTACTATCCATTTTGTAACAACCCTAAATGTTGCAACACTTCATTCCTCCACACAATATGGCGTCCGATGAAGATTGACTAACTGTATTATTTTCATCTGTAGATGACTTACTGTTATCATCCTCGTCAGCAAACATATCATAATCACCTTCACCCGTGCTAGAGGCTTCTCCACTAGCCAAATCCAAATGTTGATTTGATGGGCCTTCTTTTGCCCGGGCTAACTTCTCATATCCTTCTGAAAAGGGGAGAATGTAGAAGGCATAAGCATTAAGCAGTTAATACCACGAAACAGGCACCCTTCACTCCTTCTCATAAACCTAAATATCGACAACATCATAGAAAGAAGAAAGAAGAGCGAAGGAAAAATTGAAAATTAATAACCTGCCCCAAAATCCAACACTTAACTAATATGGAGGCCCAAAGATAGTTTCTCCAAACACTAAGAATAAACAAACACCATGTATGATATTGATAATAGAACAATAAGTTCTATCTTGCATCATGACCATAATAACAACATAAGTTGAACAGTATTATAATAGTAAAACCAAGTAGTTAAATCAAATAAATTATAAAATCAAACAGCATATTACATCATGTTGTTAACAATGTAAACATAATGAAACAACAAAACATAATATAAGTAGAATAAAGCATAGTGTATAACACTAACCCGCTTCACGATCAAAAACCTCTCGCTTTTCATGATAAAAAACCAGTGATTGCCTAAAACAAATGGATGATCTACAACTACTCTGGAGTGAATTGGAAAATAAATATTGTATTTTACAATGATACTTCAGTAGAACAAAGAAATAAAAAAATCAGAAAATTAAGAATGATAAAATACATACATACCGTTTCCCCAGGTTCAAGAACATTTGCAATCCGCCTCTTCATGACGGCAATATCTTTAGAAGAAAGGTCAGGCATGCCCTCATCCACATCATTAGTTGGTACAGATTTTAATGAAGAATATTTTGGATCAAATTCAATATTATCAAGCCATGCATCCTGCAAGGATCCCTAATTTATTAACAGAATTCAAATGAAATATCACAAATAAAGAAAGAAAACAACATAAATCCCTCACCTTAATCTCATTCTCTCTTACATATTCAACAAAATTGGCTGCTGCATGAAAATAACCTTCTTCCCTTTCTTTATCTAGGTTGAAAGGCTCAATTTGAATCCCGTCATCGACAAAATTCTCGCTATCCTGCCATAAGATATCACACATCACTGCCTGCCTATCTTTTACGTATCCAGTAACAGCTCATTGCACCAATAAACTTACTATAAAAATTATGTCAAATTAGGAATAAATCAGACTACAATAATACATTTGAACAGAAGCCCACATGAAATAAGCTTTACAAGCAAAATATTTACTCTACTAGTGTCCATGAAAAAGCACTTGATAGAAAGAGTAAAGATTTAGTTTAGATAAAAAAGTTCGTCCAGGTTGAAAACTTAAAGAAAACTTCAAAACAAACCTCATATGTCACTTCACCAACTGATAAGTCTATTCTGATACCTCCAGTGTCCTCACTAAAGAGTTCAGCAGTAAATTGATTTCTTAGATTTGCCCGCTCTTTGGCAGCTTTGGCAGCTACTTGGGGATTCGTTAAGTCAACTTCACCCTCCTCGACATTTCCTTTGTCCACAACTTCATCTCCTGGCTTCCCTTTCTTGCCCTTTGGAAACCTAACCCTTTTTGCTCTGTATAAATTCAACAGAAAATCTCAAAATTCAGTTCCACAAGCCAATCATTACAGCCTCTAAAGTTAAAGCCCCAACAAGGGGACTCATACACACACAACATATTACCACGAATGGGGTGTGAATGAACAGAAAACGGAAACTTAATACATAGTATTCATATTCAAGCACAATGAATTTAATTTAAACTCTCTTTAAGAAATGCCAGATATTTGAACTAGACAGGAGGTGACCAACATGATAGCAATCCCCAAATCAAAATGACGTCGGACCTGCGGCGCCCCTGAAACGGAACGGGCTGGAGGCGTTCGATCTCTCCGACACGGCCTTCAACAGTGAACGGCGGCACTCCGGCAAGCACTCCGTCTCTCTCTCTCGCTCGTGAACCCTTTCTCCAACTCTCTCGTCTCTCTGTCTAGGTCACAACATCCGTCCCTAATGTTCGCGCCGCTTCTCTCTCTACGAAGTTCGAAAATGAATTTCAAATTTGAAACGCAACTTCTACTCTGCCCGTGCCCGTCCCTCGCCACGTCAGAATTGAAGCAGGTTTTCTCAGATTTCAGCAGCTTTTTCCCATCAAAACGTGGACCGCTCACATGCTGACACGTAGGCTGTGTCGAAATGTTGTCAAATTAAGTTGTTCGAGTATCATTTTCCTAAAGTAAAATAGTTTTACATAAACAATTTAAACGTCTTGTCAAATAAAATATCTTAAAAAGCGAATGGGTCATTTGATTGTTATTTTCTTTATTTCTAAATTCTTATTTTTTTATTGTATTTTAATACATAAAAAACGAGTCATAGTAAGAAGAATAACAAAATTGAAAAAAAATTGACATTTGATATAAGAAATTTAATTCAAACTTTTTCAAAAAAACTGTTTATAAATATTGTTACGTTTTTAGAATGAATTGAAATAAAAAAAAAAAACTTTAAATTACTTATTTATAAAAATGATAATCTTTAAGGATCTTGGACTAAAATTAAAGTTCCAGGTATACATTTACAAATGTGATAAGCTTTCGTTCAGCATTAATTAATTAAAATTTAAAGTCCTTATTTGTAAAAAAAGAAAAAGGTAAACTTTTGGGGATATCTGTGTATTTTATTTTTCCTATTTGCAAAAGTTAAAACGCCTCTCTAAAACATGACGAAAAAAAAAACTGAGTTTTTCCTTTAAGCAGATCTAAGTCTAACCCAATTTTATTGTTTAAAAGGCTTGCTTGCAGTGCCTACGAGCTTTCGGCTTTGCCACTATTGAGGCTCTTTCGGATTGAATAGAAAACGCTCGAAGTGCTCCCATCGAAGGTTTTCACTGCCTCATTTTGTTTCTCGTAGTTCGCGGTAAACACTGAATCAATTTTCATTTTTCTTCTATGGATCAAAATTGACTCAAATTGATAATATGTTTTACTTTTCATGGATCATTTGATTTGGATTGATTCTTAAATGGTTATTGTCACGTCGTTGTTGAATGATGAGAGTGATGTTAGAAGGATTTTTCCATTTTTGTTTTGGTTGTATTGTACTGAGGATTTCATGACATGCTGTAATTGATAGTTGTAGGTCCCCACTTATGTGGGTATTTACTCTATGCAATTAAGTGAGTTTTCTTTTTTTTAGCTAGTCACTTGTGAGTGTGTGTGTTCAAAGTGTAGGCTTAAATGGCTTGCAATGTGGCATTGGTGGGTTTTGGATCCTTGAAGGAACCTGGTACTTCTTGAATGACTTCTCTTGTGATGTTCCTCTCTTTTAATAGGGTAACTTGCATTGTTGTTTGCATAATTTTCTAAGAAAGTAGGGTTGTAGACAAATCAAAGATTGATAAGAATGAGATATTCCTTCAATATAAATCTAATTTGTTTTTTTTTGACAAGTTTTTTATTTTATTATAAACGTGAGTTTCTTTTTGTCGGAGAATGTGGATTGGTTCATTCGGTTGATAATATTCGTGTGAAATTTCGGGAGGTGTGAGACTATGCATTTGAATTTGTTGTTTTTTTAGTTTTGTTGATATAACGAAATTCAATTGTTGACTATAGATCCTAATTTTTCATCATATGTACACTTTGTTATCAATTTAGTGACACTGGTTTTTTATATTTTCATTTTTTTCTCATTGACATGCAAGTGAACTTAGTTGACCAGAGCTTGCCAATTGGTAGAAAATTGTTTCGAAGTCTCTGTCTGGTGCGATGGTTTACATAACTGAGTGGGACAAATTTGTGGAGCAATCCATTCAGTTGTTCCGTGTTGATCCTGATTCTGTAATTCTATACCTTCAACGTTTTCTCGTTTCTTAAAGTAACAGAAGCCTGACAAACTTCATTCAGACTTTTGTTTTATTTTACTGTTATAAAAGCCTTTAATGGGTATATTTGCTCTGTTTTCATATTCAGTTGTGCAATACTCAATTGATTTTTTATAATTTAGTTTCTTGATTGTCCAAGTTATCCAACTTGTCCTTCTTGTTCTATTAAAACGTACTGAAAATGAAATTTCTTCAATTGTATTTGGAGCAGACACGGTATGTCATTAAGTGGGTGATAACTCCTTAAATTTGCATTCTTTTAGGTGTTTATGAGTCTATGTTAGTCTATTTTAGTCTTTACTTGTTTAGAATTAGGCTAGATTTAGGTTTTTCTTTAAATTCTTTAGTTTTGTATAATTTTAGTTAAAAATAGGTTTTTAGGTGTATTTTGTAGAATTTTTAAATAATTAGAAAATTAAAATTGTTTTTAGAAAATCTTTTGATAAAAATTCTTTTTTTTATTTGATTTTCTCTTTTTTCTTTAATTTTGGATTAATACTCTTTGTGCAGTGGTGCTCCTGGACTCTTTGGGCTGTTTGAATTGAAGCTGATTAACATTTGGGCCACTGCTGCCACGCTTGAAGTTGGTGCTGATGCCACTGAATTGGGCCGTCTTAAGCTGGGCCGCGAGGAAGCTTTCTGCACCGCTGCTGGAATGCACTGAATTGGCGCTGCTGGCATAGACCGGGTTGATTGCACAAGCAGCAGCTGCCTTGGGGGTCTCTTCCCCTCGTTTTTATTTGAAGAAAGAACCCAAAGCTAGGGCAAAGCTAAAGGTGAGAGAGGAAAGCTCCCAATGTTCATAGAGAGACAATTCTTTAGTTTCATAGAGTAGAGAGCGGCGGGTGACAGACACTGCGTTATAGGTTTATCGCTTTCATGGTTTATCGCGCTTTTCTTCGATTCTAGATTTCACTGAGTTGCGAGGGTGACAGGCCGTGATTTTCGGTGATTTCTGGTATCATGTACTTTTATCTTCAATGTTTAATGTTTAATGCAATTCTGATTCCTTTTATGGATTCTTTTGATTGGTTGATAATAGTTTAGGTTTTATTACTTGATTTCATTTGCTGTTCACGATAAGTTGTTTCTGGCAGTTTGTTTTCATTGAAAATTTATAGGTTTTTAGAATTAGATTGTATGTTTTAAGTGCATCTAGACTAGACTGTGCATTTGATATTGAATAAAAGCTTGCATCAGACTCACAATTGCTATGGTTTGGTACAGAGAGTATACAAGAGGGTATGATTTTACAGGATGTCTTCCTGAGTTGCAAGTGAATACTATTCTGCACTAATCTTTGCTTTTAGGTTTCTGATTCATGGTTTTAACCAATGAGTTTGTTCTGCTCCTTAGTTAGGTGTTACTTGTTAAATTGTTCTTCATTTTAGTTTGAGCATTCTATCTGCAACCTGTAGGTCTAGTTACTTGTTTTCTATTTTTTTTAAATTGGAACTCTTTCTCATAGATTAGAAATTCTTTTCCATGTTAATTTCATTTTTTTATGTTACTGTGGATTGGAAATTAAAATAGTTTTAGTTTAGATTTTTCTGTATTTTCAATTTCAGATTTTATTCTTTGATCATGATACACAGTCTTAAGTTTTGTTTCAGTTGTGTGTAAATAGTAATAGATCCAGTTTAATGAGTGACAGTTAAATAGCTTTTCATATAGGATGTTGTTCATTTAGAATAGTTTAGTTTTGACATTTTCTCTTTTTGATTAATTTCATTTTTTTCTTTTAAACAGTTTACAGATTTTAAATTCTCTTTTCCTTTATAAATTTCATTCTTTCATTTTTATTTCCCCACCTTGCATTAGTTAATAGGTAGTAAATAAATAAAATACAAGAGTTAACTTTAATTGTACTGAGTCCTTGGATTGATACCTAGGTTGACTCCTACATTAGTGGAAAAACTTAGTTTGTTCTGATTTTAGGTGACAAAAATCAGTTTAACAGTGGGTTTTGTATTTTTAGCTAGTCACTTGTGAGTGTGTGTGTGTTTTCAAAGTGTAGGCTTAAATGGCATGCAATGTGGCATTGGTGGTTTTGGATCCCTGAAGGAACCTGGTACTTCTTGAATGGCTTCTCTTGTCATGTTCCTCTCTTTTAATAGGGTAACTTGCATTGTTCTTTGCATAATTTACTAAGAAAGTAGGGTTGTAGACAAATCGAGGATCGATAAGAATGAGATATCTTCAATATAAATCTAATTTGTTTTTTCTGACAAGTTTTTTATTTCATTATAAACGTGAGTTTCTATTTTTACCAGAGAATGTGGATTGGTTCATTCGGTTGATAATATTTGTGTGAAATTTCGGGAGGTGTGAGACTATGCATTTGAATTTGTTGTTTTTTTAGTTTTGTTGACATAATGAAATTTAATTGCTGACTATAGATCCTAATTTTTCATCATATGTACACTTTGTTATCAATTTAGTGACACTGGTTTTTTATATTTTCATTTTTTTCTCATTGATATGCAGGTGAACTTAGTTGACCAGAGCTTGACAATTGGCAGAAAATTGTTTCGAAGTATCTGTCTGGTGCGATGGTTTACATAACTGAGTGGGACAAATTTGTGGAGCAATCCATTCAGTTGTTTCGTGCTGATCCTGACTCTGTAATTCTATACCTTCAACGTTTTCTCGTTTCTTAAAGTAACATAACCCTGACAAACTTCATTCAGACTTTTGTTTTATTTTACTGTTATAAAAGCCTTTAATTGGAATATTTGCTCTGTTTTCATATTCACTTGGGCAATACTCAATTGATTTTTTATAATTCAGTTTCTTGATTGTCCAAGTTATCCAACTTGTCCTTCTTGTTCTATTAAAACGTACTGAAAATGAAATTTCTTCAATTGTATTTGGAGCAGACACGGTATGTCATGAAGTACAGGCATTGTGATGGCAAGTTGGTACTTAGGGTCACTGATAACCGGCAGGTATCAGTTTGTTTTTCTAGAACAAAACAAATATATATTCAATGTATTTTAATTTTTAAATGCCAGTCTTTTGTGCATGTTTGAGATTGTAAATGTGGATTAACATGAAATCATAATTTGATTCTTCTATACAAAATGTGTTAATGGGTTTAAAGTGTTCAGCCAAGTTTATCTGCTGAGAGATAGAGTTAACTTGTTTCCTCCATCCAAAATTACATAACAGTTTATTAGTTAACTAGAGAGTTTGGCAATCTTGCAGTTCATGGTTGTCTATTTTTGCTGCCAACTTAATGAATGGCATGATCCAATTATTTTCTTTGCTCCCTAATGAGTTGTGTGCCATGCTGAATTGGTTCCATGGGTGAATTACTTTGGATTGTTACTCCAAGGTCGTATCACCCATTTTGATCAAAATACCCTAATTGCTGCACGACCCTTTCCTAATACATGATCCCTCTCTCTGCCTTTGTTTGTTCCTCTTTTCCCTTGTAATTCTCCCTCTCTACTCTAACCTACTTGATCCTCTCTTTCCTCTTGTTTTGTGTTCTGTTCTCCTTCTAAAGTTACTGTAAATGTTAAAAAGGTGGAGGTGCTTGTAGAATAAATTACACTAATCAGTCGTAAGGTTATGTGAAATTACACAAGCACCTTCTGCTTATTAACATCTACCTTATAGGGGTAGACGGTGTAATGCTTTCAAACAATTAGGGTGGTTACTGTAATGCATAAAGAATGTTAGTATAATGTTTTTTAAACAATTAAGGGAGGTGTGCAGGGATGGAAAAATTCAGGAATGTTTTTTGTATTTTTAAGAGGTGGTTAGTGCAATTTACTCTACTATTTATTTTGTTGTTGATGTGATTTGAAAGTTGAGGTTTGTAATCTAGTGATTATTTACTATCTGATTATATTAGTATCTCACTTTATAAGGTATTTGGTTTGGATAGAGGATAAATGGACTACTCTTCTTCTAGGACTATAAACACCTCATTCTGTTTTGCTTAAAGTCTAAATTAGTTCTTTTGTTTTTTGGCGAGCATCAATGTCATGAACATTGCCTGATTGTGTTTCCAAATAATTTGGAATGAAATATGAGTTTAAGGCTGATCAATGGCCTAATTGGACATTAAGTTAATGTTTTGTTGAATGTTCCGTTCTCCTCTGGCATTATATAATTTAGATAATTTTAGAGAAATGTTAGCAATACACCAAGGAATTCAACTTGGGATTGTATTGAGACTTGGAAAGGGGATACAAAATCGTAAACCATGGAACCACAACATGATGCATAAGGTTCTATAAGATATATAAAATTCGTACAAATGCATGTAATATAAGAGAGAAAAACCCATGTAACATTTAATTAAGGTTAAATTTATAATCACATACTAATAAGCATATGAAAGTCAGTGGCTAAACCCCACACAAAGCTCATTTCACAAGTCATAAATAACAAAGCAGCATAAAAATGACTGTAGTAGTGCCAAGTAGCAAAACACAACATTTGAACTCTTAGACTAGATCTCTAAAATAGATCATCCAAATTGAAATCATAATTGCTCTAGAGATCCTTATTTCTTCCACAGTAGAGAATCAATGGACCAACCAAGCCGAGCAGCAGAAGTAGAGAAACCAAACAGAGAGTTTGCAACCTCAAGCACACAATAAAGAGCTCTGGTTGCAGTGGTTCATGCAATGCATTTTGGGGGCCTGGTACGAGATGACACATGTTGCAATAGAGTTTGAAAAGGATGTGGTGATGTCAGGTCAATGAAGGTGTTTTTCTCTGTTGCTAGTGGGTTTTATGGGCTTAGGTTTACAAGAGCCCAAAATGAAAAAGAAACTTAACACGGTTCCAAAAGTTGGCTCTCAAAAAGGATCCACACAAACTTAAAAGCTCTCAAATTCCACGTTTTTTACACAATAAAGGCATTTTTGACGTCAAGCTGAAATTGTCTAATGGTGAATGGCTGTAATGGAAAAGAGAAGTCAAATAGATGTCATTTTAGTAATAGGAGGGGAGGTGTCAATATAATCTTGGCCATAGATTTGTGTGTAGCTTTTGGCAACCAGTCCAATTTTATAGCGACCAATGGTTCCATCTTGTCTTGTTTTAAGAGTATACAACCATTATCACCAAACAATTGATTTTCTAGCTGGAAGAGGAACCAACACCTAAGTACCACTACTTTGAAATGCACACTTCTCCCTCAATCATTGGTTGTCTCCACTCTGGATGGGATAGAGTTTCACCGTGTGACTTAGGAAAATTAATAGAAGATAATGTGGATATACAAGCATAGTGTATGGTGGAAAGTTGATGATAACTAAGGTTTGTATGGTGCGGACGAGGATTAATGATAGAATGTATACCTTCTGAACAAAAATAGGCCGATCATTTTTAGAGGAGACCGGATCTAGTGCAGGAAAGGTTGATGGGGAAGGATTAGGCATGTCCTCCACTATACCTATGAAGATCAGAAGAGAAAAGTCGATACCATTTTTGACAAGGATTATATCCCATGAAGACACATTTAAATAACCAAGGAAAAATTTATCTCAACCAAGTGTGATGTTTTGTACAATAAAGATTGTACAGAGGGCAACAAGGAAAAAAGGACACAGCGGGCTACCCAATTCTTAAGGAAAGATGATGACATCCAATTAATGAGATAGCATGTTCTAAGGATAACATGTCCCCAAAATTGGTGAAGATGACTATGAAGAAGTACCCAAATAGTATGAATAAAATATATGTTTTTGTTTTTGGCTTCTCCTTTTTGTTGAGGATTATGATTACACGAAGTCTGGTGAATGATATTATTTGATAACTTATTGAAATTGGCTCGACAAATATTCACATGAGCATTGCCACCACGAAAAAAAGTTATGCATATATAATATTGTGTTTTTGATTTCATAAATATAAGTTTGAAACATAGAAAACACTTTCGATCATTCAATAACCATGTCTAGATATATCTAGAATAACCATAAAATCCAAGTACATGTAGAATAACCATCAATAAAGGTAACAATATTTAAAATAAAAAGGGGTAATAGTATGGGAAGGATGCCAAATATCAGAGTGAATTAAAGGAAAAAGAGACAACTTGTTTATTAAGACAGTCAAGAAAAGATCGAGGAACATGTTTACTTAATTATGATTCACATTTCAAAGAAGACAGACATTGCCTTTTGCAATTTTGTCAACCTGGGATGTCTTAATTTTTAATGAATCATCATTGATAGATCACCGAAGCACATAGCCGTGGTGATGGAGAGAGGTAGTAAAAGCCATGTGACTCAAATCTAGCATCAATTGTCTGGTTTGATATCCGATCCTTCAAGGTAACATTATTTTTAATAAAGTTCAAGATAATATCATGGGAATTGGTTAAATGGGTAATAGAAAGTAAATTAGGAGATCAATTACGGGTATAAAAACAACAAAGTCAACTGTAAGGTATGAGAAGGGTTATGTAGTACTTATGCTACAAGCTTGTGTTTGTGAACCATTAATTGCAGTTATAAAAGGAAAATTGACAACGGTAGTAAAGGAAGAGAAAAGAGAAGGATTACTAGATACATGATCAATTGCACTGGAGTCAATGACCCAAGGACCAAGGGAGGGAGATTGAGAGAGACCAGTGAATGAATTACGGTGTGTGCCACCAAAGCAGTGTTACTGGAGGATTGGCATGTTGCATACCATAAAGTGTTTAAACATTGGTGTAGATAAATCAACCAATAAGGTAGGAGCAACAGGTGACTTAACAATATATGGTTGGGCAATATTGTGTGATTGAGGGGTTTTCCCATTTAGCTTCAAATACCTATCAATTGTATGTCCAATGCGATGACATAACATGGTTTGCATTTTGGATGATGTTTGTGGATGAATTGGCACGATGCGATCACAACCCTATATTTGCTGGAAAGAGTGGTGGTTGTCAAAAACTCATTGGAAGCTGTGCCTAAATAGTGAAAGGGAACCTGTGAAAGGTTTGCAAAAAAATAAAAATCCTTCAAAGACAAATGGGTCTACCGGACACATTTCCGAAAAACAAGATCTTATGATAAACTTTAGAAAAGAAAGAAACATTGAGCTAAGACCGTGTTTATGAAGCAACGTGGGTGTTTCAATTATATCTATCTAGAAAAAGGAATGAATGCAATGAATAGATGAAATTTGATATCCTCTGAAAATAATGTGATATGGAAATAAATAAAAACATTCCTAATAATACATATATAATCTAGATTATGTTGATTATATAATATCAATTTTGTTGGAATAATAATTAAATCTGTGTATGCTAGTGTAATCACTAAGTCTAAAGTAGGGAGTAGTGTGTTGGGAAGTCTCTTCCAACTATACCTAGTTCTGTTCCTAGCAGTCAAGTACAGTCCTTTGATTTTTTCATCTCCCTAGTGTATCAGCTCTTTATTGTTATAAATAGAAGACCATAAGAGGGTCCTTTAAGCCCTCCAAAAGTGTTTTCTCTGTTTTTAATCTTAAGTAACTCCATACTTCTTTAACTACGGCAATACACGTGAAGTTACCCATTAATGTTTCAGTTGGGTTGCCCTTTTAATTCGGGTGGTATATAACTCTGCCAATAAAATTATTCTATCAGATTCTCTAAAGAAGAATATAATATGCATAAAAGAAGCTTAAGATTAAAACAGAGAGGAAATATATTTTTGAGGGCTTGAAAGACCCCTCTAATCATCTTCTATTTATAATGATAGAAATCTGATATAATGGGAAGATGAAAGATCAAAAAAGTTTACTAGATACCTAGGGACATAACTAGGTACAACAGGAAGCAGCTCCCAACACACTACTCCCTTCTTAGACTTAATAATGACTCTAACATTATAATTATTCTGACAAAGAAAATAATATACTAATAAAATTCTCATGATTGTTGGTGGTGAAAATTTAATTTAGCCGCGTATGAGCTCTCATTTTAATTAGCAGAACAAAATCTGTTATTCAATGATTTGTAATAATTATATTCCTAGCAATTAGCATCATTTTCCATTGTTTTATGATTGACTGCCTCTTACATTATTAGCCTCGTAATCTTAATTTCTAATTGTCAATTGTTGTACTTTTTACAGTGTCTAAAGTACAAGACAGACCAAGCACAGGAGGCTAAGAAGATGGAAAAACTGAACAATATGTTCTTTGCTTTGATGGCCCGTGGTCCTGATGGTATGTCTTACTCTAAGCTGTTAATGTGATGATGCTTTAACTAAAAAGACTTCTGTGCAACATTCGTGTTATCTATAAAACTGGTCAAAGACAGATTCTTTTGAGAATACGAAACCACTCAGTGCAATATTCCTTTATGGTTTACATTGATTGTGTTTTGGATATTCTTTCTTGTCTGGTGCTGAGATTTCTTTCTACATTCTCCGTCACTTGTAATTCTGCAGTTGATCTATCAGAAGTCACTGGAAAAGAGCAAATGGATGCTCAACCAAGCAAGAAAGGAAGAGGAAGGAAGCAATAACTTGCTCTTTGCGAGACATGATGGTTTTGAGTCAGAGGACTTTCTAAGAATTTGAACAGTTATACTTTTCCCGATCTAATTATTACTTCTTCAGATTCTATGATGAAAGTGGTTGTATATTGAAGTTTTGAAGTCTGAATTTCTGATCTTTTGGAAGTCTTGAGTATTACAGAATTTAGTTATGCCACCAAGATTTACTGTGCATCGTTACCGTTATTGAATCCTTTTATATCCAATGGTGCAGCCAAACCACTGTGTCAGCAGTTCATCATCAAACTAGAATTTCCTTACTAACTTAGCAATTACAAAATATTGTTGAAGCTACAACAGGCTAAGGCCAACTTACAGGATTCATAGTTCATAGTCACTGGGAGTGAATATTGGATGCCATCCCCCAAGGAGTATGGAATTTTAGATTACACGTTATTGGTATGGTATGGTATGGGATTGACTGCTGCTTCCAACACCTTTTTTTTTTCCTGCACCGTTATAAAACTATAAATTCCATTTTACCCTTATTCATTCATTCTTTGACCACCACAAACCCATGACGGTTTTATTCAATCACTGTTCAAGAGATCATTCTAACGTGACTTTGCAACGTAAACCTGCGTTACTTATTTTTTCGTATGAAATTAGTTCACCGCTTCTATGTTAGTTCATGGGCATGAATCTCGTTAAGGAGTGGTATTAAAATTAAGAAAATAATTGATAATATAAAATTACAATTGCTTATAGGGCTAAAGGGTGTACATAAACCAAAAAATTTAAATACTTATCTGAATTAATAGTTACTTATCTGAATTAAAAAAAATTCAAGATATTTTAATAAATTTAAATGGTTCTAATACTTCTGTTAGTTTAGGACATGCAGATTCTTAATCTTATTCTTCAAAATTATAAACTGAAATTGTGAAAGATACCATTATAATACAATCAACAAATTATGTTAAAGTAAAATAGTTTTACATAAACAATTTAAACGTCTTGTCAAATAAAATATCTTAAAAAGCAAATGGGTCATTTGATTGTTATTTTCTTTATTTCTAAATTCTTATTTTTTTATTGTATTTTAATACATAAAAAACGAGTCATAGTAAGAAGAATAACAAAATTGAAAAAAAATTGACATTTGATATAAGAAACTTAATTCAAACTTTTTCAAAAAAAAACTGTTTATAAATATTGTTACGTTTTTAGAATGAATTGAAATAAAAAAAAAACTTTAAATTACTTATTTATAAAAATGATAATCTTTGAGGATCTTGGACTAAAATTAAAGTTCCAGGTATACATTTACAAATGTGCTAAGCTTTCGTTCAGCATTAATTAATTAAAATTTAAAGTCCTTATTTGTAAAAAAAGAAAAAGGTAAACTTTTGGGGATATCTGTGTATTTTATTTTTCCTATTTGCAGAAGTTAAAACGCCTCTCTAAAACATGACGAAAAAAAAACTGAGTTTTTCCTTTAAGCAGAACTAAGTCTAACCCAATTTTATTGTTTAAAAGGCTTGCTTGCAGTGCCTACGAGCTTTCGGCTTTGCCACTATTGAGGCTCTTTCGGATTGAATAGAAAACGCTCGAAGTGCTCCCATCGAAGGGTTTTCACTGCCTCATTTTGTTTCTCGTAGTTCGCGATAAACACTGAATCGATTTTCATTTTTCTTCTATGGATCAAAATTGACTCAAATTGATAATATGTTTTACTTTTCATGGATCATTTGATTTGGATTGATTCTTAAATGGTTATTGTCACGTCGTTGTTGAATGATGAGAGTGATGTTAGAAGGATTTTTCCATTTTTGTTTTGGTTGTCATGTACTGAGGATTTCATGACATGCTGTAATTGATAGTTGTAGGTCCCCACTTATGTGGGTATTTACTCTATGCAATTAAGTGAGTTTTCTTTTTTTTAGCTAGTCACTTGTGAGTGTGTGTGTTCAAAGTGTAGGCTTAAATGGCTTGCAATGTGGCATTGGTGGGTTTTGGATCCTTGAAGGAACCTGGTACTTCTTGAATGGCTTCTCTTGTGATGTTCCTCTCTTTTAATAGGGTAACTTGCATTGTTGTTTGCATAATTTTCTAAGAAAGTAGGGTTGTAGACAAATCAAAGATTGTAAAAAGCCGAACGTCTGTGATATTCGGTTCTTGAACGAACGCCTCAGACTCTTTGGACAAACTCTAAGAATCACGAAGGGCGAACGTTAAAAACGAATCAACTGGATCCAACACTATTGGGCCGAACACTGACATCAAATCAAACTAGACCGAACGCACTAAACTGAACGCTAATCAAAATAAAGCACCATTAGTACGTACGCAGAAGACCAACATCATGCAGACCGAACGTTAATTTCACCAACCGAACGTTCCAATGAAGAGACCGAGCGTTCTTTTAAACAATAATGACCGAACGCTAATAATTACTAAAGAACGAACGGTAAACATGCGAGGCCGATCGGTCGAATACTTGAATAGTGGAACACTTGAGGATGACGGTTATATATTGAAACGCTTGAGTATGACCGAACGGTAGTGTGTGGAAAGCTTGATGATGACCGAACGGTTGAAACGAAGGACGAGCGTCCTAAAGGACCGAGTGGCCGAACGGTCGACTGGTGAATGCCTCATGGATGACCGAACGTTTAAGGTGAGATCGAAATGCTGAACAATTGAGGATGAGCGATCGGTTGAGGCTGAGAACTAACGAACGTCCTATCAAACTGAATGACCGAAACGGTTGAGCACAAGCGGGCGAGCGTCATTGAGACGCATGGTAAAGGACGATAGGTTTCATGCAGAGGATGGAACCGAACGCGCTCAATGGAGGACGAACGTTGTTTTTTTTTTTTTTTGTTATTTTTTTTATTTTATTTATTATATTTTCTTCTTCCCTTGTTTATTTATTTATTTATTTGTTTATTTGTTATTTTTTTCTTTTTATATACATATATTTTTTTAATTTTTCTTTTTATGATAAAATAAATTTATCTAGTCAATCCGGACGGTGTTGACAGTAGTTATATATTGACTTGTGTAAAATTTGGTTTTCATGATTATAATTTCTTATTTTCGAGTTACTGTGGTGAAAAATTTCTATTAATTGTTTTCACCGTTGGATTTAGCTAAAATTTTAGTGTGTGAATCCTAAGACCTATTACTAAACTTTGACCGTTCGGATTTGAAAATTGAAGTCTGTACTTGGAGAAACAAATACTGCAATTTTGAGTAAATTAGTTACCCTGTAGTTCTGTTACTAAGTTGTCTCGGTAAAAATATAGATTTTGATCTATTTAACCGTTAGATCAACCTCAAAATTTGATATATGATTCTTAGAACATATTAATACAATTTGACCGATCGGATTTGTAATTGAAGGTCTATGTTTAGAGAAAGAAATTTCGAAAGTGTGAAACAATCGAATGAACACTGTATTGCTGTTCTTAAGCTATCATGGTACAAATTTCATATATATTTCATCTACCGTTAGATTGAGCCCAAACTTTAGTATGTAGTTCATTACACATATTAAGTGATCTTGACCGTTCAGATTTGGAATTAGATGTCTGTGCTTAGAGGAATTCATTCCGCATTTTGAGTTTAACCGAGAACCACTTAAATTTCTGTCTCTGAGTTACCTCGGTAAAATCTCCATATCTACTTAGATAACCGTTAGATTAATCTGAACTTTTAGTATGTTGTTCCTAAGAGATAGTGGCATACTTCGACCGTTTGGACTTTAGATCGGAGTTACAGATTTAGAGATATTAATTTCGTATCTTCTCAGGGATCTCAATATTGCTTAATTTATGTTTTTGGATCATTTATACAAAAATTATGATTTCCGCCTCATTAACCGTTGGATTGGACTGAAAATTTTACCATATGAGTTAAACATGCTGATTATTAGTTTGATTGGTTCAGATCTGTAATTAATGATATGAGTGAAGAAAAATCTTTTCACGAAATAGTAAATTTATTTGCATTGAGTAAAAAAAAAAACTTGGATAATTATATCCTTAAATTGTATGTGTAGTTGTATTTTGGAGATTGGAGGATGAGTAATATAATATATTCTATATTATAAAATTTAATTATATTGAACATTCTGAGTTGTCATAATTATTTGAGTTAAATCATGAATTGTAAATAAGTTGATGGTAAATTTGGATGGGTAGTATAGGCATTATTGTCATAATTGTAAATCTGAATTTTTATTTATTTTCCTACGACTTTGGTAAGTCGAGAGGGGAAAGGTTTGAAGCCGGACACTACTTTGGTAAGTAGGTGGGAAAATGAGAGGTGAATTTAACATAAACCGTACTACTTTGGTAAGTAGGCTGAATATTACCTTCTTGTGTACTTTGGTAAGTAGACAATATCACCTTATTGTGCTACTTTGTTAAGTAGACAATATCACCTCATTGTACTACTTTGTAAGTAGACAATATTACCTTATTGTGCTACTTTGGTAAGTAGACAATATCATCTTGTTGTACTACTTTGGTAAGTAGAAGATGTCACCTTATTGTGCTACTTTGGTAAGTAGACAATATCATCTTATTGTACTACTTTGGTAAGTAGAAGATGTCACCTTATTGTGCTACTTTGCTAAGTAGACAATATCATCTTGTTGTACTACTTTGGTAAGTAGATAATAAAAATCACCTTGTTAGATTACTTTGGTAAGTAATCAGTATATCATGGTTATACTACTTTGGTAAGTAGACAGAAGGATTGTTGACTATTGTGCTTTGGTAAGTAGGCAGATTAATAATATGTTGTATTGACTCTAGTGAATCGACTGATGATTTTGACTGGAGAAATATTATGAAGTATCAGTGTAATAGTTGGTTTTTGAGTATGTTTGAGATGCATGTATTTGACTGATTGCCACACTTGTGATGTTAGTAAGATTGTGGATGATGTATATTTCTTGAATCGGTTAGCTCACCCTACTGTTTGTGTTTGTGCATGTGAATGCAATGATCGTATAATGTGTGATATTATACGGGAGCAAAACTATTTCAGATGAATTAGCAGATGGTTCTGGACTTGCTTAGAAGATGAGAGATCTGTGGGGGAAAAAGGAGACATGGGGAATTTCTAAAATAAATCTGTATTTGAATTTCCGAACTGTGGGAAATTTTAAATTTCAGAAGTTTATGAACTGTGTGGGATTTTATTTTCAGAAGACTTGTGTTGTAATAAAGAACTTAATATTTTGTTGATGTTGAAATTAAATTTAGAAAAAAAAATTATATGTATTTTATGGAACATAAATTGTAACGCCAAATTCGGGGTGTTACAGGACAAATTTGTGGAGCAATCCATTCAATTGTTTCGTGCTGATCCTGACTCTGTAATTCTATACCTTCAACGTTTTCGCGTTTCTTAAAGTAACAGAAGCCTGACAAACTTCATTCAGACTTTTGTTTTATTTTACTGTTATAAAAGCTTTTAATTGGTATATTTGCTTTCTTTTCATATTCAGTTGTGCAATACTCAATTGATTTTTTATAATTCAGTTTCTTGATTGTCCAAGTTATCCAACTTGTCCTTCTTGTTCTATTAAAACGTACTGAAAATGAAATTTCTTCAATTGTATTTGAAGCATACGTGGTATGTCATGAAGTACATGCACTATGATGGCAAGTTGGTAGTTAAGGTCACTGATAAACGGTAAATATCAGTTTGTTTTTCTAGAACAAAACAAATATATATTCAATGTATTTTAATTTTTAAATGCCAGTGTTTTATGCATGTTTGAGATTGTGTAAATGTGGATTGACATGAAATCATAATCTGATTCTTCTATACAACATGTGTTAATGGGTTTAATGTGTTCAGCCAAGTTTATCTACTGAGAGATACAATTAACTTCTTTCCTCAATCCAAAATTACATAAAAGTTTGTTAGTTAACTAGAGTTTGGCAATCTTGCAGTTCACGGTTGTCGATTTTTTCTGCCAACTTGATGAATGGCATGATCCAATTATTTTTTTTCCTCCCTAATGAGGTTTGTGCCATGCTGAATTGTTTCCATGGGTGAATTACTTTGGATTGTTACTCCAAGGTCGTATCACCCATTTTGATCAAAATACCCTAATTGCCCTAATTGTTGCATGACCCTTTCCTAATACATGATCCCTCTCTCTGCCTTTGTTTCTTCCTATCTTCCCTTGTAATTATCCCTCTCTACTTTAACCTACTGGATCCTCTCTTTCCTCTTGTTTCGTGTTCTGTTCTCCTTCTAAAGTTACTGTAAATGTTAAAAAGGTGGAGGTGGTTGTAGAATAAATTACACTAAGCAGTCGTAAGGTTATGTGAAATTACACAAGCACCTTCTGCTTATTAACATCTTCCTTATAGGAGTAGACGGTGTAATCCTTTCAAACAATTAGGGTTGTTACTGTAATGCATAAAGAATGTTAGTAAAATGTTTTTTAAACAATTAAGGGAGTTGTGCAGGGATGGAAAAATTCAGGAATGTTTTTTGTATTTTTAAGAGGTGGTTAGTGCAATTTACTCTACTATTTATTTTTTCGTTGATGTGATTTGAAAGTTGAGGTTTGTAATTGTCACGCCCCATTAATTACTCTGATGAGTCACCACTGTGCTTCCATTAATGCACCGTGACACGCACACCCTTCCATTAAAACGCACTCACACTCACACTGCATGCATGCTGACAAGTGTCACTTTGGAACGTTTCCAAGAGTTAGTGGAATCCAAGTGGCAGCACGCGGATGGACGTTCGTCCTACGTGGGAGGAGAAATTAATTTCTCTGGAAAACTCTTCCCATTCCTCTGCACACTTCATCTTCTTCCTCCAACTCTCTGATCTCAAACTCTCTACCTTCTCTCTAGAACCCCTCCATCTTCTCTCTTCTGCAACTCACCCTTCTTTGCTCCGTTCACGTTTCAGCACCGTGAGAAGCGTCCCTGCACCGTGAGCTTTCCATCAAACCGATTGGTTTTGGATTCTGAAACGGGTAAGTTTCACGTCCTCAACCACCCTTCATTTTCAACATGCAAGCTTCCTTTTGAATCTGCACGAGTCTTCTCTGAACCGTTATTTGGTTTTTATAATTTTAGTTTAAGGAAATCTTGGGTTGAAACGTAAAGGGTAGAAAAGAGGGTACTGGAGTCTTGTTTTCTTTCTCTGAAGAACGAACGCACGTTGCTTAATCCGGGTAAGGGAAGCTTATTAGATTTAATTCATGTGATCTCTGTACTGCATGTGCGTGTGTGAAGTTTGAAAATATGATAATGATTCTGAGATGATATATGAAAAGTGATGCATGTATGTACTGAGAATTTTATGCTTGTGTATATGAATGATCTGTAAAGTTGTATGTTGTATGATCTTGGTATTGGATGATTGGATATGATTTTTAATTCAAAGCTTGAGGAGTATAAGATATGTTATGATATGATTAAATGAATGTAAATATACTGGAAAATATGGTTACTGTATGTGGAATGTAAATATGAAAAGCCTATGAAAATGAACGTTCGTATCGATACGGTCATTGACCGTTCGGTAGTCTTGGTAAATTCCTTGAAGTAGTCGAACCCTTTCATTTGGAAAGGATTTCCCTTGACAACGAACGCCCTCTTATATAGCATTACGTGTGAGCATTTGGCCAGACGTACCCTTCATGAGTGTTGCGTGAGATTGAGAAGCTTGATAACATCCCTCTTGAACACTTAGTCAAATTGTAATACATAAATTTCAAGTATCTTACCTTATATAAAGCCCAAACTTCTTAAATTTTGAATCAGTGAAAAGTCTTGACCTAAAAGCGTACGTTCCTAAGTGGCGCTCGGTCTTAGACCGAACGCTCGTCCTAAAAATGTACATGATAATTAACGCTCGGTCTGATACCGAACGTTCGTCCAAAGCGTATGTGATAAAGAACGCTCGGTCATATACCGAACGTTCGTTCCTTCTTTAAATTATCAGCGAACGGTAATAGCGTTCGTCCGGAATTGAAATAGCGTTCGTCCATAAATCTAAACAGCGTTGTCCAATAGTTCTATTGACGCTCGTCCAAGTCCTCAGTGACGTTCGTCCAAAATTCACTAAAAGCTTATTTTCGCGCTCGGTCATTGACTGGCGTTTTGTCTCCTGAATTAAATCTTGTCCAGTTTATTTATCCAAACAACTTGGGACTTTACCTATCCATTGGATTCGTTCAAGTGTTACTGAACTTAGATTTTTTCTAAGTATTATTTGGATCGTACTAGAATCAGTTCATTTAACTGATTCAAAGGAGTCTTTCTTGGTTTAGCTCTTGACGTTCGTCCTCGTTATGAAGGGGAGTGAACGTTCGTCTTTTTACGAAAGTGGAACAAAGAATGAAAATGTATTTAAGAGGATGAATTAAGATGTGCGAACACTATGAGAAATGAAATTGTGATTGTGGAATTTGAACGAGCGTTCCAGGGAGGAACGACTCTTGGTTGGAAATTGAGATTTGTAAAGTATGAATGTGGTAAGCTTAGCTGGCGGTTCATCCTGATATTCCGTGAGTGCTCGTTCTCAAGTAGAGAGGAGCATGTCATGCGTGGGAATGGCAGGAGGTCCTAGTCCATAACTGTAACTTGGACGGAACGGACTAACCTCAGGTGGCAGCTGACGAGTATTCCAGCTCTTCCACCTGGGTGCACGGACGTCGTAGCTACACAGAATTCATACATGTCCGGACGGTCGGTCTAGTATCAGGATTTTGATTGAGTTAATGTATGATTTGAATGCATGTGTTATAAATAAATGGATATGTTTGGTATGTATAAACTGTGTGTTGACTTGCATTAAATTCAATAAGCTTACCCTTGCATTTTCCTCTGTGTTGTCTTGTCTATGTATATCCGTCTTGTCGATGCAATGATCATCCGTGTGGATGTGAGCAGAGGGAGATGCGTCTTTGGAACAAACACTTGAAGGAGAGCTCATTGCTGAAGAAAACTTAGTGGAAGTAGAAGTGAAGGCCGAACAGTGAAAGCGTTCGGTTTTAGTTAGTATATTAGAGTAGCGAGCGACTGTGAGCGAGCGCTCTTATATTGTTTGTAAATAGATTGGACGTTCGGTCAATTTTTGTAAATCGTTCGTCCTTATTCTTTTGTAAACGCTCGTTAATTAATGCATGAAAGGCCGTTCGGCCATTTATTCAATCTGCTCCCTTTATATTTTAAGACTGTTTTACTTTATTGATACGTGTAATTATTCTAAGTATATGGTTGATGACTGTATAAATTTTGGGATGTTACATTATTGGTATCAGAGCAGTTTTGTTCTTTTAAGGACAAGTAGGGTTATGAGTACACTATACTTTCGTTGTGTGCTTGTTATGTGTTTAATGAGTTATTGAAGTATTTAACTCTTGAACAATTCTAACGTTCGTTTTTCTGATGAACCAGAGAACGAATGGCTCCTAGACTTCCTCCTCCACCACAGCCTAACGAGTCTGACGCTCCCAACAACAATAGAATGTTGGAGGCTGTGATTGAGCGATTGCAACAACAAAACACTACCCTTATGGAGCAGAACGCTGCTGCTCTACAAAGTTTGGAGGCTGCACGCGTCAACTCTGAAGCCACGCAGAGGCAGCTAATGGAGATCATTGCTGCCACTAGAGGTACGCCTGGAGCGTCCTCTTCCAGCGCTGCCCAACCACATGCCGAATGGAGCTTGGAAAGTTTCTTGCAACACCATCCGGCCAAGTTCAATGGAAAAGGTCTCCCTGATGAGGCAGATCAGTGGCTGCGTGACATGGAGAGGATTTACGACGCCAAGAGATGTCCGGATGAGAACCGTTTGGCTTACACGGAGTATTTGCTTACTGGAGAAGCAAGCCACTGGTGGGCGAGCGCTAAGGCTATACTTACGGACGCTCACAGACCTATTACTTGGGAGGTTTTCAGGAACAAGTTCTATGAGGAGTACTTTCCAGATAGCGTTCGTTTTGCTAAAGAGGTGGAATTTCTTCAGCTGGTACAAGGAGGGATGTCGGTTTCAGAGTATACAAACAAGTTCAGCATCTAGTGAGGTTCTATACAATGGCTACTAGTGAAGAGTGGCAATGTAGAAAGTTTGAAAACAGATTAAGAAGTGATCTGAAGGTATTAATCTCAAGTCTATGCATTCGGTCGTTTCCAGCCTTGGTGGAGAGGGCCAAAGTGTTAGAGAAAAATATGGCTGAGGCAGAACAACATAAGAAACACCAAGCGTCTCGGGGTCCAATTATGACGAGAACAAATGCAAACAGGAACAGGACACCGTACGCTCGTCCAGGGCAGTCGAGTGGATCGCAAGCAGTGGTAATTGCTGGGCAGACGGGCCAATCAGGGGCAGTGAGATGTTTTCAATGTGGAGGACCCCATTACAAGTCATCTTGTCCTCAATTGGTAGGGATAAAATATTGCACTCGTTGTAGAAGACATGGTCACCTGGAGAACGAGTGTAATATGGGTGGACGTGCGGTGATGAGGCCACCCAACACTGGAAGGAATCAGACGAGAGGTGGTGGACGAGCCCAAGCTGTTGGGCGTGTGTACGCGATTACTGGGGCAGAAGCAGCGAGCTCAGGTACGCTCGTCACTGGCACGTGCTTGTTGTATGGAATAAATTGTTGTGTGTTGTTTGACTCGGGGGCGACGCACTCCTTCATCTCGAAGGCGTGTGTTGATAAATTGGGGTTAGTAGCGAGCGAGATGAGTTTGATTTGGTGGTATCAACACCAGCAGCTGGGGAAGTTAGGACGTCTACAATGTGTGTTAGATGCCCTATTGAGGTAGAAGGACGTAGGTATAAGGTGAATCTCATCTGTTTGCCTCTCAAGGACTTAGAAGTAATTCTGGGAATGGATTGGCTGAATACCAATCGCATTCTCATAGATTGTGGAGCTAAGGAGTTGATTTTTCCGGAAGAAAATGAAGAAGAGTTGAGTGTGACGCTCGGCCAGTTGAAAGAAGATATCATGGAGGGCGCGAGTTGCTTTTTGATTATGACGCATGAAGACATAGGGGTTGCGGATAAGAGCTGTGAACGTTCGTCCAATAAGTATACTGAAGGACGAGCGGTTGTGG